>NC_044386.1:50101101-50761657 GCF_006542625.1 Nomascus leucogenys
TGCTTTAGGGCTATAATGATGCTCAATGTGAAATGGGGCTTCACCTGTACTTGGGCATTGGGCTCTGGTCTTCGTGGCAAAGATCCTAGGCAAGAGGATCAATGACTGGGCCCCAGCCAAGCTGCTTAAAAGCCAGGGCAGCACTAGAGGACCAGTTGGAAGTCCAGAGTCTTGGGAAAAGGAGGCAAAATCTCAACCCCCATGTACAGAGCAACATGACGCTCGGAGGGAAGGAAAAAGGCAATGCAGTTGTCCTGGGCTTCTAGGTTAATTCTGAGGGTGGCCCACAACTGTTCATCTTTCTCTTCCCTGGCTTTAGGCATGTATGTTGCAAATAGTGCTTGCTTAATTGGTTTGACACACCTCCCTACACTTACCCCTTTCCATACAAAGTGCCAGGTCCTCTGAAAGCTCCCTATATCACCTGGCCAATTGGAATTTTCACAGCCAAGGCAGAAAACAGGTGAGGTTTGGGTTGTCAATCTCCATCTTAGGCATTGAACAGGATGTGTAACCAATTCATGGAAGACATTTTTCATGCTTCTGAAGACTTAGGAATAAAAAAGGGCTCTTACTGTTATCATGTGGTCAGAAGGCATTCTTTTTCCACTTTAAAGAACCAAAACTTCCTCCAGTTCAGAAACAGTAAATGAATGGTCCACCATGTGCTGCGAACTTTGCTGTTCACCACCATGGCTGCTCCTAGCAGCATCTATGCAAGCACCCCATGGATGCTATCCAGGGTTTCTTCTTTTTATTATTAATAGCTAACATTTACTGAGTGCTTACTATATGCCAGGCACTGTGCAAAGGGAAACACAATGCCTCAGTCCTAGATAGTTCCTGGGAAACTGAACAGAACCTTAAATAGAAACTCTGAGGAGTTAGGGAAGTGAGGGCTCAATGGGCCTGTGACCCCAGGGGAGACCACACTCAAAAGATGGTTTTGCAACTCAACCTCAGTTTCAGGCCTGCTATATCACTTCCACTCACTCAGTAGTAGGCT
This sequence comes from Nomascus leucogenys, assembly GCF_006542625.1. Lineage (NCBI taxonomy): Eukaryota > Metazoa > Chordata > Mammalia > Primates > Hylobatidae > Nomascus > Nomascus leucogenys. The sequence continues at coordinate 50,102,108 of NC_044386.1, forward strand.
TGGCATTTAGTGGGGGACAGAGGCATGGTGGAAAGTTGGGGATGCTCTTCAGGCTTGGCCCTCACCAGCCTCTGCTGGGACTGGTAGCATGAATGTTGTGTAGGATGTTGCGGAGCTGGAATAAGACTCTTCCATAGCCCCTCCCTCTCTATCCCATTCCCCTCTCATCTCCCCACCCTTCAAGGTTAAATATTAAAAATTCCCTTCATGGGGTGAGCTTTCAGTCCTTGATTCACTCCAAACAGGCTTTAAATGCAAATAGCTCTAGAGAAGGTTAACAAGGTTGCCTCAAATTATTTGGCAAGGGGTGGGGAGAGGATGCCCAGGAACCTGGCTGGCTGGAGAGTGGGGAGAAAAGGGGGCACAGTGGGAAGCTGTAGGCAAACACCTGCCATTGTAGCATTGCAGAAGGCCCCAAAAGACCCAGCCAATGTGAGACAGGTTGGTTTAAAAGCCTCCCATGGAAAGAAACCCAGAATGATGACAAGCAGAGCCAAGTTCACCTCCCTGTGGATGAGAGTGTGGCTCTGGGAATGTGAAGCCTGGAGCAGGAGTCAGGGGCAGGGGCTCTAGGAGAGCTGCTCCATGCCCAGAATTGTGCTGGGAATGGCAAAAGCAGTGGCCCGGTCAACTTGCTTATCCCAGGCCCCCTTTTCCCAAATTTATGATTTGAAAATGAATTATTTTAAAATGTCTCTGGAATCTTGAGTACAGTCTAACAAGGCATTTGAAATGCAAAGATTTGTGTATTTAGGAAAGCATGAGGTAAATTACCTTCATTGAAATATATGCATAGAGAGAGTACCACAGGGAGTAGGATTGTCTCAAACAATTCAGCATGTCTGCTTGTCAGGGACCTGTACCCACCACCCTGTCCTTCCACAAAGAATGTAACTAACCAAAAACCCTAGTTCTGTAGCAATGACCGCATTTGAGAATGACCCCACACCCCGCACTTAGTTCACCATCATTTCTCTTGGCACTGCAAGAAGGAGGTCAGAATGCAGTTATGTTGTGGGGAGGTCACTGCCACATTGCAGATCTTTTGCTCATAATGAAGCTTGGCAAGTTAGGCTGGGAGACAGCAGAGCTCTCTCATTGGTGTTGGTTTAGCCGCTATGGGTGGGGCTGGCTGGGAGGGCAAAGGACACAGCCGTCCCCCATGCAATTCTGTAATGGACAGTAGGATATGGGGGAAGGGTGTCTCACCAGAGGAGCAAGGCAGAGCCCAGATCACAGCTGTCATGCCTGAGAACAGTCTGCGTTTAACAAGGGGCAGGCTTGTGGGGCCAGAAGGTCAGATCTGGGCTCTGATTTTCAGGAAAAAGCAAGAATGGGAGAGTGAGTGGGGACAAGAACAAAGGAGAAGGCTAAGAGGACAGTTTCTCTGTACTGGGCCACAGGAGCACGCCAAAGGGTGAGAGGATGGAGCACTTACCAGACTGCTTATCTGAAACGAGGAAGCTCCCTTAGATAAAGGAGGAACGCAGTGGTGAACCCTGAGGTGCAAGACTCCAGGTTTCAGCAACCCCCAAAGGGTGTGGGATGGTGGAGAAGCTGTGACTCAAATAGCAGCTGTGGAACACTAGTGGCCAACCCAGGGGTGGACTATGGGGGTTGGGCGGTGAGTTGCTTTGGACAGTGGGCAGAGCGGTGGCAGCTTGAACAAGAATTCCTGTCTCCAGATTGGGCTGGGAGTATGGCAGGATTGAGCACACAGATAACTCAGCTGTCAGGACCTGAGGACGGTCAGGGATGGTAGGGGCTGGGGACAGGAGGCAAAGGGTAAGTGGTTTCGTTCATTCAAAAATCACTGCACAACTGCTGAGTGCTACCAACACCAGCAGGCTAGGGATAGGAAGATGAGTAAGACATGGTCCTTACTCTTGAGAGGTTTGTGATTGCTGTAGGAGATCTAGACTGGGGAAAATAGAGACTCCAGTGCCTTAAGAAACTTAGTCAAACTCATGGTGCTTTGAAAGTATTAGACAAAAGCAGCTCTCTATTCTCATATTTTACTCCAGTAATACTCTTTAGCTTATGCATGTCAAATTTATTTACCCATTGATTTTTCCACTGAAGCATTGAGCTTTTGAACATTCCACCTTCAACTCAGCTGTAAGATGCACATAGACTTTAGTTGCCAATAAAATTGGCTGGCAACCTGGGACTGCTTCAGGTCAGACACAAAAGAGGTGGTACTTCTGTTTCATTTTATAGTGTTAGCCCCAGACCATTGAAGAAAACCAGGACTAAGTTGAATAATTACTTTGGGGGTCTTAACTGAACACCTGGTTGGAGGGCATGAGGGAAGGTGAGGGCATTTGAGGGTAGGATGGAGACCTGGCCAGGGCAGAGTGAGGGGGAAAGGTGTTTGGGCCCAGGAGACAAAGCCTGCATGGGGGAGGCTGCCTTCTGCACAGCAGCGATACCAGTGTCTGAGCTGTGGCTGCCCAGGAGTGCCGACAAGGCCCACACAGCTTCGGAAGTGGCACTCGTAGCATGTGAGACAGCCTGGTGTGAAGAAGCCCCAAATTCAAGTGGGCTCTGTTTCCAGGCCAATTCCAAACAGACCTGCCTGATATGCCAGAGAACACAGGTATCAAGGTTCACATTGCGTTAGCAACGCCTGTGGGAGACAATAGGGTGAACCCCGCAGCGATGTTTAGCTTTCTTCTCCCTTGACTGAGGAGTCTCAGTTGTTTTTTCTTAAAGGATATATTTTCCACTATTTTGACTGGGTTTGACCAGGGGTGCTGGGAAGAACAAGATAGGCAAGAAGAGAAGGACTAATACATTTTCTTGCTCATTCCTAAAGTCCTATTTTTAGATTAGATTTTTAGATCTTGAGCTCATCGCTATGTGCACTAGTTGTCATTGGATAAGTCATGTCCAGGTAGGACACCTGGTGGCGGCTCCACTCTTGCCAACCCTGCCACCTTTGATGCCACCCACCTCACAGATGAATGTGCTGGGTAGGTTCAGTCAAAAGCTCTTTCTTATAGAATCAGCCTCAGCAAGACTAGAGTGACCTCCTGTCCCCTCTAGAGGCCATCTAGAGGTATATTCTGAATCTGCTGTGGCTCACTTCTCTCAAGATCTCCTGGGTCAGGGGTCAACTTCTCACTTGTACTTCAGCAAATGTATCCTCCTATGCTTGGGTCCCTGCCTTTTATTTCCTTCTGGGTGATTTTCATCTGATTGCCTTGCTGCACAGGTACAAAGCAACAGGTCTGCAGAATGAAAACCGCTGGGGAACCCTGAGTGGGGTGAGAGTAGAATGGAAGAGGTGGTGGTATCTTCTTAAGGGGGTACTCATGGTGGGAGGGTCTTCGTTTTTCTTGGGGAGGATTCCCTTTTTGCTGTCCAAGGAGACTTCCTCACGCCATGGGCTTTGGACATGCTTGGTAGTCAGGGCACACTTGGCTTTGAAATGCAACATGCTAAGTGGAATAAGCACTTTGTACCATACTGGCTGATGGTACCATACTGTGGGTCAGATAGGAATCAACCTTCCAGGGGAAAAGAACAAACAAACAAAACAGACAAACAAGTGCCTGAAGACAAAAATTTAATTGAGTGCTTCCTGGCCTTTATTTTAGCCCCCCTCATCTAAAGATGTGCATCTGTCCCAGATTTGAGCTATGATGTGTGGAGAGGTAGAAGAAAGAATATTTATATGCAAATAAGAGGTGTTGACCAGAACTCTGGGGATTTGGGTGAGGAAGGAAGCCAGGTTTTCTGTGGCAGGGGTAAAAAGGGAGAGCAAGGTAGAGAAGTGGCGATCCAGCAGGAGACAGGAGTAGAGTTGTTATAGATGACTTCTCCTGGAGAGTTGGATCAGGCCCATTGCGGGTGAGAGGGCAAATCTTTCCAAAGAACCCAAGTGATAGAATGGGTCTGGCCTTCCCTTTAGGTGGTTATTGGAGAACTGGTGGGTATGCATGTGGAGACGTGGATGCCTGACAAAGCTGGTGCCACCTGGATGGGGGGCAAGTAAGGTGGTTAAGAGTGAGACTGTGGTGACTGGTCCCAAAAAAAGAATGTTGGGGTGATCAGACCCAACACCAGGCCTTGGGGGCAACGAAGTCTGGCAGAGTCAAAGGAATGAGAAAAGACAGTTTGAGACAGAAAATGGTTCAGTGGGCTAACGCAAGTATGGAGGCTGTGAAGGCCCTGAGCTCTGGAAGCCCAGACTATTTATTGGTGATCAAAGAAACAGGTGGTGAGAATGTGGGGGTCAAAAGGGCAAGCACATGATCTACCGCTGTGACAGTTTAGCATTTCCTTTGCAGCATATGGAACATATTCTCCTACTTGAGATAATGGGGAGCATGTTCTTCCAGTTTAAGCTAGAAGCAAGGAGCCAGCAAGTCTAGACTCATTCCAGAGGCCACAAGGGGTTTTATGCACTGAGCCCTGGACATTATGTCGGACATGCAAGGCCTGCCTCAGCTTTTTTCCCAACACTCAGCTTTTTCCCAACATGTCCCCCTTCTCTTTTTTGTAAAACTGCCACAGCTATCATTATTACTAGCATAAGAGGTGGCTTCTTTTTGTTTTTAAATTAATTGAGCAAGGCAATTGCAGGCTGTGCAGCCCTTAATTGCCAGTTGGTGATCCAACTTCACTTTTCTTAGCCCTTATTCAAAATGGAGTCACTCTGTTTGAATGCTTCCCACGTATCTCCCCTTTCCCTTTTACAAGAGGACCCTTAATCCTAGGGGTTTCAGGATGAAGGTCCGTCTTCTGTAACTTCTTCATGCTGAATGGGGGCAATGATACTCCTGCCTAACTATTAGGGTCTCTTGTATTCAGGGTAGAGAGGCAGTCAGTCAGAAAGCATTGGTCCGTTAAGCATCTATAGGTAAAACCCTGGCGCTCCAGCAGTTTCTCAGCTTCCTGTGCGGTTTTCTTGATCTGTCCCCATGTTATGGGGATTGCACCCACACGGTTCATTCATCTCCATGAGGTAAAACTTTCCACTGATAATGAGAAACAGGCCCCTTCTAATAGAAGGCACAGAGAAAGCAAATGGAGGCTTCTCAAACCTTCAATTTGCACTGTACAGGTGGGTCCACTAGGTGCTGTGGCTCATGATAGATCTTCAGATGTTTGGTGGGCACCCACACAGGCACCTGATTGTCACCTGGAGAGACACAAGCAAATCTTCTTCCCCATATAATTATCTTTCCTTTTTCCCAGCTCTTTGTATGTGCATTCCTCCACCATATATCTTGTCCAGCCTTTTTATTTTCCTTTTGTCCTGTCAGGTGTCGTTCCACTGCAGTTATGGGTTGATCTTTTTGTAAATTTAAAAATTTTAATGTTAATAAAGCTAAATGCAATTGCATATGCAGTGTCTTATATTCCTGGTCCTTCTCCCAGGCGATATCCCATATTTCTCATCATTTGTCTACTATTATTACTATATTGATCCATAGGAATAGATATTTCAGCATCCCATTGTTGCAATAAGTCTCTACCCCATAAATTGACAGGAATAGGTGTAATGATAGACTGAATTGTCCCTTCCTGGCCATCCAGCCCTTGACATGGTAAAATCAAGGAACTTTGAAAAACCTCTGAGGCGGTTCCTACGCCAATGATACCCATGGAAGCCTTTTGTTTGGGCCAGTGTTGGGGTCAATGATTTAGAGCAATAATAGAGACATCAGCTCCAGTATCTACTAGTCCTTCAAAATCCTTTCCCTGAATAGTCACTGTGCAAATAGGTCTTTTGTCAGACACTTGATTAACCCAATATACAGCCTTTCCTGCAGGATTAGTACTACCAAAGCCTCCTGTTCTTTCACTGTGCTGCTTCCTAGTTTTGTTTAGGGTAGCAGCAGCAACTGAGCAATTCTTTCTCCTGGGGAGGCAGACCACAGAGTTGAGGAACTAATAACTAATTGAATTTCTCTGGTATAATCAGAGTCAATTATTCCTGTATGCACAGCAACACCTTTCAAATTTAGACTAGACCTTCCAAGTAATAGACCAACTGTTCCTGAGGGTAAGCGTCCTCTAACTCCCATAGGGACCTTTTTTGGCAGCTGTCCAGGAAATAGGGAGATGGGAATTGTGCTGCAAAGGTCTATGGCAACACTGCCTGCTGTGGCAGGGGACAATTGTTGTACGCTTGTAAGGTCACTGGCTGTGCTGGGTATGCCTCGGTTTGTTGAGGGGCCTGAGGTGGGCCACTCTTCCCATTTCCTGAAAGAGGTTGTCCATCTTTAGAATGACACTGATTTGCCCAGTGATTGCCTTTTTTACAACGGGGACATACACAAGGGCTTTTCTGTTGATTGACAGTAGTAGTTCTTGCCTTTTGATTTCCTTTTCTACATTCCTTTTTTGTGTCCAAATTGCCCACAATTGAAACAAGAGCCTGAGAAATGGGACATACTCTTTCCCACTCTTAATCTAGCCATAGCCTGAGCTGAAAGAGTAGCCTTATGTAAGTTACCTCCAATGCCACTGCAGGCCTTAACATATTCAGAGTAATGGCTTGCTTGAATTCCTTTCCTCCTTGCTGGATTATAGTAACGGGAAATTGCCATGCTTCAAGGTCTCCCTTGGCTCTAGCTTTTTGAATAGAATTTTGTATAGCAACACGAATTGCTCCAGGTTTTAATGTTGCAACTACAGGAGCAGTGTTTTTCAGCTAATTCATTTTCTCGCCCATTAATGGGAGAGAGAAGAGGTGGCCATTCACTTAATTCAACAGGTGGAGCCGACGGGCTAGTAAAACATACTTTTTTTAGTTTCCCTTTCTTTTCTTTTCATTTCCTCCGGTTTCTGTTCCTCACATTCAGAATCTGAAATTAGTTCTTTACACTCGTCCTCCTCTTCCTCATCTGAATCTGCCTCATCATCTGTTTGAAATGGCTCAAGAGCTGCCTTTATTACCACCCACATTGACCAAACAAAAACTGGAATTTTTGCTCCATCTTTATACGCCTTTTTAAAATCTCTGCCAATTCTCTCCCATTCATCCAACTCCATAGTCCCTTGTTCCAGGAACCATGGCCAAAACTCCTTTACTGTACTAAACAGTGATAACAAATTCTGAGTACTAATTTCACTCCCCCTCTTCATAATAAATGCCTTAAGAAATTTAAATAAGCAGAATGTTTGCTTTCACTTTGTCCTGTTGTTACCCTTGTTCTTCCAAGCTCTCAGCTTTCCCACCAAGCTTCCTTTAGTCATCCTTGGGTGTCCTTTGATGATGCATCCTCTGCTTTCACATGCTCTAGGATTCCTTCACCAAGGCCTTTGTTGCCCCATGTTGGGCAGCCAGGAATGTTGGGGTGATCAGATCCAACACCAGGCCTTGGGGACGACAAAGTCTGGCAGAGTCAAAGGAAAGAGAAAAGACAGTTAGAGAGAGAAAGTGGGTCCAGGGGGCCAACGCAAGTATGGAGGCTGTGAAAGCCCTGAGCTCTGGAAGCCCAGACTATTTATTGGTGATCAAACAAAGAAACAGGTGGCAAGAATGTGTGAGTCGAAAGGGCAAGCACATGATCTACAGCTGTGATGGTTTAGCATTTCCTTTGAAGCATATGGAACATATTCTGCTACTTGAGATAATGGGGAGCATGTTCTTCCAGTTTAAGCTAGAAGCAAGGAGCCAGCAAGTCTAGACTCATTCCAGAGGCCATGAGGGGTTTTATGCACTGAGCCCTGGACATTATGTCAGATATGCAAGGCCTGCCTCAGCTTTTTTCCCAACACTCAGCTTTTTCCCAACAAGAAGATGAAGTGTTGTGTCTTAGGGGCTCCATCTACAAGGATGAAGTGAGACCGGAGAAAGGGGTGAAATCAGCAAGGGTAGCTATCGTCATGTGTCTTGAGGTCTGCTGCTCCTTTACTCCAGCCTCTCTGTCTCAGTTCTTCTCATTCCAGAGGTCCCTGTGGACTGTGACAAAGATTTTTCTGAATTCAGAGAGGCAACCAACACAGGGGCAAGCTTGGCTTATTTCTCTTTATTTGGTTTATTCTCATTATTATTTCTCTTGCCTTTTCCACCTCTAATTCCTTCTTAGCCCTTCCTTTTCTGCTTCCATTTCTATCCCAAAATATAAGCCACAAAGAGAAATTTGGGGAATTAGAAGGAAGAGACTTAAGGGAAAATGTATATGTCATTGGTGTATGTGTCAGTTTTCAGTCATAACTTGGGTTGGGGGAAGTCAGTGTATCCTTTCCTCTTGCTGAGGAAATTTCTTCTGAGCCTTAGCCACATCCCACTTGCACAGGGCATCATTCTTTTCTTTTTTTTTCTGGCATATATCTCTACTTCAAATTCAAACTTGGCCAGTACCTCTGGCCAGCCAAGCAGCTGTCCCCTGGGAGGGAGGCCAACTCTCCTGCCCCTCACTGCCTGCCTCCCAAGGCTGCCCTAGGGCTCAGCTGAAGGAGGCGGTTGCGCTTTGCTGCCCCCTGTTGCTCAAGTCCTGCTTTTCCATAGGAGCTGCTGGGCTGTATGTCTGGATGTGACTTCTCCAGGCAGGTCCTCCTCTCCTGCACGCAGTGCTCTGGCTCCTCAGCGTAGGTTTCTGTCCAGCACATGGCCCCTGAAAGGGCTTGGAAAAAGCCCCCTTGCGTAATACTGGCTGAGCTTCTACTTGCTGCCCTAGGAACCTCCAGAGTGTGCCCCAAACATCTGGTATAGCCTCTATTCTTACCTAGTCAGTCATGTTTCTCTTCAGGCCTCTTCTAAGAACAATTTCCTCGAGAAATAGAATAGAGTTGTGGTCACTACACTGGAGTCTTCCTGGGATAGGAGTGGAACCTTTCTAAAGTAGAAGGGGCTGTGTAGCAAGGGGGCTGTGTGAGCATTTCTAGGAATGTTGTCTGCTGAATTTTCCACTGGGAAAGAGCAAGTCCTGGCGGAGTTAGCGGCAGCTGGGCAATAGGCAATAGATGGCACCAGGGTCTCTGGATGCTTAGTGGGGGTGGCATCAGGGAACACTGGTTTCCCCAGTAAGAGGCATCTGGGCCTGCAGCGGCAGTCAATTCCACAGAGGATGCCCCGGAGCTTGGCATCTCTCACTGTGCTGTCTTCTGGGTGTGGAGGCAGGCGCCCACTGTTCTGTCTTCCCATTCCTGAGACTGGAAGATGGAGCTCATGTGGGCTGGGCAGCTTCCCAGCAGTGGTGGGTCAGGATGTGAGAGTGCTGTGGTCCAGGTACCTGTGGACAAGTGACCTGCCACACTGCAAGACCCAAAATGACACTGGACTACATTCCTTGACACAGTTACAGCTGTACCAAAATTTTTTTTCTAAGGTTCAAGTTGGAACATTTGTAAGCCAAGCCCTCGTGGGTCCAAGCCTATTTTCTTCACCACGCCACACTGAGTGAGGGCAGTGGCTCATTACAGACCACAGCATCTCCCCACCTCCACCCATGTAGATGAGAACCTGGAGACTGCCAAGGACTAGTGTCCAGAATGGTGCCCAAGTCACCTCCTGATAGGTAGGAAGTGGCCAAAACAAGTTGTAGGACCTCGTGTCCTAGAGGTCAAAGCTAAGAGTCCAAGGCAAATGGCCACAAGGCAGAAAGAGCCAAACCAGAGCTCCCCTAAAATGGGGAGACCAGGATGGATAGATAAGAAGAAGGGCAGGCTTTGGCTGGGCGCAGTGGCTCACGCCTGTAATCCCAGCACTTTGGGAGGCCGAGGCGGGTGGATCACGAGGTCAGGAGATTGAGACCATCCTGGCTAAGACTGTGAAACCCCGTCTCTACTAAAAAATACAAAAAAAATTAGCCAAGCGTGGTGGCGGGCGCCTGTAGTCCCAGCTACTCTGGAGGCTGAGGCAGGAGAATGGTGTGAACCCGGGAGGCAGAGGTTGCAGTGAGCCGAGATCGTGCCACCGCACTCCAGCCTGGGCGACAGAGCGAGACTCCGTCTCAAAAAAAAAAAAAAAAAAAGAAGAAGAAGAAGGGCAGCCTTTTAGTTTTAGATCTAAGTCCAAAGTACAAATGTGAGCAGAGCGGGTTCTTATGGAGGGAGCCAGTCACATGGGGTCTAGGACAGAGTAACAGTTCAACCCCCTTAGACCCATCCCTTCTCTCTCTGTTTCTCCTTTGACTGCGAAGTTAACAAAAGAATTTAATCGCATTCTAAATGCAAAAGCCCTGTGAAAACACTTGGAATTAGGAAAAGAGGAGAATACGACAGTTTCTGCCCTCAAGGAACATAAAGTCGAGTTCACAGTCTCTTTCTCTTTCAGCCTCCTCTTCTCTCTCTCATTCCTTCACCTAGCAGGTGCTAAGCAGCAACTGTATACCCAGACATTATTATTTCTCTTGCCTTTTCCACCTTTAATTCCTTCTTAGCCCTTTCTGCTTCCATTTCTATCCCAAAATATAAGCCACAAAGAGAAATTTGGGGAATTAGAAGGAAGAGACTTTAAGGGAAAATGTATATGTCATTGGTGCATGTGTCAGTTTTCACTCATAGCTTGGTTTGGGGGAAGTCAGTGTTTTTTTCCTCTTGCTGAGGAAATTTCTTCTGAGCCTTAGCCACATCCCACTTGCCCAGGTCTTCATTCTTTTCTTTTTTTCTGGCATATATCTCTACTTCAAATTCAAGTTGGTTGTGGGTCTTCCACCTACTTTGTAGATGGAGGTGTGGGGGTTGATGCCAATCTGACAGTGATCAGCACTACAGAGTGGAATGGGAACCTTCTCATCCTCCCGCTAGGCTTCCATCCCAGCCCCCAGGCCTCACCTTACCCTCTCCTGCGCAGTGGGGTTCATTCCAGGATGCCCTCCCAATAAAGCTGAGGGCATGAGGGCTTCTAGAATGGCAAGCACTTTGGAGGCTAGGAAGGGAACAAATCTTTAAATCACTAGGTACTCTTTTTACTTCTCATCTTGCTTTTAATCCAAGTCTTTGGTCTCTTACTTGCTTGCTTTCTTCTCACCCAGGACAGAGTCACAGAGACCTTGAAGAATGGGGGAGGTAGAAAAAGGAGAAATGCAGGAAGGAGGTGTGTTATGGAGTTATCCAGTGGAGGCTCGCATCCAGCTTTATTTTGCCTCCAAATATCTTGCATCCTACCTGTTAAGAAGTTTGGAATGCCACTATTCCATAAATCTTAAAGGAACTTGAGTCTTTCATTTAAAAATGTGTCCCTAAAATGTAAATGTCCCTATGTGGAACAGTACTTAGCCAACAGTAAATTTGAGAGGAGGGTCTCAAGGGGCAGTGTCACCAGGAAAAGACAGAAAGGCTCCTCTTCCCAAGTCAAACCTTACCTTACTTAACCAATTGTATTTCCTCCCTCAGATGATGCCATATCTCAGTACAGGAGAGAAAATAAAAGGTAGAGAGACTTTTATCCAAGCATCCCCTGACCCCCAGGTGTACACAACTGAACCTGATGCAATGACAATCATGTTCACACATAAAACATCTGGCTAAAGGCTAAGATCACTTCAGATTTCCGACATACATTTTCCTAAGCAGAGCATTTTTCTTTAATTTTCCTTAGAAAAAGACTGTAAAGTAGCTCCACAATTCCCACATCTTCATACTCCACCCTGCACTCAAGTTTTCCTGGGACAGGTATCTCTGTGTGTGCATAAATCTATTTTTATAGCATATGTCTAGGAACCCCCACGAGGAGCCAAAGTTTCAGAGAGCCCAGCGACTATGTAACTCCATGGAAGGGAGGCATGATATTACTCTCTGTTCACGGGAGTGTACGCACAGATCTTTTCTCCTCCTCATGGTCAGTTTTCTATTTGTGATTAGTAATTAGCTTCTCTTGGTACGCTACGATCTATTACAAAAGCCAAACATTCAGGGGGCGAGCTGAAATGACAAAATTTGGCTATAATTTATGTTGGCCCCTGACATATATATTTTTTTAATGGTTTGGTCTCTAAGCAACTGATCTCTTAGCAACAAGAAGCACCTTTATAAAAGATGGCACACGAAGAGTGATTGCCACAAAAGCCACCCGGTTCTTAAACAGCCGCGTATCATTAGCAAAACTCACCATCTTCAAGAGTCCAAAAACTAGAAGTGACCAGCAGACCCAGGTAACCTTGATATTTGCACATTTTCCTGGAAAAAAAAAAACTCATGCAACTATTGAAGAGAACAAAATTCTTTGAAATATGTTCATTTTTGAGGTCTTATTAGTTGGTCTTGACTAACTTTTAATAATAGTATGTATTCTTTTAAATAACTGCTTTTTGATTTTTTTAAAAAAACAAACGTGATATTTGTGATCAGAAAACAGTTCACTTGAAATATTTCATTGGCATGAGAATGGAAGGAGGGGAACAATCTATCCGTTTCAGAGTTTGTTTCTGTAGGTTTTCATTTGATGGGAAAAAATCCACATCATGGCAAAAATAGGAGTATACAGAATGTCACCCAAGTGGTGTGCACTATTAGGGAAATACGTGTATTTATTTTCTAATTTATTTTCAAACTGCTTAAATATTTAAAGAGTAGCAAAATAATTAACTTTCAAACTTTAGCTTTTTAATCCAATGTCGATTCCAGTAGAAAGTGATAGTCTTTTGTTGCAAGTGTTCAAGGACTGGTTTTTTCATTTGCTTTCATTGCTGTAAGAAAAGATTCATTCCAAAACTAAAAATAGGAAAAATTACAGGCATCTGTACCTTGTTTGCTTTTTTCAGGTACCCAGGGATTGAAGACTTAAATGTCTTTCCAGAAAATTGGAATTAGAAATGAGAAACAATTGTTACTTCATCTGTACTCCTTCAATAAAGATTGTGTAATTATAAACCCACTTGGGGTACTCAAAGGGCATAAAAAAGGAGATACTTTATGGGGATGAAATAAAAATCCTCCTAACTGAGCTTGGAAATAGTGTTACACAGAGATACTGCAGATCTAAGAAAACAGACTAGAAAACTGCAGTTTCAATAAAGACAAGTTGAGATAGTGACACATCGTTTTATTTTTTATAAGAACTGCTTGTACCACTTTCTCTCTTTTTCTTTCTTTCTTTTTTCTTTCTCTTTCTCTCTCTCTCTCTCTTTTTCTTTGTGCCCTTTCGGAGGTGCAAATACCTCTTTAAATTGAACTGTATGCTGACATTCTCTTGGAACCAGAAAATGGGATGCTTTGTCTGAATACAAAGCTTGGTAATGGCTCAGGGCATTCAAAACCAACACAATCCCACAAATTTTGGGACTTACAGTTGCTCCTCTAAGCAAAGGCACCTCAATAGCACATTATGATTACATTTTACTTTAAAAGCTGCATATGCCTTGTATTTCTGTTACTGCTACCGACTTCAGGCAGGAAGAATTCATTTTTGTGGTGGCTTTGCTTGGAAGTTAGAAAGTTGGGTGTTTTAGATTGAATTGCAGAAATTTTTTAAAGCAATGTGCTATGAAATCACAGAGAAGCATATAGGTTTGTCCTTCAGAACTAAAATTACATGTACTTGCAGTGTGGTAATTATTGTAGAAATGGTTTGTGGCTTTAAAGTTAAGGAACTTGCATAAGTAATTATAAGATGTAACTTGTGTTGGCTATGTCTGGATATGTTTTCAGTTTTAACTTTACTGTAGTTTCCTAAAATACGAAGGGTAGTTAACATGAAAACAAAGGTATGGTAACATTTATATTGCAAGTGGCCGCTAAGTTTTTGCAGTGGTTCTTCGGGACTTTGCAAATCTAGTCACTGTGTCTTTTGAGTTCATGTGTTCTGAGTTTTATCTATACATGAGGAAACAAGGGGGTCAATGGGACTGTAGAGCTTGTCATTTTGGCTGGCATAATGAGCCGTCTGACGAAGATGGACAAACTGCTGCAAGACGTGAGATAGACTATGAAATACTCTGATTAGACTGGCTGCTGTAGACTAAGCCAAATCATTCTGCTGTGTTAGGATTAGTTATTTCTGAGACACACACATACATTCACACACATGCGTGCATATGAATGGTCTCAATATAAATCTGGAAATCAAAACAAGCCTCTCTATCAGTGAGAGCTTCCCAGGAAAAAGGATAGTTTTAATTTTGTGAAGGATAGTTTCCATCATAATCTTTATTTAGTGTCTAAAAGTCCTAGACAAACTTGATGGCTCTTTTCCTTCAAACCTCAGGCTGGAATCTGGTGTGGGGCGGGCCGGGGGGACACAGCAGCTGGCAGGCACACTGTCAAGTAGTCCTGCTGTAGGGACGATCTATGTTACGAATGAATCCATTTACTTTGGACACTTTACTACCTGAATGGGAACAATCAGGCAGGAACTTGTTCAATAACTACATGGTTGGCCTTTCAACAGAATTTTTAAACTCTTATAAATAAACTATACTTGGGATAATTTAGTCTTTCTCTGGTGAGAAGGAAACAAGAAAAAAAAATGTGAGCAGCCACTCTTGAGTTAGGTGCTTGAAGGGGACTGGGCAATTTACAATGTGCAGTTTTGCTCAACCTTTACAGCAACTGTGCAGAAGTCTCAGTGTCCCCATTTCACACATGCCTAAGCCAGACCCAGCAGTTTACCAGATGTTACCTAAACAGTAAATGGCAAAGCTGGGATTTCAACCCAGGACAGTCTGACGTCCAAGCCTGCGCATTTTCCTTGTGTCAGAATGGCACAAGTAGCAATTTAAAACTGACACTAAATAGTCCCTCTGGTCTTAGTAAAGCAAAAGCTCTGAGTAGGGCTGGAGGTGAAGATTCAGGCATCTTTTCACAGAAGAGACTCCTTAACCACTGGTTCTACTGGTTGGAGTGACTCAGGTCCTGTGTTTTCAAGGCTGCCATTGGCTATGAGCCAGAGGTGAGTGCTCAGTTAGGCTGTGGCTGTGGTGGCCACAGGCCATGGCACCATTTCTTGCCATGATGCACACCCCAAGTGAAGTGGGGTAGGACTCTTTGAGGTTCCCTTTCTGTGTGAACAGTTCTGAGAACAGGGCTTCCTGGATGTCCCCTCCCACCCTGACCCGGGCCACAACAGTTAGGGACTGCACAAGCAGAGCGGAAGCCAAACCACAAGCGGAGCAGAAGCCAAATCCAGAATGGGCCAAGTGACATGTCACCAAGTTAAGGTGAAGGAGGGAGAGCCCAGGTGTGGCTGGGGCAGGCCTGAGAGTGGGGGTGAGATGACGATAGAGAAGGCACAGCTTTCTCCCCAGCGTTGCAGGATTTCGGTGTGTCCCCTCTGGCTTATGGTGTTGCCCCTTCTTTCTTCTTCAAATACCCCTGACAAAGGGAGCAATCTTAGAGAGTTTATTAAAAAAAAAATCTTCTCTGAAATAGTATTTGGGCAGGAGATGATGTATACAGGAGCGAGGGCCAGGGAGGCTGTAGCCAGCCCTGGAATAAACACTCTGTGCATCTCTATTTCTTGTGATCCTTCCATCACTCAGACACCTGGAGCATCGTGCCTAAAGCCAGACAGTTCATGTAGGTGGGATTTGAACTCAAGTCTTTTGGCTAGAAACGCGTGGCTCTTTCCTACAACTGGGAAATATGATGGTATTTGTAGGCAGATGCAGATTCTGAGGTGGTCTGCCTTGAACTTGGCATGACCATCAAGTGAATAAGGAGAGAGCTCTTCACCTGTTACACTTCAGTCCATCCCCAGAGGAGGGAATAACGCTCCCAAGAGGCATTAGAGGCAACTTCCCATTTCTTTTTCCATTCCCTCCCCACTCAGGGATATCTATGGGTAATTCCTCTAGTCATGAGTCAAAGGGCTGATGGGCAGCTCAGGAAGTCTGAAAAGAATGCCCAGTAATAGTTTCAATTTTTGTACAAAAATCAGTAATAATCTTTGTGCAAGTAATCTTCATGCCTCTACTTCCCTAGGGTCCTTGTCTCCAAACAGACATGTTCACCCTGCTTGAGTTCCTGCCTGGTGTGTGGTGCTATTGATGCATATGGCTGGTACATTGACACCACACACCTGCCGTGGACAGCACGTCACGTGCCCAGTCCCACTCTCTACCTGGTGCAAAGGAAGTCTCCTTTTATCTGGCAACTCTGGGTAGAAGAAGAGGGCCACTTATGTCTTTTGTGTGTGTGTGTGTGTGACAAAGTTTCACTCTGTGGCCCAGGCTGGAGTGCAATGGCACGATCTTGGCTTACTGCAACCTCCGTCTCTCGGGTTCAAGCAATTCTCCTGCCTCAGCCTCCCAAGTAGCAGGGATTACAGGCGCCTGCCACCATGCCCAGCTAATTTTTTGTATTTTTAATAGAGATGGGGTTTCGCTATGTTGGCCAGGCTACTCTCAAATTCCTGACCTCAGGTGATCCACCCACCTTGGCCTCCCAAAGTGCTGGGATTACAGGCATGAGCCATTGCGGCCAGCTGTCATTTTTTAAAAAGCATAGCATTCTTACTCTGGGAACTGACTTAGAGGTTGCTTAGTTTGGACTTCTCGGAGGTGAGGGGCCTGAGTTGAAGTGATTTTCCCAAGGGCTGTGCAACTAGGCAAAGGTGGGATAGAGCTCAGTTCTCTTGACTCCCATTCCAGTGCTCTTTCCTCTGTACCATAATAGTTGCTATTCCTAAGAAGAGGGTGACAGTAGACTATTACCCTTATTTTACAGATAGAAAAACTAAGGGCATAGTTAGATTAGGGATAACTGCCACTCCAAAACTATGAAAGTTATTAAATCTATGAGAGTGATTTAACTAATTGCTTCCCTGGATTAAAAATTTTAATTCTGCCTGCTGAATATAAATATGTAAGGTTCAGCATTAAAATGAACACATCAGAGTGTCCAAACACTATTCTGTCTGTTGATCATATAGTTTCTCTCCTGTATAAAAAGTGAGGAAGGGGGTCGGGTGTGGTGGCTCATGCTTGTAATCCCAGAATTTTGGGAGGCCAAGGTGGGTGGATCATGAGGTCCGGAGTTCGAGACCAGCCTGGCCAACATGGTGAAACCCTGTCTCTACAAAAATTAGCTGGGTGTGGTGACGTTCACCTGTAGTCCCAGCTACTCAGGAGGCTGAGGCGGGAGAACTGCTTGAAACCAGAAGGGCGGAGGTTGCAGTGAGCCGAGATCACGCCACTGCACTCTAGCCTGGGCGAAAGTTTTTTGAAACTCCATCTCAAAAAAAAAAAGTGAGGAAGGGAATGGAAAAATGGTCCCTCCCATTATGAAGCCTGAGGTCCTAGCCGAGTATGCATTTATGGAATCCCTGAAAAAGACAAATCATTGTATATCTGCATATCTGTCTATCTCAACTGTCACAGCCAAACTCCACACCAAAAATCATAACCAGGGGCATTGTAAGCAGTTGGCCTTGTGGATTTTTCTCCTGTTGGACCAGTTTTTTCCCCTATAATAATTACAAACTTCATACATGAGTTTGGTACTACTCTAGAGGAGGCTCTAGCAAAACTACCCTGCTGTAGAGGAGTAATTACAGGAACTCTGCAATTCTGATGACAGTTCTAAAATCATAATGTGAATGTATGAACTCATAAATATACAGTTCTCTGTGCCAGGTTCTGTGCTAAGACCTTCACATAACTTTTCTTATTTAGTGTTCACTACCTATGATGTCGATATTCTGAGCACCATTTTCCAGATGAGGAAGCTCAAACTCTTCTGCCAATGAGGCCAACACCATAGAGTGGTGTTTGTTTATAAAATGTATATTTTATTGCACTCAAATGATGTACCTGGCACTGGTCTAGATGCTGGTGCTAAAAAGTTAAATAAGACATGATCCTTGTCTTGAAGAAGCTCATAGCCTAATGAAGCTCATTTCCAGTCACATTTGGGAACTTCTGCTCTTTGGGGCTAGTCTAATAGCACATAAGAGATTTACTCAGGAACACATATCTTGAAGGTTGGGAAGGGTTGGAGAAGAAATACTAGGATAGGAAAAGATACAGCTGAGGTTAAAACTGAAGGGAAAAATTGAAGATGGACAGAAAGTTGGCATTCACAGTGTGTAGAATACAATGGGCACAAGCATGGATGAGAGAGTGCCGGGTTGTGCGAAAGGGTCAGCCAGCCTGGTGTTTCTCTCTTGGCTGAAGGAGTTCCACATTGAAGCACAATATAAACAATGAACTTGGTGATATAGGACAATGGTAGAAAATCCTAAAGACCAAGCAAAGGAGTTTGGATGTAGTGAACAAATAATGAAGAGCTGGTACAAAATCTTCTGCTGATGCAAACACTGCTGGCTTTTTAATATCACCAGATTGTGAACACCTATTATGTAAAAAGTACCAGAGGAAAAGATTTTTGTCAAAGTAACATTGACCCTGATGGGGGGATAATATGAACTAGAAGATCAGCCTTTGGAAATACTTGGACTAATCAATCAAAGAGTGGCAGTAGCCACAGAGGATACAGCTTAACCCAAGACTAATTCAGAGAAAACAATGGGCTTGGCTCAGTGAGTAGATATGGGAGAAGAGAAGAAGGAAAGAAAACCAAAAGGATGGTGGGATCCCTAGAACTAAAGAGAAGTCTAAGGCTTAGCTACCTGGTTGGGTAGAACTGTGGTTGAGCTAGTTTGTCAACAAGGTTTAGATCTTGTAAGTTGTCCACCCAAGTGAGAACATTCCTTAGAGATGTTAAATATGTCACCCAAACTATAAATCAAGACACATTGGGTCTCAGAAAAGATGTACTCTTCTGAGAGTACAGGAAGACAGGGGAATGATCTGGAAAACATCATTTAGATGATAAACTATTAGAAATTTCAAGGTATTATAATTTTTTATGGATATGTTAGGGTTAACTGGGTAGTCAGAACTTTAGGCGACTCGCAGGCCTGGTTAGAGGGGTCTTGCTCCTACAGGTGCTTGAAAGAGCATCTCTAAGAATGACAGAGGTACAGAACAGAAGATGTGGAGACCACAGACTGCATGACCTGGGTGATTAAGAAGAGGGTGATAAAAAAGAATCAGGACAGAGTATGAATAAGAAGTGACCAGAGACTTGAGAAGAGAACCAGAAACAAACTGAGCCACATGGTTCCAAGGAGACGTTCTCTGCGAAGGCAGCAGAGAAGTGAAAAAAAAAAAATGCTTAGACTTGCACATAGTTCATCAGACAGGGTGAGAGGGAGGCCACTGATACCCTCAGAAAGCAATTTGGGAGGAACAGGAACCTAGGAAACCAGACTGGGTGGCCGGTGTTGTGGGGGTGGAATCCCAGAGCCTAGTCAGGCCTCCAGACCCACAGGGCCACGTGCTGAATGAACACAAGACAGTCAGTCTAAAGACTTGGGCCTCAGCAGAGACCCATTTTGGAATCTGTCTGCCTGTGTAGCCTGGGGATAGTCAGCTTGCAGTGGGAGGAAAGAGCATGAACTCTAGAGTCAGACGGATGGATTTTAGTCTTTCCTCAGAAAGAAACCAACTGTTGAGACCCTGTCAGGGAGATTTAATCTCTACTTCTTCATCTTTAAAATGGAGCTACTTCTACTTATCTCACACAATGGTTTCCTTTTTTAATTTTAAAGACTCAAATGAGATAAGATGCCTATACAATATGGGGGAGGTGTTCAGTAAATACCAATTTCCCTAGAACAGTGGCTGGTTATACTGTGTTACTTGGAGTATGAGATTTCTTCAGCAACTTCTAGAAGCTGTTTTTAAGGTGAAGGGGTTCCAGGTAGGGATAGGGATACTGATTGGAGGAGCTCCAGCTACCCACACCCCAGTCTTACCAGAGAACTGGGATCCCCCAAAAGCTTTTGCTTAAGGTGGTGGGGGAGGAAGCAGAGACCAAACTACTGGGACTAGTAATGAATTCAGCAAGGTTTCAGTTCAGGATACAAGGTTAGCATCCAAATTCCAATTGTATTCTTATATACTATCAGCAATCAATTGGAACATAAAAAATTTAAAACAATTTCAATACAGTAGTACCAAAAAAAAAAAAAAAACAAACCAAAGAATACTTAGGAATAAAGCTCACAAAAGATGCCTAAGACCTCTACACCAGAAATTACAAAACATTACTGAGAGAAATTGAAAAGGACCTAAATATATGGTGAGATATATCACGTTCGTGGATAATTGGCTGTATTGATCTATAGAGCCAGTAAACTGCCACTTAAAATTTCAGCAGGCTTTTTGGGGTAGAATTTCAGAAGCTGATTTCTAAAATGTATAGGGAAATGCAAAAGACCTAGAATAACCAGCCGGGCTCGGTGGCTCACGCTTGTAATCCCAGCACTTTGGGAGGCCAAGGCGGGTGGATCACGAGGTCAGGAGATCGAGACCACGGTGAAACCCCATCTCTACTAAAAATACAAAAATTAGCCAGGCGTGGTGGCGGGCGCCTGTAGTCCCAGCTACTCGGAGAGGCTGAGGCAGGAGAATGGCAGCAACCCGGGAGGCGGAGCTTGCAGTGAGCCGAGATTGCGCCCCTGCACTCCACCTGGGCGACAGAGCGAGACTCCGTCTCAAAAAAAAAAAAAAAAGAAAAAAAAAAAGAGACCTAGAATAACCAATGTGTGTGTTTGTTAGGAACCTTTAAGAAGCAGGTGGCAAGACTGCATTAAACATACAAGAGGTTTACAGGGGCAAATGATTGGGAAAGATAAAAAGGGAGGGAGCAGGAGTAAGCCAAAAAGCTTTCAGTCCCCAGTGTAGTCTGAAATCTGTGAAAGAAGAGAGGGAAGGGTGAGTTGTGTGGAAACGGCTTCAGACCACAGTATAGCTCTGAGACAGTTTCAGCCAGCAGTAGGGAACCCCCAAGCAAAGGTTGCCTGTTGGAAGAGTCCTGCCTTGGCTGGAATGGGCTACCACTAGTACCCTTACCATGCTTGTCATTGTTTAGGAGCTACCCAGAGAAATATGGCCTTTCTGTGAACATGGTGGTGAATCCATAGGGTGGAACTGTCAACTATGCTCCAAATAGTAGTAGTAGTGGTAGTTGTTGTTGTTTTAAAGAGATTTGAGCAGTGCACCTCCATGGCAACCCCATAAAGTAATTAAAAAAAAAAAAAACCAAGTTGGAGAGCTCATCCTCCAATTTACTAATCTTGCTTTTATATTTCAAGACTTACTATAGCTATAGTAATCAAAACAGGTTTGTGTTGGCAAAAAATAAACATATAGATTAATGGAACAGAACAGAAGATCCAGAAATAGACCCATGCATATATTACCAATTTTTAGTAAAAGTACTAAGACAATTCAATTTGAGGGGAAAAAAGGGCCTTTTCAGCAAATGGTGCTGGATATATCCATAAGAAAGAAAAAATAATAACCCTATTAACCCTTACCTCATACCATATACAAAATTTAACTCAAAATGGATCATAGCCTTACATATAAAACCTAAAACTATTACACTTATAGAAGAAAACAGGAGGTGACCTTGGAGTAGACAAAGGTCTCTCAGAACACAAAAAAAGTAGGAGCCATAAAGACACTTGACAAACTTGATCAAAAATTTAAAACCTGATCCTCAATAGACACAAAGAAAATAAAGCAGAGCACAGACTAGGATAAAGTATTCAAAATACACGTATCAGACAACTCGAATCCAGAATATACACATAAAAAAAAGTCAATAAGACAGCCCCATTTTTTTAATGGGAAAAAAGATTTGGCCAGATGCTTCATAGAATATATATGAATGGCCAGTAAGTTCATTGGAAAAAGCTCAAAATTATTAATAATCAGGAAAATGAAAATTAAGATCACAATCAGATACCTCTAGAATGGCTAAAATTCAAAGACTGAGAATGTGAAGCAACTGGAACTCTCATATACTGCTGGTGGGAATGCATTGGAACCTCAGAAGATAATTTGGCAGTTTCTTAAAAAGTTAAACATACACCTGCTATACAGCCACTGTTAGATTTTTACTCAAGAGAAGTGAAATGCATGTCCACACAAAGACTTGCACACTGACATCCATCATAGCCTTGCTTGAAACAGCCAAAAAAAGGGGGGGGAAAGAAACAATGGAAATGTTCCTTAAGAAGTGAATGGGTAAACTGTGGCATAGCTATGCAATTGAGTACTGCTCAGCAATATTAAGGAACAAACTATTGATATGAACAATAAGAATGAAACTCAAAATCAAAATGCTAAGTAAAAGAAGCCAGACGAAAAAGAGTACAGACTGTTTGATTATAATGACAATAGAATTCCAGAAAGCACGAACTGATCAATAATGACAGGGAGCAAATCAGTGGTTATCAGGGGATGGGTGTGGAGGAAGGATGGGTGACAAGTGGGTGATGGAAATTAAATGCCACCTTGATTTTGGTAATGGTTTCACAAGTGCGTGTGTATATGTTAGAGCTCATAAAATAGTACACTTTAAACATTTGAGGTTTATTGCATGTTACTTATGCTTTGGCGAAGACCTTTAAATGGGATGGGGGAGGGTGGGTCTGACGGAAGGAAAGTAACCCTACCTCTACAGTAAAAAGATTTGACACGTGCTCTGGAGGAAACCTAGGGGAAAGCGATATGGTACTTTGCTTTCATATTTATCTACTTAGTATCTGCTTCTTCCCCAGGGTGGGGAGGGGCGAAGGCGGGAGCAATGCCTAGTGCCAACCAGTTGTTGCGTTCAGGCTCCTTCCAGTGCTCTCGCCTGCTAAGCTGGGGTGGGCACAGGGAAGACCCTTCCCCGGGGCATGGGGAGCAGGCAGGGCTGGTTTCATTGGCAATCCGCCATAGGGTCCCGCGTTCAGAAGGGGTCCCGCTTGGAGTTTAATGCTCTGCAGTCACCATATGAAATTCTTAATCACTTTTTCTTCGAATTCGTGTATTTTAAGTGAAGTGCAATGACACAGTGGATGCTTGAGAGCTTGGACTCTTGTCTCACCCCGGTCGCGTCTCCTGCGTCTTCCTGGGACAGGTTCTGGGCCCCCACCCGGCGAACACCGCTGCCCTCCGCCCTGGGCAGTGGCCGGCCACGGACGTGGGGGCGGCGCAGGCCTGGGCGCACAGCCAAGGGACCTCGCCGCCACGCTGGGTCGCCTGTGAGGTTCGGCCTTTGGCCCGCCAGCGTCCCTGTGCTCAAGCCAGCGCAACATTAACTAGCAAATAAACCCTGCCGAGACAGGTGGACAGAAAGACCACGGGAGAAAGGGAAAGGCTTTTTCCTGCTTTTTGAACACGGGGCCCCGCGTTTTTATTTTGCATTGGGCCGCGCAGATTCTGTGGGCGGCACCGACTGCAGGCAGCCGGCTGGAGACCGCTCGCCGCACCCCCTGCCTCACCCCCTGCCTCGCCTAGTGCCCGAGCTGCTCCAGCTGTGAATGGGACACAATCCGAGGAGCTGGTTTTGCTCCTGAAAGCGTCCAACAAAAATCTGGCTCCATTCGCCCTGCTTGGGAGTGACAAAGACCCAAGCTTTGTCATGAAAAGCCGGAAACGGGAGGGCAGCTTTGCTCTCCAGAACAGGGAATGTGTCTGGGTAGAAGCAGGGAAAGTTCCTGCCCGCCTCAGATTTTCTTCTGGATGCAGACTGCCCTGTTCTTTGACTTCCTCTCCAGTGTGGAATAAGGCTGAGGGTCTCAATTTGGTGAAAAAAGTAACCATGACAACAGTCACATCGTGGAGAGCATAGTAAAATGTGTAAAGCTCACTGGCAATGCCTTCCCTTCCAGATTGCAAGCTCCTAGTCAGACAACGACTCAACGGCACCAAAAGAGCGGAAGGGAACACCAGACCAGGGAAAGCTTCCCGTGCCCTGCCCTGGGGCCTTCCGCAGATTAGGGGACCTCCGTGATTTGTCAGCTCTTTGCCTCCAGCTTTCTCACACGGTCCGGGGCTGCTTTCGAGACCTTATACTAAAAGGGCAAGAGCAGAGATGAGCTGTTTTTAGGAAACATGTGCTACAAATGAAGTAAACACATGGAATTCCAAAATAAAAATAAACTTAGAAAGTTCTACTAAAAGGCTTAGGGCCTGATAGAAATTGTGCAGGAATCCTTGACTCCAAGGTTTGAAGAAGGACTGTCAGAAGCTTGTCCACCTTCGTCTAGATGAGGAGGGAGGTGCTTCTCTTCCGGCCACAGGGGAGGCTTCCCACTCAGTCCTCCTTCCATAGGCAGGACGAAGCAATTGCATCTTTAGGGGGCACTGGTTGGAATGAGAGACAGGTGGCCTGGGCTCCAAACTCTGTCACTAATTAGCTATGAGACCTTGGGTACATAGTTTAACCTCTTAGGATGCTCCAGTGCTTGCCCTGCTCTGTCCGTGGAGATGCAAGTGCCTTGCAGGGAGAGGAATGTGTCATGTACATAATGTGATTTGTAGGCACACATCCTCATGTGTTCATTTCTCTTTGCTCTTCTCCCAGCCTGGCAGAGAAGGGTTGATTGGATCTGGAAGCTTTTTGTGAGGTGAGAGCAAAATCTTTCCTCAGCTGGCTCTGGGCTGCACAGCTGGGGAGACTTAGGCAGAGAACAGAAGCTTCTTTTACCTTTGCGCAAAGGAAGCCAGCCATTTCCCTCAAGGTTGGCGGAAGCTAGATTTGCTATGTTTCTGGAGCTATCACTAGATTTATCCAGACCAGGCATATGCTCTAGCCTGTAGCCTGACTGGCTCAGCGGGCATCCAGGGATCCGAATGAAGCTCAAAGAGCTAAAAAGGGCAGGCAGATAACGACCAGAGTATAATAAACTGTGGGGGAATGGTTGGCACTGAGGAGAGCAGAGAGTCCTTGCCCTGTGGAAAGAGGGCAGTCCTTGCTTGGGGACAGCTGGTTGTTGCTACAAGGTAATGTGATTCCTCTGGAGCCAGATCTGATTTTTTTCTTAAAAGAGACCTGTAATCTGGACTTTAAAATTTAAGATATCCAAAATTTTAAATAAAGACAACGAAAGCAAATGTAAAACTCAGTGTAAGCCAAAAGAAGACAGGTGAGCAGGTCGAGTGGGTGAATGATAGGAACTGCAGTCACGACTGGGAAATCTGAGAGCAATGCACTTTTGCCTGGGTTCCCACAGAGAGCCCTGACAGGAGCACCCTGCTTCCCTCAGCCTCTCTTCCTCCCTCTGGGCTGAGGAGACTTTCTATCTGTCCCCATCCCTTTTGTTCAAGCCAATATTATGGCCAATCCTTGCCTAACTTTTATAGGATCTGGATTTTGAAACTCAAAATATTTATTTTTTCCATCTGCTTTCTGCTTCCCTTAGGCAATGAAAAATGCTCAGCTGACTTAATGTGGGGAGGGAATAAAGGGCAAACAGGTCAACATCTCAGAGGGAAGGGAGGATATGGAACACTGTCCGACCTGCCCGCAGCCCAGGGGAGGTGGGATCCAGGATGGGAGGCTATACTGGGTGGAGGAATGCCACACACATAGCCTTGGAGGCCCAAATGGGGCAGTGTGCTTGGGAAGTTAGGCCCAGTTTGATAGAGCTGGGCGGAGCGCAGGGCAAGTGGCAGGGGATGAGACTGGAAAGGTAGATGCAATAGGATTTACATAACATAAGAAAGTGTAATTGGCTCAAATGTCTGATTACTTATGTGTTATTTTTGTAAAGCTGGTGACCCAACCCTACATTGGTTTTGTATAATTTAACATCTGCGCACTTTGAAGTGACATACATTGAAGAACCTTCAGAGTCTCCGAAACCATGACCTGGAAACCACATCTATCCTAATTTGGGGGTGGTCTTGATCTCTATGAAGTATCCAAACTGATACTGATTGGACTCATTTGAGGATATCAAGTAACATCAGACTTCACTGAGAGGTGTGCCACAGCTGTAACCAAGGGACTGTTACTACTTTCTGCCTGCACCCCACCCCAGTTCCTGTTCCCCGTTTCCCCAGCTCCATCCAACTCTTCTTGTTCCCCGGAGATCCTTCCAACTCTGTCTCTTCATTATATTGGGGCTGGCCCCTGAAGACTCCATTTTTTTCCTGCTGCCCTGCGTTTTCAATAATAAATTCTATAATTTCAGTGCTGGGAGCTGGTGTTAGTGTCTTCCAGGCAACTCACTGCTGTCCCTTGACTGTTACTCTTTCTTTCTAAAAGACTGAAATCTCCTGTAAGGTTCACATTACCCACCAATTCACCCTGTCTCCCCTACTAACCCAAGGCTTTGGTATCTTTCTCGGGGTCTTACCCTGCCCCCCAACTCCTGCCATCATTCTAAGTAACTGAATGTCCTTGTGGCTGATCCAACCAATGCCCTGACTGCCCAGTTCCGTGATGACTGCACCTTCAGTGATATTATTTGCCCTTTCACCTCAGCACACTCACATGGCCACAGTGGCAACCCTGTCATCATCAGAAACTGTGCCTCCTGTGAAATCTCATTCTCTTGCCACCACCCTCCAGCTCCCTTGCTCAAGTCCCTTCTCTACAGCAGTTCTCCAGCCTCAATGAGATTTCCAAGCCAATGGTCCCTCCACTTTGCCTATGTCCATAAATCTTCTCCTGTCTTCATTTTCTTTTGTATCTAGCTCAGAGGCCATGGTTCTTCCTACAGTGTCCTAAAAATACCACTAAATCCTTTGTTGACCTCTCAGTTGTTCCCAAATTTACTCATGCCTGTTGCCTGAACAGATCAGAATTACTGGAGAATGTGACACAACTGGGCATTTTGGCATAGCTCCAACTTCATGCTCTCCAAACTCAGCTGGGACCTCCACACTGCCTAGCAGGTTTACTGTGCTTTTCTAGAAGCTCCCTCCATGTTCACAATCACAACTTCATTTCTTCCTCTAAGAGCTGGAATGCTTGCAACCCCTTTATTCCCAGAGAAGCAGCCTGGGAGGATTGGATGGGTCCATTGGATTTGCTCCTGTCCTCTCCTTTCATCACCGCCTCCAGCAAAGTACAGTCCCTCCACAGGTGCCTGGATCCCATGCCTTCCTCCCTGGTCAGGGTTCTTGTTCCATCAGCTATACCCTCTCTTTTCCAAATCTTTAACCTCTTCCTCACTACTAGATATGCGAGAATCCACCCTCACAAACAAAGCCAAGCAAGTGAAAACTTCCCTAACTCCACACCTCCATCAAGCTATCACCCATTCTGTCTATTCTCCTTTTACAGCCACGCTTTTTGACCATTATGCATAGGCACTGCCTCTACTTTATCTCCTCCTCTCCTTTCCATTCTGGCTTCCTGCTTCACCACATTGCAGAAACTGCTCTTGTTGTGGTCACCAGTTTATCCAATGTCAATGTTCTGCCTGCATCTGACTTAACGACCCAGCAGCACTTTATACAGTTAACCATATCTTCCTTCTTGAAACACTCTCTCTTCAGCTTCAGTGATAAAATAGGGGTTTTTTTGTTTGTTTTATTTACACCTTATGACAGTTCTTTCTGAGGATTTTTTTTTTTTGTCTGTTCCTTTTCCTACCAAATTCTAAATTCTTGAGTTCTTTGGGAGTTCACATCACAACATATTCTCCCTTGCAATTTCAGCTTCTCTCAAGACCTTAAATACCATCTCTACAGTGGCCAAAGTTAGGTCCCTGGTTTAATCTTTCTTGAAATCTTAACTTTTCCATCACAGAACTGAAATTAAGTACTTATTTGGGTGATTATCTGTATTTTGCTTGTCTCCCCTCCTAGACTATAAGCTCCAGGAGTGCAAGCAATGTCTTTTTTTTATTCACCACTTCCATAATCCATTGAGTCAGCTTCAATGTCAACTTCTACCCAATGGGTTCATGCTCTGTCTGCCAAAGGCCAAAGCAAGTATCATGAAATTTTCTAAGAGCTAGGACATGTCACTGCAGCCTTTTCTCCAAATTTAAGTGTGCAACTATATTTTCTTTATTGCAGAACAGGAAGTCAAGTAGTTTCTTTTGCCAGAAATGGGGAAATCTTATATTAATAACCCTAGCACTGGGGGAGTGAGGAGTCTTCAAGTCTGTGAGTCCAGGCATGACATGGCAAACTCTATAGATTTTGGAAGACTAACTGTCAGCAGTAAGGAAGAAAAATTGGTAGGAGGAGAGAATAGGGGCAGGGTTATTTGTTGTGATTCTGTTTTAGGAGAGGGCTGATGAAAGCCTTTGCTCATGGGTGGCCTTGAGAATAGATAGGTGCTGAGATCACCTCAGTTGGGGAGACCCTAACCCAGTGCGCTAGAGGAATTAAAGACACATACACAGAAATATAGCATGTGGAGTGGGAAATCAGGGGTCTTACAGCCTTGAAAGCTGAGAGCGCTGAACAGAGATTTACCCACATATTTATTGACAGCAAGCCAGTGATAAGTATTGTTTCTATAGAATACAGATTTACTAAAAGTATTCCTTAGAGAAACAAAGGGATGGGCTCTGGCTAGTTATCTGCAGCAGGAACATGTCCTTAAGGCACAGATCACTCATGCTATTGTTTGTGGCTTAGGAACGCCTTTAAGTGGTTTTCTGCCCTGGATGGGCCAGGTGTTCCTTGCCCTCATTCCAGTAAACCCACAACCTTCAGCATGGGCATTATGGCCATGACCAACATGACACAATGCTGCAGAGATTTTGTTTATGGCCAGTTTTGGGGCCAGTTTATGGCCAGATTTGGGGGCCTGTTCCCAACAGAGAGGAAAGGGGAAATGAGAGACTTTCAGAGATGAAATAACAATTGATTGGGGGAGAGATGGTGGGCCGTGAGAGGTGGCCCAGAACCTGAAGACTCTACTGCTTCACCCATCGTCCTCTCCAATGGGCCCTCACTTGCATGCTGTTCTTACTCCCTGGGAGGACCTGCTCCACACTTCTCTCCTTGGAATTCTATTCCTCCACCATGACCTCTATGAAACTCTCCTTGGCTACCCTGGGAAAGTAACTCTTTCTCTCCTCTTTACCCCCACGGCACTTGTCAAATGGTCAATTTTATTTGCAGTTGTATGCAACACGAGTGCTCGTGCAGTTAGCTACATCAAGGCATTGTGCCATCTGTAATGAAATGGCTAAAAAACCCATACATTTGAAGAAACACACTTGCTTTCTTTATTTCCTTGACTTGCAATTAGTATTAACTGACCAAAAGCATTATCTTCCTCTTTTTGCTTTTTTATGAAGTTTTGGTAGGTCGTGTTAATAATACCCATTACTCATTTCTCTGATAAGATTATAGAACTCCAAGGTCTTGGATGACATTGGCCTGCTCCTTCTGTTACGGGTGGGTCTTTGTTCTTAGAGCTCCCAAGATGGTGGTGGGCCGCTCCCAAGATGGCAGCAAGCCTTTTGTTCTCTGACCTGGAGTTCTTGGCCTCACGGATTCCAAGGAATGGAACCTTGGGCCATGTGGTGAGTGTTATAGCTCTATTAGAACCTGTGGGTCATAGAAGAGAACCGTGGAACCCAGCAACTAGTGTTCAGCTCGATTAGGATGAACCTGAGCACTTAGCCATGCAGGAACAATGGCGAGCCTCTAGCCCAATCAGGAGTGGCGATGGGTGCCTTGCTGGATCAGAAGGACAGTGGACACCCTGCTGGATCCGGAGGGGTGGGAGTCAATGGCGGGTCTGTGATGGTGGCATTCAGCAGTGGTGGACTGCGAATGAAAGCTCAGTTCGAGCTGGAACAAACACGGACCAGAAGAGTGTGCAGTTGCAAGATTTAATAGAGTGAAAACAGGGCTCCCATACAAGGAGAGAGGACCCAAACGGGGTTGCCCACACCTGGCTCGAATGCCTGGGGTTTATAGCCTGATCATTGTCCCTCCCTCTGTGCTCTCAGGCAATATATGATTTGACTATTTCTTTACCTTCTGCTTTTAGCCCAATTTGTATTTTAGCGAGCCCTCTTTACTACCTGATTGGCCGTGTGTGAGCTGAGTTACAAGCCCTGTGTTTAAAGGTAGGTGCAGTCACCTTCCCCAGCTAGGCTTAGGAATTCTTAGTCGATCTAGGAAATCCATCTAGTCCTGTCTCTCACTTCCTTTGATTTTGAAGTAAACAATCTCTTAACTTTGGGATAGCCTGAGACACCACCTCTGACTTCTAAATGACTCAATATCCCGAAAACCCGTGGTAATCTCACTCCATCTCAGCTGGTTCCAATTAACCTCTTTCCAAGCTATCTGTGTGGGCCTGCTTTAGCCTTTTAAAAGGAACCAGACGTTTTTAGTCACAATGGATGCATATGATAGCATGGTTTACCTCAGATATGCTGTGGGTTAGCTTCTATAGGCTTCCTTATATTTAATGCTATCCCTGACTTTATATTTAATGCTTTTCCAAAAATTTCCCAACATCACTAAGGCTTTAGCAGCCCTTTAGGACCAGTATTTCTGGGAAAACACTCAAAATACATCTGAATCTGTGTCATGTATCATCACCTAGAGCATGCCACCATCTAGTTTCAGCAAAATCCTAGTGATTCCACCAGACAAGAAAGATTGCCTCACTGGGAGACAGTTGCTGATTCCTGTTGCCCTTCACTGTTCTACTTTGATAATTTGCATATGCCTTTCCTGTGGCGTTTTATCACATAAAGCTTTGCTGTTTTTATCTGTGTTCGTGTCTTTCTCTCTAGATGTATCATTAAAGGCAAAAACAATATTCATTTAGTGTTCTTCTTACCTGTCCTTCTCTCCCCAATACTGGAATCCTAACACTATGCATTGCACTTTTTTGGTGTTCAGGGTTCTAGGAAAGCTGGTAAATGGATGAATCATAAATGTAATTTGGGGCAATTTTTTCACAAAATGTGTCACCCATCTTTATCTTTTCTCTGCCCACTCGTACTGGCTTTCTGTGGCTTCTCCCCATCTGTCTAGCATTTCTCTCTACCTCTGAAGAATATCAGTCTGGTGCAGCCCTAGCACCTTCTTTGGACTCATTGTTAAAGATGTTGAGGAAGGCCGGGCGCAGTGGCTCACGCTTGTAATCCCAGCACTTTGGGAGGCCGAGGCGGGCAGATCATGAGGTCAGGAGATCGAGACCACGGTGAAACCCCGTCTCTACTAAAAATACAAAAAAATTAGCCGGTCGTGGTGGCGGGTGCCTGTAGTCCCAGCTACTCGGAGAGGCTGAGGCAGGAGAATGGCGTGAACCCGGGAGGCGGAGCTTGCAGTGAGCCGAGATTGCGCCACTGCACTCCAGCCTGGGCGACAGAGCAAGACTCCGTCTCAAAAAAAAAAAAAAAAAAAAAAAAAAAGGATGTTGAGGAAGGCTAGTTCCAAGGTTTACTGTTTGCATTTGGAGAACTGTCTTACCATGCCTGGTTTCTTCAGCCCTGTTAAGACTATGCCATCTTCACCATTCCTTCCCCTGACCCTTCCTTAGCCACCTCATCCAACCTATGGCAACTCAACAAGAAAAGCTTACAAAGTCTTCCTTGGCAAAAGAGCTGGTTGACTTGGAGCCAAAGGAAGCTAGGTGCAGTGTCCGATTCACTTCCCCAAATCCCCCTTGAAACTGGAGAATTGAAAACAATGTGGTCTTTCTCTGGGTTCTTTCATTATACCATGTTTTCTTGCACATAGACAGAATAATGTGGTTGTTACAATTATTTATAAATGTAGTGTATGCCAGGAACTGATCACTGTGTGTAACAGATACACCATTATTTTTCAAGGAAAAAAATATTTTGGGCTTTGGTGATTACTAGACAGATGTCCTTGGTGATAATAATCACAGTAAGTCCCAACTCTACCCAGTACTTCACAATTCTCTCAGTGCTTTCACTACTTGTTTTCTCCTGTAATGACGTATCATATCGTGAATGGCGGGAGGGCAAGGATCATTAGTCTCATTTTACAGATGCACAATCTGGGATTGGGAGAGAGATTTCCTGATTTGCCTAAACTGCCACAGTTTGTCAATGATTGTGGAGGGATGGGGCAACACTGAACCTCCAGCTTCCTAAGACTTCTCCCACTTTCTCAAGCTTTTGTCGAATATGTCATGAGTGGCATTCACTTTGGTCAACTTTGGTTCCTTGGATATTTAGTCATCCACTTATGCTGGCTCCCCATTTTTTTGGATTTAAACTCTTCTAATTAAATAAATCAGATTTACATTTTAAAAAGAAAAGTCTTCTCTAAAAGACTTCTTCGTTTTTGTAAATCGTTGTAATAATTTCAACAGACCTTACCTTAGAATTTCAGGCAATAGGTACATATTGTACACCTCTGTTAGTTCTTCCAGAGACTGGCGCAGGGGTTGGAGATGGGAGGGAATAGATAGGGGAAGGAATGTGGAGCAGGGGGCCTGGACTCCAGTCCAAGCTCTGCTGAAGGAGGGCCTTTTCCAAAGTGGATCCCCCTGAAGGCAGAGGCTCTTCTAGAACACATAAATGTGAAGCATTGGCTAGTAGGAGTCCTGCTGGAATGAGGCTGAGGCACATACAGGATAGTTTATAAGAGAGTCAAGTCACATGCATTAAAATTAAACAAGCACTTGGGCTTTGTTGGAATAAAGATATGCTAGAAATGTCACCAAGGGTATATACCAAATGCCGAATGTAGTCATATACAATGAAGGAGAGCAATGGTAGGAGAGGTGTCGGCAGGCTGGAGAGAACGACAAGCGCTGTGGGCTAGGAACTGTGATTTCGAAGTGTGCAACCCAGACTAAAAGGAAAGAAAATGGTTCCAGCCTCTGGCAGCATCCCAGAGTCCTACCTACTGCCTCCGGTCCTTTGCAAGTAGGTAGGATATAAATATAATGTTATCTACCCAGCACAAAGGAGAGGGGAGAAAAGAAAGCAAGAGGCAGTCAAAGGGACAGAGCCTAGTTCTGAGTCCTGTATTACCACTCAATCCCTGGATGACCTTGAGCAGGTTGCTTCTATTCTGGATTTCATTGGTGACAGCTACCTCACAGAGTCAATATGAGGATTAAATAAGACTATTGGCTAAAAGGTGCTTAGAATAGTACCTAGCAAAGAGTAAGCGCTTAATAAGTGTTAGCTATTATTGTGAGAATACATGCATAGAAATATATGCTTGCGTATACTTTACCAGTATGTACACATTTGCACACACAAAATGCCCGTTGTGATCTGCAAGTAGTACTAGGATCCAAAAATTGAAAGTTATTATATTCCACAGGCCACCTTGAAAAGTCAGGGGAAAAAAAACTTGACCTTCATGTGTTGTTGCTGTTTTTAAGTGGCTCAGCACTTTGAAATAACATTTGGAGGAAAGCATTGCAATAGAAGTAGTGCTGTATGGGATTGATCCTGGAGACCTGGGCTCAGGCGCTGGAGCACAATGTCCAGGAAGCCAAGGCCTGTTTGGATTCCTTACGCCATGACATGGAGGCAAAGCTCCCCTTGGCTGCCAACCCAAGAGCCCACAGTCCTGTGAGCTTCACCCTTCCTAGGGCTGTTTGTGGTCTGGGCCCTCGAGGCTGTGGGAGACCAGTTTGATTGCTAAGGGAAAATCCCAGAATGGTTCTTCTTGTCCTTACTGAATCACTACCCTTCACCTTCCTGTGTCCTGCCCCGGTCTGGAGGGCCTACCTAGGCCTGCTATTACTTCCAGCCCAGAAGCGTAGCGAATTGGGGCCATGACCACAAGGTTTACACTTGGTTACTTGGTGAAATATAAACTCTTGGGCAAGTTACTTAATATTGCCAAGCCACATCTGTAAAGTGGATATGAGAACAGAATCTAGTTTATGGGTCTGATTGTGAGGTTTAGATGTAATAAGGTAAAGTTTGTCATTCAATAAAAGGTAGCTGTGCTCATTCTTACTGGCAGCAACGAGGGCAGTATTGATGCTGCAGGCAGAGAGAAAGGGGGTGGCTGCTGCCTAAAGCACCCTTGCCACTCACATGTAATTAGGTGACTATACAATTTATTATACAAAAGGAAACACTTAAGATTGGAGGGGATGCAATTAATAATGGTGCCAGGACAACAGGCATAAATTGGGACAGTCTTAGGCAGACTTGCCCATGATTCCTTACCCACTGCCCACCCATCATCTGATTACACCTCTTTCTTCAAAGCATAGATCTCAGTGGGATATTTTTCTTCTTCCTGATCACTTTGTTTTTTGAAGGGTATGATTCTGCCATTAATGTTAGCTATCACTTACTGAAGAGCAAACATGTGTTTGCCATTGTGTTAGGTGTTTTATGGAAATGAGCTCTAAAATCCTTGCAGCAACCTTGGGAGGCAGGTGCTACCTCCATTACCCGGTTATAGAATGTGAGGCTCAGGGAGGTTAAGTCACTTGCCCAGCCAAGGTTACAGGTCTATTAAATGGTATATTTGGTATTTACCACTTGCCATTTTAACAGCATTTTATTGGCCTTTGTGGATCAGAATGTTTAGCGGTGACCCCAGAATGACTTATGCAGGACCCCTGCTCCCACCTCTCCCCTGCTGCACTCATGGGGTAGATGTCAGGGTGTATATCTTCCTGTCATACATCCACCAATTCCCCAATTCTCAGGTCATAGCAGTGGGCTGAATAACCATTGGCTGCCCTCGGATTTCTGAAGAAATGGAAGCTTCTTAAATATAGGCTGTTAAACCTGGTTTGAGTTTCTTTGTAAAAGGAATCTTGTATAGTTTCCATAAGACCTAAAGATTGTATAGCTAAGCCTGCTGAAGAATTTATCCTTATTTTTTCCATTTCAGATATTCCCAAGGTTAGGTAGAGGGGGTTGTGTTAAAGAGCAGGATCTCTAGAGCCAATGCTGTTTATTAATAAGCTGTACAGACACGCTTCTTCCAGGAATGTGCACTTCTGATTCTGCTGTGGTGATAAAGATACACTGCCTTGCCCATTAAGCATTTGTTGGTGGAAAACATTACCTCTTAAATAAATGTCTGGTTCTATGTGAGCAAAGCTAGGGCTCCCATAAAATTGGGCAATGATACTCTGAATTCAGCTGAACTGTTTGGGCAACTTTGTCACTTCTGGGGCCATCATTTTCAGGATAGTTCCCACAGTGTGAGAAAATGACTACTTCCTATAGTACTGTCACGAGTGTGAAAAGAGAAGCTCTTTAGCAAACACGTTATTTATCCATCCTTAAAAAGCTTGTCACCTCCAGGGTGCTTGTTCAGAAGTAATCTCATTACTTAAATCATATCCTAGCATGTGGAAAAGCTCCCTGAGTTTCCCACCTGCCCCACCTACTGATTTCTCAGGACCACTGATAACAGCTTTCATGTGGAACTTGGGATTAATATCAAGCAAGCCGTGGATTTTGTCTCCACTGAACTTGGGCATCATGGACAGTTTCCATTCCAGGGGTTAAGGGCTTCCTGACTTTCAACAGTGGTGCTGATCCCAGTTCTGAAGAACGGAGCATCAGAGAGCCTCCCCTCCTCAGCCACTTGTAAGCATAACAAACTGAAAATGTAATCTGCTTTCAAATATTCTGTTGAGTAAAGATTCCTTTGAATTACTTTAACTGGGTTTTTGTAGAGACAAGGGACGTTCTTTGTTTCCCGTGTCATAAATGACTTTAATGAGAAATGGTGAAAACATCAATTAGGGCAAGCCCACCTGCACTGGGGCTACCCTCCCTTCAACTCCCCATACCCTGCTGGGTAGAGATCAGGTGGGAATTTACTGCTCAGCTGTTCCAGAGACCCTTAGAACAAATAGCGTTTGCCCCCAATTACTGAATAATGCCTACATAATTTGGAAAGAGGGAGATTTCCTACTTTGGGTAAGAACATTGCCTCCCTCACCATCAGGGCCTTTGAACACACTGTTCTCTCTCCCTGGAATAAGTCACCCCTTGGCCATTTCTTCTCCTGGCAAACACTCACTCACCCTTAAGACTCAGCTTAAAGGAGACCATGACCCTGTTTGGGGTTCTGGAGGGTTTTCTGTTACATCCTCCCAAAGGACCCCACAGCTCCCTTCGATCCATCTCATCTCATTTTTCCCATTAGCCAACTGACTAACAGGAAATTTCAGCCACAAATGAGCACATATTAAGTAATCACTGTGCATTTGAGGAATGCCAACACCTTGAAAGGAAGCCGCAAGTTGTAAACAGAGTTTATACCTGAGGAGACTTACTGACCATTCAAAACATTCAATATATTCAAGTATATATTGAATTGTTAGCATCAGAGACACAAACAGATATTGCATCCATAAAAACATAAACAGATAGTGGACATTAATATTTTGGTCTTTGAAATAAAAATGTGAATGGACGACCTGAAGGGACAAACAGATGACAAACTGGATTGAGAGAGTCAATCAAGGAATTACCCCAGAATGTAGCACAAAGAGAAAAGAGATGAAAAATATGAGAAACCAGGCAAGAAACATGAAGGATGGATCCATGAGACTGAATGTTTGTCTAATTGGTATTCTAAGAAGCAAAAATGGGAAAAATGGAGGGGGGTGGGGCCACAGTCAAATATTAAGGAAGAAATGAAGATTGCTTGAAGTCTCAGAAGTAAAAAGTCACATACAGATATCTCACTGGGGCCAATCCTTCAATCAATCACTGAAGATAGACTTAATTTGGAAAGCAGTCAAAGGTCATTTGCAACCAAGTGTGGTAGAAAAGATGGATAATCAAACCTAGTTATTGTCGACTATGAGATGTAAGTTAAATTAAATGAAAAATTTTAAAATTATTTGCAAGGCTCATAATAGACTTCTGAAGATGCCTGCCTCTGCTATCAGCACCCACAGGCAGTTTAGCTAGTCGAGTTTGCTCTGTTTTTCTCAAAACCTCCTCTAGTTTCCTTGTATCACTGAATGGGGGGTAATGAACAAATTAGAAACCAGGGGTCAACTAAGACAGCACTGCCTCTCCTGTATTCTCCCTCATCAACTGCCTTTCTACTTATAGTTCCACAATAGAGATTATTGCTTCCTAACACAAATCTAGCCTCTTCATTTTTGTTATCCCCCAACTGTTTCATGCACTCCTACCTCCAGCATTGCAAATACCTCTCCTCTACTTGCCATCAAAATCTCAATCACATTTCAAGGCCCAGAACAAGTCCCATCATTCACGTGAAGCCTCCTTTGGTCTGTATGCTAATAATCTCTTTGTACTTGTCAACAGTACCAAGCTTCTTAGTTTTTCTTTCCCAGTAGACTGCAGGCTTCCCTAGAGCTGAGAGTGTGCCAAACATTTTCTTAATGATAATTAGGAACTGCTCCAGGTACATGTTAACATGAAAATATCCCAGGAGGGAGAACAAGTTGAAGGATTAGCCCCTGGATATTAATTATTTTGATGAGGTAATATCCTCTGACTGGGCAGAGGATAGTAGGTGGATAGAAAATGTGGGGAAATGACACAGAAAAGGAAGTGTGGGTGGGAAGGGGCACTGGAGGCAAATGTCGAGAATCCCACAAGTGTGTTCAGTGACCTCGTGGCTCTCACATAATCCCCTAATATAGCTGTGATAAGAGGGATGTATTGGGAGCTACACGACTACCCCACTCCCCAACCTGCTCCATGTTCTCAAGACAGATATAGTAAGCTTTTCAAAGGCCTACAGCTCTTTAGGGACCCCTGAGGGCACAACTCCAGTCCAAACTGTTCCTTCCAGCTATGCCAGGGACTGTCCATTATTACTTCTGCTTTTGCTGGAGACTGAATCATAATAAGTTTATCGAGGTTTTGCCATATGCTAGACACCTGATAAGGCCCTAACAGGCTTTATCTCATTTCTTCCTCCCAGTAACCACATCAAGAAATACCACTATTTCCCCCATTTTTTTCTAATGAAGAAACTAAGGTAGAGATCTAGCAGTGGACATAGTGATAGAGGGTCCCCTTGGACACAGGAAAGTGAATGGTGTGGGGAGGAATGCAGAAGCAGCTTTGAGTTTCCCCTATTCATTCTCTCTACCTGCAATGCCCTTCCTCAGCTTGGTATCTTGCAGAGTAATTCTTTTCCTTCAAGACCTGCTCATAAAGCCATACGTGACCTTCCTAGGGTAGTCACTTTCTCCTCTCTTTTCATAGCTGTTTATGCCTCTGGTTGAACACTTGTGCAATCTGACTTATATTATGACGATATGGGTGGCTCTGTCTTCCCCAGATTAACTCCGAAAGAGCAACAACCTCATTTCCCCATATTCCTACAGCCTAGAGCCTAAAACAGTGGCTAGGATATTGTAGATTTACTCAGTGTTGGAGGTGAAGACAATGGCCTCCACAGGCGCACACTCCGTGTGCCCTCCATGCACTGGAACCCTCCTTGGCAGAACCCTGGAGATCCCATGAGCCTTGATGCCCTCTTCAGGGCCACAGTGTGGCCATGGACAGTGTCAGTCTGAGGGCCCACAGATAGGATATCAGGGTACCACTTGTGCCCCTCACTTTCCCCTTAAACCTTTCTCACTGATTCTGTAGACTGAAGAATGTAACACCCCATTATCAACTGTAATTTGGGGTCTAGTTAAAATGAAAAATCTTCAAGAGAAACTGTATTCACTTATAACCTGGAAACAACTTTCTATCAGTCAGTGAAGGTGATTTTAATCAGGGAAGAGACTCTGGGACATTGGACACCTGAGGCAGAAGGTTGAGAAAGGAACTGGGCCCAGGAGCTGTTCATTTGAGGTCTTTGGATTGGGCTTTAGGGGGTCCGGGATCCCAGAATTGTACTGAAAGCTTTGCATGTTGATTCCCGAGTGTGTTTCTCCAGAGCAAGATTCCACCACGTTCACTGGATCCTCAGAATGGGTCTGGGACTCTAAAAGAAATGAGAAGAGCTAGAGAAGTTGGCCAAAGTGGGCCACGTGCACCCCAGCCTCCCTGACGTCTCAGTGTATCTCTGCGTACCTGGGCCTACAGGCACCACTGGCTGGCCTAAGACAACGTGGAAGAAAAGAACCAAGGAAGGTGGCAGGGCAAAGGCACAGGGAAGGGCTGGGGAGGGGCAGCTAAGACAAAGGGTAAGAGTGCTGGGCAGCAGACACAGAGATACAGAGATAAGAGGGGCCCTGTGGCTCAACCCTCTCATTTTATAGATAAGGAAACGGACGTCCAGAGAGGCTAGGTGGCCCCAGCACTCTGGGGTCAGCTAGGGGCTTCCTTGCCAGAGAGTGTCCCTGCTCTAGGACATCTCTATGGCCTCACAGTCTGTTCATTAAACAACAGATAAGCTCTCAAGGAAAGGCCAGCAGTGCTGCTGCTATCTGACTGTTTGGGTGGTAGCTGTGGGCCACTGAGTTGCTGGGAGTTGGCATTTGGAATCACTGCTAAGATGTGCAGAAGGCAAACATCCCTCTGAGGATATGTGAATGTATCATTCTTTGACGACCCCAGGCCTAAAAGGCTTAAGATGCTAACCACTAGTTCACTTCATTTCACAAACATTTACTGAGCACTTACTGGGTGTGAGGCACTTTTGGTAGCCCCCGGGAGCTAGATAGAAAAGCGAGGTGTAAGTCCTTGCTCTGGAGGAACTTATGTTGTGGGAATATTGATAGACATTCCCTGTTTCTGCTGTTACAAGAACTTAGCAGATCCAGGTAGATGCGTGGAAGGAAGCAAGGCCACTTGGGACCGCAGTGCGATAAATCTTGGATGCCAAGACTCAGGCATGGCTCTGGATCTCACCACAGAAAGAGGTTCAGGGGGCCTCTCTGGCTGGCGGCACCTGGGCTGCCCTAAGGATTGTGTATCCACTTGGGGACCTTCCGTCTTTGCTACCAGAGACAAGGAATCCCACAACTCCACGTGCCACAGAGACCTTAAAGCCGGAGGAATGACAAACACCACCACTGGCACTTGGCTCTGGAGGCTTCCCTTTCGCCCTCACCTCAGTGTCCTGAGGCAGTTTCAGTGCACCCCCTCAGCCCGGGCGTGGCAGGCCTGGGAAGTGAACAGTTCTCTGAGACTCGTACTCAGCTCATGTGGCCCCAAAGCCTGTTCTTGTGATGTGGTCTCTGGGTCTTGTACTCAGCTCATCTGACCCTAAAGCCTGCCCTTGTGCTGTTGTCACTTCTGCCTTTTCCCTCCTCAGGTTAAAAGCCCAGTTTTGGCTGGAAAATTCCACTACCTTATCTACTCTGGGGCCAGGTAACCTGTTAGGTCTTACAAAATTGAATTGAAAAGTGAAGTCATGGGAAACCTCTTAGAAAAATGACTGCTGTTGCTGGAACAATCCCCAACTGGCCCTTTCTGCCTTCTCCATAAGGCGAGGTCAGACTCCTCGTGAGAAAAACTATGGTTTGGGTGTCAGGCAACCCCAATGCAATAGGATCTGGGGGATCAACCCCAATTCAATAGGCTCCCCAAATACTGCCCGCACTTTGTCTCGTGGCCTGAAATGCCTTAGATAATCAAGAAGTCTTAAATTTTAAGACAGTCATTTCTCCCTGTGTTTCAAAAAAACTTCTCTGGGAGACTCTATCAGATGCAGCCCACTGGGAAGACAATAGATTAGGTATCTGAGGAACCAGAAGCACCATCAGACAGGCAAATAGGCTAGCTGAGATAAGGGCACTTTTGGACTACTCTTGTTTTTGACTGCCAATGTTCCCAAGTCCCAGGCTTGCTGGTAGTCAGTCAATAAGTCGTTGTGAAGAAAAGAGTGATTCCACGAACCCACATGGACCACCTTCTTGGGAGGTGTTGTGCTAGAAGTCACGGAACCTCAGAGGTGAGTGAGAAAGCCACGGTCCTGCCTGATGGATGCCCAAGAGCCTTGGGTCTGCACACACATGTGAAATGTGGGTTTTAGCAGGTACCTTTCATACACCATCAATAGTCTTCCCTATGTGGGTAAAACCCTAGGGGCTGAGGTCTCCCATTGGTGCCTTCAGGGCTTTTTGCTCATTCCACACAAATGGTCAGTCAGAGACCACAGCAGGGATGGGAACTATAGGGTGGACAAGGCATTTGCCCTGAAGGTAGTCCACACCATGTGTATCTATCTGCATTTTTCCTGTTGGTTCCTATTGTCTTGCTCCTGCTCCAAAACAAGAATTTCCCAGGGAATCACTGGAAGCTTGCTAGGAAGAACAACTGGAACCTCAAGTGTCATGACCCCAGTGCCAGGGGATGGAAATCATATCACTGAATGTGCATATGGGTGAAACTTCCCTGCTTTTAAGTAACTGTTGACAAGTGACCTTCCCTGGATCTCATGTAAGTGGTTCATTTTTAAAGGGAGAGAACTGTACTATTAGCAGATCACAGCATTTCTTTCCAGTCCTGATACCCTGTGTCTCCTTGATGTAGAAGTTCATGGGCAGCTCTACATGTCTTTCTAGAGAACTGTGATTCTCATAAGATGTCCTAGCTAGTGGCACCTTCAGTTTGCTTGTCTTACTGCCTCCCGTGTCTAGAAAGAAAACTGAATGTCTGAATGCAGTACCCTGCTCAGACAAGGTTCCTAATAAATGTTTATTTAATGAAACCCTCCAAGGCTCTGATTTATATAGTGCCTTGGCAGTCAAAAGCAGTAGTAGTCCAAGACCCATGTCAGAGAGAAAAAGAGGAGGAGTATTTATACTAGGTAAGAGATGGCTCAGGCAAGGAGAAAAAGAAGAAGACTTGTCTTGGGAAACCAGTGGGGCAGAACTGGATGAGCAGGGAAACATGGAGGAGGAAGAACTCAGCAGGTAAGATGGTGTGGTAAAGCAGGAGTCAGACTTTGGGTGGAGAGAACCAAGAAATAAGGCTGGGTCAAGATGAATTTGGGGTCGGACATGGTGGCTCACACCTGTAATCCCAGCTCTTTGGGAGGCCAAGGCAGGTGAATCACCTGAGGTCGGGAGTTCGAGACCAGCTTGGCCAACATGATGATAACCCTGTCTCTACTAAAAATACAAAAATTAGCCGGGCGTGGTAGCGGGTGCCTGTAATCCCAGCTACTCGGGAGGCTGAGGCAGGAGAATCACTTGAACCCGAGAGGCGGAGGTTGCAGTGAGTCAAGATCACATCACTGCACTCCAGCCTGGGTGACAGAGCAAGTCTCTGTCTAAAAAAAAAAAAAAAAAAAAAAAGATTAATTTGAAAGCCTTGCAGACAACTGGAAGCAAAGAAGGGTTTGTAGCAGAGGATTGACGTGATGTAAGCTGAGTCAAAAAGCAAATCTGGCAGCAATGTGCAGAACAGAGTGAAAGAGAAGGTCCGAGAGTCTTGGAGAGTTTACAATGGGGAATAAAAGCTGGACAAAGCTGGAGACAGTGCAAACTCAGGCAACAGGTTTGTAACAAGCACGTATGAAGGCCTGGACACTGTTCTAGAAGTGGAATACAGTTCTGAAAGAGAGAGACACAGATCCCTGTCCTTTGGGAATTCACCTTCTAGAAGGAGAGGAAACAGATGGAAGAATTTGACTTTTCGTGAATTAATGCCTCATTTTACTCTGTAAGAGGTGTGAGGAAATTTACAAACATACATCCACTCAGAATAATAAAAATAAATGATTTTACCTATTGCCTTTGACAACATCCTTTCATTAGATAAAATGGTGAGTTCCCTATGGCTGACCTTACAAAGTCACTCAGAGGTAGCTTATGGCCTGGCACCAAAGCATGGCTAGACAAAGGTAGTTGCAAAAAGAACACAAGTGACTAGTTCCCAGTGTGTAGCTCCGTGAAGGTTGTGACAGTTGATTCAGATACTGAGTAATGGCGGCAAATGGGCTGGAGTCTCCACTGGGCTCATGGAGAGATGGTTTGTTTGGCATCATGCCTGGTCCTTTGAGAGGAGGGCTGTGCTCTAGAATGTGCTGCAGTCCATCCCCCACCCTCCACATTCATGTCACCTGTGTTGCCCTTGAAGACACTAGAGTTTGGGTCTGCCAAGAGAGGATTGAGGGTCCACCAGGAATTCTCAGTAGATTTTTCACAACAGAGGCTTTTGAGAGCAATTAATCTTAGAGAGTTTGAGGTGGGGTAATTTTTGGCAAACAAGGAAGCCAGGAATTTGCCTTCAACTGACCACTGAGATATGCTTTGATCATGAATAGAGCAGAGGGTAGGGTTAAGGCCCATTATAAAAATTAACATATAAGCCAGAAGATTAAAAAAATACAGGGACGTATCTTGAGATACAGGGACACGACATTATTAGGGACTATGCCTAGAACTTTGTGACTGGATATAGTTAGGCTGGGATGGGAAGGGATATGGTAGGAAAGTAAAGGGAAAAGGGAAGTACAAAACACCAAGATTTTGAAGCTGGATGATGGGGTAATGATGTATAAGAAGGTTAGGGCTCAGATCACTTGCGGTCAGGAGTTCCAGACTAGCCTGACCAACATGGTGAAACCCCATCTTCCCTACTAAAACTACAAAAATTAACTGGGCATGGTGGTGCGTACCTATAATCCTAGTTACTTGGGAACTGAGGCAAGAGAATCGCTGGAACCTGGCAGGAAGAAGTTGCAGTGAGCTGAGATTGTGTCACCACTGCACTCCAGCCTGGGCAACAGAGCAAGCAAGACTGTCATAAATAAATAAATAAATAAATAAATATAAAAATAAAAAAGGACAGGGGGAGAAGGTCAGGAGGAGGTTGACAGATCGGGTTTTAGACGTAACTATTGAGTAATGGTGAAATATCTGCATAGTGGAGTTCACTAGGCAGTCAGTGCTTCAGACACGGAGAGGACAGAGGCAAGAAGGGAATAGGTGGAGGTGCCTTCACAGAGGTAAGAGCTTAAGAGAGGAAAATAATGAGTTCTCAAAAGGAGAATAAAGCAGAGAGGGCAGATGCTTTAGGCTGGAGAGATGCTCATGATTTGGGGGCTGACGGAGGAATAAGAACAGCTGTAGAGGAATACAAACAATGAGAGAAGCCTGCCACAACCATCATTGGAGAACAGATACAAGAAGGAGGAATGGCCAAATGGCTCCAACGCCACAGAATGAGATCAAGAACAAACACAGACAGGGAAGAGGTACAGATCAGGCAGTAGTAAGGTCATGTGTCAGCTCTCAGAGACAGGTTTTGGTGCGATCAGGCAGAAGTCGGGAGATAAGGAAAGGGGGAAAAAATGCATTTCTCCAGGAGCTGGGGTGTGAAAGAGGGATGG
This sequence comes from Nomascus leucogenys, assembly GCF_006542625.1. Taxonomy (NCBI): domain Eukaryota; kingdom Metazoa; phylum Chordata; class Mammalia; order Primates; family Hylobatidae; genus Nomascus; species Nomascus leucogenys. The sequence continues at coordinate 50,145,943 of NC_044386.1, forward strand.
GCCAGGTTTGCTGGAGAGAATAAGAGGGAGTGCAAGCTTGGCACCCAGCCCTCAGATCCAGGGTGGCTGGGTCTGTTTCCCTGCTGGGCCAGTAGCCCGCATGCTAAAAGGTAGGGTTTAGCAGGATCTGGACATGCTAGTGAGAACTTCTGCAAGGCCAGGGCCTGCCTCCCCTCCCTGTGGCAGCCTAGGGTTAGGGCTATAGCTGTACTAGGGGATCTGGGAGTCCTTCGTGACACTGTGGAACCCTGAATGTGTTCAGACCCCCAGGTTGCCAGGACACCTGGGCTCTGCTGTGTCCCCAGAGGTTTTTGCCCTGACTCAGGCTGAGGACTTTGGGTGTGGGACTCGCGTTTTCTTATGCAGAGGTTGGTGGGGCGTTGAATGAAGTTGTTAGTAGGCTCCATGTAGCACAGGCACATAGGCCTAGTGCAACAAATGGCCAGAGCCCCTGCTTGGTGCCAGGCCAGCGTGGGATGCTGAGCAGGCAGAGATCGCTCTGCAAATAACAATGGCGCGACCCAAGAAAATGACCCTCAGAGGGCAGTGGAGACCCAGGCATTTGAGACGGCCTGACAAATGCATAGACCCTGAGGGCCATGTGCATGTATGTGTATGTTTGGGGGTGAGGGGAGGGTATTACTGGCCGAGGGGACATGTAAACAACCTCTGTGCAAGTTCTAGGACCTTCCTATATTCCTCTACCACTATTTGAAGGCTTCTGTTCAACCTACCCACGTGGCCCATTAGAATGTTCCACTGAACAGGAAAACCAATGTGCATTCAGGAGAGAATCTCAAAGGACCTTTCCAGTTGTGGCATTCAGAGGTCCATAAAGCTTAATCCTTTAAAAGGAATCATTCTAAATAGCCCAGGAGTGAACATAAATGAATGAAAAGTCCATGAATGTGGGGACGAAATCCCGTAATAGGTAGCAAAATGGCATGATAAAGAACATGGGCTCTGGAGACAGACCACCTAGGCCCCGATTCCAGCTCTCTCACATATGAGCTGGGTGCCCTAGGGCAGGCTGCTTAACCGCCCCAGGCCTCAGTTTCTCCATCTGTAAAATGGGGATAATTAGACTTAGCTCTCAGGCTTGTCGTGAAGATGAATGGCTTAATATTTGTAAAGTGCTTAGAACAATATCTGACACATAGCACATGTTTTCTAGGTGTTAAAAAATATTCTTACCCTGCTGGGTTTTTAAGTGATGCTCTTGTCGGGGATCTTTATGACATACTTTTGAGGAAGATGAGAAACCAGGCTTCTTAACTCTGTTAAACATTTTAGACACACAAACAGTCCTCACTTTGCGTGGCAGTATGGGACTGTAAAAATGACCATGCAAGCTAAAAGTGTGCAAAACAATCCTAAAAATCAAGAGAAAAATTACAACTGTTCCATGTCCTTTAAAATTTGTTGTCAAAGCATTAGAAACTCTTACCATAGGTTATAAGTGTGTAGAGAAACAAACAAACAAAAATAGTAAAACAAATATTTTAGGACACAGTAATTTGAAACATTAGAAACAATGCAACATTTTAAGAGTTTTCTTTCTTTGTGAAAATAAACTTACTAAGAGGTTTTTAAAAAGTGCTTGCCTTCTTCTCTTTGCATAACTTACGATACTGACGGAACATCTTTTCTATGCCAGTGAATTGCCATAGTCCTTTATAAATTTGCAGCAGCTTGCAACGTCTTATCTCTTTGCTTTCAGTGTTGTGAAATACCTCTGAAAGTTCCTATAATGTGAAGTTTTTTGCTGGGATCACTTCCTGTGGGACATCTTCATCCTTTTTGTCACAACCACTTTCCTCATTTATGCTTTGAACAATGGTTTCAGGTTTCATCAATATAAATCGAAACTTCAAGGGTCGCGACTGTCAGAAAGTCACATAGAGCTTACTCAGAATGATGTCAAATTCCACTCTAGAAATTTAAAACCTCAGCCTGTTAAAAATAGCTTGTCATCAACAAAGGAACCAGCTGATAACAGACACAAGGCTGACTTTTTAGTTTCAACTTATGTATATTAAAAAAACAACCACAAAACTGCTCAACGTAAGCAGACTGTGCTTTCAGGAGAGAATCTCAAAGGACCTTTCCAATGCATTTTCAGTGCCCTGCACCCAAGCATTAATGATTCTTTAAATGGTAGAATAACATAAAATGATGAAGCAACTAGATAAATTCAACTATGTTGTAAAAATTTTGTGGTTGACGGAAATCAGTCTTTGGACTTTAAGATCTCATATAGATCAGAGGAGAAATATAATGACATACTCCTTAAGAATCTGATGAAAGTCATGGCCTTTCTCCACTAGAATGTGCACATGAGCCGATACAATATTTTATGCAGTGTTTCAGTGAATACACAGAGCCCTCGATATCCAATTAGAAGCCCTGGCTATGAATCTAGAATTTTATTACAGGTGAAACCCAGCCCAAGTCTGATTGAGAGCCATTGCAAGTCTCAGAAACTATAGGCCCTATCTAGGTAAAGGCAAATCTTGGAGTATGTCATCTGCCACTGAAAATGCATTTAATGATGACTCACTCTTTCCTCACTATACAACTTTCTTCAACCTACACCTCTTCAGCTACAGACTACCTACCATCCCTGAAACTCTGTTCTGAGAGTAAAGGGATTACAAAACCTGGCTGAAAAGACAGATTCAATGGCATGTTGAAAAACACAGCAGAACCAGCACATCAGACTGTAAATGGATTGTGTTGCACAGGATGTTAGCTGCTCTTCGAAAGAGGTTCCTGAGTGGCACCTGAGCCTATTGCTGGTGGCATCCTATTCTGCCTGTTCTCTCTTTCTTCCTCCTTCCCCATTCCTTTCTTTCTCTTCTCCCTTATTCTTCCTCTGCAATTCTTTTTTTCCACACTACCACTGGCCGGTCCCTAGGGACACTGTTTAATCTGGCCCATGGTACAAGAGATTTTAAATCTTCATTGAAGTCGCTAGAGATGGCCTGAGTGAGTCACTTTGAATTCAGTAGACAAACTGATGGAAGGCTCTGAGAAGACCTCAACGATGCCCAAGAAATGTGTTCTTACTGTAGAAACTTACTATTTTGATCAAAAAAGTCATTTTGGTCAAGAAGGAGAGTTAGGGGATTGCTTTTTTTGTTTTTAAATTGATTTGGCTTCAAGGGAAGAAGATTGCCTAAACAAAACCTGCTGATGAAGTCACAAAATGACTCCACCTCTGGAATGAGCTTTATTTTCCTATAATTTGGCAAGAAATTTGGCTTTCAATTGGGAATGCACGTCACTCTACCCACTCAAGGGCAAGATGATAAGGTTCTATCAGACCAAGTGTCTAAAGGAAACTGAGACTCTACCAAGGTCAGAAATGCTGCAATTCAAGCCAAAAGATCTTTCTTGGGCTTCCTTGTTTTGACTTGTAACCATAAATTAGTCTTGCCTAAATGTCTGATCACCTTATAAAACAGTAAGTGAATCTGTACTGTACAGCACCCTCTGAAGCAACAGGAGCTATAGATGAACCTTTTAGGGGATTCTGTAATTTTTCTGTCCCTTTGATTTCCACAGCACTCTAAATTGCCCCCTCTGAGGTCAAGGAACACAAGATGGTTTTGGAAATGCTAAACCCGATGCATTATAACATCACCAGCATCGTGCCTGAAGCCATGCCTGCTGCCACCATGCCAATCCTGCTCCTCACTGGCCTTTTTCTCTTGGTGTGGAATTATGAGGGCACATCCTCAATACCAGGTAAGTCAGTCATTTATTTCTGTATCTAAGGAGATTATTTACTTGGGATTTTGGTCCATGATGGTAAAGAAAATTTTGCAAAAGGACAAAAAGCAAACCTGGAAAGATCTCTGAAGACTATGGCTGTGTTAGCAAATGAGGACTTGGGAGAAAATTTTCAGACCAATTATCTGCACATTTTAAATGAAAGCACTTAAAAAATATCTTAGATAAACCCTTGCACTCTGCACTGTGCTTTTGTAAAGTAGACTTGGCACAAGTACCCTTTAAAACAAGCTCAAGATGGGGTGGAGTAAAGTAAAATTCCAGGGTTTTCTGGTTAACTTTTAAAAAATAGATTGCAATTTTGCTCTGAAGGTGAAAATGTCTCTGGAACACCTTCTTCACTGCTTTTCTTCTCCCTTTCACTTTGCTTCCTCCATGCCCCCTCTTTGTCTTGTGTTTATTCCTTCTCTTTATTCCACTCATTATTTTCTCTTTTTCTTGGGAATGTGGTGATAGTGGTCCCCGTTTTTCTCCCACTGTCTGGATCCTATTCGACCCTTATGGGGGCCTGGTAGTCGGAGAAAAATGGGGACCACTCCAGTGCTCTCGGAACATCACACCCCAAGAGAATCTTCAACAAGATCTGTGGGTCAATCAAAAGTGGAGAATAATATAATTATCCAGATAATCCCAATAGAAAACCCCACCCTTCCACCCTTAAAGCTGCAATGATCAGATATCAGATTAATTCAGAATGACCTGAAATTTCAGACTACTTCTTTAGTTTTCAGTGAAAATGCTTCATTGCAGACACATCTGTTCCCAATTCCATAGGATATCCAATGAGACTTTAAGAGCATAGTTACACACTGGTAAGTGTGGTGGGCCTTGTCTCAGTGAGATCAGAAGTGGGAGCATGGGGCTGGCACAAAATGCTCTGTGTCTGGATTCTTTTTAACATTCCAGATAATTGCCTATCTCTCTGCCTGATTCAGCCTGATATTTTAGATTACTTTAATGCCCAGTTTAAAGGAACATTTAGTTAATTTTGTTCTCTGCTCCCTGACAGGGTCAACTCTAGAGAAGGGAGGCTCAGAGCTAAGGGACAACTGTTTCATGGTCTTTAACTTGAACTCTCTTCCCCAGTGTGGCCCTTCCTCACTGGATTTCTCCTCTCCCAAGGGGGCTTCTATGTCAGGGTCAGTGAATGGTTGGGGTGGGGTGAGTAAATGTTGGGGGTGGAAAGCCTTTTTTTCCTCTTCTTCCCTTCATAAGCCCAGGTGCTAAATTCCAATTTGTCTGTATTAGCAGACAATCAGGCCAGGAGAGTCCAGCACTGCCCAAGCTTTTAAGTCTATGTAAGAACACCCAGCAAGTAGGAGCTTGTTAACATTTCTGTTCCTGGACCCTGCTCCTGACTTTTTGACTCAGACTCTTCAGGCCTAGAAACATGCATTTTTAAAAAGTCCCCCCAGATGCTTATGTTAATCAGCACTGGTGGAATTTCCTTGGACCCTTGACCAAGGAGGTCAGCCTGTTAGGACAAGCCTGAGAACCAGCAGCCCTGAAGCTCTGGATCAGTGAGAGAGTAGGCAGCACCTCACTCTGTCCACCATTTCTGGGCCAGGGCCATCATGCTGCATCCACTGACAGTCAGATCGAGTAGCACAGTGATTCTCAGCACTGTCTGAGGTAGGAGCTCAGCTACTTTGGGGTTGCTATTTTTAAAAAAATCTCCCTTCCTGATTTTTTATGATCAGCCAAGGTTGAGAGCCACAAATGTGAGCCTAACTCCTTCATTTGACAGAAGGGGAAACTGAGACCCAGGGAGTTGATCTGCCTTGCCCAGGCAAAACGCTATGACAAGCATGAGAAACCAAGGAGTTCAAACTCGTCACTTTACAAGTGAAGGGTTAAAGCCCAGAGAAGGGAAATGGCTTGTCAGCTCCCCAGCTGGACAGAAAGTGGGAATGTAGGGGGACCACCAGGAAGTCCTAAAGCCCAGGTTGATGATCATTTTGCTAGACAGGTAGTTTCTAGTTTCACACTTTCCCTTTGAAAGCAGAAGGTCTAGTTAGAATCCACTAGTAGCACAGACTGTGAGATCCTATGGTTTCTGGCTGGGGGAGGGAAGATAAGAAAATTGGCCTTGTTTGGGGTGGTTTTTGCTGATCAATACTCCTGAGCTCCTGCCAGCTCCCTTTAATCAGTGGCTCTCTAGGTTCTTGGTTTTAGAGGTTTAGGGGAAGCACAGAGTCGGGAAAGCTCAGGACCAGTGAAAGCTGGAGGGACTTATAATGATTTAAAGCCCTTAAGTGAGTTATAATTTACAAAGCAGTTTCATGCCCATTTTCTCTGGTGAAGTTGGTGTGTTTGTGTCTGTTTTGTAGATGGCAAAACTGAGACTCAAAGAGTCACACAACTAGTAAGTGATGAAACTGGGGCTCATATCTAAGCTTCTAGCCGTATTTACTGCTAAATAAACAGGCTGCCCTGTTTTCCTGCTTAGGGGCAGGAGGATGTGTGAAAAGATTAAAGAGATGTGGTTTCTGCCCCGAGGGGATTATATAAAAGTAGTAAAGACAGTCAGGGGCACACACATAGGTGGTTGACTTAGTGCCAGGTAGGGGCTATGAAAGTCCTGAGGAAAGGGTCATTCCTGCGGAGGAGGGGGAGTGGCCGGGGGGAGGCAGGGGTGGGGTTGGAAGCTTCAGTTCTGAAAAATTGCTCCCAGACCACTGATCTGGGTCAGGACTCACAGTCACCTGGCACTGGCTGCTCTCCCTTCCCCCAGGACATATAACCATCCCCAGCTCTAAACAAGGGTCCTCTCCCTCCAGATGCCATGCTCTGCCCTGGGTACCACATCCCAGAGCAGAGAACTAGGGGGAAAAAAAAGCATGGCAACTGACATTCCTCTTTTTCTTGTTAAGATACTATTTCACAGAAAACTGCACAGTGCAGTGATAAATTTGCCATCACAATGCAGCCTGACAAAGCAGATGTTACCCTTGTTCCAGAAGCTCCTCGTGTGCCTTTGCAATCACTCTCTCTCCCTCACTCCGGAGCAAAACACTGTCTTTGATTTTGTGACAGTCACTCCCTTGCTTTTTTTTTTTTTTTTATCATTTTACCACATAATTTCACATCCCAGAGAATACAGGTTAATTTTGCCTTGTTTTGAACATTTTAGCAGTCAATTCATACATTATGTATTCTTCTATCTTGCTTCTTTTACTCAATAGCATGTTTCTAAGATCCATCCACATCGTGGCATGCAGGTGTAGTTCATTTTCATTGCCATAGGGTATTGAGTTATATAAATACCTCATAGTTTAATTGCCAGTTCCACTGTTTAGGGACACTTGAGGTGTCTTTAGTTTGGGGCTATTGTGAACAGGGCTGTTCTGAATGTATATGTGCACACAGGTTTCTCTATGGTGTACATCTGTAAGGCGTGGAAAGCAACAGCTTGTTGATTAGGACAGCTGGGGAGAGGTCCCAGCTGTGGGCTCCAAGGAGGCTGTCCCTGTACAAAAATACAGCAAAGTATTCACTGCTCCTTTTAGGGTGTGAAAGAGGCTCCCACAATCACTGCATGCCTAGATAAGCATTCCCAAATCTGAGAAGCAACGATCAGCTTAATGTGGATACAACCAGAATATTTCCCTAATATTTTGCCAAAGTTTCTACCTTCCTCCAGCATTCTTCTCTCCAGCTGGAGGGTGGGTGGAAGGCCTAAGATATACACGTAAATGAGAAGGTCACACTGTGTTAACATTCTTTTATTTTGTAATTATTTTTCACATACTCTCCTCTCTTGCCCCTAGACTCTGATGGGGACCATTATACTTATAACATCTCCAGTCCCTAATTTGGAGCTAGTGTCTATACCAGTAGTATCTATACCAGTAATTGTTTGTTGGATGAATTAAGCTGATATACAATTGATCGCTAAGGACTCAAAACTCTGGTTCTCTTCTGGTTAGAACACTCAGGTTCTTAATCTAAGCACAAGGTTCAATCTCCCTTTTTCAGTAGATACGTCTCTCCTACATTTGAATGGCAGGTCCCAAATATTAAGATTTTTACATGGCGGGCTGGGTGTGGTGGCACAAACCTGTAATCCCAGCTTCTCGGTAGGCTGAGGCAGAAGAATCGCTTGAACCTGGGAGGCGGAGGCTGCAGTGAGCCGAGATCATGCCCCTGCACTCCAGCCTGGGCAACAGAGCAAGACTCTGTCTCAAAAAAAAGGATGGCATTTAAAACTTCATCCTTTATATTAGATACACATGCCTAATTAATTTTTAAAATTTATTCAGGAAACATTTGTTGAGCATCTACAATGTGCCAAGCTATAAATATCCAGTGAGGTATTATATTATGCATATATTAGTTGATCAAAGGTTAATATATCTAATGACAGTTTAAGGAAATACATATTCAATCAAATCTGCTGTGGAAATCTTTTAAAGAGCTTAATGAAATTATTTTAATACAAAGTCAGTCATCTACTGTATAATATAGTGTTACTAAAATAATCACAAGATTAATAACCTTAGACCATATTTTGGTTCTATAGGTATTAGCAAAGTTCTTTTATTTAAAGGGAAAAAAGAGCTGACAGTATTGCTCATATTAACTCAGCTATTGCAAAGTAAAAGACTAAACACTGTTTGCTGTGTTTGGGACTAAACATCCAATTCAGATGATTCAAGCAAAAGCTTACACTATGTATATTATTACACAACTTTTGCCCATAAGGTGAGAATGCTGTCTCACGAAGTTAGGCATGTTTTGGCTTCAGAATGATTTCACTGACAGAATGGAATTAAAGGAGAAAGATTTAGAAAAACTGCTACTTGTCAACTCCTGAAAACATTCTAAAACTTTTTAATCTAACTTTTTACTACCACCAGTAAAATCAAGCTACCAAGGTTGTTCTCTGATATAAGCGGCATCAAATTCCCCAGTTGTTCCCTGGATGCATGCTCTTTACAATTCTGCCATCCTCTGCATAAGCAAGGTTGTAAGCAGCCACTACTCTCAGCTAAAACCAGATCATGGGACTCAAACTCCAGTCTAGAGGCTCAAAGACCCATTGCTGGACTCCTCAACTCTTAGCTTTATTTTGCCTAATGAGATTTAGCTTAAGAGCCTTTTCTTAAACGGAGTCTTTTTTGAGGGGAATAAAAGAAATAAATGTTCTTGGACTGGACATTCTCCTTGTAGATCTTATTTCTTTCAGTTGATCTGAAAGAAAGATTTCCTACAAAACTACAGACCAGTTTTAACCCACCCATTCTGTCAACTGGGGCACTCAAACCAAAAGTTTCCAGAAAAAACTAGGCGCCAAACAGATTTGCCGGCTTGTCACTCATCAGCATTCCCATGTTTGCTACCAAATGCACCAATTGACTTGTATTAGAAACTCACTGATACCAGTTAACCTGGGAAGAAATTAGCACACACACCCCAGTTCATTCAGACTGAAATGATTGAGACCAAATAAAACTAGTGTGGCATGGATACCGAACTCCTTTTTACTCATGGAGGGATGAAGAGCCTCATGTTAGGCGTGAGGCTTTTGTTTTGTTTTGTTTCAAATCACTTTATTTGTGATTCACAGATATACATCACATGTAAAGCACACTTAGCTATAAAAGAACACAAACAAGAGTAACACAAAGCAGTTGCAATTTTTGGTGTGGCTAAGATGTTGCTTATGCTCTGACGCCTGTCCTAGGTCCTGGCTACTGCATGGGAATTGGACCCCTCATCTCCCACGGCAGATTCCTGTGGATGGGGATCGGCAGTGCCTGCAACTACTACAACCGGGCATATGGAGAATTCATGCGAGTCTGGATCTCTGGAGAGGAAACACTCATTATCAGCAAGTGAGTCTGTTCATAATCGAAGACATACTTTTTAAATCGAGGCTGGAGTTTTTTCCACTTAAGACAACTTTATTTTGAATCTTGACATCTTTGTTTCTAACGCTATATTTTTCACTGAAATGAAGTGAGCAATCCCCAGAAATCTAACATTGCAAACAGAATAATTGGGTTTTGCTTGAATTAATCCAGCAGTACATAAATAAATAACTCTGGAAAGTTGGGAAATTATTTATAATCTCTGTGAGCAGTGAATGTGGAAACTTAGAAGCCAGATAATTTGATTTTGACAAAACATACTTTTAGGGAGAGGTGTTCTTTTCTGCTTTCCCAAGTTTTTTGGTCTTAACCACAAATAAACATTAAAAAGAACCAACCCAAACAAACAAAGGAAAAACCCATGAAAAACAAAAATAAAACCCGAGACACCACTGCACTATAGTCTGGGTGACAGAGCAAGACCCTGTCTTTTAAAAAATAAAACAAACCTGAGGCAGAGGTATCTGATTAGCAATTTGCTAATTTATTCTCCTGCCAAGCAACTGAGCACCTCTAAAAGAGCAGATGGTAAGCCGACCTTGGCTGAATCCGATTAAAGTAAAGAAAAAAGAAAATAAAAGAACAAGACAGTAGAAAAAGAAGTAATTCACATGCTGCTCTCCCATTTATGACTTTATGCCAGTATCCCGGTGGAGTGATCTTACATAAATCAGGAACAATATTACCCATTTAAAAAAATAGTATCCTCCTTCTCTGCATTATTATATTTTGTGGATAACTAGCAGATTGAATTAGCTGTATGGTTAACTAAATAGGAATTGACTATAAAGAACTAGTTTGGTGAAATACTTGTTTTCTTGTTTAGTGATCTTAGAAAATGGAGAATTTCAAAGACAGTGTATTTCCCTAGACTTTCAGCCAGCTTTAGTAGACTTTTAGCAAAGCTATCTGCAAACATTGTCTCATTAACGCATTTTTATATTCGTAATCCCTGATAGAGCTTTACCCACAAACTAAAGCTGACCAGGGTGTTTTACCAATTTGTTAGAATTATTCACTCAGATACAAAGACTATAGCTCAAAAGTAAGTGAAGCTTTTCTAGAAACTACATAATTTTTTCAGGTCAAGATTACATACATCATCTCATAAAATACCACGGTATCCTCAAAGCCCAAATATTTGAAGCAGATATTGAAAGAAGGCAGCAGGGGAGAAATCGGTGTTATTTTAATACTTCCAAATATTTCAAACTATCCAAAAAGAATTTTTCTGGCCTGGGATTTTTGTTTGTTTGTTCCATTCAGTTTTGTGTTGTATAGCACTTTTAAGAGTAGCTGAGGCAGACCTCACACAACTAAACAGAAATGGCTTCAGGTGGAAACATCATTTCACTGGGTTCATTGTGAAGTACTCTAATGCAGTAGTTTTCAAAGTGTGGTCCTTCAACCAGCAGCATCAACAAGCCTGGGAACTTGTTAGCAATGCACGTTCTTGGGCCCCACCCTGATCTACTAAATGAGACAGTCTGGGGTAGGACCTGCAATCCGTGTTTTTAACAAAGTCTGCAGGTAATTCTGCTGCACACTTGAGTTTGAGAACCACTGCTCTAAGAACTAGATCAGAATTACTTTTTTATTTTTATTCTACTGGCCTATTAGGCTCTAGTCAGCCAAATTTAAGTGACTATGATACATTCTTGATGTGTTTTCATTTTAAAAATCAGTACTTGGGTCACTTTTACAACTGGCTATGGTCTCACAAATATCTTGGAAGCACTGGTGTTTGGGTTTGGGGGTAGGGACATTTGCTGCTGCTCTTTCATTTCCCCGCACAGCCACCTGCCTTCCAGCTCTCCCCAGCCCAGGGTCTGCCTTCCCCATCACCTCTTGCCCTCAGCAGACAAGTGAAGTGACCCCCAGGATATTTATCTAGAAGGATATCTACCTGCTGCCCAGGATCTAGCACAGTACCGTGCCTCTCACTCTAGCTGTACCTTAGAGTCACCCAGGGAGATTTTCAAAGCCCATCACTGCCCAGGCCACACCCCTACTTTTAGATCAGAACCTCTGGGGGTAGGACCCAGGCATCAGTGGTGTTTAATACTCCCCTGGGATTTTGAGAACATTCCATCTAGAGAGGGGGTGGAGGAGGAAGCTCCTAGGGCAGGAGGGCCTCTCCCCGGGGTTACCGGAAACAGAGATGCAGGATTGGTTTTGTCTTATGCTAAGGTGGTGGAGGTATAAGACTAGAACTGGAGTAAAGAATGATAGACTTGAGAAAGGACCACAGTACCAGGACAGAAATCATTCTGAGATACTAGATATTTCGATGCTAGATTCTTAAATCTCCAGAAAAACTCCGTGAATTCCCAAAGACAATTCCTGAAGTGCTTGCTCGTTACAGTGGGCGTGGCATCTGACCACTCTGCTAGTCATTATTAGGAAACTGACTCCAACAACCCCGACCGACTCAGGCGCTAGTGCACGCTGAGACGAAGCCACAACCCACCCACACTACCCCCAGCTCTCCCAGTTCTTTCCTTTTCCTGTCCTCTCAGGCTTTTCACTTGTTGGAGTCTTCGTGTTCTCTTTAATTGCCTCAGAGCAGCTCAATTTTGTTGTTAAAGGCTGAGCTCCCCGCGGGAATAGGACATGTTTGTCCCCATCTCCTTTCCTTGCCTGCTCTTCAAGTCCCTTCCAGCACTCCCCGTACCTCTTGAAAAGACCCCACTGGACCTCAGAAAGATTTTTATTTTTATTTGAATAGTTTGCCAGATTTTTTTTTTCTTTTGAAAAGTTTGAGGTCTGTAGTCATTACAACTGTGTAGAAATTATGGTCCAACTTTTCCAACCAACTTCGTCCCAAAGTAGTGGGGGCTGCAGAACTTCAGGGGAGAAGTCAGGCATATGCGCTGCTGAGATGCCGCCTGTGCCACTGGGGGCGTGGAGGCGCGGTCCATATGGTGAGCTGTAGATGATGTGTGCACCGTTCCCCCAGGCAGCTACCCAGGCAGCTGTACTCTAAATTAATGAGGGTCTGTAGGTGCTGCGTATGACACTATATGTCCGCTATATGTCCCTAGATTAGTTTTTGTCATGAATACAAAAAAAAAATTTATGTAGCACTCATAAAGGGAAATTGGCAATTAGCATGCTAATTTGGGTTATATTTGCATATCTGTTAGCAATTAACATACTAATTAGGGTTATATTTTTACATCTGTCTTGATGTGCAAATTTACACATCATTTACAGGGGCTTCCTTCATTTGTTCTGTGAATATACATTTACTGAGAATTTATTATATATTAAACATTGTATGATTCTAAGTTGTAATAGTCATTATTGGCTCTTCATCCATTAAGTATTTATTGAAAACTTACTATGTATAGCAGCAGGTATTGTTCTAAACTCTGGGAATACAGCAGTGGACAAACCAGCCAAAATTCCTTTACCTCATGAAGCAATATGTCGTCACTAGGTCAACAATAAACAAGTAAAATATATAGTGTATCAGTAGAGTGACTAGTTGTTTCAGTTTGCCTGGGACCAGGGCCATTCCCAGGATGTGGGACTTTCAGTGCTGAAACTGGCATAGTCCTGAGCAAACCAGGATAGTTGGTCACACTATTATCAGGCAGATAGGTGTTACATACAAAAAGAATAGGGAAGGAGGGTGGGGGAGGACCAGTTGTAGAGACACAGGTGTGATTGTAAACAGGTGGTTCAGGCAGCTCTCACTGAGAAGACAGCATTTAAATAAAGACCTAAAGGAAATGAGCAAGTAGCCCATGCAGAGACCTGGTGGAAAAGCATTCTAGACAGAAGGAACAGCAAGTGCCAATATTCTAAGGCGAGTGCCTGAGTGGAAGAATACAGGAGATGAGAGAGGCAATAGGGTACCAAACCACGTCAGGCCTTGCAGGCCATTGTAACAATTCTGGCTTTTACCCCCTGCAGGAAAGGAAGCCACTGAAGAATTTGAGCAGAGGACTGACACATATGACTCATTTATGTTTCAGCAGAATCATTCTGGCTGCTCTGTTGAGAATAGGTGCAAGAGGACAAGGGATAGGGACAGAGAGACCAGTTAGGCAAGAGGTGACGGTGGCTGGTCCAGGTGGTAGCAGTAGAGGTGATAAGAGATGAGGGAAAATTCTGGACATATTTTGAAGGCAAAGCCAACAGACTTGCTGACAGATTGGATGTAGGGTGTGAGAGAAAAAAAAAGAGTCAAAGTGCTGTCCAGTTTTGCATTGAATGGGGACATCGTGTCCTGAGATAGGTGGAGCAAGTCTGGGAAGGGGAGAGATTAGGGTTCCATTCCAGACATGTTAGATTTGACATGCCCAGTTGACATCTGAGTGGGATGATTGAGTAGAGAGGACTGAACCTTGAGACCCTCTAGTGTAAATAGGTCAGAAACTAGCAACAGAGACTGAGAAGGAGCAGCTAGACTGAGAAGAGAAAACCAGGAAAGTGTAATGTCTGAAAACCAGGTGAAGAATCCATATCAGGGAGTAGGAAATTGTGAACCATGTCAAATACCACTGATGGGGCAAGGGAATGCATGGAGATTTCAGTACTGCATTTAGCAACAGGGAGGTCACAGGTGACCTTGACAAGAGCAGTTTCAATGGACTAGTGGGGGCAAAAGTCTGATCAGAGAAGAGAATCGGGGGAGAAGAATCAGAGGCAGCAAGTGTAGACAAGTCTTCCAAGGAGTTTGCCATAAAGAAGGCAGGAAATGGGACAGTAGATGAGTGAGATGTGCAGGCAAAGGAATTTTGATTTTTAAAATAGGAGAAATTACAGCATGTGAGTTGTAGGGGGACTGGTCAGTTATGGAGGAAAATCAAATGATTGTTGATGGAAGAGAAAGAAAGAGTGTGCTAGGTGAGATGTGAAGAGGTCCCTGGGGACAAGTGGATGGGTTGGCCTTGAATAGGGACATGGAATTTCCATAGTAATAGGAGGGAATGTGGAATATATGGGCACAGGTCCGGGTCGTTGGGGCTTGTGGAGATTCTCTTGTAGTTTCTTCCACTTTCTTGGGAAAAGTGGAAATAAAGTCTTCAGCTGGGGATGAGTAGGGAGAATATAATAGTCATCTAGAAGAGTGACAGAGTGAATGGGCTGGGGACATGCAGTAGCATTGCCAGCGACACTAAGGGCCCACTTGAATTTAACCGAGACCTGACAGCAGGCACGTGTGTGCTAACACACACACATGCACACACGTGTGCACATATGTGGTTTTTCTTTTTTTCCCAGCCCACTTCAACTGCCAGGTGCAAGCACAGAATAAGCTAAGAGTTGGATTTAGCTAGAATGTGGTCTTACCAGACAACCATGACAAAGTAAGAAGAGGATCAAGGGAGTTGAGGATTCAGGGAAGGGTATTTTAATTTTAATGATTGACAGTAATTTTTTCCCAACTTTCTATTAAGAAAATTATCAAATGAGTAGGAAAATTGAAAGAGCCATCCCCCCATCACAATTTTCCCCCATGACATTGACCTTTTGAAGAGACCAGGTCAGCTATAAGATATCCCACATTCTGAATTTCTCTCACTATTTCATCAGGGTGCCATTTACTATATTCATCTATTCTCTGTATTTCTTATAAACTGAAAATTGGGTCTAAAGGCTCAGTTAGATTAAGGTTGCACATTTTTGCAATAACACTTCAGTAGTACTAGGAACTTCATATCACATCGCATCAGAAGATGAGTAACAAGTTGTCCCACTAGCACTGATGTTAAATTTGATCACTTGGTTAGGTGGTTACAGTAAGATACCTCTGTTATAAAGGTTGTTTATCTCTTGTAGTCACCTAGAATTTAAGCTGGGTAAGTGAGGATATTAGAGAAGTGAAGGACAGTGAAAAGGTTATAGGATTGATGGAACAGATCTACATGAGGCAAGTGTTTTTAAATGTTTGTCACCAGCCGGGTGCAGTGGCTCACACCTGTAATGCCAGCACTTTGGGAGGTGAAGGTGGGTGTATTACTTGAAGTCAGGAGTTTGAGACCAGCCTGGCCAACATGGTGAAACCCTGTCTTTACTAAAAATGCACAAAAAATTAGCCGGGTGTGGTGGCAGGTGCCTGTAATCCCAGCTACTCAGGGGGCTGTGGCACGAGAATTGCTTGAACCTGGGAGGTGGAGTTTGCAATTAGCTGAGATTGCACCGCTGCACTCCAGCCTGGGCGATAGAGTGAGACTCTGTCTCAAAAAAAAAAAAAAAAAAAAAAAAGGGCACCAATTATTCCATTAATTGCCTCCTCATCACTGTTGAATCTGCCCACAAGTGTGTGAATTGTTTAATCCCAGAACTCAGGTGGCTTTCTTCTCATCACCTAAGAGCTTACTCCCTGACTACTTTTCATTTTGAACAGACAATAGGTTTGCCATCTTTGGAGATGTCTGTTATCTTCAGTCATGCTTAATGAGGGGTAATAACCCTAGTGACCAGACACCCAACACTGTGCACTGTCCCTGCTGAGGTTGGGGACTCAGCTGGACTCTCCTCAGTGCTAAGAAATCCTCACTCTCCCAAATAATCAGTATAACACTTGCCTCTGGCAGTATTGCAGGCTGGCCCACAAGCCAGAGCCAGGCCTGTCTTGACTGCCAGGAGGAGCTCTGGGCTGGGATCCTTAGTTCATCACTGACTTTCTCTTCACTTTTCTGATTTACTCTGGTTAGATAAATCCAGCCTACTTTTAGTAAGTGACCTTGTTTTAAATTGCTCATCTGTGGCCAGTCACACATCCCTTGCTTTATCACATCTGCCTGATTAGCTTTGTCCCTGACAAGCCTGAGCTTTGGATTCAAAATAGCTGAGATGTTGGTGCCCCCTAAAGGACACAAGAATTTTAAAGGTTAGCTCTTTATTACAAATAACTAGCAAATATTTCGTTGGGTTTGTTTTATGTTTGGAGTTTCTTACTCTCTTTTTAAAACTGATTAGCAAGCTCTTAAATGAAATGTACAGGCCAATATGATTAATGCAGTATGCAAAAGCCCCAGGGTCAGAGCAGAAAAGTAGTGTTTGTCCTTTTAAGTGCTTAAAATTTTTAAATATGAGTTTGTGAATAAAGAATAGATAAATTACTTAATTTCTGCTTTAATTATAGGATGATGGAGGGGAAGGTAAGTAAAGCTAGACTTTTCAAATATTTTAATTAGTAAGACTTTCATTCCTTCCTATAGCATAATTTTTCTATATATGACAAAATTGGAAACGTCAGACAAAGTAATTCCCCAGAATACAAACAGAAGCATCTGGATTTTTATTTATTTATTTATTTATTTTTGCTAGGGAGAGGCAAACATGTCCAAAACTTAGGATTATTTGATGAATATTTAATAGTGTTTTTATTTGAAAATAGGTGGTTTTTCCTGAAATAAATATCAAGTAAATAAGTTATTTATATAATAACTCTGCTTTTTTTTTTTTTTTTTTGAGATAGGATCTTGCTCTGTCACCCAGGTTGGAGTGCAGTGGCATGATCATGGCTCACTGCAGCCTCAACCTCCAGGGCTGGAGCCATCCTACTGCCTCAGCCCCCCAAGTAGTTGGGACTACAGGCACACACTACCACGCCTTATATATTATATATGATTATATAATAATAATCCTGTTCTAATTTCTTGACACTACCATTATCTCAGGGGCTTACTTTTAAAGCTTAAATAGGACTATGGAACACATCGCAGACATGAGAGCTGGATTAATACTTAGCCCACAACCTAATACATTGAACCAGAGCAGCACTTTTTTGGTCTAGAGTCCTCTGGGAATGTATTTCAACAGGCATTAACTGAACAACCTCACTAAGGCACAGGTATCCTTTTAGGAGCCAAGTGTCAACTAGGAGATGGAGGAGCAAGAGTCTCTCCAACCCATCTGAGAACCAGTTGCACATATTATAGTAACCACTTCCAATCTTTGAGGGTTATGTGTTCTGAAAACTTCCATAGTAGGAGAATTTGCAGTTGTGAAACAAAATTTTGGGAGACCAGAGGAGAGAGAGGACCAAAGTTGCAATTAATACATGAAATTTTGTACAAATATTAAGTTCACCAAGAAAGTAACAACATCTAAAATCAAGATAATACCAATGACATCTAATGCATCTTGAATTTGCATAATTGAGCATCATGCAAATTGCCCTATCTCATGACTCATCACATCCTGTGTCGTGGGAGAACTCTGTGACCCTGGAGACTTTGATGAGTCATGATGGAATGCAGAGCCCCAAAATAGCTTCCTTTACTACCACAGTGAACTTTGCATGCCAGCCCAGCCAGGGGCTGGCCAAGCTCAGGGCTAGAAGAAGTGCCCAAGGAGATGTTTTTCAAGCCCTGACTGATACTCCACTGGAGGCAGCAGGCCTGATTACAGACTGGAGTTGGGTGGTACTAGGCAAAACTGCTGGTTCCAAAATAGGAAAACAAGACTTTAGTAATTCCACAAACTTCCGATTCTGTGGCTCACTCTTGTAGTGGATGGCACTTTGTGGAGTGAGGCTGGATGATACCTGGGAGGCTGGAGGTTCTTCTGGCTCTGGTGGTATGGAGGGTTCAGCTTCTTAACAGCCTTGCAGCTCTGACTCCAGTAGTGGGTACTATTTTGGTGAGGTTAGAGAAGAAAGAGAAATAAGGAATGGTATGTGGGTATGTGTGTGTGTTTTCTATCTTTGGTGATGTTGAAACAGGGAGTCCGTAGGTAGAAATGATTCAACTGGAGAAGGATGTCCTCATGCTAACAGAAGTGCTTACTCAACCTGAATACTAGAAATCATGCACATTGCATTTGGAGCAACATGCATTTGCTAACAGAGCTACCTCCTAGTCAAAATGTACCACCAGGAGTTCTCCTGACCCTTAAAAATTGACACCAAGGTTTCCTTTCTTTTCAGGTCCTCAAGTATGTTCCACATAATGAAGCACAATCATTACAGCTCTCGATTCGGCAGCAAACTTGGGCTGCAGTGCATCGGTATGCATGAGAAAGGCATCATATTTAACAACAATCCGGATCTCTGGAAAACAACTCGACCCTTCTTTATGAAAGGTAAGCAAGTACTTAGTTACAATCTTCTTTTTTGTCTATGAGTGTGCCTTTTTTGAAATCATATTTTTAAAATTTTTTTTACTTATTTATTTATTTATTTATTGAGACAGGGTCTGACTCTATCACCCAGGCGGGAGTGAAGTGGCACGAATTTGGCTCAATGTAACCTCCGCCTCCCAGACTGAGGTGATTCTCCCACCTCAGCCTCGCGAGTAGCTGGGACTACAGGTGTGCACCACCATGCCTGGCTAATTTTTGTATTTTTTGTAGCGATGGGGGTTTCACCACATTTGAGACCAGGCTGGGCTCAAACTCATGGAGTCAAATGATTGATCCGCCTCGGCCTCCCAAAGTGCTGAGATTACAGGCATGAGCTATCATGCCCAGTCTGAAACCATATTTTGAATTCTACTGCAATAAAGGAGGAAGAGCTAACATTCATTATACCTTTACTCTGTAGTAGCCATTGTTCTAAACACCCGAATGGCAGCCCCATGTGGTAAATGTTATCACCTACAATTCACAGAAAATGAGGTTAAGTAACTTGCCCAAGGTCCAAACATTAGTAAATGAGAGCCCGGAATATAGCCCTGAAGCCTATATTTCTTAATCACCACAAATTATTTTCTTCTTATTGATGTGCAAAGCAATTTTATAGGCAAAAGAAGAGATGAAGCTATATATTTAGAGTCATTTCAGTTAAGAATTTAGTGTGTCACCCATATGTTTGATTTAAACATGGCCAAACAATGTGTTTGCTGAGTGCTTGACTGACAGCCCAGATGATTTAGCAGGAAGCAATTTGTGAATGAAATTAGGTAATTTTAGAACTGAGAGGGACCATATCTGTCATCTAGCCTCTGATTTTAACAGTTGAGGAAATAAAGTTCCAAAGAAGTTATGATTTCCACCCAGGCAAAATAGGGAGTAATGAATGAGCTGAGACCCAGTTGCAAGCCTCCTTATCCAGTGATTTTCCCCCTTAACCTCATAATGCTGGAAATGAAACTGTCGGGGAATACACACGACTAACCCTTGACATTACTATCAAGCATCAAGAAAGATAATCATACCCTGGAAACCTTGTCAGTGGTGGAATCTGGGGCCAGATGATTTTAGGTCTGGCCCTGTCTATTCACAGCCTTCCCTCCAGCAGCCCGTGCTGTGAACCTAGGTAGCTGCCTTCCGTGTGCCTGCTAAGATGGGGGGAGCTATGCCAGTATCTGTGCCCACTGGGTGTTGAGCCCAGCCTTCAGAGCTGCCCTCCCTCACCAGGACTCAGCACAACTCTTGCTGTAGACCCCAGTGTATCAGTTTCCTATTGCTGCTGTAACAAATTGCTACAAACTAAGTGGCTTAAAAGAACACATTTATCTCACAGTTCTGTAGGTCAGAAGTCTGACGTGGACCTCAATGAGCTGAAAATCAAGGCATAGGCAAGGCTATGTGCCTTTCTGGGGGCTCTAGGAGAGACTCTCTTTCTTTGTCTTTTCCAGCTCTAGAGGCCAGCCACAGTCCTTGGCTTGTGGCCCTTTCTTCCAGCTTCAAAGCCATCAACAGTGGGTTGAGTCCTTTGCACATTACATCTCTCTGACCCACCTTCTGTCATCCCATCTCTCTCTAGCTTTGACCTCGGCTTGGAAAGTTTCTTTGCTTTTTTTTTCTTTTTTTTTCTGAGACATTGTCTTGCTCTGTCACCCAGGCTAGAGTGCAGTGGACCCATCTTGGCTCACTGCAAGCTCCACCTCCCGGGTTCACACCATTCTTCTGTCTCAGCCTCCTGAGTAGCTGGGACTATAGGCGCCCACCACCACGCCCGGCTAATTTTTTGTATTTTTAGTAGAGACGGGGTTTCACTGTGTTAGCCAGGATGGTCTCGATCTCCTGACTTCATGATTTGCCCACCTCAGCCTCCCAAAGTGCTGGGATCACAGGCATGAGCCTATAATCTTTGCCTTTAAGAACTCATGATTAGGTTTGGCCCACCCCATCTCAAGGTCCTTAACCTTAGTCATATCTGCTAAGTCCCCCTTTTCATGTAAAGTAACATGTTAGTAGGTTCTGGGGATTATGACCCAGATGAATTTAGGGTGCTATTATTCTGCCTATCACTCATGTTGGGGGAGATAAATCTCCTTATACCTTATAAAACTATGGAATGAATTAATGGAAAAAGTATAGGACTTAGTATTACAGGTTGTGGGTTTGAGTCCCAGCACTGCCACTTGCTACCTATCTGACCTTAGGCAAGTCACTTCACCTTTCTGAGCTTCAGTTCCAGTATCCACAAAAGGTGAAATATGTTATAAAACTTACACTCTAGGGCTATTGTGAAGAACAAATGAAATAATGCTATAAGATCCCATAGAAATGTACATTCGACTTTTTCATTTGGCTCAGGTGTATTAGGAATATGTGAACTAGTATTTAGTAGTAGTTAACTTTCACATACCAATATCCTCTACCCTGACATGCAAGAGCTAATTAAAAGAATCTCTAAGTTCATCCATTGGTTTAACACCCCGCCGTTCTCATCATTGAACTAGGTACCAAGATACAATGACAAACAAGATGTGGTTCCTGCCTTTCAGGAACTTATAATGGGGGAGGGAGGTTTGAATTAGGAAGGGGCAGCCCAGCACATCACCAAATACTACCCTAGGTGATGGTAATGCTGGCAGTTTGCACAGAGTGATGCCAAGTACAGATGAACAGGCCACCTAAAGCACACTGAGGGGCAGGGGAGACTTTTCATAGGAATGGATGCTTATAATGAGTTTTAAATGAAGGTAGAAGCTAATAAAGAAAACAAAAGACAAACATTCTAGGAGTAAAAAACAGGATAACCAAAGGCACAGATGAATAGATAGACATGAGGCATCCAGGGCCCTGTCGGTAAGTCCTTGTGCCTGGTGCAGATACATTCAGGGACGTGACCAAGGGGAGGGCAGGGCCAGATCACCAAAGACCTCTCAGTTAAGGAAAGGAATTGAGCTTATCTCAAAAACTATGGAGAATCACTAAAGATTTTAAGCAGAATAACATGAACATATTTGTATTTTATAAAAATCCCTCTGGTAGCAGAGAGAATGACTAATTGGAAGGAAGCAGGACTGTGAGCAGTGAGAACATTTAGGAGCTACTGCAGTGATGCAGGAAGGGTGGAGGGGAGGCTGTTCTCAAGAGATATCAAAAGGGTAGACCCTACAGTAGTAGACCCTATAGTACTTGGAAATTAAGCAAAACATCTTTGTGATTTTTTTTTTAGATAGCCTTCTATAAGGAAGATCAAGGTTTCTATAGAAAGTGCTACATAACTGGACCCAAATTCATAATCTCAAGAAATAGGTGGATAATTGCTTATTGGAAAGTTCACTGTGGTGTCTGACATTTCTATAATCAATGCGGTTCCTAAGCATTTTTCAATGAATCTCCTTTTAGAGTTAGACGCCCTGTTGGTTTTCCTGATACAGTAGAAAGTTTGGCACAAGTTTTAGTATCTAAATCAGTAACATTAATGAAAGTATTGACTTACTGGGTGAGTCTGTAGAGAAATAGTTAAGTGCAACTTAGGCAATGACCCATCTTGGGAGGTAGGGAAGGGTGGGGGCGAGGGGTGAAGAAATAGCATGTGTTTCCCAAAATTTCCAAGAATTGTGTCCATATGGGTGGTATTTGCTGATTGCTTGCCCAATTTTCTTTTGACTAGATAGATTCAATACTTTTTAGCACATTTTAAAAATTAAATCATATCTACATCATACCACTGCCTATAAGCAATGTTATCACATTTTTGCCCATAAGTTTGGCATGTGGCTTCAAGCTCTTTAAACACAGAGACAAATCATGCATCGGCCTGGGAGAAAACCACAAGTGACATTCTAAGCCAACCCTTTCACAAAAAGGGTTTAGTCATTTGTCCTGCTTGCTGAAGTGGCAGTCACCCAGAGAACAACATCCTGGCCTTTCACATCTGCCAAGTCCTTCCTATGGTCAGAAAGCCTGCTCCTTCCTCAACCTTCCTTCCAAGATGTATGGAAATCTCAAAAGTCTAGGACCAGTCCTCAGGCCTCCTTTCTTATTTGCAAAGTATACCTTTAGGCAGGGGGATTCCGCAGCTTAACCGTGTGTGTGTGTGTGTGTGTGTGTGTGTGTGTGTGTGTGTGTGTGTAAGAGAGAGAGCAAGAGAGAGAGGATAGTCTTCTTCTGGAGTTACGTCTACAAAGTTTCCCAATATTTTTCATCTCATTTCAAAGACTCTGATGTTAACAGCAAACCTGAATAATAAAAGACTTAAAAAGAGATTACTCCTAAAAGAAGCTTAAAGAAATGTAACACAAAGAGAGAAAGGGGCACTTTAAGGGTTAAACCCTCCTGTGCAGGCCACCTACCATCAGGACCCACCAGCCACTGCTCAGATAGTCAGGAACAGGGCAAGAGTGAGATCAGAGCCAGTTTACTCTATTTTCATTGATTCATTCATTCCTCTATTGAAAAAATATGTATGAAGGCCCCCATGGACCATCAGCTTGAAGTGCAATGCTAATGAGCGGCTGTCACTGTCCTTAAAGAGCTCTCAGTTCAGTGAGGGAAGACTGGTGAGCAAGCAAGGAATTGCTTAGCTGTCATGCCATTGGTTGAGTAAAATAAACCTGGAAGTAGTCTGAAGAGAAACCAAATTTAAGAGAAGGGCACTTTGGGGGATTTTTACAACTAGCTTTTTACACTTAAATAGGAAGCACCTTAGATCAAATAGTTAGGATCCAATTTGACCAGTTTTCCAGTAATATCCTGCCACCTGTTGAAATGCAAAATAAATATGACCCAGGCAAATCCAAATCATCTTTGGAGGGAAATGTATACAATAAATATGAAAAAATCACTGATTTGTGATTTATCACCGCAAGTACTAAATGTTTCATTTGCAATCTCATAAATGGCTGGCTAGAGCATGAAAAAAAGGTTTATTTTTAATTGTTTGTTTAAAATAATATTTGTCCCTATCTCCTTCCATTCATTCATTCTTAACCATAGGATAGTACATGCTTATGGAAAATTAGGAGACCACAGAAAAGCATAAGAGAAGATTATGAAAACTTCCACCCAATTATTAAATTAAAAATTGTGGACAATTAAGCTCCAACATAAAAAGCCAAAATGGCCTGATTGTGTGTGTGCCCTGGAGTTCGTGACGGCTGATTCTCTGATGTGTACCCTGCAGCTCTGTCGGGCCCCGGCCTTGTTCGCATGGTCACAGTCTGTGCTGAATCCCTCAAAACACATCTGGACAGGTTGGAGGAGGTGACCAATGAATCAGGCTACGTGGACGTGTTGACCCTTCTGCGTCGTGTCATGCTGGACACCGCTAACAGGCTCTTCTTGAGGATCCCTTTGGACGGTACTGAAATTTTCACTCTCTCATCTTGACCATCTGTCCTTTATTGAACAAGGAGCTAGGAGGGATAGCAGACCAAAGGAATCACATGCCGTTTTCTACATTGCTCTTGTTTAAACATTTCTAAGTACTCCTCGTTTTTTTCTCTAGTGTTTCTGCTTTGTTCACTTATAAAATATAAATTTCCATAAAGTAGGGGC
Organism: Nomascus leucogenys; assembly: GCF_006542625.1. NCBI lineage: Eukaryota > Metazoa > Chordata > Mammalia > Primates > Hylobatidae > Nomascus > Nomascus leucogenys. The sequence continues at coordinate 50,170,251 of NC_044386.1, forward strand.
CGGCATCTACTAGCCTTTTGTATCTTTCCTCATTACTCTAGGAAATAGAATTCTACCCACAGTTGAAACTTAACAAATGTGATTAGTTCATTTGGTTATTAACATATCCTACCACCAATCAACTTCGTATATTTAACCATTTCCAATTGTTCTTTTGGGCATGATATATACATACATATATACATATATACACACACTCCTCCCTCAAAGCTACTAAATATGAAAACATTGTGCCTATATGATAAAAATGTCAATATTGCTGGTGATACTGATGCTGATGGAAATGACGATATTAGCTGCCATTAATGTAGTATCTAATGTGTGCCAAACAGTATTAAAAATTGCTGTATATACATGTTTGCCATTTATTATTTATAACCTTAACAAGATGTCTCACTCATAAGGCTACTTTCCTCACTATGATACAGAAATGAATATTAAAACATGTGCATGCTCACGCCAAACTCATAGAACTTGATTTTATTTTGGCAGGATTAAACCAATTTGCAACTTGAGTACAACTGCCAATATTTCAGCTAGTTCTTGAAAAGTTGTGCCATTGTGCAAAAGTCCTTGAATTCTTTGATAACTTTTTAACCTAATGATCAAACACCTGACAGGAATGGAATTCACTGGACTTGTACCTAACTGTTTTACACTGTTTTCTATGGGTTACATTTTTTTATTGCCACTGTGACCTTTATCCACACACTAACCTAGAAAGTATAGGAATTAAAGAATTGGCATTCTTTCTGATACAACTTTTTTGTTTTCTTCTTAAAGTCATTTATATTATGCATTACTCTTAAAGAATGTTTTAGTCTCCATTTTAGCAGTCTGTGCATAAGGTACTAATACATGTACACAAAGAAAAATTCACGAGCCCATTCAGATGTCTTTTAGAACATTATTTACCACTAAATATTTATACAGTTGACATAATGCTTATTATGCCCTTGAATAATAGAATTTGTTTTGTTTTTACTTCTTATCCATAAGCATTGGCCTTATATTGCCTCAAGAGGAACAGAATTTATTATTAAACAAGATTCTTTAAATCCATAACTTGTATTGTGACTTCATACATTTTGTAACCCTAGTAGTGAGTATACCCTAAAAACCTATAAATCCCCCCAAATCACTCTACTGATTAAAAAAAAAAAACATGTGCATGCAACTCTACCACCACCAAAAAACAAACATTAATCATTTGAGTAGTTTGGTGGTTACCAGAGGATGGGAAGGGTAGTGGGGACAGAAGAGATGAAGAGAAGTTGATTAATGGGTAGAAAAATACAGGTAGATAGAAGAAACAAGACCTAGTGTTCGATAAATCAGTGTAGTGAAGAAAATAAATAATAATCTATGTACAACCAAGTAGCTAGTAGAGAAAATTTGAATGTACTCAGCATAAAGAAAAGATAAATGTTTAAGGTGATGAATATCCTCATTACCCTGATTTGGTTATTACACATTATACAAGTCTATCAAAATATTACAGGTACCCCTAAATATGTATATCTATTATGTATCAATAGAAAATTAATCATTTGGATTAATTCCATTCTACTGTTGGCATTAAGTATGTACAACTCGATGTGACTTTTCCTGAATTAACTTACACCAGTGTTCATTGATGCATACATTCATTCATCAAACATTTATTGATTGCCTATTTTATGCCAGGCACTGTTCTAGGTTCTGGGGACATAACAGTGAGCAAGACAGATAAAATTCTTGCCTTCAAGGGGCTTATATTCCAGTGAGTGATATGGACAGGAAAAGAAATAAATATCTAATAAAATATTAGGCAATAATAAGTGCCTTGAAGGAAAAATGAAGCAGGGCAAGAGGACAGGAAGTGAAGGAGGGCAACAGTGGGTGTGGGCACAGATGTCATGGAGAGGGTGGTTAGAAAAGGCCTCTGCAGAGAAGACATTTGACCATAGCTCGAATTTAGTGAGGCCACAAGCCACGGGCAGATATGAGGGAAGAACACTCCAGGTGGAGGAACAATGCGTACTTTTAACACTTGCCCCAACCAGCTGAACTGGAACACATGCTACCTGGTATACCACACTTGGGCACATAGACAAGCTATAAGCCCTCCATATTGCTGCATCTCCCCTACTCCAACTGCTCCGTACAAGAGCTGGAGACACTTCATCTGATGGCCATTTGGATGGGAGCCTGCAATAACTTGAAGAAATTTTAGTCACACTTTCTTACCTGATCTCTTTTCAGGCAGGGATGCCACTCCCAGGGTGCTGTTCTACAGACATCACTTCTAAAGTGAAACAGGCATGTATTTTAAAAGCCTAGGCTTCCAGGTCCCCCTCTAGCCTTGCCTCATCAGGAAGGATCATATAAAAGGAATTGTAAATCTCTCCATTCATTTTTGGATGCAGACTGTGATGCTGGCAAATTTGTGCAACCCACAGAGTTACATAATCCCTTTTCACAGGAGTCCTTGTTAAACTCTCAATTTGCCTAAGGGACCCAGTGCAAGAAAGAGAAAAGGACATGGTCCTGAGGTCAGACAGAAGCAGCTCCAGCCTCAGGGCCTGCCTGTCAGCCACACTGGCTGTATGGTTTTGGGCAAGCTTCTGAATTTCTATGAATTGCAATTTCTTCAACTGCAAAAGGATGACACCGCAACGCCCATGGCAAGAATATGAAGATGAAATTAAAAATCTCTTTCACAAAGCGCCTAGCATGGTGACTGGTATTTAGCAGTTGGAAATAAATGTCTGTTCTCTTCCCTTTTGTATATTATCTGGTATAATTTGAAAAAGTAAGGGTTTATTTCCTCTAGTATTCAATTTAATTAAAGAGCATTTATTAAGAGCCGATTGTATGTGAGGCTTAGGGCAAGGCATTAAAGAACACAAGATGAATTCTACACTCTGGACTGAATATAAATAACTATGAAAGCTACTTGATGAGTGTTATGGGGGGAAAATGAATAAAGCACCATGAGAACATGATTAGAAGCTATTAAGTGTATAATCCAGATAAACTGTCTACTTCATGGCTCTGCTTACCCAACACCAAATGAAGTTAAAATGTGGTTGTTAGCCACCTAACAGGCTCTGCTTTTCACACTCCCAGGTACCAGAGTGAAGGCCATAACAGCCATAATTACTAGTTCCATTTGTCCAGAGAAACAGGAGTGAGTTGGAAGCTCAGCCCAAAGAGAATATGTGAAATTCTAGGCTGAAAACTTGAAAACGCAAACTTGAAAACTGGCAACTCACTGGTTAAGTAGGCCAATATGGATGGCAAGGAGAACAAATCAGTGCTTGATTTGTCTAGTGGTATTCACGTGGCTAAAACTCCTACTGAAGATGAAATCTTGCTTAGCTTAGAACCCCAGACTGTTAGGAGAATCTGTAGGGAATGTTTTCTGCACAGAGCAACCTTCTTAGGCTCACATTTTGCTCAACTGCTCTTTCTTGTGTGTATGTGTGTGTTTTTTTCCTACAGAAAGTGCTATCGTGGTTAAAATCCAAGGTTATTTTGATGCATGGCAAGCTCTCCTCATCAAACCGGACATCTTCTTTAAGATTTCTTGGCTATACAAAAAGTATGAGAAGTCTGTGTAAGTAATACAACTTTGGAAGATTTATGAGTACAATTGGATTGGGTTTTTTCCCTTGTGTCTTTGCTGTTTTTGTTGGCCTCTCAGGTAACTTTTCTGCTCTCTAGAGCCCACGAGGGAGCTGTTGATTAAGTTGCTGATAAACACTTTTTACAGCAATTTGGCTGCATTTGGCCAGACCAGAGAGTAAATGAAGCCTCTGGCTGGGCAGCTTCTCGGCGAGGGGGCTGAGTGTGTGGTCTGGGAGCTTCAATTTGGGAACTAGGACACTAGTGTATTTTGAGTTGAAGAGAAGGGTTGACTGATCCTGTCAGTAATATCTGTCAAAATTATCTTTGCACAACTACAAAACTGGAACCATAGAATCAATTTATAGTTGTGTTGTTTTTGAATGAATTTAACATAATTCAACTTGTAAGAACTGACAATAGTCTCAATAGAATTTTTTCTTAATGAGTACAATTAACTTCAATAAAATGTTTGTGGGTTTTTGAAATTATGTATCTTGTGTTTTGGGGGTCCTGAAATTGTCATTAAATGGCTTTGTTTTGGTCTTAGAATCATCCAGCAGAAAACTGGACAAATACCCAGTGGCCTACAGGCTAATCAATGGGTTTGTAGAGTACAGGTAGCCAGTCACTAAACACTGCTACCTCTAACCACCAGTGGAAAGCCTGTGGAATCTAGAAGCAGGAACTCCTGTTTTGTGTCCTGTTTCTAATGGCCTTGGGAAGTTATTTAAAATAAGATATAACCTATCTTCTAGAGTAGAGGCATAGGTTAATGAGATCATGTAAGTAAGGCCATTAGCATACAGCATGGCACATAGAGGGTACTAAATATGTTAGTTTCTCCCTTTCCTGTGTTCATATCTTCCTCAGATGTTCGTAACCATCTCAAGTTCTCCATCTCTAAATGTCTCCAAGCTTGTCTGAAGACCTGACTTTATTCTACTTGTGGATTTTGAAATTCAATAATATTAGTTTCTAGAGAAGAAGCCAACTTGATGTTGTTTTGTTTATTCTCTCATGGTTGAAAAGTACTAGGTGAATGTTTTAGAATGTTTTAGACACTTGGTTCTTTATACATTTCATTTCCACCAGAGCTTATTGTGACTTGAAAACAAATAGATAAAAGATTCATCTTTTCCCTGTGATCAGAGTTGGTGGCAGTGGTAGTGGTCTGAAGAGTTCATTACATAGTTCTCAGTCATTAGTTTAGTCTTGGTCTTGGCCATTGGACCCATAGAAATTTATTGTGCGAGTCTGTATAAGGGTTTCTCTCAGGTTTCTGCAGTTCCCTCAAGGAGCTCTCTATGAATTTAGAGGCTAGGGGCATTCCAACACCTCCCAGACCATTCAGGGCCAGTACTCAGATGGGAATGCTATGAGCATTCTCAGCCTACTAGGAAGAGGGCACCACAGCCCAGCTGAGTGAATATCTGTTCTTTGTATATAGGAGATGCTCAGCAAACATTTGATGAATGCATGGATCAGTAGGGTATTTAAGTGTATAGGTGAACATGTCAATTAGAATTTGGAAGATGGATTTATTGTACATTTAATGTAATACAGAACATTGTTCTCTGGGATAAGGGAACAATACACTTACAAAGAACACATACACTTAAGGACACAGATAAGAAAAATTGAATTTAGATTCAAGGTGACTTTATTTTTCATCCAGTCTGATCCCTTCACTTTAAAAGGATGTAGGGCCCAGAAACTTAAAGTATCTTACATAGAAAGAGAACAACCTGAACTAGGACCTGACCCCACCCCGTCCAAGTGTTCTTTCAACCACTCTGCCAAAATGCCTATACGTATTTATGCAGCTGGTTATTCATTCAACACATATTAGTGTTTACAATGTGGCAGAAACTAACAAGGCATGAGAATAAATATCAAGAATGATACCTAGTCACTGGAGTTTACTGTTTAGAACAGGAATCTCAAACTCAACAGTCTTCAGGACTAGGCAAATAAAAGCAGGCTATGGGGGCCGGGTGCAGTGGCTCATGCCTGCAATCCCAGCACTTTGGGAGGCCGAGGCGGGCGGATCACCTGAGGTCAGGAGTTTGAGACCAACCTGACCAACATGGTGAAACCCTGTCTTTACTAAAAATACAAAAAATTAGCTGGGCGTAGTGGCAGGTGCCTGTAATCCCAACTACTGGGGAGGCTGAGGCAGGAGAATGGCTTGAACCCAGGAGGCGGAGGCTGCAGTGGGCTGAGATCATGCCACTGCACTCCAGCCTGGGTGACAGATTGAGACTTTGTCTCAATTAAAAGAAAAAAAAAAAAAGCAGGCTATGGGAATGTAAGACAAGGGAATGGAGGTGCCTGTGGCAAACTGAAGAGCACCTGACAGCACTCACAGGTTTTTTTGTTTTTGTTTTTTTAATTTAAACATTGTGCCTGCCAAATCAGAAATTGGAAAACATTGCTAGATTTAGCCTTTTGATATCAATTTTTAACCCTTAATTAGAAGTCACAGGCTTGATTTTGCTACCAGTATCCAGAAATCTTAGCTAACTCCGGCAGCTTAACATGAAGTATAGGGTCTATGTAATTTAAGGGTATTTATGAAGAAATAAAATAGTAATTCACTTACTCATAAGCACCAGTGGTTTCAATTAAAGCAGATCATTTGACCTAAATACATGGCAAATAAATCTGTTTCGCTAGATGTCTAAACTGAGTACAAACAGACAATATTTTGACTTTTTTTCCAGCAAGGATTTGAAAGATGCCATAGAAGTTCTGACAGCAGAAAAAAGACGCAGGATTTCCACAGAAGAGAAACTGGAAGAATGTATGGACTTTGCCACTGAGTTGATTTTAGCGGAGGTACTGACCTGAACTAACCATAATTCCCATGCCACATATGTTATGACTGTGTAGAGGTGTGTAAAGATCCCCTTTTGCAACTGTTGCATATTTCTACTTTTAAATACTTTCTCTAGCAGTTCTGTAATCCCAATCCAAATAGCCCACACATTAGATATTTCAGTAAGGCCTTTAAGGTTGGAACATTCTAGTAAGACTGACTGCTAAGATTGTGACTCTTCGGTGTAACAATATAAAATATGAAAACAAGTTGGGGGAGGCCAAAGACACTACATACATAGACAGTCGGCCTAATCATTCATCTTTCAGCTAAAGATTGTCATGTAAAATGTCCACAGTCAATCACAGATACATGTGGTTTCTATGATTTCATTTTGTTGAGGTTGTTGATCCTTGAGTGTCACCTCCCCTCATTTTTTGAAACTTTGATTCACTTTTCCAAATTTTTCCCATCTTCCAATTGTTCAGAAACGTGGTGACCTGACAAGAGAGAATGTGAACCAGTGCATATTGGAAATGCTGATCGCAGCTCCTGACACCATGTCTGTCTCTTTGTTCTTCATGCTGTTACTCATTGCAAAGCACCCTAATGTTGAAGAGGCAATAATGAAGGAAATCCAGACTGTTATTGGTAAGAATTTATCAAATAAATAATACATCTTAAAAACAATTTCTTCTGAATGTCCATTTCTTATGTCCTAAGAATCTGATATCAAACATAAAATTTTTTATAATTCGCTCCAAACAATAAAGCAAGACATTCTGTCACATTTGATTATACCAGATAGACTGAAAAGATAGCTTTTTCTGTGTTCTTAATCATAAAAATGATGCGTGCTCATTGGGAGGAATTTAAATCACAGAATGATGTGTAAAGCAGTAAGTGACATCCCCCAATCCTTTCTGCCCTCCTCTCCAGCCTCATCCCCACTTTCCCGTGGCAACCATTGTTAATAGTTTGCTGTGTATTTGCTAAAATCTTTTTCTAGCCGGGCACGGTGGCTCACGCTTGTAATCCCAGCACTTTGGGAGGCCGAGGCGGGTGGATCACGAGGTCAGAAGATCGAGACCAGGGTGAAACCCCGTCTCTACTAAAAATACAAAAAAAATTAGCCGGGTGTGGTGGCGGGCGCCTGTAGTCCCAGCTACTGGGAGAGGCTGAGGCAGGAGAATGGCGTGAACCCGGGAGGCGGGGCTTGCAGTGAGCTGAGATTGCGCCACTGCACTCCAGCCTGGGCGACAGAGTGAGACTCCGTCTCAAAAAAAAAAAAAAAAAAAAAATCTTTTTCTATTTGCCCACAAACACATATTTATGGTTGGATTTGTCCATTTTACAAAAACATGGGATCATATACGATGTTCTGCCTACCTTGTCAGTTACAAAAGACTTTTGTGGAATCTCCCAGGGAGATTATCGTCCCAGGGAAATGATCGTCTATCATTTATAGCACTGTTTCTGGGCTTCAAGCAGCCTCTTCACAAATGAACTTCCAGTTTGTGGCAGAAGGAAGAGGAGAGGATGACAGCAAAGACAGGGGAGTGATACATTTCCCTCTCCACTCCAATCCAGTGATGCTAGCCCCTTCCTCTCCCCTGCCCTCTGCAGGGGAGCTTCCAGGTCCACACTCAGGTCTTCTCCAACTCTACCGCCTTACTGCTCTGTCTCTGCTTCAGTTTCATCCTGCTCCACTCTTCTACAGAAACAAGGCCACCTTTGAAAGAAATCAAACTTGCTTTCTGGGAGAAAGCAGAATTCCTCATTTGACACTTCCTTCACATGAGTAATCTTTTAGGAACACATTTCTTACAGATGTGAAGAGATATCACAGAATGTGGACTTCTCTCTCTTACAGACCCTGCAAAACAAGTTATTTGGTTGTAGAAGGGCATTGTCTTTTTCAAACCATTGGAGTGCTGCTTGAAATAGTTAAACATAAGGGAAAATTTCATCGAAGGGTTAAATATGGGAGAGAAGGGATATGCAGATGCCTCACACAGGTGGGAAGTTTCCCGGCAAGGTAGATAGCAAGGATAAAGAATAACACCTGGACTCCAAATTCCAGGATGTTTTCTTGAATGCCTCCTATCAGGTTCTGTGCCAGGTGCAGGGCTACAGCCTTGAACAAGCCAACACCACCCCTGCACTCACGGGGCTCATGGTCTGGTGGGAAAAAGAAAACAAGCTCAATACAGTAAAGAGAGACCGAAGGAGGGTGTTCAGGGAAACCATAAGCCTTTAATACATATTGAATACAATTTATTTGAGAAGTGAAATGTACATGTACATGTTAATGTTCCCCTGACACTTCAAAAGGCCTCTGCAAAGATGGAAAAGCAGCAGAGCCATTTGCAAGCATCCATGCTCCCTCCTGTGTGCCACACACAGACTCGGTAACTAGTGAGCACCTTTGGTCACCTTCTCCATCATCTTCTTTTCTACCTCCCAACCCCAGCTATACAGGCCCCATTAGACCCTTGAGTGTGCCAAGGGCAGTATGTAAGAGGAAGGGCCATGAGAAGACTGACCAAACTAGACCTTTCCTCAGTGGCTTCGTTGTATATGAGACAGGGCTGCATCAGAACCCTGGGCCATTTTTTATCCTGCAAAAGTGGCATCTCTGAAGCTTTACCATGTCTGGGAATAATCTAAGCCTCTTTGACCAGTGTCAGGTTAATCTGAGACAGTGAGGGTGTCCATCTATCCCCAGCTCACCCGGGGCTGATCTGAGGCACCTATTTTGTCGTGGTGGGGAGAACGTCCTTGTCACTCTACTGCAGGTCTTTCTTGACGAGATGCAGAGACACTATCAGTGACATGCATGGGCAGATGACTGCACAGGTAACCAGAAGAGAAAATTTCATTGAAATAGATCAAATCTGCCCTCTCACTTTGACTCTGCAGCAGCCTGTGCATCGTCTCTGGGATGGTTGTGGTGCCTGTTTGCTCATAAGTGAAGAGAGGAAATGAATGTCCCCTACAATTTAGAGTAGGGAACAAAAACTCAAAGATTTCAGAAAGCAGGCAGATAAGACGAATGTTTGAAGCAGATTGGGTGTGGTCTAGATGGAACTGTACAACGTATGCCCCCTCTAAACAGGTAATTGGCCACTCAGCGTCAGCCCATTATTGCTATGTGGGAATGTAAGTTCAGTGTCACCAAGTTTTCTGGATATTCAGGCATTTCTATAAACTCCTCCAGTTTTTAAGGTAATTGGCTTCATACCTGAATTTTTATAAAACACTCTGTGGACCAAGCATAACATATTTGACCCTGGTTGCTGGTGTGCATTAGAATTAGAGCCACAATTTTTTTCAACCAAGAGCAAACTGTTTTGTGGAAAAAATAGAAGCTTTAATACCAATCACAGATGGAAACTAACATTACCTTCTTTGTCCCTTTTATCTGTTTCCACAGGTGAGAGAGACATAAAGATTGATGATATACAAAAATTAAAAGTGATGGAAAACTTCATTTATGAGAGCATGCGGTACCAGCCTGTCGTGGACTTGGTCATGCGCAAAGCCTTAGAAGACGATGTAATCGATGGCTACCCAGTGAAAAAGGGGACGAACATTATCCTGAATATTGGAAGGATGCACAGACTCGAGTTTTTCCCCAAACCCAATGAATTTACTCTTGAAAATTTTGCAAAGAATGTAAGAGCCCTTCCTTAAAACTGAGTGTGCCACTCTTGAAAATGTCAACTGTTAAATCCTCTCTGGTTCTTCGTGTTTGCACCATAAATGTTTCATTTTTCTTACTCATTCCCTCTGCCACCTCACCAGGAGCACACATGTCTCCTAGCTTGGAGCAGGGCTACCGTATTTATCCTCAAGCCTTCAAGGATGCTGGGTCTCCAGCTCTAAGAAATATCTACATGGTGGCCACAAAATAGGTCAAAATGTGAAAAAGCTGGGCCCTTCATTTGGCTAAAATGAAGTGATTTTTGTTTAACTCAACCAACCTATTTTTCCATTTAAACTTTGTCATCATGTCATCACATTCAGCTATAGCACCATCTGAGCAAAGGAAAGTCCACTACCGCTTCAGATGAAAATCAAATGAGACCAAAAGATTTGGTTTTTGCAAAGTGACTTTGGCTCATCAAATGGCCCAATGAGCAGTAGGTCCCATTCTAAATAGGACTTAATAATTAGAAGAGAGACAGTTTTTCTTTTTTTATAATTGACGTGTACACTTCATTATGTCAAATTTTAGGCAATATGTTTTTCAATCTGAATTACGTACACAGTTCCCTAAGTGCCCTTTTTTCAATTTGCTTATGGTGTAGAAACTTGATGCTAAATAGTTCAGTACTCTAATTCATTTTGTTTCTATGCGGGCAATCCAGATAATGCTATGTAAATCAGTCAATTGATCAACAAAAATTTATTGAACATCTACTATATGCCAGGCACTAAGTCCAGATGTGGACAAGACAGATGTGGTCCTCATTAATTTTCTGCATAACTAAAAATAGTTAGATGCTTGGCACTGAATAGGCCAGGAATCTACATCTTTGCTTGCCTTTGTCTCTTATATGGTGTCACACAAAAATAATCTTTGCCTTAGTGACTTATAAAACAATAGTAAATCTGTGGCTATTCCACAGAGCTACCTGATTATACTAACACTTGCTGTAATAAGATTTGGTTTGCATTGCTTTACCCCAGCACATGAAAGGCAAAACTGGGGACTCTCTGAGGTTGGGTCAGATCACAAGGGTTGAATGAAACAGGACAGAGAAAGGGCTTGAGTTCCAGTTGTTCATCTGAGGGGGTGGAGGGCATTGTGGCTGATAACCCCAAAACAGTGTTCTGACTGACCCATGTTTTCAGAATGAATCAAACAGATACTGAGGGACTCTAGCCTTTAATATTCTGGCTAACTGTCTGATCATTTTCATAGGTTCCTTATAGGTACTTTCAGCCATTTGGCTTTGGGCCCCGTGGCTGTGCAGGAAAGTACATCGCCATGGTGATGATGAAAGCCATCCTCGTTACGCTTCTGAGACGATTCCACGTGAAGACATTGCAAGGACAGTGTGTTGAGAGCATACAGAAGATACACAACTTGTCCTTGCACCCAGATGAGACTAAAAACATGCTGGAAATGATCTTTACCCCAAGAAACTCAGACAGGTGTCTGGAACACTAGAGAAGGCTGGTCAGTACCCACTCTGGAGCATTTCTCATCACTAGTTCACATACAAATCATCCATCCTTGCCAATAGTGTCATCCTCACAGTGAACACTCAGTGGCCCATGGCATTTTATAGGCATACCTCCTGTGGGTTGTCACCAAGCTAGGTGCTATTGGTCATCTGCTCCTGTTCACACCAGAGAACCAGGCTACAAGAGAAAAAGCAGAGGCCAAGAGTTTGAGGGAGAAATAGTCGGTGAAGAAACTGTATCCATGAAGGCCTGATTCCACCAAATGTGCTTTGAGAAGGATACGCCTTCATTAACAAAATGTATGTCTGGTTCCCCAGTAGAGCTCTACTGCCTCAACCCAAGGGGATTTTTATGTCTGGGGCAGAAACACTCAAGTTGATTAGAAAGACCAGGCCAGTGTCAGGGTACCTGGGGCCAAACCCACCTGCTAGTGTGAATTAAGGTACTTTAATTGTGTTTTCTGTGGAGGTGGAACAGCAACATTCATAGTCTTTGGAGAAATGCTTAGAAATTCAGCATTTGACCCTTCCTGTGAATTAAGCCCAATTAATTCCTGTTTGTCCACATATGATCTGTCTGTGGCAAAAGTTAAATCAGAGGAAATTCTTTCCCAGTCTGTCGATTTGTGCCTCAGCCACTTGCCTGTGCTACAATTCATTGTATTACCTGTAGATTCAGGTAATACAAACTATATGTAATCATCAGGCAATACAAACTAATTTAGTAATAGCCTGGGTTAAGTATTATTAGGGCCTTGTGTCTGCTGTAGAAAAAAAAAAATTCACGTGATGCACTTCAAATTCAAATAAAAATCCTTTTGGCATGTTCCCATTTTTGCTTAGCTCAATTAGTGTAGCTAACCAAGAGATAACTGTAAATGTGACATTGATTTGCTCTTACTACAGCTTCAGTGATTGGGGGAGGAAAAGTCCCAACCCAATGGGCTTAAACTTCTAAGGGGTACTCCTCTCATCCCCTTATCCTTCTCCCTCGACATTTTCTCCCTCTTTCTTCCCATGACCCCAAAGCCAAGGGCAACAGATCAGTAAAGAACATGGTCAGAGTAGAACCCCTGAAGTATTTTTTAATCCTACCTCAAAATTTAACAGTTACCTGAGAGATTTAACATTATCTAGTTCATTAAATCATTGTATGTGGTCATGGATAAAATGCACACCTTGGAATTCGCTTTCTAAAGGAAATCAAATGAATGGAGGAACTTTCCAAACACCACTTTACTTGTGTTATACAGCCAATATAACTATCTCTATTGAATGTCAGTGAAAAACTAAAAAATTAAACTTATTTACAAATAGGTAAATATTTGTCATTGAATCCATTGCCATCCCATTTGACTATTCTTTTCATCCTACTGTCTAGTAATAAGCTGAGTATAAGATGACAGTGTAATCTCCCTGAAAGCAGGAGCTATTTTCTTTCTTTTGTGATCTATCTCCATCCCCATTTCCCCATCCTGCTTCCCTGTATTCACTCCCAAGCTCAGTTCTGAATAGACATTCCTGCTCAGAGATACTCCCAACTGATGCAGAAACCAAATAAAGAGGTAGGTATTCCAAGAATTCAAGAATGGACATTAGTAAATAATAAAACATTTATTTGAGCTTGGAATTATTTGGATCATCTATATGGCCTAAAAATATACTGACTAGGCCTGTGTACCTGAATACGTATGTAGTCAGGTCAAGACAATCATCCAAATAATTTGGACCCCTGAAAGCAAGGCCAGGATTTGCGATTTAATGTGTCCCAATTAATTCACTTGAAAATTAGTAACACTCTGTTTACGTCGCCTCTGGCTGGAGCTGCATGGTGGAAGAAGCCCAATTTTGGATCCATGTACTTCACCCATCCAATACTCTTGGGACATTTCTGTGTATTTTATCTGTATATACGAAGCCAAGGTCTATGTCTACACAGTCAAAGTGAAATGAATGTTTGATATAGCTGTACATGGATAACTATTTTGCAGGTACAAAAATATCCTGGGGGAAAACTGGGAGTGGAGGGGTGGGGGGTGGGTGTGAGGGACATGGGGGAGGGACAGGAAGAGGGGAAGTATTGGTTTGAATGATCCAAGCAAACTCTCCCAGAATCAAATTACCTGGATAGTTGTTCAACTTTTCACTCTGCTTAGCCCGTATAGACAAACCCCATATGTTTGTAGAGGCTTGGCCTTGGAATTCTGGAGTACCATTGGCTTTTCAGTAGGCTGATGAACACATATTTGAAAATTCTATTATCTCTTCAGAATTTTACCTCATTGTTAAGTGCTTAACTGTCACTCTTGAATGTGCAATGTACTGTGGATTCCATTTTCATCAGTTCTGAAAGAACTGGAATGTGTAAATTATCAGTGAAATGCATGCATATAAGGGCTCTATCATTATCAAATTGTAAGGACAATTGTAACCTTCTATGTCCTTGGGCATACTAGACACCCCCATGCCTTCATTGAGATCCCATTTTCCCCCTCTCAAGTGGAAAATAATCACATCCAGCAAGCTCTCTCATTATTGAGAAATACCACTTGGAAATTGCCATTTTTTTTCCTAAGCAGCACCTTTCACTGTTCATGGTGCTAATATTCCACAAAAGCATGTGCCATTGGCCCACTGAAGGATAGAGGGACCCTTTTCAATCTGTATCAGCTGGGCTCTGGGACTGAATCTCTCACCTATTCTTGCAGAAAGACATACTAATTAAACCTTGTCAAAGTAATAAGTCAAATGGAGCGTATGATGCTTTCACGTGCTCTTAGCTCAAAGAACAAAGTCAAGGGATTAACCCTTCAGGGCTCGATCCTGTCAGGGCTTACCTGTTTCAACTTCCTCATTTCCTTTCTGCAGCTTTTAGCAGGTATTGGCCTATTCTAGGAAGTCAATGGCCATAACCCTGTTTCTACCAGGTCAACAAGACAATGGAATGTATTTAGACAGGGCAACCCCCATTCATCAAGTCCAGCCCATTAAGTATACCCCGCTCTCTCCCACCAAGAAAACATTTCAAAGTGCAAAACAAATGAGAGTCATAAGAAAACGATAATAATCATAAGAATAACCTCGAATCCACTGTGATTTATAACCAAAAGCAAATGTTTCACAAACCTCAGTATTTTAATTTGTTAGCAAAACATTTCTTGCAAAGAAGGTCTTAATTACAAGGCATGGCAGCTGAGTGCCTGTGGTCCAGGTAATTTTTAAAGTTTGTTTCAGCTCTGCAACTCCATGAATAGGGAGGCAGTGGAGCCCTGAATCTGGGCTCTGGCTTTTCGTAAGAATATGCTTTGGACAAGCTGTTTTAGCTCTCCATATCACAGTTTTCTCATCAATCCAATGGGGATAATAATTATCTCATAAGCATTACTGTGAAGATTGCAAGAAATAATTTCTGTGAAGCCCTTTAGCACAGTGCTGGTACACAGGAGCCTCTCACTGAGCATAGGGCATGATAATGCCGAGTTCAGTAATTAGGCTGAATCATGATCTCCTCAAACCTCTCCTTGTGCAGTAGAGGGCGGCAGGAGATGATGTGCCAGATGCTTCTATTATCTCATATTAGGTTTCATGACAACTTTCCCATCAGTATGAATGCCTCAGTAATCCCTGCAGCCTATTGATAAGACAGAGTCCCAGGAAGTTTGGGGACTTGCACCCACTCAGCTAGTAAAGGAGCAACCTGGATTTGAGTCCACCTCTCATTCCAAAGCCCTTGTCCCCTCTCTCGTGCCATCTTTTTGCAGCAGGACTAACCTTCTGAGAGACTGGGGAGTCTCATTCCACTTCCCCAGCTCTCTTGCCATGTGATGCTGGGTAAACTCCTTTTAAGGGCTGCTCATTCCCCATCTCATTGCCCAAGGAATTTGAAGCAACGAGTATCTCAGTTTCTTCATCTATGAAATATGGATGATTTTACCTGCCTTCCCTACTTCCCAAATGTGTTTCAAGGTGCTTTCTCAAAAGAGATAGGGGAAAGTGCTGTAAACGTTTAGTTAGTATGAAGTGGTAGTAGTACTAATGAGTGTATTCCAACAGCTGCCTCAATAGGAAATTATCAGATTCCATTTGGCCGTTACCTGACCATCAGGAACATTTCTAGCTTCGCACAATTTCAGTTCATTTCAGATTTGTCACTGCATTAAAAAATAAGGAGTGGATTTAAAAAATAGTCATTTTCTATAAACACACAGTGTGCAAGGCAGACTGCATCATGGCCATAAAATTGCCTACATTTTGGCCAAATTGGCAAATGCTAATAAGTCTATTATGATTGACAGCTATTATGCAATTTCTTCTTCTGGCAAGGTTTCCATAAATTAATGAAATACTCAGTCCCTCACATAGTTATCTCCAATAGGGATAAGCTAGGGGTTTGGTGTGGAGGAGGCAAAGCCAGACACATGGGCACAAAGTCTTCCTCTTCTAGCATAGTTAAGCCTGGATAGATGAAGAACTAAGGGTTGTGAAAGTGCATTCATTCTTTCAGGCCAGGAAAACAGTAACTGTAGGCACTTTCTTACTACGTTAAGCCCTTTTAACAATCATATCATTTACTTCTCTCAACAATACTGTGAGGTGGTTATTACTCCCCCCAATCCATCCATTTTTGTTCTTTTTTTATTTTACCTGCTTGGTAGAGTTTCCCTCCCCTACCCACACACACCCTAACACATATGGCCAGTGTCTCAGGTTCTATGACCAAAAACTACTCCCAAAACATTTTTTAAAAACTCCTTGAGAGGCTGAGGTGGGAGGATTGGTTGAGCTCAGAAGTTCGAGATCAAAGTGAGCTATGATAATACCACTGCACTCCAGCCTGGGTGACAAAGCGAGACGTTATCCCCAAAAAATAAATAAATAAATAAATAAATAAATAAATAAATAAATAAATGTGTCTACCTAAGTTATAAAGCATAGCTAAGTTTCAAAATGTCATCCTCCCTTACAGTAGAAGTTTTTGGTTTTCTAGGGAATTGCACAAAAGCTTGATAGGCATCTGCAAGCTGGGCTTATTGGAGGAGAGGAGGAGGGAAAGGAGATGGTACTTTCCAGATAGCCCTAAAATGATACCACCTACTTCACCCAGACATGAAGCTGGTCCACTATAATGTGGTGTTTAGGTTGCAAGGGTTCCCAAATCAGAATGCCTATAGGAGCCAGGCAGGCAACATAAACTGGACAATCAGACCAGCTATAAGTAGAGCCTGTGGGAAACAAGGAAAATGCCTCACTTAAAGTCATTCAGGTTCCGTGTTCCTGAATGCCAGTCCCAGCCAAACCAAACACAGTGCCAGCCAAACCAAACTCATCTGTGAGCTGGATTGGGCCCATGGTTTAAGGTCTTTAACATCATTCCTGTTCATATCCAACATTTCGTTTGCACCCTGTCTTCACCTAGTGGGAAAGGCAGAGAAGTCCCATTTCACTGATGTGAAAACTAAAGCCCAGAGAGCCTGAGTGGTTTGTCCAAAGCCACCCACTAAGCCCCAGATCCAGGACTCCTCTGGGGATCCCAGCTCCAAGTCCAGGGCTGTTTGATTTCATCTGGCTGACTTCCCTTCATAGCTGTGCATATTCTTATGATGATTTCAATGCCCTTTCACCAATCTGAATATCAGTAGCCACCTCTGTAAATACGGATTACACCAGAGGAGCTCTACAGTCGTTTCCAATGCCTTCATTATGTTAAGTTACTATTTTGCTTCATAAGTTTCTGATGCCTTCATTATGTTAAGTTACTATTTTGCTTCATAAACATAATAGCATCTTTTCCCCTTTGTATCTAAGCCCTAATAGCAAATTGAGTGTATACGGCACTCTCAGGTCAAGCATACAATTTGGTCATTGAAAGGATGATTTGGGCATCCAGTGTGCACCAACTGGCTGACTTGCAAGCCCCCGAACACTAGTATGTCTGCATGTATCCCTAACTTGCTGCTGCAGGGGGGTGGAGATGTTGATAGAACACATTTCATTCACAAATAATTACTTTATTCCTGTTGTAACTTTTGAGCAAGCCAACAGGTTTGCTGAAGCAAATAATTTTTTTCTAAGTGGTGTTGGTTTTATACTCAAACCAACTGAAGCACTCAGATCTCAATAATACCTCCCTTCCCTGCTGAAATGACCACTTTCTCTGGGCACCAATGCCTCTGGCATGCTTACACCTTCTCATAATGCAGCAGCTGCTTTTACTACTCATGTGGCTCTAAAAACAACCAAAAAACAGGCAAGGAGAAATGAACTCTCGCTTCAGAGAAATACCTGCCCATGATGATGCAGGAATGGTTGACACATCTTTGCGTGTGATCCTGGGGCAAGTGTGAAGGGGAAAGAATTATTACAAATCAGTCAGACCATAGACCAGGTTATCTTATTTAAACCGCACAACAGTTATGCAAAGTATAGATTATTTCCCATTTTGCAGCTGATAAAACTGATTCCCAGAGTAACTTGCCTACATTCACTCAGCTAGGAATTTTAACTTCTTGGCTTATTCCAAAGTCTATGATGATTTTTCCTGTATGCCTCACTAAAAGTGTGCTTTGGTCCTTTTGGAAATCAAATATAGTATAACAATAAATGTGTGTAGGGTTTAATTGGTCAACAATTTAGGTATTAATATTGGAGGAATAGAGGTATTGAGGAAACTAGGGAATTCTGGCTCCTATCATAACTCACACCAGCCACTCCACCATGGGAATAAGTCCAAGAACAGTGACTTGAGACTTTGCCCTGTCTCTCCAACAAACAGCTAGGGGTGAGTCAAACCAATTCTATTGATTCAGCTATATTAAGCAACCAAAGTAAAGTGATCCATATGTGTTCTCTAGTCATCCACGTTTCACTCATCTCCATGTCTGGCACACAGCATGCTCTCAGTACATTTCTGTTAAATGAATGAGAGAGTGAATCTTTAAACCAGTAAAAGAAGTTAGTACTATTAAATTCCTAAGAATAGGCGCCACATGTACACATTCTAAAATGCGGCCTTTGCAGTCTACTAAGTGCCACTGAAAGACAGTGAATGATCAATCTACACACTTAAGCAAGAAAAACATGGCCAGGTGGGGGAAGCCAGATACATCTTGGTCAGGGATACTAGCAGTTGGGGGTAGATATTCCTGCTCATTGGGAAATTGGAGGAGATGAACTTTAGGACTCCTGCAAGTGAAGATTCCACAAGTCCATGGGTTTGTGCCCCTCTCTACAACCAACTGGTGAGGATTTACACATTTTCTAAGTTAAGCCAAAAAGCTGGCTTTGGGGAACACACAGCCTCAAAGGGGCCATCTTTCAGAAGAATCTCTCTTAGCTTAATAATCAGCCGATACTCATAAGGATCACAAATATATGGTATTTTGTGTTTAATAATCACATTTGATGCCCATTGGTTGCCAGGATAGGTAACACTATGCCTATTTACAAGACTAACTCATTTCCAAGTGAATCAAAAAAGCACATTTCATCCTATTGTAATGCAATTGATCCTGGTTCTCCTTCTTGGGTCTCATTCTAACCTCTCTCAACAGCCTGTATTTCTACTTCTCACAGGTCTTTTGTGGCTCCTTGCATAATGAATCCTCTCGGTAGTTCTTTCCTTCTGCAGTTCCCCTCGGCCTGTCTCAGGACCAGCTCTGAGGACTGTGCTCTGGAGAAACCCCAGCCTGTCTCCCAACCCCAGGCTTGCCATCTTGCCCCTATTGTTGAATGCCACCCCAGCAAACCTGGGATGTTTGCTTTTCATCCTTCTCTTTCTTCTACCTCTGCAGATCCATCTTCCATAGTTCCCTCATTCCCTCCTGAGCCTCCTGTTATCTACTTCCCCTTTCTCTTACCATCTGCACTCACCATCCTGAATTGCTCTGGCTGAGGTCACCCTTTTATTCTGAGCTGGTGAAGCGGAGGCAGCCACTCCCCTTTCATCACGACAAACTCTTGTGTAGATGAAATATAGCCCTTCCTCCTTATATTTGTTTCCTAAAACTGCTGCAACAAATTACCACAAACTAGGTGGCTTCAAAGAGCAGAAATGTATTCTCTTATAATTCTGAAAGCCAGAAGCCTGAAATCAAGGTGTTGGCAGGGCCGCGCTCCCTTGGAGAGGAATTCTGCGGGATAATCCTTCCTTGCCTCTTTGAGCTTCTGGTGGCTGTAGGCCATCCCTGGCTTCCTTGGCTTGTGGCTGCATCACTCTAATCTCTGCCTCTGTGGTCACATTGCCTCTTCCTCTTCTGTCTGTATCTTTCCCTCTTTTGTCTCAAATTTCCCTCCACCTTCTCCCCTAAGGACACAGTATTTGATATAGGGCCCACCCAAGTATTCCAAGATGATTTTATCTCAAGGCTTTTAATCTACATCTGCAAAGATCCTTTTGTCCAAATCAGGTCAGATTCACGGGTTCAAGGACTTGGATGTGAACTTATCTTTTGGGGGCCCCCATTCGACCCACTGCACCCCCAGAATAGACTGGCACTTCTCAATTTTTAGAGCAGTAATGCCTAAGCTTTAATGTGTGAATCACCTAGTGATTTTGATATAATTCAAGTTCTGACTCAGTGGGTGTGACTAGGGCCTGAGGTTCTGCATTTCTAACAAGCTCCCAGGTCACACTGATGCTGAGGTAGGTGGCCCACATTTTGAGTAGCAAGGTGAGCCAAAATGTGTAGCTGTGTGATCCCCAGAGCAGTCGCAGCAGCACCACCTGGGAGTTTGTTTTAATAGGAATGCCCAGGCCCCACCTGGACCTGCTGAGTCCAAATCTGCACTGCAACAAGATCCTCACATGCTCTGGTTGCATGTTAAAGGCTGAGAAGCACTGATCTAGTCTAGAAGGTTTTTTTTATCCTCATGCTTTATACCCAAGATCCCTCTTGATCACACTCTGCACCCTATCTTCATGGAGTCTTCAGCCTCACTGGGGCGGGTCTTCTGCAGCTCTGCACAGGTTATAACTCCTCTGTGCCCCTAAGTGGAAGCCCTTGGGAGGCAATTAGCATCTTCCCTTGCACACTCTTCTATTGCATAAATGTCCCCAACCTACACCCCAACCCAGGTAGCCATGTGTCTCAAGACTGTTAAGTCCATGAAGCCACAATAGCTGTGACACATATGGAAGCTACCAAACAGGATTTTATCCTGCTCAAATAAATCACTAGAAAATTATCCCTGTAATCCTGTTTTTTTTGTTTTTGTTGTTGTTGTTGTTGTTGTTACAGTGATCAACTAAAAGTGCTTTTTCCAGCCAGGCATGGTGGCTCACGCCTATAATCTCAGCACTTTGGGAGGCCGAAGCAGGCAGATCACCTGAGGTCAGGAGTTCAAGACCAGCCTGGCCAACACGGTGAAACCCCATCTCTACTAAAAATACAAAAATCAGCCAGCTGTGGTGGCAGGTGCCTATAATCCCAGCTACTTGGGAGGCTGAGGCAGGAGAATTGCTTGAACCTGGGAGGCGGAGGTTGCAGTGAGCTGCGATCGCACCACTGCACTGCAGCCTGGGTGAGAATCCGTCTCAAAAAAAAAAAAAAAAAAAAAAGTGCTTTTTCCACTCTTCTGAAGTTCCCATCAAACTCTTTACTCATAAGGATTCAAACTATGAAAATGTGTCTCTTCTTTCATCCCAGTGAATTAAGAATAGATGTTCCCATAATTCAAATCTTCTGTTAGGTATCTGCCATCATTACTTATGTGGTTTCTTTGTTCATAGAATTTCTTCTGGAGGAGACCCTCCTGCCACCCTATCTCCTATTATGTAGGAGATACATAATCAGGAAAAGTTTGAACTTGGTCAGCTTAGAATTAAATTCTACTATTTACCAGCTGTGTGTCCTGGGGCAAGTTGCTTAACCTCCTACAGCCTAGTTTTACTCATCTGTGAAACACATGCCCCACAGGATTCTTCCATTAGGTAGATCTTGAGTATTAGAACCCAGCATATAAGGGGCAGCAACGATGTTCAGAGAATGTCTGTTTCCTTTCTTTACTCTTCCTTTGGTCCCCTTCTCTTCACATGGCTCTTAGGAAAATGAATACGCCAATTACATATTTTTGTTTTCTTCCTCCTCCTCCTTCCCCCTGGCCTAGAGGTCTTTCAAATCATTCATTTTGAAGAGAAGACCGTCCCTGATCTTGTCTTTAAAAGTGCATGTATACTTTTCTCCACCTCAAAAGAAAACTATGTCAACTGAAAAAAAAAAAACTTTGAAACCAGTTTTATAAATTGTCAGAATGAATTTGGGAATTTTCTACTGCTTAAATAACTCCATCTTGTAACAGAAATAATTTATTTTTGATCTATTAATCATTTATTTCTTCAACAAACATTTATTGCCACATACTATGTGCTGGACCTTGTTCTTAGTGCCTATAGCTTTGCACCCTGTATGTCAAAACAGAACTAACAAATAAAGTAACAAATAATGAAGCAGATCATTTCAGATAGCGACAAGCGCTATGAAGCAAATAAACTGGGTAATGAGATAGTAATGGGGGAGGGGGCTCTATTTTGGAATTAGATGCTCAGGTAAGGCCTCCCTGACATACTGAAGTTAAGATCAAATTGACAAAGAGTAACCAGTCAAGATCTAGAGAAGAAAGTTCCAGGTGGAGGGAACAGCAAGTGAGAAGGCTCTCATGTGAGATCAAGCTTGGAATATTTGAGGGTGTACATTTGAGATGGAATATTTGACACAGGCAGAGTGGCTGCAGTGTCATGATCAGAGGGAACACGAAACGAGGTGAAGCTGGCAAGATGGACAAACCACACTAGGTCGTGAGAGGCCCCGGAAAGAAGCTGGATTTTAAATAGAAAGAGTCGCTGGATCCGGCTCATTCTAGCTCATGAGAGCCACTTGTTAAGTTTTCAGGGTTTTAAGAGCTGATTAATGTCAAACTGATAGCTTGAAATTGGCCATAGTGGGAGTATTTACACCATGATAATTGGCAAATACAACAAACTCAGGTTCTTCTCCCAGATCTCTCCTCCAAGAGAGCCAGTTGTTAAACACCTACCAGAACACCACTGGTGTATGTGCCATTTAAGTGCAGTTGGAACTCACTAGAGGGTTTAAGCCAAAGGATGTTATGACCTAATATGTTTTAAAATAATCCCTCTGGCTGCTGTGTGGAGAATGGCTCCTGGGGGATGAGAGGACAGCTGGGGTGGGTGTGGGAGGGGCAGTAAGAGAGACTTGAACCCAGCTTTTCTGACTTGAAGTCCTGTGTTCATTTTACTATCACACAAGACAGACATAACTGATGCCTGCACTTAGTATTCTTTTCCTCTTTAAACTTTTGCTCTATAACCAGCTTTCTTCCTCACTTAAAATTACCATCAGACCAGACTTCACATATGAATGTCTCAAATGAGTCAGAGCCTCAAAGACCTTCATATAGATTCTGGAAATAAAAATGACTAAGGTTCATTAGGATAAAACAATGGCACCTTTTCTTGTTAGAAATTAATCATATCTCAGGGTTTCAGGGAAATTCTTTATATGATTTTACTACATTCATAGCTTAATGGAACTTTCTGGCTAGAGTGGGCACAATCCACCATCTACAAACCCTGAGGTATTAGAAGTGAAGAACGTTTTGCATATGGCCACACGGCTATTTGGGGCAATATGAGGACTGGAAGCTCGGCCTCCCTATTCTCAGTCCAGGCTGTGCTCAATAAAGTCTAGCTTTCCCTGCCAGGAAGCTCAGGCTACTGGCTGCCAGCTGTAGGGCTGTTTGCTGCCTCTGCAGTGGTGCCACCACCCCAGGGATGGGGTTTAAATCTCAGTTCAGCCCCGGAGGCCGCCTCCCAGCAGAGGGCCCTGCCAGCCTGGTTCTGGCCCTCTCTCCTGAACCGTAAAGCAAGACCGCATCTCAGCCTGCCTGTGCAAGGCAAGGCAGAAATGGCAAAAGATGCCTTGCCCATTGATGAATGAAGCTGATTTTTTCAGCACTTCCCTCCTCCGAGGTCTGGACGTGGGCCAGCCTTGGTCTAGTTGGCCTATATTCAAGTTACTTTTCTTTTCCTGATGAACTATGGTTCTATTCATTACGGGGGAAATTGGAGGAAATGAATTGGTACATAAGTTTTCAAGTCATCCTTGTGTTTCTAAGGGACTGGCATCAAGCTCTCAGTA
This sequence comes from Nomascus leucogenys, assembly GCF_006542625.1. Taxonomy (NCBI): domain Eukaryota; kingdom Metazoa; phylum Chordata; class Mammalia; order Primates; family Hylobatidae; genus Nomascus; species Nomascus leucogenys. Next base: position 50,194,031 of record NC_044386.1, read on the forward strand.
ATAACACAGTCGTGAGATGCACAGATGGGAAGATGTAACCCTTTTTTTCCCTTTCTAAAAATTTTTAATTGTGATAAAATATACATAACATAAAATGTACCATCTTAACCATTTTTAATACAGCTCAGTGGTACTTGTACATTCACCTTGTTGTATACCACTCACAGCAGAACTATTTCATCTTGCAAAACTAAAATTCTGTACCCACCAAACATTTCCATTTCTCCTTCCTCCCAAACCCCTGACAACCACCATTCTATTTTCTGTCTCTATGAATTTCATGACTCTAGATACCTCACGTAAGTATAATCACATAGGATTTGTCCTTATTGGCTTATTTCACTTAGCACAATGTCCTCAAGTTTCATCCATGTTGTGACATGTGTCCAAATAGCCTTTCTTTTTAAGGCTGAATAATGTTTCATTGTATACATATACTACATTTTATTATCCATTGATCTGTCTATAGGCACTTGGGCTATTGCGAATAATGCTGCTAAAAACATTCATGTACAAACATCTGTTCAAGTCCCTGCTTTCAATTATTTTAGATATATAGCCAGAAGTGGAATTGCTAGATCATACGCTAATTCTCTTTTTCGTTTTTTTGAGGAACTACCATACTCTTTTCCATAATGGCTATACCAATTTATATTCCCACCAACAGTGCAATTTTCTGTTTGTTTTTGTTTTCTTAAATAGTAGCCAGCCTGATGGGTGTGAGGTGGTTGAAAATTGACTTTTTTCTTTTTTGAAGAGACGAGGTCTCGCTCTGACACCCAGTCTGGACTGCAGTGGTGCAGTCGTAGTTCACTGCAGCCACAAACTCCTGGGCTCAAGCTATTCCCCCACCTCAGCCTCCCAAGTAGCTAGAAATACAGGTACGAGTCACCATGTCCAGCTAATTTAAAAAAAAAATTGTATAGACAGTGTCTCCTGTTGCCCAGGCTGATCTAGATAGAGGTAGCTATGCCCAACAGCCAGACTAGGCAGGAAGCTGGTGAGATGTCCCTGTTATAGCCAAACCCTTGCCTTCCTTAGCTGGACTCCTCAGACCTGGCTACACAGCCCGGCTTCTGTCTCTCTTGTCCAAACAACTGATCCTGTAGCCTCAACTTGGGCTTGAAAAGCTACTTCCCACAGCCACTGTCAGGACTCCATCTTTTACCCCACATCCTTTAAATGCTGGGGATTAACCACAGCTCTAAATAATTTGTATTTATGTCCCAGAAGCCAAGTTCATTTACATTTATTTTGAGTAAGAAATTCTTTATGAGTGATGTACATATATTGTGTGGTTTCTTGGAAAATGAAATATGTCTGCAAAGTAATTTTGTTATCATCTGGCTAAAAACCTTTATTTGTTAACCCATGGTCTTAAATAACCTGTTTCAGTTCATATTACTGAGGTACCATTTATAGAGACAAAGTGGAGCCAACAGTTGAGGGTGTTTTGCTGTGATTGAGGGATGGTTTAGGAAAGATGCCCTGAACCTGGCCACAAATGCAGGTGCAGGTGCAAATGCATAGACCCTGGGAAGCACAGGGAAGATTATAAAGTGAGAGGAAGCCCTATTCCAAGTGCCCAGCTCACACTCTTGCCCATTCCTGTCTCTGGCCCCTCTGCCACTGGCTCTCCCCTCTCTACCCCCAGTTCCCAGATCTGTGATCTGTGCCTCCATCATCCCTTACCTCTCCTCCAGATTTGTCTCTTCCCATGATTTAGACAGGGCAGCAGATGTGGAATGACCATGGTGGGGAAAATGCCTGGATGAAGCTGGAGGATATGGGCTGAAGAACCTGGAGGGCATGTCACATAGGGAAAGCAGGCGGGAGGAAGAAAGTGGGTTACATAATGGGACAGAGGAGGGACAAGAAACTAAAGTAGATTCACACCAGGACCCTCTGAAGCATGTGTGCCAGAGACTTGGCATGTTGGCTGGAACTTCTAGACCACTGGATCGTCTGCACGACACAGACAAACCCATGGAAGCCAGATCCTACACCACAGGGCTGTCCCAACATCAAGAGGTAAAATGGCATTATTTAGGAGCCCAGTTATCCTTGGAGGTCTCAGCTGGATTTTGAAACATATATAAAGTTTTCCAATTATTTGCTTCACATAATTTTTCACTGGCTGTCTTACCTACACCTGAATTCACATAAGATAATCCTAAAATTATGTTGTTAGTTTACACATATCTAAAAGATTCCATTACAATTCTTTCCATAAGTCTCAAATGATTAAATGTAATCATTTAATGTAATCATTTAATGTAATATAATCATTACATATCACTGTAATGATAAAGTTTATTAAGGTATATCAAAGGTTCCCGCCAGCTACCAGGCCTCACATTCTTTCAGGAGGGTTGATTATTGTCTTCCCAGGGTGCTGGACATGGTACCCGGATTATATCTCTGTTGTAGTTAATCCTCTAACGCTTGGCTGGTATCTATAATTTTGGTGCTTTACAATAAAGAAACGTCTGTCCCTATTCACTATGCTGAGGAAGGCTCCTATCTAAGGCTGTGCCTCCAGCTACCTGGGACTAGTGCTGCTCAGTTCCTATGCTGCAGCTACTGGTACTGCAAATCCCTCGCCGTGGTGCAATCACACTTGATCCACGTTACCCATGTGTGAAAGGAATTTTATTACATAGGAGTTCAGAGTTGAGCTAAGTGCGAGGTGTGATGTGGTGTAGCGTTTAGGGGTTGTGACTCCTAAGAGGAAGGGGCAGGAACACAAGGCAGCTATGCCAAGGACACCCAGGAGACATGCAGCAACTTCGTCTTTGATTTAAAAAAAAAAAAAAAAAAAAGCGAGCCTGATCAGGACAGCAAGGACTCTTTTCAAATTGTGACACAGGTGACTAAATGAATAGAGCCACAACTATGTGTGCCTTTAGAAACCCTCTGAGACAACCTCATCATGTAGTTGTAACTACACTGTGACTACACTTTAATTTCATCATAACTTTCACTGTCTTGAGCCGTGTTTGGGGTCCTTGATTACTTTAATAAAGGCATTAGTAACATAAAGTGCTCTGTGAACACAGGAAGTTAGGAAATCATTGGCTCACATGGAGACTTTCAGGCCAGTGATCTCTGCCATGCACAGCCCAACACTATTTCTTATTCATCTCTCTTCAAAATTGTCCACTGAAAGCAATTCCAAAAAAAAAAAAAAGCCATTCCAAAATTGTTCCAAGCAGTGGCAGCATCATTAGAATAACAGTATGATCCCTAAATTTAATGTAGAAGTTCTGGTATGTCTACTGAAAACCAATATTATTCCATTAAAATCACACTTCATTCAGGGGGTTAGGACTGTCTTTTCCTTCATATTTTCAGGGTGTTTCCAAACAAGAGGATCATTTTGAAGCCAGATTGCTAATGTACCTAAAACATTAAATATAATGTGAAATCCTTATTTTCTAATTTAAAAAATGTAACTCACTTTGTATCTGAAATCAAAACAGAAACGGATGAAATGCAGTTATTAAAATTCAAAGCTGAAAATAAGTGGAAAATAGGAAAGATATGTGATGAGTTGACTACTGTCCCATAAGAGCCAGCCCCTGTTTGTGGCCATTTCTGGACATGTTTTTCTCAATAAAGTAACATGGATCTGGGCTTTTAGGGTGAGTAAAGTAGAGTTTTATAAAAATTTTGTAATGTGCTATTGTTCCTGTACTTTTTACTGTCTGGTATCCTAAGCATGTTCAAGTTTAAAGTAGGAAAACAATAGTCCTAGTGATGCCGAGAAACTCAATTATTCCTCAGAGTGCCATGGTCATCTGCACACAAAATGTATCTTTAATGTGACTGTGTAATTTGTAAAGTTGACAAATAAAGTGCTATGAATACTCCTCTCCTCTTTGTGGAAACTATTTGTTAAAAATTATTATCTCCACTGATGTCCTTCATCTACAGAGAATACAGAAGTCAGAGTGGCTTAGACCAGGTCTTCTCAAAGTGTACCCATAGGCTGGGGCTAGTCTGCAAACTGTTTGAGGGTTCCTGGTGAGATAAACATAGATACGGAGTCAGTGTCTAGAAAATTTACAGCAATTTGACAACAGCCACATCATTAAGCACATCACCAGAGGACTTGTCTCATGAAAAAGAGTAGAGGCTGGGCATGGTGGCTCACACCTCTAATCCCAGCACTTTGGGAGGCCAAGCCAGGGGTGGATCACTTGAGGTCAGGAGTTTGAGACCATCCTAGCCAACATGGTGAAGCCCCATCCCTACAAAAAGTACAAAAATTAGCTGGGCTTGTGGCGTATGCCTGTAATCCCAGCTACTTGGGAGGCTGAGGCAGGAGAATCGCTTGCACCTGGGAGGTGAAGGTCGTAGTGAGCTGAGATCACACCACTGCACTCTAGCCGGGGTGACAGAACAAGACTCTGTTGAAAAGAAAGAAAAAAGAAAAGAAAAGAGAGAGAGAGAAAGAAAGAAAGAGAGAGAGAGACAGAAAGAAAGAAAGAGAGAGAAAGAAAGAAAGAGAAAGAGAGAAAGAAGAAAGAAAGAAAGAAGAAGGAAAGAAGAAAGAAAGGAAGAAAGAAAGAAAGAAAGAAAGAAAGAAAGAAAGAAAGAAAGAAAGAAAGAAAAGAAAGAAAGAAAGAAAGAAAGAAAGAAAGGAAAGAAAAGAAGGAAGGAAGGAAGGGAGAGAAGGGAAGGGAAGGGAAGGAAGAGTAGAGACTAGTTTCGGTGGTCTTCATTTCATTTTCTAATAATTTATTTTTATTGCATTTTTTAAAGTGTCAGTCCCTATGGGTTGAAAACTAAGAAAAATAATTTTCCCTATGGGTTGAAAACTAAGAAAAATAATTTTCCTTCACCCCAGGAACCCTGCCTTAGGCTCTGCTGAGGCTGAATATATGTGTATATATGGGTGCTCCAAAATAAATACAAAAATTCTCTGGAAAGTCTTGTTTGTTTAGAAAACACCAGGGTTGAACATGAGGTCACATTAATAGCAATAGCCACGTACGGCTGGCTCTACCTCCCACCCCTGCTGGCACAGGAACTCCGACCCCCACAACATTTCCCTTGGGAATTTCTGGGCTCCTCAGGCATCCACTCCTGGACCACAACAACTTTATGTGCCTCCCCAGAGTTTCTCCGCTCCAGCTTTTCTGGGAACTTCAGCCATTTGCTCAATGGAAAGTGCTGGCAGCTCCCTTCCCCTCCTTTCTTGATAGCTCTCGCTGTTTCCGCTGTCCTGGGTTTGGACTTGTCAGGAAGTGAGAGGCAAGCTGGCTTCAAGACCAAGAAGCACAGCCTAGTTTCTTTCTGAACCATAAGATTCCCATTCTCAGTGAACAGGGCCTGGGGACCTCATTCAAAGGGGGCTCAGGTTGGGGGTCAGGGTGGGCAGCTGGAGTTAGCAAGTCGTCTGGCCACAGGGGGATGCAGGTGAGCAGGGCTGGAGATGTGGTATGGGGACTGGGGAAGATCTTTGGGGAGAGAATGTGAGATCCAGCGAGGAGACCTGCTTAGAGGAATCTTTAAAGAGCTTACAGGTAGAGATTTCAGATCGAAGGACCATTAGACGTCACATAGTCTAATGCCTCCTTTTACAAATTAGGACACAGGTTCAGACAGGATACCTGCCGCTGGAGTAGGTGACCCTTGGACAAGAACCCAGAGCCCCCTGAATGGTGTTCCAATGCTTTTAAAGATGATCTTTAATTCTCCACCGTCCTCCCCCAAGCCCCACTGTTTCCACCCCACATCCAGTGACTACATAAACTAGCTTTGCCAGGGTAGCAACCAATTTTAACCAGCTCATCCTAAGACATTCCTATATGTCAGAGCCCAGGTCCCAGTTTGGGGTTATGGCAATTCGCCACTCCCCTACAATTACGGAAGCCCAAGCAGCAGCCAGGGCTTCACTCAGCCTCACTCTCTTCTCCAGGGTGCTCTTGCAAGGAGTCGGGAGAGAGCCCTGCTATGCTCACATCCGCCAGCAGGGGGCAGACAGGGAAAAGGTTTACCGGCTTTGAAGCCGGGCAGCTCCTGGTAGAGGGGAGCGTGCCTGCCTTGGTTTCTAGCAGGGCTGCTCACTGAACTGGGCTGCCTGCCAGGGGCCAGAAGTAAAAAGCCAGTCAGGTTGGTATTACTGTCTGGTAAAATGAAAATACCCCCAAATGCTCATTTGCTCCATCATTTCAGATTCCCTAGTGGCTGGCTCCAATCAGGGCACTTGAGTATACATCATAACCTGGTCGCTGAAGAGCTGTGACCTTGGGGAAGTTACTCTGTGGTTTCCACATTTGAAAAAGGGGAGAACCATAGTGCCCAACTACTGGGGCTGTTGGGTGAAACAAATTAGAAATTTCCTGCTATGTAGTAAGTACTCAATACATATTAGCCAGCAATAATACATGATTTTACTTTATTAACTCATCCTTTAAGTATTTATTGAGCATCTACTATGCTTAAGGCCCTGACCCAAACAAGTGTTTAGGAGACAGAAAAATTAAGATGCTCCTTCAAAAACGTTGCAATTATTTTCTATCATTTATCTATTATCAACACTGTAATCTCTTATTTCTTTGATTGCCCTTGTTATGAAGAAGCTCAGCATCAAAGCTGAAGGCCTATCTTTACTGCTGTTTTGATCCTCAGGACCAGCGGCTCTGCATGCTTCTTTTCTGTTGGTTCTCGTATTCCATTCTATTTATTAAGTCACTGCATACATCTCTTGCCTGACCTGCTCCATGCCAGGGTCTGGGCTTGCTGCCTTACTGATGGGAAGTCAGAGCAGAGCACTTTGGGGAAAGGAAGGCCACTAACCCCCCTCCCCCACCTCCCCACCACCACCCGCAAAAAAAAAAAAAAAAAAAAAAAATTTACAGGTAAGGAAGTGACTAATGAGACCTGAGGGGACGAGAGATGGAGGAGAAACATCAGTAATGAAAACACCTCTGAGAAAGACAGGATCAGAGACTCTGGGGAAAGAAAGAAAACACAGTGAAAGTAAAGACCTTGCCAAGGGCCAGCCCATCATGCAGGCAGAGAAGAAAAGAAAGGGACAAAAGAAAGGGACGATGTGGAAGTGTGAGCTGAAAAGCACAGGTTCAGAAATAAGTTGCTTTTAGTATCCATTTCAGGAGCAGAGCAAGGGACAGCAAGGCCAACTAGCGATAGGTTTCCCATCAAGAGACAGAGAAGGGCAGGGGGCAAAAATCACTGTTTCCGGAGTGGAAAAACACAACTGAGTGTCTGAAGGGAGAAAGTCACAACATCAGCTGGCTGGACAGCTGAGAGTCCAGGTTCACCGGCCAGCTCGGGCAGCTGATGCTTTCGTCCCCTCACCCATGAGCCAGTCTGGAGCCAGGATGTAAATAAGTCACCTGCATATGTTAAAAATATAACCGGACAGCCACTGGCCTTGCTCAGCAATGTTGAAGAGTCCTGCAGATGGAATGGTGCACTTCAAGGAAGAGAAAGTACAAAAGAAAAATTGCTGATTATGGCAAAGGAGAAAACAGGCTGATTCATCTGTTAAGCCTGGGTCAAGAAAACGTCTTGGCCAAACAACTCGCCACTTTTCTTTTAAAGACTAAGCAGATCCCACAAAAATGTGCACCTCTGTGGGCCAAAAGGTATGTGCTGGAACCACACATTGGAAAGTGCCCCCAGTGTCTGCCAATTGCAGAATGGGTGAATACATTGTATTTTGAGACAGCGATGAGAATGAACAAACTTCAACTACATAGGAAAATGTGGCTGAATCTCACAGCAGAACGTTTTGGTTTCTGTGCCCCCTCCCAATAATAAAGCAAGTTTCAAGTATATACCTAAAGTTGTTTCAACATTTCTTTACGCCATATAAACCTGCAGTTGTTTTGACTTCTTTGAATCAGTTGTAACATCTTACCAGTTCCCTCATTCAACTAGGGAGTTAAATAAAATCTTTGATATGCGTTCATTGCACATTTCCATGAGAACCATGATTTTACTTATTTAAAAAGACTATCCTCTATCACACGGGAAGACGTCAGGTTCAGATGCGTGGCCCCTGGGTTTCCTGAGGAAGGCCCCCTCTTTGCTGTACCATGATCTGCAGGCAGGAGGCCCAGTGGACCTCATAGGGCAGGCGTGAGGCCAGGGCCCAGGTTGGCCTTGTCCTCCGCTTCCTGGCCAGGGTTGGCATGGACAGCGGAAGGCAGAGTGGATTTTGGAAGGAACTCTGCCTGGCCCAAAGGCAATAAACAGCGAGCAGGGAAGGATTGTGGCAAGGCCAGAGCTGCGGGCCCCATCATGGGCTGCCTAGGGGCTGAGGGACCAAACTGGATCACTGGAATTTGGTGGTGCAAAAAAAGAAAATAATGTGGCTAACTGGGGAGGCATAAACACAGGATCCTGAAGGACTGAGGTTTAGGTTCTTCTTTCCCTGTCCCACCACGCCTACACAGGAATTTCTTTTAAGAGAAGAAGTAGCTAGTGATGGCAGTCGTAATGGCTGGCATTTATTAAGCATTTGTTCTCTTCCAGGCAGGATGCCCAGGGAGCAGCATGTCCTGTCGTTTCATTCCTCATTTATCACATGCTAAAGGCAACCTCATGAGGGGGTGCATGTTACTGCCTCTTTCTAGTTGGGAAGTCACAAGGAGCTGGGATTTAAACCCAGGCTAAGCCAATCAGCCCCACTGTATGTGGAGGAGGCTGAGAGGCCTGATCCTAGATGCTAGGGTGTGAGCGTGGATCTGACATGCTGGCAGGACCTCCAGGCAGCACTGTCCAGCCAGAAGTTGAAATGTAGGACTGATGCTAAGGAGAGGTCAGATATGTTATTCATTTAGCATATACTAATGGAAGTTCTCCTAGGAAAGGGAACTAGGTCCCTTTCCTAGTTCTGTGGTCTGGGCAAATTAACAAACTCCCCAAGTTTCATTTCTTCCTCTTTAAAATGTCAATGATACCACAGTACCTATTTCCTGGGTTGGGGAAGGGCAGTGTGAAAATTAAGTAAGGTGATATACGTGAGGCTCTTGGTATGATAAATGGCAGCTATTTTCATTGTTATTGTCCACGAGAGACTGCAGCTTCTGGTGGAGGATGCATTGAGCAAGTGCTTGTGGCTCTTGGGTTTTTTGATCTACAGAGCACTATTCATCATTATTATTTTCCCATGACCTAAAAAAAACATTGTAACCCTCCCAAGGTGAAGTATAGAACGAATCTAAAAAGAAGTCAAGTTATCATTAATTTATCAAAGCAAAAAGTAAGTACAATTCTTAACCACAGGAACAAAGATGCATAAGGAATTTCTTTCTTTCTTTCTTTCTTTTTTTTTGAGACAGGGTCTCTCTCTGTCACCCAGGCTGGAATACAGTGGCATGATCTTGGCTCACTGCAACCTCCACCTCCTGGGCTCAAGCAATTCTCCCACCTCAGCCTTCTCAGTAGCTGGAACCAACAGGCCCAGCTAATTTTTGTATTTTTTGTAGAGGCAGGGTTTCTCTATGTTGACCAGGCTGGTCGTGAACTCCTGGGCTAAAGTAATCCGCCCACCTTGGCCTCCCAAAGTGCTGAGATTACAGGTGTGAGCCACCATGCCTGCACAGGAATTTCTTTTAAGAGAAGAAGTAGCTAGTGATGGCAGTCGTAATGGCTGGCATTTATTAAGCATTTGTTCTCTGCCAGGCAGGATGCCCAGGGAGCAGCATGTCCTGTCGTTTCATTCCTCATTTATCACATGCTAAAGGCAACCTCATGAGGGGGTGCATGTTACTGCCTCTTTCTAGTTGGGAAGTGACAAGGAGCTGGGATTTAAACCCAGGCTAAGCCAATCAGCCCCACTGTGTGTGGAGGAGGCTGAGAGGCCTGATCCTAGATGTTAGGGTGTGAGGGTGGATCTGATGTGCTGGCAGGACCTCCAGGCAGCACTGTCTAGCCAGAAGTTGAAATGTAGGACTGATGCTAAGGAGAGGTCAGATACATTATTTATTTAGCATATATTAATGGAGGGCCTATTATGTGTCACGCACTGTTCTAGGCTGAATAAGACAGGCAAAAATCCCTGCTTCCATAGGGCTATAATTCCAGTGGAGCATTTAGATACTAAACATAATAAATAAGTAAAACATATAGTATGTTAGCTAGGGATAAGATCTGTAGAGAAAATTAAAGAAAGAAAGGATACAGAGAGCCAGGGGTGTGGGTGGAGCGTGAAAGTGTACTTAGGGTGGTCAGGGAAGGCCTCATTTAGGGGCATTTGTGTAAAACCTGAAGGAGGTGAGGGAATAAGCCATGCAGCTCTTTGGGAGAAGAACATTCTGGACGGCAGGAACAGCAGTGCAAAGGCCCTAAGGTGAGAGGACACTTGGCATGTTTGAGGAGCAACAGGAAGCCATTGTGGCTGGACCAAAGTGGACGAGGGCACTCATGTCAGAGACGTGTCGGAGAGAGGCAGGAGGTGCAGACCCAGAGGGGCCTTCTATGCTGAGTGACTCGATGGTGGTCCTGAGCAGACCAAATACATGGGCTGGCTTAGGTAAAAGAACTATTCTGGCCACTTCATGGACAACGAAGTCTAGTGGGGCCAGGGTGATGCAGAAAAGCACTCAGCAGCCACTTACAGTAGCTCAGACAGGAGACGGTGGTAGCTGGAACAGCATGGCAAGTGGCTTCAGGGAGAAGTAATGAGATTCTGGGATTTGGGAGTCTTCAGAAACCTTTGAAACTGTCCTTTGAGGGGTATTCCAACATGTGGCCTGATCCCAATAACTTTTCTTGGAAAGCCCTCTCCTGGTGTCTCCAGGATAATGGAACACATCACCCATGAAAAAGAAGGCTTTCTGGTCCCTGCCAAGTGTCCGGGCACCGGGCCAGCTTTTTCTCTATCCCCCACTGATTCTGGGCCCCTCTCTAAGACATGAACAGTGGCAGGTAATGAACATCGAAAGCCCCTTAACTTCCCCTCAGATTTTCCTCAGAAACAAAGCAAATGCCACCGGGAGCAATGTTCCAGTTTCTATTGTTGTGTTAAAAACACCCTAAAACTTTAAGACATAAAGCACTATGTTCTTAAGCTCTCAGATTCTGTGGGTCAGTAACTCTGAGAGGGTACCATGGGCGTGGCTTGTCTCTGCCCCATTATGTCTGGACCCTCCAGTGGGAAAGCTCAATGGCTGGGGGTGATGGATGACAGGGGCTGGCATCACCTGGAGGTGTCCTCGCTCACGTTCTGGCTGTCGGCTGGGATCTCAGCTGGCTACTGGGCAGAACATCTACACTTGACCTCTCCCTATGGTCTCCTTGTGTAGGGTGGCGTGGGCTTCCTCCACACCACAGTGGCTGGGTCTGGAAGGCCTGTGTTATGTGCATGAGACCTGACCTTGCAGCAGCCACCTGGCAAGCAATGGAGATACCAGAAAACAAAGTTGCCACGCTGCAGATAGCAAGATGAGGAGGTGGAAAGTACTGGGGGCCCTGAATTAACCTGGGGCACTCTGCCTCAAATTTCCTGTTTGGTGAAATCAAATACATTTTCTGTATTGCTTAAACCAGTTCAAGTTGGGGTTTTCTGTTATTGCCACTAAAGGCAGCATAACTGATACAGCGCTCTTGATCTGCCACGTCTCTGGTGGGCTGCATACTCCGGGGAAGGAAGTAGGGTTGGAGCATCACCACCCACGACAACTGATGTCCTCTTGCCAGCAGACAGCTGCGGCCTCCTGGGGCAGCTGGGACCAGGGGTCCCTATGGTGGTTCATGCATGAGCTGTCAAGGCGTGATTCTCAGCATCTTCCCCCATAAAGGCAAGGAATCGATTCTTTGCAGTTCTCAAGAATTCACACCCAGGGGATGGAGGTGGGGGTGTGTGGGGAGTAGTTCTGATGCGTGGTAACTTAATGGTGGTGAAACAAAAAAAATGGAAAATACTAGGAGGAGAAAACCCTTCAGATATGGCCCCATCACTCTAACTCCCAGGGAGTTGCTCGCCTGAAGCCGTGCGTATGGTGAAAAAAGAGGCTGTTAGTGTCCCAGACACATCCCTCAGACCCTTCAGTGGACTTTAGCCAACTGCAAACTGTGTGTCTCTAAGCCTGTGCCTGTGACTTTTTCCAAAACTGTGGAAAACCCCTCAACTCACATGCAAGGAAAGCCAGAAGTGGGGGAGAATTAACACCGCTAGGGAGCAGACTTCTACCAATGCACCTGGAAGCTGCTGTATAAACACCCCCGTCCTCTCCCTTGGGTGGTAATATTCTGAGGCGTGTGTTTGATACTGGTTTCCAGAGCTTCCCCACAGGACTAAGCTCCATCTGCCTGCTATGAGAGCTGGTGGAACCGCATCCTTTGTTGGCTGCCTTCCTTCCTGAATCACTTCCCCATTTCCCCCTCCCCTACTGACATTCTCTGCCCCTCCCAGATAAATTGCCTATGCTCAAATCTGTCTCAGCATCTACTTCTAGGGGGGCCCAAGCTAAGGCAGTGATCAAAAGGAGGTGGTTGGTTGAAGAACATGGGAAAAGAAATTGACAGGAAAATCTCTGCAGGATGAAGTGACAATCGAGCCACAGGTTTCTTTTACTAGGAAGCTCCAGAAGTCATGAAACAAGGGCTTTTCTGACTTCCTAACTGGGAGATGAGCCTCCTAATTTTTCAAGGCCCACTGGTAGCTCACGGGTACCCAGTTGTTGAGCCTTCTGTATGTACAGGGGCCAGGGCACCATTAATGCCATTCTGATTGGATCCAATAGCAACAGCACCCATGAGCAGCATTTCACACTGATGATCTGCTCATCCGCTCATCTCCTATCTCCCTGCAGCTGAGAAACCTCTCAGCAGTGATCAGCATCGAGAATGGATCTTCTTTTGTTCTTGTCCATTCAGTGTGTTTATTTTCAAGATTGCATTTGTGGAAAGCATTTAAACAGCACCGTTTATAAGAAAACAAAAGTCACCAGATGGAAAAATAGAATAAGAAACACACACACACACACAAACTCCCCAAGCAATATAGCCAGGGCAGCAGGAGTTATTGTTGTCTTGCTGTTGTGGATAATGCAGCTGTGTTGGAAAAGCTGTCTGCTTTTGACAGCCTAGAATTTTCAAGAGGGAACTGAACACAGGTCAACAGAATTCTGTGCTGCAATTCACTTCTTCCTCCTAGGACAGAACAACAGCTACTAGAATTACCATATATATTGAATTATAAAGCACAAGCAAGTTTCTCTTGCAATAACGCCTTACAGTTGGCCCATATCTTATTTGGACAGATAACGTTCTTTCTTAGGTTCTCAAGAGTCTTAGCAACACCCTTAGCCACTGGCTGGCTGCAAAGCCAGGCTGATATGAAAACAAGAAAGATAGCGGCTGTTTCTGAGGCTGAGACAAACGTCACCTCCTGCCCTTGAGGAAATCAAGAAAACCAAACTGCTTTCCCCTCTCCCCGACTCCACCATCAAACACACCATGATTTTGCCTATACCAGGGGTTGAAAACCTTCAGCAATATGCCAACTTTCAGTCACAAGTAACTCCTGGCCACGACTTCCTCCCTGCCATTCCTTCTCCTAATAGCCAACATGGGAGAAAAAAAGATGGCAGTGTGAAAAGATGCTCAAGTCAGGACTGGTGTTCTGGGTCCTGTGAGGAGGAATCTTAATATCAATTTTTCCTGGACTGATCTTAGCTGGACCCCCACCCTCCACCCACAGCCATTCTGGGTGTGGCGTGCTCAGAAGACGGCAACAGGTCACAGCTGCAGCAGGGGGACATTACGCAGCATGGCTGCCCTGGCAGCGGTCAGGGAGTATTGAGCCCCACACTCAGACAGACACTTAACTGTGTGACACTCAGGAGTATACTTAACCTCCCTGAACTTCAGTCTCTCCAACTGTAAATAGTAGCTCCTACTTCACAGGGTTATCTTGAAGTTTAAAAGCATATAAAATGCTAGTGCCGGACACATCATCAGCTCTCTATAAATGGCAGCTCTTGTTACCACTGTGGGCATTCGGCTGTGGTTTATAACACTATAAGCAAGTATGGACTAATAACAGCTGTTCCCACAGTTGTAAGTTTTAGGAGCTGTTAACATGATTCCAACTGTGGGTCTGAGAACCCAGGATGACTGTTAGAGAACTCAGCTGAGATTTCACATTAGAGAACTAATGATATTCAGGGAAAGAGTCGTGTGCAGGCCATGGAGTGAATGGTGAGGACAGCCAGAGAGCATGGGGAAAGTTACCAGAAGGCCCGGCTGCCATCAGGAGGACTTCCCAGGGGAGTAGCCCACTCAGCATGACACGGATGCAGGAGCCAGAGGAAAAACTCTGTGAGCCTTGGAGCAGAGCTGGCACATGCAGGTTTATTGACCGCAAAGTCATGAGAAAGAGATTTTACATAGGTCAAGGCTATCTGAGGAGAAAGGAGGTTAAGACCACAGCAAAGCCATCTCTGTTTCCTACCGAGTGTCCTCACCGGGCTGGGCCTTCCCAACTTAGGTAGGAGGAGGTGCAGGAGCTGGGCAGTGAGGTGTGCACACACCTGGATGTGCCAACGTCGGGGCCGAAACTCATAGGCTAAGGAAGCTTCTGAAAGAGCAATGTAAGTGCCCCTGGGGACGGGTCCTAGAGCGTCCTCTGTTGGAATTCATGTTTCTAAACATCAATCTGAATGTTATTCAATAATACCATGGCCTTTCCCCTCCACACTTTTCAGACAACAGGATGACCATGCACAGCTGGGAAGCAACACTTTGTAAGCAAACTCCAGAGTGGGTGGCTTCTTTGAGGAAAGAGTGAAAATAGACAAAGATGTTGCGGGGGAAGAGTATGGAAGAGCTCCCCTCCAAGGATATGCTGATGTACACCTCCCTGGAGCTGAGAAGCACCCAGAGAGGAGCCTGGACCACCAGTGAGCACCCAGGGGGTGGAAGAGATGCCACCATGAGCTCCTTGAGGCCAGGAACCATTTCCAATCCACATATCAACTAATTTATGTTGGTTAAATTAAAAAAACCCATTAATTTTCATGTATTTATTCCAGAAATACAACTTCTCTTCTTTTGCTCTGTCCTCCATGCACACAACACACAGAGCAAACCCCACATCTTGATGGATGACTGACTGATAAATAATATAGTACTGCCTTCTGCCTTGAAGCCCCAACAACAACAAGGCTACCTCTGGAATCCACTCGCCACACTGATCATGACTGTGCCATCAGGGTTTGATCTCGGTCTATCACGTGAATCTACCTTGTTCTATGGGCCTGCGACACAATCAGAGCAAACCAATGGATTTCCCTTAAAGAAGGAGCAAGGGAAATCTGTGCAACAGCCTAGTATAAATATATTACATCCTGGAAAAATAGACTATCGTAAAAGTCTACTTAACTGATGTAGTCCACTCTGAATAAGCAAACCACACCCTTTATCAACAGCTTGTTATGGTCCTTTTATTACTGCCATTACCCCACCTGAAATAGCCCTCCCAGTCCATGGGAAGTACTGTCGTGGAAACAGCACTTATTCTGGAGCCAGACAGGACCGAGTTCAAGCCCTGGTTCACACTTACTAGTTGTGGATCTCTTTCCTAATTTGGAGAATGAGGATAATACTACCTACATTATGGAGATGTCATGAGGATTAAATGATGTAACTTCTAACCCCCAGGTTTTACAGCTTAGAAGCCGAACCATAGATGATTCTAGAAGACAACCTCTTTGCCAGGTCACAACCAAACCATAGCCAGCTGAATGAATGTAAGGAGCTGAGTGAGCATTTTTGGGCTCCAAGTCTGTAGCAGGGACCCTAAGGGTGGGAGGGATGTCAGCAGGAGGGGACTCATGATGTCTTAAGACCTAGATAAGGGACGGGAGCAGAATGGGAGCCTTCCCCAAATCCATTTTCCCTTTCTTCCTCATCAACAAAAGCCTGATACTCAGGGTTTCAATGTGCCCAGAAGAAAAACTATATTCTGCAGCCTACCCTGTAGGTAAGGATGGCCACAGAACTAAATTCTGGCCAACAATATATAGGCGTAAGCTATTGAATGAGGCATTTGGGAAAGCTCCTTAAAGAAACAGCAGATTCATCTGGGAAGCCCCTTTGCATTTCCTCCTTCCTTTGCTAATTGGAACTCAGACATGAGGACAGGAGCTGCCGAGGCCATCTTGGAAGCATGAGGCAACCCTAAGGATAAGGGCACAGAGAGATAAAAGGTGCCTGTGGTGGCGATCTCCACCTCCAGACTTATTTTATGTAGGAGAAAAATAAAGCCCTATCACTTGTTTCAGGCCTGTTATTACGGGAGTTTGGTAGCCAGCCTCCAGGGTGGCTCCCAGTGGTCCTCACTGGGACCACTGGGAGGATTTGTGCTCTTGTATAGCCCTTCCACACGTTGAATAGAACTGACCTGTGTAACCAATAGGATATTAAGAAAATTACAATTTGTGATTTCTAGGTCATAAAAGACATGGTGGGTTCTGCCTTGCTTTCTCCTGGATCACTCACTCTAGGGGAAGCCAACTGCCAGGTCATGAGGACATCAAGCAGCCCTACAGAAAAGTCCACATGGCCAAGAATCAAGGCCTTCTGCCAGTAGCCAGCATCAACTTGCCAGCCCTGTGAATGAACACTTGGAAGCAGATCCCCTGGCTCATGAAGCTCTCAGACAACTGAAACCCCAGTAACATCTTGACCGCAATCCCACTGGAGACCTCGAGTCAGAACCACCAAGTAAGCTGCTCCCAAACTTTTGATTCATAATACCTGTGTGAGATAATAAATGTTTATTGTTGTTTTAAGGCACTAAATTTATTATACAGCCATAAATAACTAATACATAGACATACTCAATTCACAACTGATAAGGAACCTAAAGAGGCAACTTGGAATGACCACACATGACACCCAGAAGACCTGCACTCTCCAACCTGCTGAAATCCCATCCAGAGAGGCACAGCTTCCCTCCTCGTCTCACTGCCTCCCTCTGGACATGTGGGAGACACGCAGCACCCTTTCTGTAGACTGCAGACACTGGTGCTAGCTGTAATCAAAGAAGTCAGTCCATCCCATTCCACTTGAGGAGCGATCTCAGCCGGCTCTTTCTCCTCCCAACTTGCCCAGGTGCAGGAGTTCTCAGCCCCACACCACCTCACTCCTCACCACCCCAGCCCCACCATCTGTTATATAGTGGGCCTCCAGAGTTCTGGGCCATTGAAAGTGGGTTGTCCATGGGCGTCAGCTGGATGCTGAGCCAAGTTTGGGGGAACGGAGCCAACTGCCTCTTGGCGGCAGTCTTCATTGGCCTCCTCAGCAGACAACTAGACATGTTCATTGAAACTGGTTCCCTGTGATTTCTGGAACTAGAGAATTGAGCTGGAAACTCAAGTTATTTTCCCCAAAATCATGAAAATTATTTCCAATCTGAGGGGCTGGGAAATGTGCTCATGTAATCCTTGAAAACTCTTCTCCTTCTCCTGTGTAAGAGAACTTTGAAGGTGAAACCAGAAATATGCTGCTACTTGTTTTCTGATTCTTTCCCCTCAAAGAAGATGCTAACTCTTCCCTAATTGCCATTAGAAAAGAGAAGAATTGTTCTCATTCTCTCCCTTCCATTGGCAGAGAGGAATGTTCACAAGATAGAAGGAAAAAAAAAAGAGCACATAGTAGAGGTAGAGAAGAACATCAATTAAGAATACAAGTTGTATTAGTTGCAGTTCTCCAAAGAAACAGAACCAATAGGAGGGAGGATAGATAGATAGATTCTCAAATGAGATTTTTTATAAGGAATTGGTTCACATGATGATAAAGACTAAGAAGTTCCATGGTCTGCCATCTGCAAGCTTTCCTCCTTACCCAGGAAAGCCAAGGGTGTAAACTTTAGTCAAAGACCTGAGAACCAGCCATTCTGATGGTGTAAGTCCCAGCCTAAGTGTAGGAGAAGACCAATGTGTCAGCTCAGCAGTTAGGCAATGAGAAAGAATGCGACCTTCCTCTGCCATTCTGTTCTACTTAGGCCCTCAAGGAGTTGGAGGAGGCCCACCCACCTTGGGAAGTATGATCTGCTTTATTCAGCCCACCAATTCAGATGTTACTCTCATCTGAAAACACTCTCACAACACACCCAGAAATAATGTTTAACTGGCTATCTGGGCATTCCAGGCCCTGTCAAGTTGACACCTAAAATTAACCATAAATAAAAGCTTATTTATGGAGCATATGCCACTCCTTGATCACATCTGATGCTCTGGGGACAAGGACCTCTGTACACATCCACACATCCAAAGATGTTTTCTCTTCCATCCTTTCTTCAATGCTTTTCTGCCCAGAATGGCCTTTTCTCAGTTTCATATGTGGCTAAGTCCTACTCCTACATTAAGACTCAGTTGGAGCCAACTCTCAGGATGTGTCAGGAGCCAGTGCTGCAGGCTCCCATGATCCCCATGCTCTCACCCACACCACGTTGTTCTCATAACCCTCTATGCACTGACCACCATGCTTACATCACTGACCTCTTAGGCCTCTACCCACCACATTACTCTGGGGATTTCTGGAGAACAGGAGTTTCACTTCTGTCTTCCCAAAACCATCGTTTAGATTCTAGAACAGTGCCTAGCAAATAGTAGATGCTCAATAAATGTGTGATGGGTGAGTAAATTGATTGGATAAATGAATAAATATGTAATACGCACTGCACAGTGGAACACCATCCCATCCACTCCATTTTATTTTCTTAAGCTTTAAACATTGCCCTTGAGAGATATTTAGGGGCTGCTTCCTGGCCCTGTAATTTCCCACTCTTAAAACTGGTCCTTAAACCACCACACCCAGGAGCAAGAATTCCAGACTACTTCATTTTTCTAACTCAAAATAATCCAGCTTTGACGACTCTCCGGAGTGGTGAGAAATTCAATCTCAGTCACATTTGGGGGTGTCAAAGTATAATTTCAAAATGCTAAAAATGTAACTTTCATATAAATATATAAGGAGCATGTGTCAAAAGATTTACATAATTCATTAATGAGAGAAGGCAGGATGAAAAAAACTGGCTCAAAGGATGACACAAGGAAATGATATATAGAGAGAGTCAGTGATAAAAAGAGAACAGGAGACTGAGATTGCTAAATTAGATACGAAACTAGTTAATGCCCTACATAGCAATAAAACCATCACTCTTGGGGTTCCCTCCTCTACCAAACAGAAACATTTTCACTTCAACCAGGCAAAAATCACTCACCTCCCTTCCATTTTTCTGCAAGCTAGCATCTAATGCTATGAATTTTGAACCTTAATGACTATACATAGGAAGCTCAAAAAAGTTACCTTCCCCTAGAGAAGACAAGTGAACCCTATACTGGAAACAATTCTACCAATAAAGAGGTTAAATGAGAAAGAGTTAAGTTGGGGATTTCGGCATTTAAGACAGATGTGAAAACGAGACTAAATGAGATTTAGTCACAATGTGTATATGCAGCAGGGGAGCACATGCAGGGCAGTGTGACCTAGTGAAGAAAGGACAATAAAGAGAGATTATAACAGTGACGCTAGAGCCAACGGGTACATAAACAAGAGAAGGCGCAAGAAAGCTGGTGTTTTCAGGCAGTGATCTGATGAAAAGACCAACAACTTATATTGGGCAAATATCCAACATGTGCCTTGATAAACTATTAACTCAAAGGTCTGTTGAGAGTTTAGGATGGATGCCCAGATTCTCCCCTCTGGAGTTTGCCGCTAAGAGAGCTGTTTGCACAGAGAAAATGCTAAATGTGAAATAAAATGGTTTTCTACTTCCCCATCACATGGCTCCCCTAAACCTGAAAGGCAGGTCTGCACAACAGAGCCACAGTCCCTGGCTCATCTGCTTGCTAGCAGAGGAGCCTCTGGGGTGCTCAGTGGCCACCAGCCCCTTGAAGATAGCCTTGCCTTGGGGCACTCTCTACACAGAAGTGGGAAATGTGAGAGCTCTGAAGATGGAAAATTTGGTGACAAAACTTGAGCTGAACTGATGGAAAATGTTCATACCTTTCATTTATTCCACTTAGTGTAAATATCCTGTATTTTAAGGCAGAACTATTAATGAGTTTGATAACAGGGCACTTCTAGCCCCAGTGGTCTATGTTAACCTTTCTGAACTCCAAAAGATTCTGGATTCTAACACCATCTGACCAAAAAGTCTTTTATTTTTATGTATTTATTTTTTTTGATGGAGTCTCGTTCTGTCGCCCAGGCTCCAGGCTGGAGTGCAGTGGCGCGATCTCGGCTCACTGCAAGCTCTGCCTCCTGGGTTCAGGCCATTCTCCTGCCTCAGCCTCCCGAATAGTTGGGACTGCAGGCACCCGCCACCGTGCCCGGCTAATTTTTTTGTATTTTTGGTAGAGACGGGGTTTCACCATGTTAACCAGGATGCCCAAAAAGTCTTAAGTTAGAGGTTGTGGTCCTGCACCACATGCAAAGATGACCAACATTCACATTTTGGTATCTGATGTGATTTTTCATTTCCCTATTGTTGGATATTTCCAAAGTGGTTTTCAATTTTTTCTATTTAGAAAAATTCTGCAAGGATGATTTCCTTATGATAAATTCCTAAAAGTAAAACCAGAGTAAAGGGATATGTATGTTTTAAGGCTTTTGAAACATGTTGCCAAATTACTTTCTAGCATTGTTTGCCAATATTTAAGAAAGGCTATCTCAGCCCAACTCAGTCATACTGAATGTTACTGTTACAGCGTTACTTTTTATTTATAGAAAACCAGCACTCTGGCATGATAAAGAATTCAAGTAGTACAAAAATATATACACCCTGCTGCCAACTTTCAATTCCTTTCCCCAAAGGGAGGGAGGGAGAGAGGAACTCAACCACATTCCACGTATTTTCCTTAACTCTCTCTTAGCCTTTGCCAGTGCCTCCACTAACACTCTCTGATCTTGTGTCTTCAGAGGCCAGGTGAGGAGAATAGCTCACTGTATTCCACTTCCCCAAACTTGGCCTTCTCTCAGCTGTTTAATTTCTGGACTTGATTAAATTTTACTATTCTAATGGCAGCTAAAATTTCCCTTTCTACTCTCCACGTTCTTATTCTAGCAGGATTTGACATCCTGTAGGTATTAGTAGTCCCTTAGCCCTGGCTGAGGTAAGATCAAAATGTGCAAACACCATTATCTCTCTGACTACTGATGTGACCTGCTAGATCTTACCCAAACCAATAGCACAGGGGCATATTTGAGAAGATCCTGCTGCACATAGTCTCCTCTGGCTCTAAGAAAGTCTTTCCCTTTAAAGTCCTGGCCCCAGGAAAGATTCTCTATCTCAGTTCTAGACCAGATCTCTTGGGGCTGGGGAACAGCAGGGAGATAGGCTCTATGTGGTACCCCACGAGTACTGCATGGTTGGGGCAAGGGTGAGCAAATCCCCAGTGGAAGCCATGGGTGGGGTGGGGGTGCTCTGAATAGGCCAGGATGACAGTGGTCCACCATGACAGCCACTGGCTCTGCCCACCTGGGTCCTCAACCCCTGGCAAATGCCTCCTTCTGATGCTCTGAGGCTTGTCTCAGACAGGAAAGGAGAGCAAACTGCCCTGTGTGTATTGATTGTAATCCCGCTAGGTAGGTCACCGCTATTCATTTTGAATAGCATGTTTCCCAACACCCACGCTGGGGTCACAGAGACGACACTGCCCAGGAGAGAACAAACCCTCTTACAGGGTTCCTTTTAAAGCTCTTTCCCTTTTAATCATAGTCACCAGTGTACTAAGTCCCATTCTGTGACAAGCAACAGGCTCAACATCATGGAGCTGTTTCTGTCTGTACTAAGTCTGTAAGCTGGAAACCTTGTAGGGAGAACCCACCAGGCTGTACAAATTTACCTGTGATGTTTAAACAACTGGCTCCAGAGGAGGAAGGAAAGGAGGAGCGGGAGAGAGGTGAGACAGGCCTCCCTGTCCCAGCTCCTGCTTCCTGGCTTCCTTCTCTAGCCCCCAAGCTCCAGAGCTCCCATGCTGTGTTAGGGTCCCCACACTGCTATTTGTACCCGGGCCTGTCTGCCCAGAATGCTGACTTCCACAATAGCTCTGCTCCCTCTCTCTCCCTATCGAAGCCCCAGGCCTGAGGCTGCCCTACCCTGTCCCTCCAGACTTCTTAGGTCCAAACCTCATCCCGGCCATTATTTCTATCTGGTCTCTAAGACCAGTAACTCCCACTGCCTGAGACGCCCTTTTGCATCTACTAACGAAGGTGTTAGTATCACTGTTGGCTTCACTACACTACTCAGACTTCCAACACATGAAAGACAAGCATCAACTCACACTTCCATTTCCCAACTTCCTATAGACTTTATGTGTCTAGGAAAATGCTTTCAAATATTATGTTTTTCAGAGTTATATTTGTCACATAACTGAGATTTTACTGTACAAAGTAAGATTTCATTTCTAACATAATAATTTATAAGTGTTTTCATTTTTATTCTCAGTTTGTAGCCAAATTCTCTTATGTACCTTAGCATAACTGCTCTTATACTTCATGCCTATAAGTACAGACTAATTTACATCATCAAATCATACTGTATTTTAATGATATCCATGCAGCTATCCTTAGATTTATATTTTACAAAAGTCTATACTGACAAATGATATAGTCACATCTCTTTGCAATACTTTCTAGAGTTTTTCCTCACAAATTATTTTATATCTCTGTGCTATAATTCCAGTCAAAGTTGTTCCATGGTCTGAGAAACATCTATACTGGACAAGTATATTATTAGACATACCAATATCAATTTCCTTTGGGCAAATAATTTGCAAATTGTAGCTGGAGGGTGTTCCCTGAGCTGTCCCTTTTAATTGGAAACAAGGAGTGAAAAAGCTGAATTAAGAGTGTTACTACCAGGATGTGGACCCAGGTGAAGGGCCTAGAACTATGGACTGAAATTGCCTTGAAATGAACTGAAATTATCTGACCAGAGAACCAGGTAGGAGATGGTCAATACGTTGTTAATGCTGCATCCAGAAGCAGAGGATCAATTCAGCCCATTGGGACATTGCAACCCAGACCTTAGCCATGCTGACAGAGATTCCTGAGACCTGGGAATAAAAGAGGACCTCCTCCAGCCCCCGGTCCTGCAATTGTTTCTCCAAGGAGAGTCAAGGAGGCCCAGTTCTCATTGCTGATCTCCTCTGATGCTCTGTAGAAGAGTCCCTCTCCATGAAAAGCCAACAGAGACATCTGCCCCTTCCTGAAAGTTCTGGGTCCTCCACTCCTCCGTGTAACCAAATGTAGACCTTCCCTATCCCTGGCTGGGTCTGGCCCCCTGGGCTGTTTCATGGTGCTACTTAAAGGAAGCCAACAAACAAGCTGCTTTCATAAGGTCAAAGAACACACTGGGCTCATGAGGAGACCCAGACAACTCCTAATAAAATCAGCATGGACCCAGGCCTGTTCATTTTAATTCCTGATCTGCTACCAACTGTGAGACCTTAGGCAAAAATTGCTTCACCTCTCTGAGACTCCCATTTCTCCATCTGTAAAATGCAGATAATACCAAATAGGGATGTGGTGGGCATAATAAATGAATGCACAAAAGAAAAGTATGAAAACACCAAGTACAATTAGTCTGGCAATATGTTGATGCTAGCCTTGAACAGTTTGTATTACTTTCTAAAAATAAAAAAGGCTGCTAAGAAAATTTTATGAAAATTCATCTTTCTACTTGTATAATTTTCATAGAAACTCTGGAAGTGTTAGCATGTAAACAATGCCAGATATTCATTTTCTTTATAAATATCTATAATTGAAATCAGCTTTACAAAACAGAACAAACCCAAGTAAATTATAGGCACGTGATTAATTACAAAATTTTTGTCTTATTAACAAAAACTTATGTAAATCTGAATTAAGAATGTAAAGAACATTCTTGAACTTTTTGATCCATTTCTTCAAGCTTCATTCTAAAAATCTTAAGAACCATACCACTACTCCCACTCCCTGAACTAAATCCAACTGAAGAGAGAGAACAGAGTAGAACCAAACCCACGCCTTGGAGATGCCCATGCTTAAAAAACTTCACTTGCACCAATGCTCAAAGTCACCGGTCATCAAAGAAATAAAAATTAAATCTACTAGAATGGCTAAAAATAAAAGGACTGAAAACACCAAATGTTGGTGAGGATGTGAAACAGCCAGAATGTTCATCCATTGCTGGTGGGAGTGCAAAATGGTAAAACAATTTTGGAAAGATTTGTTTCTTCTATAGTTAAACATGGACCTACCCAATGACTCAGCATTTATAGTTCTAAGTTTTTACCCAAGAGAAATGAGAATGTATATCCACAAAAAGACTTGTACAGGAATATTTATAGCAGCTTTATTTATAACAGTCAAACTGGAAACAACTCAAATCCAGGGAAAAGGATAAACTGTGGTACATTTATAACACGGAATACTATTTAGCAACAAACAGGAAAAATCTACTTCTATGTAATAGGTGAGTCTCATAGACATTATGCTGAGCAAAAGAAGCCAATTATGAAAAAGCGCATATTGTATGAATCTATTTATATGAAGTTCTACACAAGACAAAACTGTCTATAGTGAAACAAAACCAGAAAAGTGGTTGGCTCTGGGGGGATAGACTGAGAAAGAAACTTTCTGGATGGTAGAAATGTTTTATGCCTTAACAGGAGTGAGCATGTGTTCCTTATAAGTTCTAGTGTTCTATGCCACTGTAGGATGACTCTAACAATAACATATTATTAGTTTCAAAGAGCTAGAAGGAGGATGTTGAATGGTCCCAACACAAAGAAATGTAAATGTTTGAGATGATGGATACACTGATACCCTGATTTAGTCACTATACATTATATGTATCAAAACTTTCCTATGTACCCTAGAAATAAATACAATTATTATTTGTCGACTTAAAAATTTTTTAAGATATCAGATTATACATTTAAGATTTGTGTATTTTACTATATATAAATTTTGTACTCTACTAGTAGGCTTGCTTTTCTCAGCAGTGTGGGTTAGCAATTCTGAAATTAATTTCTGTGTACCTTATGCTTAAGCAAATGAATAAATATATTGAGGAAAATAGAAGCCATGTTTCTTACTGTCAGAAAAAAGAGTTACAAATATGGAAAAAGGGGAAAATTAGAGTGTTCTCGAGGCTATGGATTGGAATTAGAGATACCAGTATGAACTTATATTTTTTGATACATAGATGAATAGATAAATATATTTCCTAGCTCTGTCCACCAAAAGTGTCTGGGAGCAATGACACACCTGCAGCAGTGAGAACATCTAGCACTTAGATCTTGGTTTCTAAATACCATTCTCCACTAAAACGAATGAAGAGTCCTTGAAGAAAAGTCTTGGATTCCAGGACTGGGGTGTAGAAACACAAGATGAGTTTAGGATATCTTATTTCACAAGAAACTAAGAAGATGCTCAGTGAGAAATGGGTAACATTCAATAGGACCCAGGATTAGCTTGAAGGAACTTCCATGGGCCACTGAAGGGACTCTTCTATATCTGGGACAATTTGAGCATCAATTATAATAATGTATTCTATTTCACTGAATAAAATAAGAATCCCTGAGAGCACACTGATAGAAAAATGCCAACTAGGCAGGGTGCCATGGCTCACACCTGTAATCCCAGCAGTTTGGGAGGCTGAGGCACACGGATCCCTTGAGGTCAAGATTTCAAGACCACCCTGGCCAACATAGTGAAAACCTGTCTCCATTAAAAATACAAAAAAATTAGCCATGCATGGTGGTGCATGTCTGTAATCCCAGCTAACTGGGTAGCTGAGGCAGGAGAGTCGCTTGAATCTGGGATGCAGAGGTTGCAGTGAGTTGAGATTGCACCACTGCACTCCAGCCTGGGCGACAGTGAGAATGAGACTCTGTCTAAAAAAAAAAAAAAAAAAAAAAAACACACACAAACAAAAAAAGCCAACTAATAAATATAGAAGGGATGATAGAATTAGAAAATCATCAGTGGTTGCCAAGACTAGTTTGATAAGGGTGAAAGGTTGATGAGAAACAGAATATTTACAGTCTCAATGCATCTCCCCTCAAATTACTTATTACTTACAAAAGAGAAAATGGTAACATGGTGGAGAAATTTGGCAGACACTCCCTGTTCCATTTACTTTGTCTACATAACAAATTACCCCCAAACTCAGCACCATTAAACAGCCATTTATTATGCTTGTGGATTCTGGAGATCAGGAATTTGTATAGAGAACATCAGGGATGGCTTGTCTC
The DNA here is from genome assembly GCF_006542625.1 of Nomascus leucogenys. Lineage (NCBI taxonomy): Eukaryota > Metazoa > Chordata > Mammalia > Primates > Hylobatidae > Nomascus > Nomascus leucogenys. The sequence goes on from NC_044386.1 coordinate 50,220,268, forward strand.
TGCTCCATGATGTCAGGGGCCTTAGTTGAAAAACTCAAAGGCTAAACACTGGAATCATCTGAAGGATCCTTTACCCACATGACAGCACTGAGTGTTGTGTGTGGCCGAGAACCCCAGTCCTTCCCCAGGTGGCTGGTTTGGGCTTCCTGACAGGATGGTGGCTACCTGGATTCACCACTGTACAGTTAGTATTTTTCACTTTGTAATTGATAAATAGCTTGTAGGGAGATGGTTTGAGATTAGACGAATATCCTATCTCTTGATCATGCTTTTGGCCACTACTTTCAGCACTGATGCAAACTCTTTTTTAAAAGGCCAATTTATTTCATAGACATGTACATTTTTTCAAAAAGTCCAAACTCTAAACAGTGTAATTCTTGAAAGCACAGAATTGTTTAGTTTGGCTCACAATCTTGATCTTTGAAAAAGCCCTCTGTTTTTCCAGCTTGCTGGTCTTTGCTAATCAGATAGGTTTTTTAAAAAAAGATATTTCATTATACTTTTAAGGGTCTATTATTATAGACTGAGCTTGAGCATCTTTTCATGTTTGAATCATTTGTATTTCATTTTCTGATAACAGTTCTTATCATTTGCCTATTTCATACTTACAGAAGTTTTTAAAATATATTAAAGAAAGTAATTATAGAATAGAGAAATATATTCAGGGAAATAGCCCTTTATCAGTTATACAAGTTGCAAACATCCTTGTCAATTTTGTGTTTGCCTTTTATCTTTTCATTTTGATTTAGTGTTACTTTTAACACAAAATTTTTTGTTTCTGTTTTGTCGAATTTACCAATTTGTGTGTGGGTGTGCTTTCTTAGAAGAGCCTTTCCCATTCTGATATTATTAGTTAAATCTCCCATTTTTATAACTACTTGTATGATTTCATTTTCATGTTTATATATTTAATCTACCTAAAATTTGTTTTGGTGTAAGATGTGAGATCCAGCTTTTTTTTAATAAGATGATCCACTTGTCTCAATATCATTAAATGAATAGTCCGCATTTTCCCTAAGGGTATAGTTTATATCATATACTAAATTCCCATATGTATTTGGTTTGACTTTCTAGTCTGTATTATTGATTTAATCATGCATTTGTACCACATTGTTCTAATTACTATAGATTTATAATACGTTTCAATATCCGGTAGGATGTTTCCTTCCTCATTACTCTTTTTTTTCCCCCACAATTTTTCTGTCCAAGAATATGCTTGTTTGTTTGTCCATGTGAACTTTAGATTCAGTTGACATGCCTAAAAACTTCTGGACCAATTTAAGGAGACTTGACATCTTCATGATATTGAATCTTCCCAAGTATGAATAGACCTTTCCATTGCTTAAGGCTTCTTTTGTGTCTCCTTTCTTTGCGTAGCTTAAAAGAGCATTTTAATATGTTTTTCACAAGAGCTGACCACTGTGTCGTCTTGCTCTGTCCTGTAAGAGCCAGCCCCCATTTGTTGCCATTTGTAGACATTTTTTTTTTTTACAATAAAGCAACATGGATGTGGAGTTTTAGGATGAGCATACTAAAGTTTCATTAAAATATAGTAATGTGGGCTGGGTACAGTGGCTCATGCCTGTAATCCCAGCACTTTGGGAGGCTGAGGCAGGTGGATCACCTGAGGTCAGAAGTTCGCGACCAGCCTGGCCAACATGGTGAAACTCCATCTATACTAAAAATACAAAAAATCAGCCAGGTGTGGTGTCAGGCGCCTGTAATTCCAGCTACTTGGGAGGCTGAGGCAGGAGAATCGCTTTAACTCAGGAGGCGGAGGTTGCAGTGAGCCGAGATTGCACCACTGCACTCCAACCCGAGCAACAAGAGCAAAACTTCGTCTCAAAAAAAAAAAAAAAAAAAAAAAGTAGCAATGTGCTATTGCACCTACACTTTCAAATTTCAAGTAGAAAACAATACTTCTGGTGATGCTGAGAAACTCAATACCATTACTCAGAGAGCCATGGCCATCAGCAGACAAATTTATTTGGGGGGTATTTTATCTGTTTCATCACTATTACAAATGGATTCTTTTCTCCAATCTTGTCTTCTGCCTGATTGCTATTTATATAGAGTGAAATGGGTTTATAGGTTCTCTAAGCATATTACTTAATGGGAGGAAGAGAATTTAGTTTCTTTCTTATATCAATCACCAACTCATAATGGTAGAAAATGAATCTCAAGCTACATACCAAAAAGAACTTCAGGCAGTTCTCTTTTTTCTTTTCTTGATAGAATGAAATATTAATAGAACATTCAGCAAATTGGCTTTTAGACTGTACATATAACTATTCAATAAGTAAATCTTAAAAAAAAACCGCTTCTACTTGTATTAACTGTATCAGCCCCAGTTAATACTAGTGATGAGACAGAGGGGTGAGATATGGAAGAAGATTTTGCAGTACTTGTCAAAAGTTATAACCATACATCCACTTGGGGTGTGGCCTTTGTAATCATTGCACTGCCTTAAAAAAACCCTTTTTTGACCAGGCACAGTGCCTCACACCTGTAATCTCAGCACTTTGGACCGCCATGCTGTGTGGCAGACCCTAGCAGCCCACAGCAGTGAAAAGTGCTCTCCATGCTAAGGTAGTGCCCAGCACAAGCCATGTAGACTCCAGCCTCAGCCAGCTCTGGACTCTAGGCTGACTATCACCACCCCAGTTTAATGGGACAATTAATAGCCTGCTTTCCACCAGAGACAGAAGTGGAAAATCAACTACAGAGTTTTAACATTCTTTAATTATGGACATGACCAGCTTCAGGAAACCACTGATTTCATGATGGCCTCCTCCCAGTGAAGCAGCTGTTGGGCACATAATCCTGGGCACAAGGCACTCAGGGCACCGCGTTGGCTTCTTCACAGAATGGCCGCTGGGGGTGCTTCCTGACTCCATAGGAGGGGCTAGAGCATGCCCCTCCACACTCAGTAAGCAAAGATGGATCCTCCTCAAATGTCGCATTTGCCACAAGAACCCTCCAAAGCTAGCACGCTTTTAAAAATTAATCAACTTTTTCTTCAAGAGCGGCACCTTTTAAAAAGAGATCTATTGATGTACAACATTTGTAAAGTGATTTGCAATTTTCGGTCTCCCTTGCCCTTTCCTTATCCAGTCTTAAAATAACTTCAAGAGGGAGGTGTTATGCTAATCTTAGTTTACAGGTGAGAAAGCTGAGATCAGGGAGGTTCAAAGGCTTGCCTGAGGTTCCACAGCTGGGAGCCAGAAATGTCTACGGCCCCAGGGGGCCACTCAAGTTACAATTGGCTGTGGCTCCTGGGGGTGGCCACCTACAGGGTGGCTGCTGCTATCTGGGTAGCACAGGGGAAAAAACAAAGTAAAATTGTCTGCTTCTGTTCACGCAGCTTAAAAAACCTCTGTCTATCTTCCAATGGTTGATAAAGCAACCTGCAGAGCAAGGCTTTGCTTCTGTTTTTTGTGGAAATCTAGGTAGGAGGAAAGAGACAAATGGTGCAGTGTCCTTCAAACCTCAGGAAAAGGCAGAAATAAACTCCACGAAACCACAGGAGAGAAGCTGAGACAGATTGACAGAACTCCGAAAGAGAAACTACCAGAACCCAATGAGTCATGAGTTCTTAAAGGGAAAATCAGGCTGCATAGTTCCTGCTTAGACAAAAGAGATAATTAGATCTTTTGTTTGTATATTTATCCTAAATGGCTTCTCCACTCTTTGGCGATATCTTTGCTAAGATTTCCACTGTTTTATATAATGACGTTTTATGGATTTTTTTTTTTTTCAAAGAGGAATCTATTTTTATAGAGCTGGAATATTGTGAGGCTGATTTTGTATTTCGAAAAAGCAGGCTCTCTGCAGGGGAGGCAAGTGAGTCTCTGTCGCCACCTAGTGGACATTGCTAAATGGGAGCCAGCAGAGAAGGCTCCCCATAGACACTTGGAGCCCCCAGTCACATTGCACCAAGGACAGACATGTGACAGCCACTGAGGGACCACAGCAGTCTTAGCAGGCCAACCCACAATTGCGTGTCATTTCTGATTAGAAGCACATCTCATTTAAAAGATCTTCAAACATTGCTTTTAGCATTTGTACCTGGAGTGAAACATCACAAATTAAGCGTGTGGTCTCACCTGGTCCATGTGTCCTGATCCCTGTCTGTTCTCCAACATTATTTTCATATATTCCCCTTAACCACAGTCCTGCTTTGTTGACTTCAACATTCAATCCAGTATATGGGCCATTCGAGCTGACCATATTCTAGGTCCCAACCTGAAACTGGTTCTTTCTTCTGGCTTTCCAACCCTGCCTTCACCTATGACATGCCACCATGCTACTTCTCCAGCTACTAAGGCCTGTTATCTAGGCCTGTCTAGAAAGCCAAAAAAATATTTTTCACCCCTTTTCCTCCTGGGGCCACACCCTGACCTTTATGGCCTGAATTCTGGATTCGTTCATTTATTCGACACATTTTGACTGGACATCGACTGCTGTTATTTGCAGCTGCAGCATCGTAGAGAGAAGAGGCCAGTATGGCCAGCGGAATCAGGAGAGGACATCTTTACAGATGGCTTTAAATAGGCAGCCCAGGTGGAGAAGAAGAAATAGTTTCTTTGCTGGGCTTGAGCAGCATGATCTCTTTCCAGTTCAATCCACCATGCTTCTTCGGCGTGACTTCTCTCCTTTATTCCTTGACTCAAAAGCCTTCAAAGTTCCCTCCTGCATCCATGCAGCTCATCCACGGAGTCTGCATTATCCTGTGCTCAGAGATACAAACAGGGGTGGGATTCAGTTCCTGACCTTAAATTGCTCAGCATGAGGAAGACAGACCAGCAGACCCACGGTGTGGAAAGAGCTGCCTGAGGCTGGGCTAATGAGTGCCTGGGGAGCCAGAGAGGGTGAGACCAATTCTACTGGGCAGCAGGGAGAGGCTGGCCGGGGGAGGTTCCCAAGAGAAGGTGACATTCATACTGGATGCTGAAAGATGGATAGAAGTTTATCAGCAAGACGAGGGGGAAGGAAAGGTGAAGCAGAGAGCATTCTGGGCAGAGGGAATGGCAAGTGAAAAAGCACAGAGGAATGGAAGAGTTAGGGGTCAGGGACATTGGTCCTTCTGCACACCCAGGAAAGGAGGTGCACGGCTAGGGCAACAATGACCCAGATTCCAACTACAACACTTGATGTGATGGCCATATGTTCATCCCCACCACGTGGATTTAACATTCCTGAGGTTTCCTGAGGCAACAAGAACTAATAATGAGGTTTCAAATGAATACAATCCCATGCAGTCACTTTGAGTCTCATTTCCCCTGCTGCTGCACTGATCTGGCTGGGGTTGTCTGGTCCCAGCCATTGTCATCATCTCAGACTCTGGAAGCAATGCTCATATCTACAAGTCACTGTGTGGACCGAAGAGTGTGAGTTGTGGGACTGAGGCATTGATTTCCCAGCTGTGGCACTGGCAGCTGATGGCTCAGATGAGTTTTCATCTTGCTCTCTTTCAACTTGCTCTCAGTTACAGAGAGCTGCCTCACTGAAAGATATGTCCCCTTCCAATAGATAACCCCTTCCCATAGACAATCCACATCTAATAGATGGGTAGATGTAGGGGGCAAGGCCCGGACCCCTGGTTTTCATACAGCAAAAATTTGAGGGAACATCCTAGCTCCAGACCCCCAGTGGGATTGGCTGAGACCTTTGTCACATTTGCATCATGGCTCAACTTCTCTCTCTTCCCAATGTTGATCCCAAGGGCATGCCCCAGTCAAACTTCCACACACAAATCTGTCTCAGAGTCTGCTTTTCAGGGAATGGTTCGCAACAGATAGCTTAAGAAGCCTGGTTCCCATTCAAACAAGATCCTACAGGATGGACATAGCTTGAAAAGAACTGTGCCTATCAGAAGGAAGTTGGCCAGCCATGAAAGTCCCAGAGATGCTGTCTAGTAGTGCTCACCCAGGCGCTGTCCTGGGGGAAGAAGCATGGTCAGGACCTCACAAGCTTCATTCCACCTGGCAGGACTCTTCTCTCTGGAGGAGATGGCTGTGTAGGGCTGTTGGATCTGGTGCCATTAAATGCAACCCACATTCTGTAACTAACTCCCCCTATTCTTCCTCATGTTCATCAACAGATATTTTTATTCTCATTTGCCTTCCTGCATACCCCATCTGCAGAAAGAGAATACTGTGCATACACAGTCCATCCTATGGTTACAATTCCTTATGTTCAGTCAGCATAGTGACATTGGGGCCTGGAGTTGGTCTCTCATAGACTGTCAGCCTGAGTGGACTGTGTGGGAGACGGTGAGAGGATGTATGACCAAGCCCACAAGGCAGAGTCCCCTCCTTAGGTGATGGTGAGTCCACCATTGCAGCACCTTCTGGGGGTGTCCTGGTGGACAGATAGTGCATTCCTCCTTATGATACCTCAACTTCGATGTTCAAACACACAGAGGCCTCACTCAGGGGAAATTGAAAAACAATTCTGCTTCCCCCAGTTTAGCTCTCACTCAGTTAAAATCTACTAGGAAATAGATTTATTTTCCCCTGAAGTTCAGGGAAGATGGCTGTTTGGGAGATTAAAATTGCTTTTTCACAAGCAAGACAACTAAGGGAATTGAGAGCTCCCCCGGGGGTGAGCCAAGATGAAGTCCCTCCTGTGAGGAGATATTGCCAATATACTTAAGAGCAAGAATTTCTATAAATAGCCCCTCGGAATAAAGGAGATGGTATTGCCAGTAACTGCTCTATGACTTCACTTGAAAGCCTCAACAGCAAAGTGATACATGTTATAGACAAAAGAGCCAGTCAAACTAGTGTCCACCCAGCCAGCTCAGTGCCATGGGAGGGCATCCGCTCAGCTGCCAGTCCCCAAGGGCAGGGGCCAGGAACCCAGCTGGTTCCTTTGGGCTCCACTGTAAATGTGGAGTTCTAGATAGACTTTTAGTGTCTCTCACAGTCTAGGTGTTTCTCTGGGTGGGGAGTGCTCCTCAAGTCTCTGCTTTTGCAAATTGACTTCAAATGGAATTTAGAAACTTGCTCCCATCCCTACACCACTTTTATCTCCTCCCTAATCCATCTTCTCAGCGCCCACACCATATCCCTGCTCCCCCTCTGAAGGGTGGGTCCTCAGGTCCTCAGAGGTCTATCAGGGAAAACACAGGTGCCCTGTGGTCCACTTGATCAGCTGAGACATCTTACCCAGGGCTTACGTGTCAGCTGAGATGAACCTGGCGATGTCACTTCAGAGGCACCAGCAAGGTGTGTCTGAGAGCGAGCACTGGGGGAGAGCTCCAACCATCTCACCAAGCACCTCTTTTACTCCGCGGGAAAAGGAGATCCAGGGAAGTGAGGTGATCAGAGCCCAGATTGGATTCCTAGGCCAGTGCCCTTGGCACCGGACACTCTGTCGAGCTGCTTTCATCGCGTATTATTATTTGATCACATATTTAGTCAATCACCTTAGTGAATAAATGTTCACTAAGCCCCTAGCATGGACAAGCACAGAGGTAGGTTCACCACAAAGAATTGGGAAAGTCTTGATGGTGCATGGTGTGGCGCCAGAGGCAGGCACACCTAGGAGGATATGGTGGCACACTCTGGAGAAGCACCCAGTGTCTGCGGGAGGCCTTAGCGCCAAGAAATGATGGGCGAAGACTCAGAAAGGCCAGATGAAGGGCCAAAGACAAGTGTCTGTACCTTACAACTTGGCCAGGGGCAGCCCTGGCATTCACTCAGCCTCCAGTGTCTAAGAGCAGAGAGTGGGCACTGCTTCCCAGGACCTGCTACACAATTTGCAGGGTCTGGTGCAAAATTAAAATGTGAGGCCCTTTGCTCAAAAATTATTATGCATTTCAAGGTGGTGGCAGCAAAGCATTAGACCAAGCACAGGGCCCTTCTAAGTATGAGTCCCTGTGTGACTGCCCTGGTCACATGCCCAGAAAGTCAGCCCTGCTGCTACTCAACTTCACCATTTCATTCACGAAGCCAAGGAATGCCAGGCCTCCCATCATCCAATCCAGACACATCCTGAACAAAGGAGGAAGCTGAGACCTACAGAGGTAAAATGACATGTCTATGGTCCCTCAGCTGGTCAGTGGCTGCCTAGTGTCCTTAGAATTTAGCTTCGTCCTGCTTTGGCTAATCAGAACCATACCATATCTATTTGTCTAATTGTTGTGTGCTTGTTTACTTTCTACTAGGAAGCCGGCTATATACAGGATAAAAAGAAGACAATATGTCCCCTTTATCAAAGAACAAGGTGAAAACACCTGAAGGCAGACCCCTTTACCAGCCCCAGACTCTCCAGCTACCCCTGCTGATTCCTCTTTCTAGGGAAGCAGCCTAGGCCCATCCAAGAAGACCCTCCAGTATCGCCCTCCCTCCCAGGCTCAGGCACAGCACGTGGCACTCCAGGGTGTGAAGGGCACCTGCCTACGGTATAGGCTCACCCATCTGGAGATGGCACCATTCTTGGCAAGGATGGGGGGTGCAGAGCCACAAATCAGGCCTCATAGTCCCAAGGAGGAATGGGTCAAGCAAGCTGCTTTGTCCTTGCACCTTCCATAGGCCTTGGATGTTGTGTTGTCACTGCTGGAAGGACCTTGGAGATGAGCAGAGCAACTCTCCCATTTGACAAATGACAGACCTGAGGCCCAGAGGGATGTGTAGAGTTGCAACAAGAACTAAGGTCTCCTGGTAAACAACCCAGCTCCCCTGATGCCAATCTCAGCCTATAAATCATGTGACCATATTCCTGGCAGTACTTCCTTCTTTACAGCATGGGAAGGTGGGGGGAAAAGAGGGACAAGAGGGCGTGATAGAAGGGACTTCCAAACCAGGAAGCCAGTGCCCCTGGCCAGGTCTGCTGCCTTCCAGTTGTGCAAACTTTGCCTTAGTTTCCTTATCTACAAAATGAGGCTACTAACGTCTACCTCAAGAGTTGGACTACATCAGGCAAGATGCCTAAGATGCCCAGAAGAGACTTGCCATTATGGCAGGTGCCACACCCTTCTTTGTCCCTTTCTTACTCCATGTCAGTGGTCCCAGTGGGGACAACACTCAGATCTATACACTTCTCATGCATGGTGTTAGGTGACACATCCAAACATTGTTGTATTGCCTGTTATACACGGAGCTTAAGAACTTTAGGAGAAAACATTTTAATCATACATTTAATTAGGATTCCAACTCCTAGGGGCAAACTTGGAGTCGGTGGGAGGTGGGGAGAGATCCTTATTTTGAAGCAACAGAGGCCTAGGACCACATCAGACACTACTAAAATGTCCAGAAATCCATGGGGGAAGCAGGAACTCTAAAAGGATTGCTAAGACTATGCTCAGGCAGGAGGAGGCTAACAAGGTAGTAAGATCCAGGAGTTCCCATTAATGGGTTTCATGGATCCCTCAGGCCACTGAGGCTGCAGTCGCCCCATACACTCTGCCATGAGGAAGCCCAAAGAGGTCCGTAAGAGTGGGGGCTCAAAGACATTCTGGTCAAACGACAGGCAGTCAGCCATCACGGTCATGAAGCCCTTTCTCTGCTGGCTTCTGGCCTTGGAGGCTCTCCTGAGTGTGGACTGACACCTCCTTTCCTGCCCCCTCTCACCTGATCATAGTGCCTTTCAAAATGAGGTGCACCTGTCTATGGTTCCCAATGCCCAGGCACCTCCCTTCCGAGTCAGCTAGGAGCCCTCACAGAGTTGATTTCCCCAGAGGGCCCACCCTGCCACCCCTCCCCCAGCCAGCCCTAGCCCTGCCTCAGCCTCCCATTTTGTCCTGGATACACAGGTCACATTTTCCTGCAATGATGACAAAGGGTGCTGTGATTTAAGGGAACATACTTCGTGCAGATCCCTAGTGGTAGACATTTGTGATTTTGTTGAGACTGGGGAATGTTCCTTCCTCAAGGAGAGCTAGAATCTTGGGAGGTCTGAATTCAGCACAGATTAGAATGTCAGAGTAGTTAGAGCAGGCTGTGGAGCCAGACCTGCCTTCCAATCCTGGTTTGGCCACTTATCCATCTGATCCCTCACACAGTTTACTACACCTCTCTAAGCCTCCATTTCCTCATCTGTAAAATGGCCAGAACAGCAATCCCTTCTATGGAGGAGTGAATAAGAAGGCTCGAGTAAAGAACTCTGCACTGTGCCTGGCACGCAAGGGGCCCTTGGTAAACATGCAAAGCAGTGGCTGCTCTGGATAATCCCCAACATTCTCCCTATCTAGTCCCTCATGCAACCCACTTGCAAGATTACAACAGCTTCTTCACTTGACTCCCCCCAAACACAACTGGGTGGCTTAAGCAACAGAAATTTATTTTCTCACAGTTCTTGGAAATCCAAGATCAGGGTGTCAGCATGGTCAAGTCCTGGTGAGGACTCTCTTCCTGGCTTGCAGACAGCTGCCTTCTCACTGTGGCCTCATGTGGTGGGGAGAGAGACCAAGCTCTGCTGTTTTTTCTTATTAAGCCACTGACCCCATCATGCAGGCTCCATCCTTGAGAACTTATCTAAACCTACCTACCTCCCAAAGGCTCCATCTCCAAATACCGTCACATGGGGAGTTAGGGCTTCAACATATGAATTTGGGGGGAACAATTGATTGAATCACATCACTTCAGAAATACCCACGGGTAACATCCACACTTCTTGGCATGATAGCCAAGCCCCAAGTGTGCAATGAGGCCTCACACCCCTTCCAGTTCATCCCTCCCTGCCCTCTCCTCCAGGTGTATTTCATCCCCTCCTGCCCTCGCTCCTACTGACTCTCAGCTTCAAAGCTCCTTTGTACCCAGAGACATCCTCCCCTCTCACGGTCCCTCTCCTTTAGGAAGTTCTTCCCATTCCACCCATGGGAGCCTATCACACTTTTGTGGTCCCTCCATGCTAGCCTGGACCTCTCTCCCACAGAAGGCCTCTTGCTGGGGTTTGTGACACAGGCCTGTCTCCCCAAAGGAGAGGAGGGAAGAACATCATCCTGGTCATTTCTGTGCACTCCCCAGTGCCTGATACAGCATTGGATGAGTGTTGTTGGATCAATGAATGGAATCATTAGGTAATTATCAAATTATTCCAGACAAGTACGAGTCTCTACCCTCTACATTTCAGACCCAGCATTGTAGACAAGCAGAAAAGGAGGCAGAGAGACCCAGGTGCACGCATTCCTGTGCTAAGAGCAGCATTTTAAGGGTAACAAGCAGCCAGCCATGCCCCTGCACCCCCTGTGCCCCCGACAGCCACCAGCACAGGCACACTACAGAGTCTTCACTGGCTTCCCTGAGAAATCCGTCCATCACACCAGGCACTTCACTTTCTTTGCAGTTTTTCTGATGGTTCATGGGGTCACCAGGAGGGACCACACCACAGGGCTCATGCATTTCCTTGGGAATGTCCGTCCTTGCAGAGCCATCACCCGCAGCTGTTCTGCAGCCCTCATGACCTGTCTGCTTCCTCCTTGTTTCCCCAGGCACTTGATGTCTCCAACAGCTGCCTGGTCCTGAGCAACCCCTCCTTCCCAGAAGCTCCTTCTTATGCCTGTGTGCCCAAACCATCACTCCTGCAGCACAAAGGACTGTCTGGTTATGGAAACACCCACCAGAAATGCCAGTGGAGGATGCAGCAAACATTTAAAAACATGTCCTGCAAGGCTGAGCGCAGAGTTCTGGAGAGCAGCCACCTCTGAGAGAGAGGAAGGGAGTGGCAGGGTCTTGACTTGTCCATCTGTTTGATTTCTTTAAAGTGGAAGGCAGGCAAGGGGTTCTAAAGCCAAGTGACAAATGAGAGAGGTACAGGCTTGGCTGTAAGGCATGTGTATTGGGGGCAGTGTATACTTCATAATTTTTTTAAATTGTTTTTAAACAAAAGCACCTGGGGACAGAAATACAACATCCTTCAGGCCAGCCAACCCGGCAGGGGGCCCTCCACCCTGCTCCTTCCGGCCCTACCCTAGGCCCCACACTCCCGCTCCACTCCCAGCCTCAGCTCTTTCACTCCTTGCTTCTTGGGGCCCAAACCTCTCTCCCTCCAAAACCAGCCTGGCCCAACCGGCCCCCACTTCCTTCCCCAATCCGCATACCCTTGCCTTCTTTGTGGGAGCCCTCAGGCTTCTCAGCGCTGCCAGACCACAGAGACAACAGCAAAAATAACTAACAAAGCAGATGCCTAGAGCAGCCACGAATATTCTTTCAAATCTCATAGGAAGAATTACCCCTGAGGCTCCCTGGAAATCCAACGTGGGCCAACTCCACTCTGCCACAGCAATTTCACTTGAGCTTCTGGTGTCTGGACTCTGACTCACTGACCTTTAAATCCCTGGCTGGTGCACCTGGATCTCAACCCTCCTTGAGAAAGTGGGACTGGAGGAATGAGGAGGAAGGCGAGGAGGAAACATGGTGGGCACCAGTTCCACGAAAAACAGTCACACTTCCGTTTCACGGGGACCCCCAGACCTTGCTGTCTGCCAAAGTCATGAGGGAAGCCCCTCCTAAGAGCAAGTCCCAAACCAGGCGGGCCCCTCAGCTGTCTCCTCTGTGCCCTGCTCTTCACCATCCCCTACTTTCTCCCAGTCCATTTTCCTCTCCCTTTTATGACTTGAGAGGATAATCCTTTCCCATTTTGCTGTCACCAAAAGGAGCTGTGGCCACATATAGTGAGAAGGGCTTATTTTTTATAATAATAACATTCTTTAAAACTTTTTAATGAAGAATAACTGACATCGAGAAAAGTATATATATCACATGTGTTCAGCTCAATGAACTTTCACAAAGTGAACACCCTTGTGAAACAAGCTCCCAGGTCAAGAAATAGAGTATGAGTAGCTTCCAGAAGTCCACCATGGTCTCTTCCCAGCACTATCTTCCCACCCACGGGGAGTGCTATCCTGACTTCTAACAGCACCAATTCGTTAGCCTGTTTTATGCTATACTTAAGAGGACTCATACAGTGAGAATTCGTTTGTGTTTGGCTTGCACTCAACATTACGCTTGTGAATTTCACCCATCCTGTTTCTTGCAGTTGTAGTTCTTCACCCTCATTGCTATATAGTATTCCATTGCTAAACTAGGGTACTGATATGGCTTGACTCTATGTCCATGCCAAATCTCATGAATTGTAATCCCCAATGTTGGAGGCGGGGCCGGGTGGGAGGTGTTTGGGTCACATAGGTGGATCCCTCATGGCTTGGTGCTGTCCTCCCCTTAGTGAGTGAGTTCTCACAAGATCTGGTTGTCGTAAAGTATGGTACCTCCTTCTCCACTCTCTCTTGCTCCTGTTTTTGCCACATGACCTCCCTGCTCCTGTTTCACCTTCTATCATGAATAAAAGCTCCCTGAGGTCTCCCCAGAAGTAGAGCAAATGCCCACACCATGTTTCCTGTATAGCCTGCAGAACCATGAGCCAGTGAAATCTTTTTTCTTTATAAATTACTCAGTCTTGAGTAGTTCTTTACCACGATGCAAGAACAGCCTCATACAGGTACCTCTTATTTATCCACCCTCCCACTGATGGACATGTGAGTTGTTTCAGTTTGGGCTGTTAAAACTAATGCCATTATGCAGGGAAGACTTTCTAAGGGCTCTGTCTGTGTCCTCACAAAGCTGTCTTCCTCCCTGCAGGTTAGAAGGACAATGAAAGTTGGGACCATGGGGTCTTCTGAAAGATTCTGGGAAGAGCTGACCCATTTGGTATCATTTGTGGGGTGGCATTAGATCATCCTGCCACAATCCATCTCTCTTCTAATAGAGAGCCCCAATTTCCTGGAATGCTAACCTTCCTCTTTTGAGTTCATCGTCTTGCCCAAGGTCACAGCTAATATTTGGTTAAAGCAGGAGGTAGACTGTGATCTATCTGAGCACTGAACTCATATGCTCTTACCACTATCTCTCTTGTGTTAAGAAACCCTCTCCCCAAGGTCATTATTAAAATGAGCCTATGATGACTAGGAACAGGTAGCACCGATTAACACCCAAGCATAAAATTTTTTAGAAAGGGAACTCCAGGAGGTCCAGGCTGCAGTGAGCCATGTCTACACCATTGCACTCCAGCCTGGGCAACAGAGTGAGACTCCATCTCAAAACCAAAAAAAAAAAAAGAAGAAGAGGAGGAAAGGAAAGGAAAGGAAAGGAAAGGAAAGGAAAGGAAAGGAAAGGAAACAAAGAAAGAAAGAAAAAGAAAGAAAGAAAGAAAGAAAAGAAAGAAAAAAAAAAAAGGTGGGGAGCTCCAAGAGTAGGTCAGTATAGATATGACTGGTAGCGTGGGTGTGGAAGCCAGGAGAGAATGAGGCCTCCAGGGAGCAAAGAGAAGGCAGTGGAGGTCTCTAGGTAAGGGGGGCAGTAAGGGGGACTAGAGCTGTTGGGAGGCCGAGTAGACTTGTATTTAGGTTTCCCAAGCCCCAGCTCGAGGAGGATCGCCAGCATGACTTTTGTTACATTCAAGTGCAATCTGCACCACTACAGACTGTTTTTCTAAAACTAAATATATTTTAAAAGGAAACTTTATATATCCATTCTAAATCCCTACCAGAATCATTTGCCAAAAATAGAATATAACTGTGGAAAATAAATACAATGAGAACAATAGCATGTTGTTACATTCTAACTAAGCAGTTATCTGCCAAAAAATGTGAGCCTGAGGCCTATTTTCTGTCTGTTAAAAAGAGACTCTAGCTTGAGTTAGGGAGGTGTGGAGAACATTACCACCATGATAAATACTCCTTGATACAATCAGAAAGATTAGGAAACAAATCAGAAAGGGTATGACTTTCTCACCCTGCAGTTCAAAGTTATTATATATTGGGTTGATGAACCACTTAAAATGACCTCCACACCACCAGTGTAACATGTCCTTCAGTAAAGAAATTCTCTGGTAGAGAATCAGGGCTTGTCTTGTTTTTGCAAAAAGAGCCCAAACCTCCACCCCAGAGGAGCCCTGAGAAATGGGGATTGTGGCTGAGAAGCAAATCTGGAGCATTTCTAGGGAGGTTACAACAAAGAGAGCCCCCCAGGGCAGCAGGGAATGGAGTCTAATCAAGTGCAACTTCTCCCATCCTTCCCATTAGCTTTCCTGAGATCTGCCAGGAAAGCAAAAGCCATTCAAAGGTTAGCGCCAGAAAAGAGAGCTCTAGCAAGTTCTGCTGAGAGTCTTCGGCTTGGGTTCCCTCTTCCTTCTTCTTCCTTCTTCCTCTCTCCCCTCCCCCACCCCATTTCATTTCTCCCATCTCTGGCTGTAGCCCATCTCTTAATGTGCATGAAGTAGAAAAATAGGAGGTACTGGTGCAGCTATAGCCAAGGAAGATGGTTAACCTTGGGAAAAACAGAAGCCAGAAGCCAGAAACAAACTTAACTTTTGACTCCTTAAAATGACAAGGTTTTTTTCTTTATAGCAAAATGCACAATTAAACAACACTTGAAAACAAAAGCAGTTGGAAAATGTTTACAATATAGAAGTTAGTGTCCCTACCATACGAAAAGAGCTTCTACAAATCTATATGAAAATAAACAAACAGCTCAACAGAAAAATGCACAAAAGATATGGACAAGAAACTTTCAGAGGAAGAAGTGCAAATAGCTAATACACGTGTGAAAAGATGATATCAGAGTCTAGTTATCAGAGAAATTTAAATTAAAACACGATACTATGTTAGACTCCTCATATTGGGAATATGAAAGGCCTGATAATATCCAATGGTGGAAGCATTGAAAGAAAAGGGCACTTTTTTATACTTTTTCAACTTTTATTTTAGATGCAGGAGGTACATGTGCAGATTTGTTACATGGGTATATTGCATGATGCTGAAGTTTGGGGTATGAATGAGCCCATCATCCAGGTACCAAGCATAGTACCCAATAGTTAGTTTTTCAACCCTATCCCCCTCCTTCCTCACTCTAGTAGTTCTTAGTGTCTATTGTTGCCATCTTTATGTCCATGAGTACCTGATGTTTAGCTCTCACTTATAAGTGAGAACACATGGTATCTGCTTTTCTGTTCTTGTGTCAGTTCACTTAGGATAATGGTCTCCAGCTGTATCCATGTTGTTGCAAAGGATATGATTTCACTCTTTTTTATGGCTGCATAGCACTCCATGGTGTATATGTACCACATTTTCTTTATCTAATCCACCATTAATGGGCACCTAGGTTGAATCCATGACTTTGTTATTGTGAATACTGCTGCAATGAACATATCTGTTCAAGTGTCCTTTTGGTGAAGTGATTCATTTTCTTTTGGGCCGAATGGTAGCTCTATCTTAAGTTCTGTGAGAGATTTTCACCTGCTTTCCACAGTGGCTGAACTAATTTACATTATCACCAAAAGTGTATAAGCATTTCCTTTTTCTCTGCAGCCTTACCAAGATCTGTTGCTTTTTGACTTTTTAATAATAGCCATTCTAACTGGTGTGAGATGGTTTCTCACTGTGGGTTTAATTTGCACTTCTCTGATGATTAGTGATGATAAATGCGTTTTTAATATGTTTGTTGGCCACTTGTATGTCTTCTTTTGAGAAGTATCTGTTCATGTCTTTCACCCATTTTTAATGGAGTTATTTATTTTTTTGTTTGTTCAATTTTTTAAGTTCCTTATAGATTCTGGACATTAGATCTTTGTCAGATACATAGTTTGCAAATATTTTCTTGCATTCTGTAGGTTGTCTGTGTACTCTTGATAGTTTATTTTGTTGTGCAGAAGCTCTATAGCTTAATTCAGTCCCACTTGTCAATTTTTGTTTTTGTTGCAATTGCTTTTGAGGACTTAGTCATAAATTCTTTCCCAAGGTCCATGTCCAGAGTGGTGTTTCCTAGGTTTTCTTCTAGGATTCTTGTACTTTGAGGTCTTACATTTAAATCTTTAATCCACCTTGAGTTAATTTTTATATATGGTGAAAGGAACGGGCCCAGTTTCATTCTTCTGCATATGGCTAGCCAGCTATCCCAGCACCATTTATTGAATAGGGAGTCCTTTCCCCATTACTTATTTTTGTCAGCTTTGTTGAAGATTAGATGGCTGTAGGTGTACAGCTTTATTTCTGGGCTCTCTATTCTGTTCCATTGGTCTATGTGTTTGTTTTTGTACCAGTACCACGCTGTTTTGGTTACTGTAGCCTTCTAGTATAATTTAAAGTCAGGCAATGTGATGCCTCCAGCTTGGTTCTTTTTGCTTAAAATCGCTTTGACTTTTCTAGCTGAAAAGAACATTATCATATGTTGTGCTTTGTCTGAATGTCTTCAGAATACAATCTGATCAAGTCTATTAACATTTCATCTACACTTTGACCCAGAAACTCACTTTTAGGAATCTACCCTTTGGGAATACACACACATTCAAGGATATTTGTACATAGATATTTCTTGCAGCATTATTGATAATAGTGCACAGTTAGAGGCATCTTTAATGTCTACCAATAGAGGAATGGTTATATACAGTACAGAATATTCATATTATGAGATACTATGCTTTCTATCAATAAATGAGATAGGACTGTTTCGAATATGGATATTCTTGAGTGAAAACAGCACGTTGCAGAACGTTATGTATAAATTCATATATGCCAAAATGAGATCAAAGCATTTAGGGAGTGGTGAATTAAATACATTTTATTTAATAATTGGTAATTACATTGTTAATATTCTTCAATGTATTTACCTTTGCATGTTCATATTATTCTAGCACTTGTAGTGCCTGCTGAAACATTATTTGAACATCTCTTTTAAAATTGCCTTTCAATAATGGCCTGTTTTGTCAGACTTGATGTCAGATCCTCTCCTTTCATGGTTTATTTCAATCTGGATAATAGCCAGAAGTCCCATAGTAACAAAATGGTCATAAACACACTTCATTATATTTTTATCTCCCCAAATTGCCAAGGAGTAAGCTTGTACTAAGTTGTATTCAGCTCAAAAGGCAAACTTTCCAAAGAACATTAACAGTGTAGGCCAACACCAATGAAGCTCACAGTGCCCTGGAGTGTGATAACCATGAAGACTCTGAATGCTCAGCACAGAAGTTTCTCAAAACTAGTCTGGCCTCCAGATACCCTCCATCCAGACATATCTGTTGGTGGTGGCCCTGTTGGACAATCTATTCTAGCTGACCTCATACACATAGGAGAAGATGGAAAAGGCACACTGAAATGCCATCAAGGGTTTCACTTGGGGATTAGGAGTGGAAGAAGGGGGGCTTGATAGGG
Organism: Nomascus leucogenys; assembly: GCF_006542625.1. Lineage (NCBI taxonomy): Eukaryota > Metazoa > Chordata > Mammalia > Primates > Hylobatidae > Nomascus > Nomascus leucogenys. The sequence continues at coordinate 50,238,419 of NC_044386.1, forward strand.
ACTTTATTTCATGTATAAACCTTTATATTGTTTGCATTTTTCGATGACTATGTACCAACTCAATTAAAAATATTTTCACAAATTGAACAACCATCACCAAAAGGAATGACTCAACAAACATTGTGGTAACCATGTTTTGCCTCATGGGAGATCTGCATTCTGCTTGGACTCAATATGGAAGTTACTCTTTTAACCAAAGAAATCAAGGATGAAGGCCCCACCACTGCCACGTTAGAGTTATAATATTGAGTGTTCAAATTAAAGAGCTATAGAAGCAAAACTGCAGTGTCACAAATAAAGAAAGAGAAGCCATTGGGGAGTAATAAGTAGTTAGCAGCAAGCAGTTAGCAAAAAACATATTGAAAGATGCAATATCTTTTAAATACCAATGATGGAGGCTGCTTTTAAAAAGAACTTCCAGCAAGTAAAAGCAGGTCATTTTGAAATGCTTTTGAAAGTAGTTTCCACCATTATTTTTCTACATTCACTCCTGGTTTGCTTTCATATGGTATTTATCACAATTTGAAGTTATTCTAATTATTGTCCACTTATTTTTTGTCGCACCCATAAAACGTAAGTCCATAGGAATAGGGACCCTATCTGTCAATTACACTCTCTGGCAAATAACAGATGCTCAATTGATTTGTTGGATGACTGTGTGGATTAGTGAAAATAATAATAAAGACCCTGATATAAGGAAATAACAACCTCAGAACAATCTACTGTGGGACAAAAATAGAATAGAAACTCATTAGAGATAAAAAATAAAAAGAGTCCTGCAGGTCATAAGAAGAGATTTGCACCAGAGATTAGAGAGACTATACTAATGGTTTTTACTAGTTCCTTAGTGAAGAAAAATTACAAATTAATACCTTGGTTTTACTTCCTAAGTCAATACCTAAAACTTATAAATGGTTGCATACACATACATGTTATCAAGTTAATTGTTATATAAAGCATACAGATTCTTCCATCCATAATGTGAGCTGGGTGTTTGGAAAGAGCATGGGTTTGGGGCAAGACCAGTCTGGGTATGAATTACAGCCCCAACTCCAGAAAAGAGCATGTGTGGTCCTGATTCAAACAAACTGTGGGGAAACATTGATGAGACAATTGGGGAGATTTGAACACTGGTAGAAAGATGACTTTAGGGAATTTTTCATTTGGACACTGGTGATAACAGCATTGTGGTTACATTTAAAAACAGGCCTCATCTATGTAGGCACATGTGTTGTAGATGAAGTGGTATAATGTCTGGGATTTGCTTTAGAATAATTGGGATGAGGGCTGGTTAGCAGAATGGATAAAACAAGATCAACCATGAGTTGATGCTTGTTGAAGCTGGGTTGTTAGCTGCACAAAACTTCACCTTTTTTCTTTTCTTTCTATTTTTGTATAAATTTGAAAAATTTTCATAATCAAAAGTTAAAAAACAAATCACTATGTGTAAAGGTTAGAATAACACCATGTGAGTGACTCTGGGTAAGTTTCCAACCTTCTCTGAGCTTCAGTTTCCTTGTCTGTAAAATTGGGATAATAGTAACAACTACCTTGTAGATTGCTATGAGGTTTCAATAATGAAATACAGATATAAAACTTGGAACAGTGTCTGGCACATAGCAAGAGCTCATAAATAGCAATTGTTGATATTAATTTTTTCAGAGAGAGAAAGAGCATAAAGTATGGACACATCAGTATTAAAATGCTAACAATCTTGGGAGAGAGATTATAAGTGATTTTAATGTTATTTATTTTGTTTGACCATATTTTCTGATATTTTAAAAAATGAATATGTATTATGTTTATATTAAAAATTAAGTAAGAAGCCAGGTGCAGTGGCTCACGTCTGTAATCCCAACACTTTGGGAGGCCAAGGTGAGAGAATTGCTTGAGCCCAGGAGTTTGAGACTAGCCAGGGCAACATGGGGGGACCCATATCTATAAAAAGTTTTAAAATTGGCTGGGCATGGTAGTGCATACCTGTGGTCCCAGCTACTCAGGAGGCTAAGGCAGGAGGATCGCTTGAGCCCCGGAGGCCAAGGCTGCAGAGAGCTTTGATAGCACCACTGCACTCCAGCCTGGGAGACTGAGTGAGACCTTGTCTCAAAAAAAAATTAAAATAAAAATCAAAACACAATATTGCTTCAAATCCTTTTATGAATGAAGTTAAATTACTTAACCAATCAAAGTTTAATGAGCATGATATTAAATTATTTATTAACAGAAGGCTAGCAAGGATCCAGGGAAGATCAAGACACAAGAAGGGAGGTGTGGCCAGGCGTAGGGGAGAGGATAAAGTTGGGAAGTGTTGGGGAGCCCTTCAGAGAGGAAAGAGGCCTCAGAAAGCCCTCTGCGGACAGCTTGCCCCACGTGGCAGTCCTTTCTGCTTACTTTTCTTCCTTTGAGAAGGTTCAATCCTCTTTGCTCTCAATATATGTTCTCTTAGAAGAAAGTACCCTCTCTAACAGCCTCAATGGTCATGCTTCATAGACAGCTCCCAAGCCCACATTTCCAATACCCACTTCTGCTCAGGCTGTCTCCCCACTGCCTGTACAGCAATTTCAACTTAGCCTGCCCATTTTCACCTTAAATTTCATTGCATCTACAATGGCATGAATCCTCTCACCAGCCCCACAAGTGACGCTTATTAACTGCCTTTCTGACTCCACTAGACATCCAACCCCCAGAGTAAAACCCTCCCTTTCCTTCTGCCCTCAAAAATGATTCTATTTGACAACATCTATATAGTAGCATAGTATGTGCCAAGAACTGGGGTTAAATAGATGACAATACGGTAGCTTTGCACTCAGGAGTCAACTGCTCATGCCTGTCTTCTTGTTTGGAATGCCCTTTGATGATTTTTCCCTCAATAAACTGCTATTCACCCTTCAATGCCCAGTCAAATGTGACTTATTTTGTGACACTTTTTCCAGCTTCTTCCTTTGAGGCCTCAGCTTAACAACTGTTGCCTTGTATTGTGTTTATTTGCTGTGGAAGAGGCTCCTAATTGTCCCCCAATATTTATTATATTTTTTCTCCCATAACAGTAGACTCCCTAAATTTTAGCCCTACAAGGGATCTCCCAGAATAAAGACTACATTTCTGCCAGGCATAGTGGCTCACGCCTGTAATCCCAGCACCTTGGGAGGCTGAGGTGGGTGGATCACGAGGTCAGAAGATCGAGACCATCCTGGCTAACATAGTGAAATCCCGTCTCTACTAAAAATACAAAAAATTAGCTGGGTGTGGTGGTGGGCACCTGTAGTCCCAGCTACTTGGGAGGCTGAGGCAGGAGAATGGCGTGAACCCGGGAGGCGGAGCTTGCAGTGAGCAGAGATCACGCCACTGCACTCCAGCCTGGGAGACAGAGACTCCGTCTCAAAAAAAAAAAAAAAAAAAACCTACATTTCCCCAGCCTGGGCAAAATAGTGAGACCCCATCTCTACAAAATTTTTTTTAAATGAGCTAGGTATGGTGGCCTGTGCCTGTAGACCCAGCTCCTCTGGAGGCTGAGGTGAGAAAATCACTTGAGCCCAAAAGTTCAAGGCTGTGATGAGCTGTGATTACACCACTGTACTCCAGCCTGGGCAACAGAGTGAGGCCATCTCTAAAAAAAAAGAAAGATTCAGTTTTCCAGTCTCCCTTCTAGTTCATTGTGGCCATGTGATCAACTTTCACTCAATGGGATGTGAATAGAAAGAAGGTGAGGTATACAACTTCTAGGGAGAAACTTTGAAGGGGAAGCTTATTATCTTTCCACTCTCTCCATCCTTGTGAGGAGACCAGAGAGGTGGTGGTGAGCCATGTTGGTTCAAGCAGCTGAGGGCAACATCCAATGGAGAAGAGCTTCCATACTATTCCCTGGAAGCCTACCTGCAGTCGTTAAGTAAAAGAGAAAGAAACCACTTTATTTAAGCCACTGCTCTTCTGCAACTCTGTAACATGCAGCTAAACCTATTTCTTAAATAATATACTTGCCTACCTCTGATCCCCACCTGGAGGTTGTATAATTCTTGAAGGTATAAGATGCATGTAATTGAAATCTCCAAATAACAGAATGAAGAGTGTGAGGCAGAAGGAATAATTAAAAACAAAATCACTGAGAATTTTTCAAAACTGACCAAAAAAATTCTCAAGCCATAGATTCAAGAAGCTGTAGGAACTAAAGCAGGATAAATACAAAGAAAACCATAATACACACATCATAATAAAACTGCTGAAAACCAAGACAAAGAGAAAAATCTTGAAAGCGGTCAGAAAAAAATAAAAAAAGACAAATTTATATGGCCAGTGCTTGGCATAGAACAGGTCCTTGAGAAATATTTTTTGAGTAAATAAATGATGGTTTGGATGAGCATTTGATAGACTAAGATTGCATTGTTGTGAAGCATGCTATGGTAGACAGCACTGGAATGGGCATCAGGAGACCTAAGTGCTAATTCCAGCTATGCCTTAATTAGCAGGCTAAAATTAGATGGGCCTCTTCTCCCCTCCAGACCTTTGTTTCCTTGCTATAAAATGAGGAAGCCAGATTTCTGCCCTTGATAATGGAAGAGCAGTTGGGCACGGTGGCTCACTCCTGTAATCCCAGCACTTTGGGAGGCCGAGTTGGGCAGATCATTTGAGGTCAGGCGTTCAAGACTAGCTTGGCCAACATGATGAGACCCTGTCTCTACTAAAAAAACAAAAATTATCCAGGCCTGGTGGCATGCACCTGTAATCCCAGCTACTCGGGAGGCTGAGGTAGGAGAATCGCTTGAATCCAGGAGGCGGAGGTTGCAGTGAGCCGAAATCGTGACACTGCACTCCAGCCTGGGAGACAGAGTGAGACTCTGTCTCAAAAAACAAAACATACAACATAAAAAAATAACAGCAGAGCAGCTTGTTGAAGACCAACCCTCCCACTGAGAATGTCTTAAAAAACTAGACGATACAAAAGGCCACGCATACACACACAAAAGTATTGGAGAGATGCCTTGTCAGCCAGGACTTGAGGAGATAGGACCTTGGGGGAAGGGAACCAGACTGACGTGAGTTCAATAATCTGCCAGCACTTTCCCTAACAAAGTACTTCCTGGCTAAGCAGTTCGCTGTAAGTGGATGGATGGTATTTTAGAGTTTAGGAAGCTCACCTTAGCTATCAGCAGCTGCACAGAATTGAGGAGACAAAAATTGGAGTGTGTGCTAAATACTTTCTTTGCCCTAGAAACAATAAAAGTACTAACTTATAGTGAAATCATGAATGTATGTTGTAATTTCTGAGGTAATCACTAAAAGAATAGTAAAATAATGTATGACTAACAAGTGGTTAGAGGAGGAAATGGAATTATTAAAATACTTGATTTGTCCATAATCCAAAAAGACAAAATGCAGATTTGTGGTTACTGGGGGCAAGGGAAAGGGAAAATTGTGGAGCAACTGCTTAATGGATATGGGATTTCCTTTTGGAATAACGAAAATGTCTTGAAACTAGATAGATGCGTTGGTTGTACAACATTGTGAAGTGCCATGGGTTGCTCACTTTAAAATGGTTAATTTTATGTTAGATGAATTTCACTTCAACAAAAATAAAAAATATAATAATGTTAAAAATACTTGATTTCTCCAAAAGAAGGCAACAAAAAAAGAGGAAAAGAAATACACAACAGATGGGACCAAAAAAAAAAAAAAAATAGTAAAAGCAAGATGGTAGAATTAAATCCAGTGTATCAATAATTTACATTAAATGTAAATGGTCCTAATATATCAAACAAAAGACAGAAATTTTCATAAAACCCAATTGTATGCTGCTTATAAAAGACACATTTAAATGTCACAATGCAGGAAGGTCAAGTAAAGAAAGGAAAAAGATGTATTATATAAACACAAATCTAAGGAAAACTCTAGAACTGAACTAATATCAGACAAAGTAGACTTAGAGGAAGAAGAATTACTAGAGATAAAGAGGAACAATTCATAATGATAAAATCCAATCCACCAGGAAGCCATGATAATTTTAAATTTGATTGCAACTAATAACAATTTCAAACATATGAAGCAAAACTTGACAAAATTAGAGAGAAACAAACAATCTATAGTCATATTGGAAGATTTAACATGCTTCTCTCAATAATTGATAGAAAAAAAGAAAAAAATCACAAAAATATCTAAGATTTAAACACTACAATATATAAACTTGACCAATTAACTTATAAAGAATTTGCATTCAACAACTATATGATATACACTTTTTCCTGTTTTTCCAAACTTTTATATTTACTAAAATTGATTGTACATGGGGGCCATAAAGCAAGTCTCAACACAATTCAAAGGACTGAAATCATATAGCTATACATGCTCTGACCACAGTAGGATTAAGCTAGAATCAGAAACAGAAAGATAACAAGATAAGTTTAAGAGATCCATTGGACAACAGAGTGACTATAGTTAATATTGTAATTTTTTTTTTTTTTTGAGACAAAGTTTCACTCGGTTGCCCAGGCTGGTGTGCAGTGGTGTGAACATGGCTCACTGCAGCCTCGATCTTCCAGCCTTAAGCAATCCTCCTGCCTCAGCCTCACCTGTATTCTTGAAAATTGCTGAGAGTAAGATTGTAAGTATTCTCATCACAAAAAAAGTATGTGAAGTAATGCATATGTTAATTAGCTCAATTTAGCCATTCCACAATGTATACATATTTCAAAACATTACATTGCATGTGATAAATATATACAATTTGTATTTGCCAATTTAAAAATTAAACTTCAAAAACGGGCAAAAGGTCTTGAACAGATGTCTCTTCAAAGAAGGTATACAAAAGGCCAATAAGCACATGAAAAGATGCTGAATACCAGCCACTGCAAAAACACACTGAAGTACACAGACCAATGACACTATGAAGAAACTGCATCAACTAGTCTGCAAAATAACCAGCTGGCATCATGATGACAGGACCAAACTCACTAGTAACAATATTAACCTTAAATGTAAATGGGCTAAATGCCCCAATTAAAAGACACGGACTGGCAAACTGGATAAAGAATCAAGACCTATAGGTGTGCTATATTCAGGAGACACATCTCATGTGCAAAGACATACACATAGGCTCAAAATAAAGGGATGGAGGAAAATTTACCAAGCAAATGGAAAGCAGAAAAAAGCAGCAGTTGCAATCGTAGTTTCTGACAAAACAGACTTTAAACCAACAAAGATAAAAAAGGACAAAGAAGAACATTACATAATGGTAAAGGGATTAATTCGACAAGAAGAGTTAATAATCCTAAATATATATGCACCCAATACAGGAGCACCCAGACTAATAACACAAGTTCTTGGAGACCTACAAAAAGACTTAGACTCCCATGCAATAGTAGTGGAAGACTTTAACACTTCATTTTCAATATTAGACAGATCATCGAGACAGAAAATTAACAAAGATATTCAGGACTTGAACTCAGCTCTGAATCAAGTGGACCTGATAGATATCTGCAGAACTCTCCACCCCAAAACAACAGAATATACAATCTTTTCAGTGCCACATGGCACTTACTCTAAAATCTATCACACAATTGGAAGTAAAACACTCCTCAGCAAATGTAAAAGAACTGAAATCATAACAGTCTCTCACACCACAGTGCAATCAAATTAGAACTAAGATTAAGAAACTCACTCAAAACCAAACAACTACACTACACAGAAATTGAACAACCTGCTCCTAAATGACTCCTGGGTAAATAATAAAATTAAGGCAGAAATCAAGAAGTTCTTTGAAACCAATGAGAACAAAGAGACAATGTACCAAAATCTCTGGGACGAAGCTTAAGCAGGGTTACAAGGAAAATTTATAGCACTAAATGCCCACATCATAAAGCTAGAAAGATCTCAAATCGACACCCTAACATCACACCTAAAAGAACTAGAGAAGCAAGAATAAACAAATCCAAAAGCTAGCAGAAGACAAGAAATAACTAAGATCAAAGTGGAACCAAAGGAGACACAAAAAATCCTTCAAAAAATCAATGAATCCAGGAGCTTGTTTTAGGAAAAAATTAATAAAATAGATATACCACTAGCTAGACTAATGAAGAAAAGAGAGAAGAATCAGAGAATCAAATAGACACAATAAAAAATGATAAAGGGGATATCACCACTAACCCCACAGAAATACAAACAACCACCAGAGAATACTATCAACACCTCTACACAAATAAACCAGAAAGTCTAGAAGAAATGGATAAATTCCTGAACACATACCCCCCCAGACTAGGCCAGGAAGAAGTTGAATCCCTGAATTGCCCAATAACAAGTTCTGAAATTGAGGCAGTAATAAATAGCCTGCAGTAATAAATAGCCTATTAACCAAAAAAAGCCCAGGACCAGATGGATTTACAGCTGAATTCTACCAGAGGTACAAATAACCAGCTGGCATTCCTTCTGAAGGAGCTGGTACCATTCCTTCTGAAACTATTCCAAACACTATCATCACTCTAATGATAGTTTCTTTTACTGTGCAGAAGCTCTTTAGTTTAATTAGGTCCCATTTGTCAATTTTTGCTTTTGTTGCGATTGCTTTTGGTGTTTTTGTCATGAAATCTTTGCCCATGCCTATGTCCTGAATGGTATTGCCTAGATTTTCTTCTAGGGTTTTTATAGTTTTGGGTTTTACATATAAGTCTTTAATCCGTCTTGAGTTAATTTTTGTATAAGGTGTAAGGAAGGGGTCCAGTTTCAATTTTCTGCATACGGCTAGCCAATTTTCCCAGCACCATTTATTAAACAGGGAATTCTTTCCTCATTGCTTGTCTTTGTCAGGTTTGTTGAAGAGCAGATGGACATAGATGTGTGGTCTCATTTCTGAGATCTCTATTCTGTTCCATTGGTCTATCTGTTGGTACAATGCTGTTTTGGTTACTGTAGCTTTGTAACATAGTTTGAAGTCTGGTAGGGTGATGCTTCCAGCTTTGTTCTTTTTGCTTAGGATTGCTTTGACTTTGTCTTGGCTATACGGGCTCTTTTTTGGTTCCATATGAAGTTTAAAGTAGTTTTTTCTAACTCTGTGAAGAATGTCAATGGTAATTTAATGGGAATATCATTGAATCTATAAATTACTTTGAGCAGTATGGCCATTTTCACAATATTGATTCTTCCTATCCACAAGCATGGAACTTTTTTCCATTTGTTTGTGTCCATTGTTTGCAGCCAACAAACATATGAAAAAAAGTTCCACATCACTGATCATTACAGAATTGCAAATCAAAACCACAATGAGATAGCATCTCATGCCAGTCAGAATGGCAATTATTAAAAAGTCAAGAAACAACAGATGCTGGTGAGGCTGTGGAGAAATAGGAATGCTTTTACACTGTTGGTGGAAATGTAAATTAGTTCAACCATTGTGGAAGACAGTGTGGCAATTCCTCAAGGAGCTAGAACCAGAAATACCATTTGACACAGCAATCTCATTACTGGGTATATACCCAGAGGAATATAACTCATTCTATTATAAAGATACATGCACATGTATGTTCATTGCAGCCCTATTCACCATAGCAAAGACATGGAATCAACCCAAATGCCCAACAATGATAGACTGGATAAAGAAAATGTGGTACATATACACCACGGAATACTGTGCAGCCATAGAAAAGAACGAGATCATGTCCTTTGCAAGCACATGGATGGAGCTGGAAGCCATTATCCTCAGCAAACTAACACAGGAATGGAAAACCAAACACTGTATGTTCTCACTTATAAGTGAGAGCTGAACAATGAGAACACATGGACGCAGGGAGGGGAACAACACACACTAGGGCCCGTCAGGGGATTGGAAGGAAGGAGAGCATCAGGATAAATAGCTAATGCATGCAGGGCTTAAATACCTAGGTGATGGGTTAATAGGTGCAACAAACCACCATAGTACATGTTTACCTATGTAACAAACATGCATGTCCTGCACATGTATCCTGGAACTTAAAATAAAATTTAAAAAATAAAATAAATAAAAACATTAAATTCAGTGAAAAAAAAAGAAAAGATGTTCAACATCATTCATCATTAGGAAAATGAAGACCAAAACCACAATGAAATACCATTTTCCACCTACTAAGATGACCATAGCCAAAAATATGGTCATTTTCCATGTTTCCAACAAGTGTTGTCGAGGGTGTGGAAAATTGAAATTCTTGTGCATTACTGTGGGAATGTAAAATGGTGCAGCTGCTGTGGAAAACTGTTTGATAGTTCCTCAAAAAACTAAACAGAATTAGCACTTGATCTGCAATTTTACTCCTAGGTATATATGTACTCAAAGGAATTGAAAGCAGGGACTCAAATAGATACTCGTATGAGAATGTTCATTGCAGCATTATTCACAATAGGCAAAAGATGGAACAACTCAGGTGTTCATCAGCAGGTGAGTGGATAAACAAAATCTGGCATATATATAGAATGGGATATTATTCAGCCATAAAAAGGAATGAAGTTCTGATTCATGTTACAAAATGGATGAACTTTGAAACAATATGCTAAGTGAAAGAAGGTAGACACAAAAGGACAAATGATTGTATGATTCCACTTATACGAGATTCTTAAAATAAAAAATTTCATAGAGACAGAAAGTAGAATAGATGTTACCAGGAGTTGGAGAGAAGGGGATGTGGGGTATTATTGTTTAATGGTTAAAGAGTTTCTGCTTCGGATCATGAAAAGGTTTTGGAAATAGTGGTAATTGCTGTACAACAATGTGAATATAACGAATGCTACTGAATTGTACACTTAAAATAGTTAAAATGGAAAATTTTGCTATACATATTCTACCACAGTTTTAAAAAATTAATGTAATGCATCAAAACCATTGAATTGTACATTTTAGATGAGTAAATGATATGCTATGTGAATTATATCTTAATAAATGGTTTTTTAAAAAAAAGATAAGAAAATCCCCATCTGTTTGGAATTTGAGCAACACACATCTGAAATGAGGAGGCCAGTACAGACGCTCTCTAGGGTCCCTTCAAGGTCTGATGGTCTCCGTGTCTGACAGCCTCATCTGCCAAATTCCCACTTCCGCTGAGCAGTGTGGTCTTTACGGCAATCTTTTCCCTGCAGCTTCGGAAGCTAATGGGATTGTCGGCCTTTGCCTCATTCTTTCTAAGACAGAAAGAAAGAAATTCCTTGGGCAGAGTGAAACAAGCTCCTACTTGCTCTCCTTCCTCTGTTTGCCACCCAAGATTCTGCAGGGGACATTCATGTTCCCCAATAACCATTTTCCCATCTTGGAGGTTGAGTCACATCACCAGGGAAACATCCACAGACCTTCCAGCTTCCTGGGAGGCCCTGTGAGCCCAGTGACAGCAGCCATTCCACTTCTGAGGCTGCTTACAGGAGGGGAAGCAGCAGCGACCTGGAAAGTGATGCCTAGACTATGTACAGACTCCTGAAAAGATCCCAGAGTGACCGAGAGACTGGCAGGGTGGGGACCTCCTTCTCCCCTGAACTCCTGAGCTGCGCCACTTATGGCTGTCTTGTATGGGCTCCTGACACTAGCTAAAAGCTAAGTCATGTGCAGCTGGCATCCCTGATTGGAGGGGTAAGTAGAGTCTGCCACAGACCAACTCCCAAACTGACAGGGGCTCTCTTCGGTCACCCCGTCCAGCCTTGCCACCTGCATATTTTCTGGAATAAATTGAATACTCCTTTACATTATGGTAAACATGACTGAAACATTTAACAGTCATCCAAACCATTTGTTCCACATACACTTATTAAGCTCCTACTACATGCCAAATACTCTGCTCGACACTGGTTACCAAGAGGGATCATAAGGATTCAAAGCTAAGAGAAATAGCTTTAAGGTGTTAAGGAACATGTTTTCAGGGGTATCCACTGGGGCTATCCTACAGATGGGTCTGAAGCTCAGTATCTTCTTGAAATTAGAGCCTGGGCTATGGCCAATCCTGGAGTCTAGAGGGGCTCAAATCTTACAGTTCCACAGCGAAAACCAAGGAGTGGCCTTCCCCCAACACTGCCCCCACACACAGGTTCCCTGCATCCTAAAATATAGGATGCAAACATTTTTGGAGACCTCATCAAAGCAGATATGTGGGTATGAAGGAATATGCATTTGGCAACAACAGGCAAAGACACTATTACCCACACACTCATGTTATTGGCATGTGACAGAGCCCCCTGGTCCTAGGGCTGTGCTGAAGCCTGGAGAGGGCTCACGTGTCACTCTCAGGTGACACTGTACTTTCATTTTCATAAATGAGCAAAGTGAGCAGGAGATGTGGGTCCTGTGGGAGAATGAAGAAGGCTGGTCCTTAGAGGAATGGTTATAGGGACAGTGTGAGAAGAGGGTACAGGTGAGTCCAGGTGGCCTGGTTGGGATAAGCAGGAGGGACTTCTAGCCTCTGGAGGGCCTGCTGGGTGAGCCCCAGGCTTCCCTAAAGCAGCTTCAACGTCTGATGGCACTCGGGCTACCAACCCCATGCAGCAGCCTTTCATGGTTCTCCACCTGAGCCTCTACTCCTCTAAGCCTCAGTGCACCTGTGCTCTGACCTCTGAGAAGGGGGCCTGCACAGATGAGAGTAAGGCTGATCTCCTCAGCTCTGAAGCCAGGCTGCCTTTCTGACCACACCAAGCTGACATGCAGCCCCACTGCCTAGGTGAGTTGGCTGGCAGCCAGCTGAGAGCAAGCCTCAAGGCATCACAGAATACAAGCAGGAGAGGTCACTCAGGCTGGGCACAGTGGCTCATGACAGTAATCCCAGCACTTTGGGAGGCCGAGGCAGGAGGATCATTTGAATCCAGGAGTTCAGAGGGGAAGGGAACAGGCTCCAGGCCCCAACCCCAGCTTCAGCACAGACGAGCCAGTTGGCCATGGACAGTTATTTAACCATCTGACTCCAGTCCTTCATCCGTGAAATTGGGAACTAACGCCTGCCCACAGGCTCTGTGTGAAAATTAAATGAAAGTGAAGGTGGAGACACGAACACTGCCTGGGTTCAACAATATAAATTCCCTTTCTTGCCTCAGCTCTCCACAGCTCAACACTCTTTTTAGGAAGCAAAGATCACCTTTCCACTCTCATGCTGGATTTCTTAATACAATTCTCAAAGATTCCCTTGCGCGTCCAGTCAAGTAAAGTCCTCAGTAACTTTTCCTTGACTCAAACACCCTCAGGTCCCAAATCCCCCAGCTTAGCCCCTTCCAATTTCAGGAAATCTGTGCTCATTAATGCAAGAGCCATGAACCCCTTGAAAGAGAACCTCAGAACCTCAGGACAATGGGAGAAAGTGCTGACAGGCAAGCTTGACGCAGCGGGTAGAAGATGGAACACATCATTGACGGCTACACAGCCCATGCCTTGGAGACAGCACACGGATATCTGCTGAGTCTCCCTCAAGGAGACCATCATTACCCTCTTACATGAAGCTGGTATGATGTCATACCAAAGGGAGTGTAGGTGTGTGCCTCTCAGGCCCACCACAGACGTTGCATCACGGCTTGGAACACCTATAGGATCATCACCCTTTGTGTTAGGCTGAAGCAGTCCTTGAGGCAAGGATTCAGGTGCAAGTACTTTATTTGGGAGATGATCTCAGACAACATAGACAGGGGCATGGGGAAATAGGGAGGAGAAAGGGACAGGGAGGGGAAAGAAGTCAATAAGGGGCTTGTTATCAAGCAAGTTATAGTGAACAACTGAAGCTCAGAGTTATGCTAACCTAGGGGGTTAATTGGTTAACCTAGGGGTTAATTGGTTAGTTGGTTGGGGGGCCGCCTCTAAGGGCAATAACTCTAAGGTGCTTCCAGATTGTTCCTTGTGTGGGCAGAAGGTGTTCCCATGGCCAGAAAGAAGCTCTGGGGCAGAGTCGCAGGTATTTGCAGTAGGCAGCCCTCAGGCATGTACAGTGAGCGTGGGGTGTGGGCAAGACGCCCACACTGTGGTCACCTTGCTGCATGTGCTCCCAGCTCAGTGTGCAGCCTTGGATTGGTGATCCAGCATCCCAAGATATGTGATGAGAAAAGCAAAAGCCTGGATGGAATGCAGTCACAAGGTCTCTGATGCCTGGACAGTGTTTCACTTCCTGTGAATTGACTAATTCACATGATAGTTTAGCTTGTGAGTTGAATGATTAGATGATGTTATCCAGAGCCCAGTGAATAATGACTATTTATTGGCTGCTTAGCTATTTGAGGCTTTCAACCCATATTGTGGTAAATCATCAGAACGCCTGAAAGGAAGATTTTGTTATTTCTAATTTAGAGATAGAAAAATTGAGAGTTAGAAATTAAATGAACTGGCCAAGCTCCCATAGCTACTAAGAATACTACTCAGAATTCAAGTGTATGTGAAACAGGGATCTTTGTGAGATGCATACACTGCACTCTAACACCTCCTTGACTCCTGAGTACTCTGATGAATCAAACCTCTGAACGTGTAAAGATGGGGTGAGACTCTGGGCCCACAGTGACCCCAACCAGGTTGCAGATATCCTGTGAGGGACAGCCATCAGTCAGCCCCAATTGCTCACACCTGTTTTCTGCTCATTCTCATCCTACTAAAAACAAAATTCCCATCAGGTCCTCAGTAACTCCCCCAAACTCGCCTGGGTCCTCAGTCTCAACAAGACCCTCTTCTCTGTGTTAAAGAAAATCGTATTCTAACACTTGCTAAAACAATAAGGAAGACTTTATTCAGGACTATTGCGATGGGATATTGCAATAGGGGTGAGAGATCAGGTTCAACTTCAAATTCAAGGACAAGGGGGTTTGTCAGCCAAGAGCAGAGTGAGAGGGTTAGTGGATATGGAAAGTTGCTAAGAGAAGACATCAAGGATAGGAGATTCTTGTGAAATCAACTTAACAGCATTCTTGCTAAACACAGACTAATGTGATCAGATATCAAGCATGGGGGATTCTCCCTAAACTGACTTGGCAGGATTCTTATTAAAACTGGACTGGGCAAGGACAGACACAGACACAGGAGTCCAAGGTCAAGGCCTAGTTGAGAAGAGGTTCTCAGGAGCCTCACTAAAGTCTGGTCAAAGACAGAGTCTTTGTCACTTGCCACAAAGGTCCAGATAACAGTTATGAAGCCAGACACTGGGACTTGGTGCTCTGAATCCTCAAAATACTCTGGGAGGCAAGGACCAGGATCATCATCTTTACTTCACCAATGAAGAACTAACAAGTTAAGTACCTTGCCCAAAGTCAGACTGCCAGCCAATAAGAGAGCTGGGATTTGAACCCAGAAAGTCTGGCATCAAACCCATAGTTTTACCCACCACATGACACAGCTTCTCATCCTGTTGATTCTTTAGTGGATTTCATGCTTAATTAATCTTCCCACCAAATTTGGGAATGAAGAGACCCAAAGAGATGGGGCTATCATATAATCCTGCTTTACAACAGACCATCCTTCACATCCTCACTAGTTACTTTGGGGCCTCTAAAGATAAGCCATTGTAATGGACGCTTCATAATGTGATTTGACCAACAAAAACATTGGTACACAAAAGAGGAAACCAGAGCAGATTTCTGCATTCGTTTCTATTTTTATTGTATTCTGCTTTTGTTTAATAATAAGGGGGAGGAGACTGGGCTCGAGCACTCATCTGCAGGAAGAATTTTTTATTACCAGGGGCTGGAAAACAAAATGGGTTTTAATTTATTCCAATTTCATTTCAATTTTGCCAGTGGACATCTGTGCTTGTGAGCTTGGAAACCATAATACTCGACTAATACTTTCCAATAATTTTCTTTTGATAATTCCTCTGACAGTGTGAAGAAAAGGGCCTGAACATGGATTAAATATCACATGACAACATTTTCCCAAATCTACATGGCAAACTGCTACTTTTCTTTTTCTACGAAGATAATAGGAGGAAAAAAGCAATTTATCAGAGCAGAAAGCTGCAGACGGGGTTCAGAGAACTAGGGTTCTTCTCCTGGCTCTGCTACCCACTATCCAGATGTGTGGCCTGGGGCAGGGGAATTCACCTCTCTGGGTTTCTGTTTCCACATTGGGAAATGAGATGCTTAGACTGTGTGATTCCCAAAGTCCCTCCCAGCTCTGAAATTTCCAGAGTCTCTGGTACAACTTGGTGCCAAATGACCTTTATAGTGTCGGCATCTTAGCTTTGGACGTACTTTGAGTTAACCTGGTTCACTGACTAACATAGGGAAGGAAATCTACAATTAATTGGGCACATATGAGAGCTCTTAAAGAAAAAAGCAACAGTTTACATCAGGAATCCCAAATGGCAGGTGGCATAAGTGAGGGCATCAGGCTGAGCAAGGAAACATTAGGGAGCAGTGGGGACACTGCTGAACTGAGAGCTCACAGTGTCTCTGAAGATGGCAGCTGCTCCTTTGCGCCATCCAGTGGCTTACATGTGGCAACGCAGGCGCAGTGCAACCAGAAACTGGTTTTTCAAGCAAAAATAGAAACCTAGATTTTTATGTTCTGTTTCCCAATTATTTAAACACTGCTGGGGCCAAAGAAAACATATTCAGGAGCCCTAGTTAGCAAATCTTGAGTCACATGCACTGGGTGTCTACCCCATTCTCTTTTCTCCGGGACCATCCTGTACTTCCTCTGTCTGGCAAAGCATTTATTTCTGTTTACTCATCTGTCTCCCTGCTGGACACAAAGCATTTTAAGGGTCATGGGTTCTATGCCTGTCTTGAGTAGCAGATTGTTGGTAGTCAATGAAATAAAGGAATTTTACTATTTACAATGAACGCATCACTGTATTAGTCTGCTCAGGCTGCCATTAAAAAATGGCATGGCTTAAACAACAGAAATTTACTTCTCACAGTTCTGGAGGGTGGAAAGTCCCAGATCAAGGTCCAGCAGGGCTTAGTTTCTGGTGAGGGCTCTCTTCCTGGTTTACAGAGGGCTTCCTTCTCACTGCATCTTCACATGGCCTTTCCTTGGTGTGTGCACACACAGAGAGAGAGCTCTCTGTTGTCTCTTCTTACAAGGACGCTAATCCTATTGGATCAGGGTCCAACCCTTATGACCTCATTTAACTTTAATTACCTCCTCAGAGACTCCATCTCCAAATGCAACTACACTGGGACCCAGGGCTTGAATATATGAATTTGAGGAAGACACAAACATTCAGTTTATAACACTCACCAATGCCAACTCACAAGAATTTACCAAAAGCATGGGGGAGGAAAAGGACAAGAAGCTGGGTCTAGAGGTCAAGAGAGATGGGAGACTAGGGCCTCTCAAGCTCAGGCTTGCCCCAGCCCCTCTCCTCAAGAGACAGCCCCCACTTCTCACCTTGATGATGCTTCTTGCTCCTCCAATTGCCCACTGAGCTGAGCAACGGCTTTCACCAGGACTATGACCCTGATATTTCCAACAAGCCGACAAACACACAAAGCTGGCCAGGCCACCCCTAGCATCCACAGGCATCATCTCCCTTCCTTGCAACAGGCCCAGGCAGGTGAAGTAATGGGTCCAAGGTCACATAGGTAGTGAGTGGCAAAGCCCAGATTCAACTCCTGCCCCACCCCTCAAGCATCACTGCTTTCCTCCCACCAACTTCTCCACCAGATGTCATCCCCAACCTAGAACTTTCAGATGCTAAGAGTCAGCACCTGAAGCCTGAACTAACTGATACCTCCTAGGAATCATTCCTCACATTTCCCAGTCCCCTGCAGGAAGTAACTCATGAAGAGTGGCTTCTGGGCTCCCAGCAAGAACCCTCACTCAGAAATGGTTTTCTACCACTCTGCTATCCAATGCTTGAAATT
Organism: Nomascus leucogenys; assembly: GCF_006542625.1. Classification (NCBI taxonomy): domain Eukaryota; kingdom Metazoa; phylum Chordata; class Mammalia; order Primates; family Hylobatidae; genus Nomascus; species Nomascus leucogenys. The sequence goes on from NC_044386.1 coordinate 50,256,173, forward strand.
CCATTTTTTGAACTTCCTAAGTCAAACCCTGGTGATGAGGCCTGGTTGCTATCAGAATCATTCAGGAAGCTTTTAATTTTTTTTATACTATGAAAAACTCACTGTTTTTCCATCTGTTAATATTTATTCTAAAATTTTAAACAATATATAAAGAGAAAAGGAAGAAAAAATTCACCTGAAATCCTACCCTGAGATTACCATTATTGATACATTAATGACCTAAATCCATGCATTTCATTATGAATATATATTTTATATATTCATATACAATATATATTTATATATGTATGTATTTGTTTTATATATATATATATATAGCATCCACAGGCATCATCTCCCTTCCCTGCAACAGGCCCAGACAGGTGAAGTAACGGGTCCAAGGTCACATGGGTATATATATGTGTGTGTATATATAGCTTTTATGATGTCTTATCACACAAGCTGTTTTTTTCATTGTTACCTCTTTAAAAACAGTATTGGTGGGAAGGCTACCTTGGTTACTGTCTTGTTCCTCCTCTGTTTCCTTTCATCCACACAACTTGGTCCAGGTCACCAGTGTTAACAACCTTCTCTACGCTTATCAATCATACATAGATATATAGACAGATATAGACTAATGATGATGATGAAGATGATGATGATAAAAGTTTAAAAAGACAATAGAGGCCGGGCGTGGTGGCTCACGCCTGTAATCCCAGCACTTTGGGAGGCCGAGGCGGGCAGATGATGAGGTCGGGAGATCAACACCATCCTGGCTAACACAGTGAAACCCCATCTCTACTAAAAATACAAAAAATTAGCTGGGCGAGGTAGCGGGCACCTTGTAGTCCCAGCTACTCGGGAGGCTGAAAGGCAGGAGAATGGCGTGAACGGTGGGGGGCGGAGTCTGCAGTGAGCTGAAATCACGCCACTGCACTCCAGCCTGGGCGACAGCGAGACTCCGTCTCAAAAGAAAAAAAAGAAAAGAAAAGAAATTTAAAAAAGAGCGGGATCTCACTGTGTTACCCCAAGCTGATCTCGAACTCACGCCTCAAACAATCCTCCCTGCCTGAGTTTCTCAAAGTGCTGAGATTACAAGCGTGAGCCACCTTGCCCGGCTGCTACCTAGTTTTAAACACAATAAAAATTTAAAGACCTTCTGTTCAATACAACAAAACTGGATCACACTTTTGACTCATCTCCCTTCAGAGATCTTGTTAAAATGTAGGCAGAGAAATTGTAAAAAGGAATAAGCAAGGTTAGGTGTGGTGGCTCAAGCCTGCAGTCCCAGCACTTTAGGAGGCCGGGGCAGGAGGATTGCTGGGGCCCAGGAGTTGGAGACTAGCCTGGGCAATATGGCAGGATCTCATCTCTACAAAAAATAGAAGGGTTGGCCAGGCGTGGCGGCATGTGCCTGTGGTCCCAGTTATTCGGGAGGCTAGGGTAGAATGATTGCTTGGGCCTGGGGGGCAGAGATTGCAGTGAGCAGAGATGGTGCTCCTTAACTCCAGCCTGGGCAAGAAAGGGAAACCCTGTCTCAAAAAAAAATTTTTTTTAAGTAAACTGGGTAATTTATAAAGAACAGAAATTTACTTTCTCATGGTTCTGGAGGCTGGGAGGTCCACGATATAGGCGCCTGTAGGTTGCGTATCTGGGGAGGGCCTGTGCCTCACTGCTGGCACTACCTATGGGCCCTCACATGGAGGAAGAAAGTGAACCCATTCTCTCAAGCCCCCCACCTTTTTTTTTTTGGTGGGGGACAGAGTCTCACTCTCTCACCCAGGCTGGAGTACAGTGGCACGTTCCTGGCTCACTGCAACCTCCACCTCCTGGGTTCAAGCGATTCTCCCACCTCAGCCTCCCAAGTAGCTGGGACTGCGGGCACCTGCCACCACGCCAGCCTGATTTTTGTATTTTTGGTAGAGATGGGGTTTCACCGTGTTGGCCAGGTTGGTCTGGAACTCCTGACCTCATGATCCACCCACTCTGGCCTCCCGAAGTGCTGGGATTGCAGGCGTGAGCCACCGCACCTGGAAAAAAAAAAAAAAAAAGACAATAGAGATTACCCCTTGATTTATCATTTTCAAAAAAGAAATAATATACATTTCTCTGGCTCCTGATTTTCTCATTTAATAATATCTCATGGGAATACTTCTTAGTCACCTTTTTAAAAAACAAAATATTCCATAATGGTGATAATTACAATTCACTACATTATTCCCCTTTTGAAGGGAACTTTAGGTTCTATTTTTGTCACTATGCATAATGTTGCAATAACTATCTGAGGACCTATTTATCCATACATACTATTTTTGTTCCATCAGAGAGATTCCCTGGAATGGAATTGCCAGGTTGAAAGAATGTGCATTTTTAATTTTAATTGCTAATGCCAGATGGCTTTCCACAATGTGGTAGCAATCTCCATTTCTACCAATAGTGCATAAGTAAACTCTCTCCTGCCTCCCACCAGTAGTAGGTGTTATCATCCTTTAACTTCTGTCAACCTGACAGGTGGAAATTGATAGCCCATTGTTACTTTTCTTGCATTTCCCTACCAGTGAACTTGAGCATCTTTTAATGTTCATTCGTCATTTGAATTTGTGCTTCTGTGAGAGGCCTGCCCTTATCCTTTGCCCATTTTCAATTGAATTGTTTGCCTTTTTGTTATCAGTTTGTAAGATGTTAACTTTTGAGGGGTAGAGACTGGCTAGTGGTTGACCTAAACTGTTTCTTTGTCCTCATGGGAGCAGCCAGACCACATGTCCCAGCCTCTCTTGTGCTTGTGCATATCCATAGTCTCAGTTCTAGTCAGTGAAGAATGGGTGGAAGTGGAGTATTACCCTTCCAGGCCTGGCCCACAAAACTACCCACTTGTGAGCCTACCTACTAATTTCCCTTCCACAAGGATCTTGGAAGCCACATATTAAAGATGGCGGTGCACACAATAGAAAGAGCCCAGGTTCCTGAATCTCTGCCTGGAGGAGGGCTGCCTGCCAAACAGGATCACCCATCATGGACTTGATATGAGTGAGAAATTCAATTCTATTGTGCTAAACCATAGAGTGTAATGGGTTTATATGTACAACAGAGCCAATCTAACTAACACACCCACCACCTGCCATATGTGTTACAACTGTTTCCGACAAACTATCATTTGTGTAATGACTGTGCTTGCAGTAAAATTTAAGTTGTAAAATGTTTATATTTTCTTGTACGCCTGCATTTTATAGCCTCTATATTTTCCATCTAAAATGGTTTCTGGGGAGCTTTTTACAAGTACAGATTCTAAGATCCACCCTAGAAAATTCTGCTGCAAGCAGTCTGGAGTGGAGCCAGGAAATCTCGATCTTCTTACAGCTCCCTGGGGTTATTCTGCTGCATCCCAGGATTGGAGAGTATTGCTTAGGATATTAAAGTGGCAGCCCCTGCCACAATGGAAGCAACTCTGGGAGTAACCTAACCTGCCTCCTAAAAGTAGATTCCTAGCGACACCTGGAAGGAGCCTAAACTGAAGCTGGGTTAGCCCAGTATCATGTGGGAGGTTCTGAGCCCATACCCAGGCTTCTCCACTTCCTCAGGTGTGCCCTGGGGTAAGTAATTTAATTTCTCTAGGCCTCCTTTCCCCTCTCCTACAAAATGGAAGTGATAATAATTCCTGCATTGTGATAGGAATACCTACTTAGCTTTCAGGGTCAAGGCAAAGATAAAGTTACATGTAAAATATTTCATCCTAAACCTGGTGCATGGGACTGGCCCAAGAAATTATTAACTCAAGGCTAATAACATAACCTTAAACTATTTAACTAAATATTACCTAAATATATATTAACCTAAAATACAACCTTGCCTAATTTACAATTTTCCCTGTGATAGCTCTGCTGGATGCCATCAGACACTAAGCCCTTTCACTTCAAAATGCAAATTATAGACATTCATTACATGAGATATATAGATACAGATAGATATATTTAAAGAGCAGTTAGCTTTACAAGCATAGGATAATTCCAGAACTGCTCTCAAAGCTTGCTTAGTTATCTGTCTTGTATTAACATTTTTGTGCATGCATGTGTGAGGTGTGGTGTGTTAGCGTGTGTGTGTGCATGTGTGTGTAAATGCATAAGGACTATGAGCTCTCCAGATAAGGTTTGGATGCAGTGACAGTGACTCATGAATAACTGCTCAGGGGGATTCCTGACTAATCCACAGAAAAGCAACTGCCAACATTAATTTAGGAAAATGAAATTTATTGAGGGCCTACCCCGTGCCAAGCACTGTGTTAAGAGTATTATTTGCTCTCTCATTCAATCTTTAAATAAGCACATAAAATTCTATGATACTGTTCCCAGTAACATCTTGTTCCTACAAGATGAGAAAACTGAGGCTCAGAGAGGCTAAGCTGCCCATAGTTACAAAGTTGTGGAAGGGTGGAGGCAGAATGTGCCTCCAGGTATGGGGTTTCATTGGAGATGATGAAAACGTTCTAAAATTAGTTTACGGTTATGCTTGTGCAATGTGGGCATACAAAAAAACCACTGAATTACACACTTTAAACAGGTGAACTTTAGGGTATGGAAATGATATCAATAAAGCTACTTTAAAAAACAAAAGTGCGCCCAGGTCTAGCTGACTCTACAACCAGATTTGAATGAAAGACATCTGGTTGAAAGAGTGCTTTCATGCGAATCACCTTGTTCATGTCCAGCCCCTCTTCCACTCCCATCACCACCCCATGACTGTGGAAAACCCTCTGCCTCCTAAGGGGAGGGGTGAGATGGATAAACAAAGCCAAAACTCTTGTATGGCCTCCAGACCAAATGGTCAGCAAGGCTGAGGTGGGCATCAGTGTCAGGAATCAGTGTCAGGAACGTGTGGGATAAGGTGCACTTCCATACACACCAAACCTCTGCCAAAACCTCATCAGCCATTTGCAACACGCGCTGGCTAGCCTTTGTTTAAAATCCAGATCTGTTCTCAGGGATCCCACTGGAACCACTCAGCAGCTCACCTTTGCCTTTAGGGTTACATGTGGAGCCTTTAGCACAAACCCCAAATCCCTCAAGACCCAGGGCCCCTCCGCTGCCACACCACACGCTACGCTCTGGCCACACTGGAGACTGTACTGTCCCCTGCCTACCCATGACACTCAAGTCTTCATGCTCAGGTCTGCATTGCTCCTTGTCTTCCTGGGAGGATCCTACTCAGCAGGGGATTTGATGTGAACATCTTATGTGTGGCTCCCCTCTATCCTCTCCCCCACAGCCCCACGTCCTAGTCCTCCACTTACATTTTCTTTATATACCTATCTCAGCATCTTCCACACTGCATTGTCACCATTTGTTTCTTGCTGTCTTCCCGTCTCTCCACAGCCCTGTCTCTGCTGGTCTATACAGACTACTGACCACTTGCCACTCCACTTAGACAGTGCAAAGGCACTGTTGTGGCTTGAATTATGCCTCCCAAAAAGATATGTTGAAGTACTAACCTCAGGTCCCTGTGAATGTGACCTTAATTGGACATAGGGTCTTTGTAGTTCTAATTAGTGAAGATGAAATCATACTCATTAGGGTGGGACCTAAATCTAACAGGACCAATGTCCTTATAAAAAGAGGAGAAGACACCAACACACAGGGAGAACATCATGTGGTGAAAGAGGCTGAGAGTGGAGCGACACAGCTGCAAGCCAAGGAACGCCAAGGATTCCCACCAGCCGCCCACACCCAGGAAAAGGCAAAGAAGAGTCCTCCTCTAGAGCCTTCAGAGGGAGCACGGCCCTGCAGACATTTGATTTCAAACTTCTAGCCTCCAGAACTGTGAAAGAATAAACTTCTGTTGTTTGAAGTCACTCTGTTTGTAGTACTTTGTCACAGCAGGCTGAGCAAACGAATACTAATACCTTATGCCCATTAAGACCAAATCTGATTTCATGATCTCATCATCCAAACCAGCCTCTCCCCTGATTTTAGCACAACCTTCATCCTGTTACACCAGACAAAAACCCACAAGCAGTGCAGGCAACTTCCTCTCCCTCCTATCCCCATTTCCAGTTCATTATTTTAGAAGACGTTACTGTGTCTTCTAAATATTTCTGCAACCTGCCCACTTCTCTCCAGCTCCATCCTGCCAACCTAGTTTATCATCTCTCACCTGGACTACTGGCCTCCCCACACACATTCTTGCCCCACGAATTTTTCTCCACATGGCAGCCACAATGACATTGTTAAAAATGAAGTCTTTTTTTAACAAGGGATGATAGGTTCTCATCCCTCCTCAACATACTTCATGGCTTTCCATTGCTCTTAGGAAAAAGATAAAACTCATTTCTCCAGCCACCGTGAGTACCACCCTCTCTCTCACTCTGAGATCCAGCTACTCTTTGACCTTTTTGGAGTTCTTTCAATTTGCCACACTCCCTCCGTCCCACCATAAAACCCTGTACAAATCACTCCTTTGTCAAAAGGCTTTTCACACCATCCCAGGCTCCCACTCAAATAGTTACCTCCTGATCTTCCTTAAGATGCAGCTTGGCCATCACTTCTTCAGAAAAACTTTCTCTGACCTGGTCAGGTAATTCTCCCTAACTGCTGCTCCCCTGGCACCTCTTCGATGGTATCAGTGAAGGGTACTCAGTCAAGATTAGGTTTGGCTGCATTTAATAGAAACCCACCTACAGTGGTTTAAACAGAAAGAAGAGTATATTCCTCTCACATAACCAGAAGTCCAGAAGTAGGAAACCCAGGCCAGGCTCCTTCTTACTGCCCACTCCACCATCCTAACAGGAGGCTTCCAGAGTCACTTATGGCTCAATGCCTGTGGAAATCCCAACCAACATATTAGCATTCTAAGCCCCAGGAAGGAAGATCAGACAAAACTCCTCTCCTTTAAAGAGACACTCCGATTGTTCCATTCCTCTGGCTCATGGGCCAGAACTTAGTCATATGCCCATAACTAGCTGCAAGAGATGCTGAGAATGTGTCTTTCACTCAAATGACAACTAAAAAGTAGGATTGTGCTACCAAGAAAATGAAAGTGAATAGATGAGGCGATTATCATTATTGTGATTACATATTATTTGAGTGATTTGAGGACTGATGTCTATTTCCCCAACTAAATGATAAGAAATATATGGGCAAAACCTTTGTATATTTTTGCTCAGAACTATATGCATATGCCTTAATGAACATGTGTTGAGTATATTTGACAGAGCAGTCAAATTACTCCTCTGTTTCCCCATCTGATAAATGGACAAAATAATAGTACCTATCTTAAGAGTTGTTGTGAGAATTAAATTAAATAATATATGCAGACCAGGTGCAATGGCTCATGCCTGTAATCCCAGCACTTTGGGAGGCTGAGGCAGGAGGATCACTTGAGGCCAGGAGTTCAAGACCAGCCTGGCCAATACAGTGAAACCTCGTCTCTACCAAAAAATATGAAAGTTAACCAGGCATGGTGGTGCACACCTGTAATCCCAGCTACTCAGGAGGCTGAGGCAGAATTGCTTGAACCCAGGAGGTGGAGTTTGCAGTGAGCCGAGACCATGCCACTGCACTCCAGCCTGGGCAACAGAGTAAGACCCTGTTTCCAAAATAAATAAATAAATAATATATGCAAGATGCTTCACATAAAACCCAGAATCTGGCAAACACTCTATAAATATTAAATATTATTATTAATCCCACTGAGTGAACTCCTTTGAGGCACATTCTATCTGATTCACTGGCATCTAGATGCTCACTAAAGGTCACTGAATGAACAAGTGAATTAATGGATGAAGTAAATTGGGAAGGATTATAATCATATATATTTTACAAGTGAGAAAACTGAAACTAAGTCTATTAATAAGTGATATTAGTGCTAATTCTGGTTCCACCACATATTTAAATATGAGAAATTTCAGAACCAAGAAAACAAACTTCAAAACCAGTGAACAGATTCTGGAAAGTTGGCAACAGCAGTGGCAGGCTGGCAGGCTGGGGATCTTCCTGAACCCTTGCATAAAAATAGAGCAAATAGATAACAAAATTGAAACCCATAAGCAACATTTCCAACAAAACTAAGTGGCAAGGGGTCCCCAGGAAGCCCAAAACACAAGCAGATGAAACAAGCCACCAACAACCACAGATCTGTGAGTTATGGATATGTGCAGAGAGGAAGCAGAGGGCAGCATCAGGGCTTCTGATGGACTTGAGAGAATCCCCAGAGAGCCAACAGATATTCACTAGGAAGTCTGGTGGGTCAACTGAGGCAAAAACTGGGAGAAGCTGTGCTCAATCATAGACTGGGGTAAGGACTAAAGAGGCTGGAGCAGCCAGAGGCCCTGGGAGTGCTCTAAACTGACAGCCAGGGTTCCCTTCCAGGACAAAATAACTCAGTTCCACACTGAAAATAAACTACTTGTAGTAGAGTAAAAATAAAGCAGGACAGGGTCAAAAGAGTTGAAGAACAACAGCTCAGATAGATGCAAGGAAGGGAACATAGCTAGTAAATCTCAGAAAGCAGGCTACCATATGTTTTAAAACCACCTGAAAACAAAGAAGTTAGAAAAGTGAATTAGGCAAGCTATCTGAACCAAGTCTGCTTCTCAAAGTTCAGACAAACTAAATTCACATAAAAATGGGCAAAAGATAAGTATCAATGTCAAATCCCATCCACGGTTACTATATTAAAAAGATGAGCAAAATGACTTCTTTCTAGAAAATAAAAACATACCAGAAAAATGTACTTTAAATATCTGAGCTGTTATATACAATTTCAAAACAAGACTAGGAACATTAAGAAAATGATACAAGATATAAAAGAATAACATGAATAAGAATTTTAAGGCAAAGTGCAGGCTCACACCTGTAATCCCAGCACTTTAGGAGGCCAAGGCAGGATGATCGCTTGAGCCTAGGAGTTTGAGCTGTAGTGAGCTATGATTGTGCCACTGAACTCCAGCTTGGGGAGAGAGTGAGACCATAGCTCTATAAAAAGAAAGAAGTGACAGATGTAAAAGAATTTTTAAAATAAGGAAAAGGTTTCATATTTATATAGTATATATTTATAGATAAATATTTGTATACATAAAATATATTTTATATGTACAATATGTAATTGTATTTATTTATATAATTATATATTTATATTACATAAGATATGCAACATAAAATATATTTTATATGTAAAATGCCCATCAATGATAGCCTGGATAAAGAAAATGTGGTACATATGCACCATGGAATACTATGCAGTCATAAAAAGAAATGAGTTCATGTGCTTCGGAGGGACATGGATGGGGCTGGAAGCCATTATCTTCAGCAAACTAACACAGGAACAGAAAATCAAGTACCACATGTTCTCACTTATAAGTGGAAGCTGAACAATGAGAACACATGGACACAGGGAGGGGAACAACACACACTGGGGCCTGTCAGTGGGGCAGGAGGAGGAAGAACATCAGGATAAATAGCTAATGCATGCTAGGCTTAATACCTAGGTGACAGGTTGATAAGTGCAGCAAACCATCGTGGCACACATTTACCTATGTAACAACCTGCACGTCCTGCACATGTATCCCAGAACTTAAAATGAAATAAAATTTAAAATAAATAAATAAAAGGAAAAGACTTCATATCTATATAAATATATTTTTATATATTCAAGTACCACCAGAGCAAACAGACACAATAAATAATTCCTCAAGAAAAATAGATTATATAAGAAAAAATAATTATTAAATTTAATAAAACAGACAAAAAGAATTTGACAGGAAAAAAACAAATATTGAAGATATCAAAGAAGATCCAACAAATTGATAATAGAAGTGCCTAAAGATAAAAACTAAAGCAAAGGAACAGGATACCATAGTAAAATGACTGGACTCTAATTTTTATAAAAGGAAAACAATGTTTTGGCATCTAGGCAAAAGAGCAAATGACTTATAAGGAAAAGAAAACCTGATTATTATCAAACATTTCAACATTTTATTCCATAAGCATACAGAGTACATTTGCAACTTTTTTATAAATCTAAAATTATCCTAAAATAAAAATGTGTTTAAGTTTTTCTTTAATTTGTTTTCAATTTGGAACATCAAATGAAATCACGAGCTGTTTTCTCTTTAAATAAGTGTGTGTGTGTGTGTGTGTGCGTGTGCACGTTTTTCTACCTCTGCCTACTGTAAAGACATAAATAATGACCCAATGGCCAATCTAGCCCCCAAAATTGTGGACTTGAAGTATCACCTCCAATTTTAAAAAATGAGGACTTCTTGGAGAAATGGTCTGTTTTTGTTCTGGGGCAGAAAATATACACAATAAGCCTTACAAGGCTTTGTCATGCCAGACACCTTGTCATGCCAGACAGCAAAGAAGCTATCAAAGTCTATGAGGTTCATGTCAAAGGACTGAGGAAACATCTTTGGCCAAATATGGGCATTTTGAGTTTCAATAAGGATAAACATTACAATGGACTGAAACCAATCAAATATGGTTCATAATTAATTATATTAAGAAAAAATAATACTCATCTTCAGAGGATGACAGACAGCCTACTGGTTATTTTGAAAACTGGGTACATAAAAGACTAAAGAATTTGTCTTGCCTTTCTTATATAAACTATACTGCTAGGTATCTTAATAGTAGATGGAGGAGGGGGTCTTTTTGTATAAAATTATTCCAGTAAATAAGAGAAAATGACATAAAAGTATATCACCATCTTACAACCCTCCAGTGAATTACTGGATCTAGACATTGAACACCAATGGCTGCTAATATAAGAGAAAAACGTGAAAAACAGATATTATGAGCCTCCTAATGAAAAAACACACACCACTAACAATCCAGTTAAAGGGATCAAATATAGGTTTGATCAAACCTCTGGATACAGCTGCCAATTTGTAGGAAATGTACAGTATGGAGAAACATTGAATTTCACCACAAGAATGCAATCTGCAAAACCATGAAAATCTCCATATGTCAAATGGAACAGGTTTTTCAAAAGATAAACTGTCAGAAGAAGAAAGAGATGGAGGGGAATCTGCAGTTTAAAAGAGATTTAAAAGACATATCAGATTTCTTTAAGGAGCAAAATTAAACTTGAGTGTCTAGGGATGCACAATTGGAGTGATAAAACCGTAAAGATATGCAAGGAAGTGCTTACCATAAAAGTCAAGATCGTGGTTACTTTTGGAGGGATGGAGGAGGTCATCATTGGAACAGGGCCCATGAAAGGGCTTCTAGGGTAGCTGGCAGAATTCTGTTTTTTCACTCGGGTGGAGGTTAGAATGATGTTTGCCTTATAACAATCCTCTAAGCTATCATTTCTTTTGTGTTACATTTTCTATATTTGTGTTTTATAATAAAACAATTGAAATTGAACAAAGAAATGTTTTGCCATTAAAAATTATTTCAATCTTCAATTAATAAGGATGCTGGAAGAAAATATTAAAGAGCAGAAAAGTGTCCACTATAATCAAAGAAATAATTGAAGAAATTTTTTCCTAATCTGAAGACACATTCAACAAGGCTATGGAAAGGATGTGTAGGCTGCTATACAAGAGTAATCCTTACAGAAAACAGTTTCTAGAAGCACTTTTGACTAAGAAGGCTGAGAGCTTAAGCCACTGCCAAGGAGTGGCTCAGGGCAACCTCAGCTTGAGCCAGGAGAGGCGTTGTTTCCTGATAAAGAGGAGGTGATCGCCTGGTGTAGTCCAAGTCACCCTGTGAGTCAGGGAACCTGAGTTCCTGTTTTAGCCCTGCACTGCCTCCCTCTATGACCTTGGGTGAGTCACCTAACCTCAGTCTGTCTTCAGCAGAATGGGGAGTAGGTGTAGGATGAAATACTCTAGAGTCTCTTCCAGCTCTGTCTTTGTATACTGTTATGATTCTAAAGCAGGGTCTCTCACAGTGTGATCTACTAACTGCCTGTGTTAGAATCATGGCCTGACGAACAAGCCAGATTCCTTGGCCTCATTCAGATCCACTAAGTCAGACTCTCTAGGTATGGGACCCTGGAATCTGATTTTGTTCAAGGACCCCATTTGTTTCTTGTAACCCTAGTTTAAGGGCCACTGTCCTAAGGTATTGTTTAGGTAGAAGGAGGGGGGATGATTGGGTTCAGGACATACTACCCCAAGATATGGCACCTTGGCATCTGAGAAAACAGCAGCGGCAGGAAGGTCTCCCTGGCCTTCTCCCACCCTCCTCTCCTGATGCAGGCCATGAAAGAATTCTCTAATCTTCTAAAAGTAGGTCATAAAAGCCTCATTCCAGAGACATCCTCCTTAGACTCGGAGGAAAGAAATGTCACACAGAGACACAGAGAAGCATCTGAACAAACAGGCTGTGGTAAGTTCCCCCCAGTTTATTACCAGTAAATCACACCTTTCTGTCCTCCAATCATACTTCTGCGTGACTGTCCATAAAAATATAGTTTCCTCTGTTTCTTTGAGTCTTTATTTCTGAAGGCTCCAGTGTCACATGAAACTCATATTAAATAAATGTGTATGCTTTTCGTTTGTTAATCTGCCTTTTGTTATAAAGGTGTCAGCCATGAACCTGTTGATAGATGAGGAAAGAAATTTCTTCTTCCCTACAGAGAAAAGACCTCACATCTCTTCAACTCTTCCTTTATGTCAAGCACCATACTAGGCATGTGATTATATAGTTTAGATTATTAGATTATATTACATCTCACTTAATCTTTAGAGCTACCTAGGGAAGAAGGTGGTGTCCCTGTCTTACCAATGAGGAGAGGACAGCTCAGAGGGTTTTGGTCACAAAGCTGATAGAGGTGATGGATCCATGTTAACTGAAGGGCTGCTTCTCAAAAAGTTAGGAAGGGAGGGAGGGAACTAAATTCACTGAGAAAATATCCCAGGATTGGAAAGATCCTAGTTGGATGAGTCTGTTCTGCTCTCAGCACAGAAATATTCTGGAAAAAAAAAAAAAACCTCCTTTGTCTTCTTTCCTATTATAAAGAGAAGGGCAGGCAGGAGTAACAGGCAGGGATGATATGGAGAGAGATAAGCAAAGTTAAGACCTTTCCTTTGTTGACTTGGAAACCACTTGAAGCTTCTGGTGCAGGGAAATAAGTAGTCCAGAAAAATCTTAAAGCTAAGTAGCCCAAAGATGGATAATAAGACATCGAGGAATAGCTGTGACCCCAGGAGGTGAAGGAGGAATTTATAACACAGCAACATATTGACACATTGATTTTTTTAAAAGTTGCTATAAAATATTATCTTTAAGTATAGGGAGTACTTAATAGACCTCAAATGCCTTAATAAAAAAGAATATTTATAAATAAGGACTGAAGATGTCATGACTAGAAGCATATTTCAAGCACACAATGCCTTAGAGTACAGATCATGTGTTTGAAGCCCTGTGATCTGGGTCCAGCATATGTAATACATGAGAAGAGACGATGTTAACCTTCTTAAAGGTGGAATCTGCAAATAAAATGAGTGAAATTCTTGGCCAATGGCACAACTATGCAGGAGAGGAGCAGAATTTGCTTACAAATATCTGCTAGAATTTTCTAAACTAAGTCAAAGACTGGAAGGGGCTGCCGTGTAGTAGTGCTTGGCTCACTCAACAGGGAAAATAGAGCTAAGAAAGCCTCTGGCTGCCAAAGTCAGGGTATGGGAAGTGGTTTAGTCAGACAGCATAGCCACTAAGATCACAGAAGGGTTTGCAGCCTACCAGCCACAGCCACTGAGCTAGACACTACAGGGGAGGCATTTCTGCCCTCAGGGAGCTTATCAAGCCAGTGGGAGGCCAGTCACACACAAAGAAAAGGTGACTAATGAGAAGAGATGGTGGAATGAGAACTACAGAGCAAGATGTACAAGAAGTGCTACAGAAGTACAAAGGAATAGCCGGGCACGGTGGCTCACGTCTGTAATCCCAGCACTTTGGGAGGCCGAGGAGGGCGGATCACGAGGTCAGGAGATCGAGACCATGGTGAAACCCCGTCTCTACTAAAAATACAAAAAATTAGCCAGGTGCGGTGGCGGGCGCCTGTAGTCCCAGCTACTCAGGAGGCTGAGGCAGGAGAAGGCGTGAACCCAGGAAGCGGAACTTGCAGTGAGCTGAGATCGCGCCACTGCACTCCAGCCTGGGCAACAGTGAGACTCCGTCTCAAAAAAAAAAAAGAAGTACAAAGGAATGAGACACCAGAAAGGCCTAGGCTTCCAGGGAAGGGAGTTTTTTAAGGAGAAGAAAGACTTCTAAGCCAGACTCCAAATGGGGGGAAGGTGAGCAGAGGGACAGAGTGAGCACACCACATGGCATAGTGGGAGCATGGGAAGTCAGCCAGTTTCATTGGAGGAAAAAGTTCCTACAAGGAATGTAGGGTTGCGAAGAGCCAGATTGGACATGGAGTACCGGGCTTGAATGACAAGATTAAAGAGCTTGCAAGTTATTTTATAGGCAATAGGAAGCTACTGAAAGATTGGGAATAACATAACCATTATAAATCCCAGATCCATGTGTTCAGGCTTTATATGGAGTTACAATAAAAAAAGCACAATCCAAACAGTGAAAATTAACCAAAAAGAAGAAAAATGCCAGTCTTTTACTTCCATCTCTCCAATGCATAGCTCCCAGCATTTCTTCTTCAATCCCTGTTTTCCCCACCTCCTCCAAACACACTACTCCATAATCTTTTATTTGCTATATGCCTAATCGCCTCCTTCACTTCTTTCTTTTTCTCCTCTCTTCCTGCACTTTATTATAAAAGTCAACTTCAATTTTTGGGCTAAGCTGTTCCCCTTCCACTCTAACCTCTCTGTTCCAGCCGTTCGGTGTCGCAAAAGTCCTGGAACCCTTCAGACAAATGAAAGCACTCATAATAGGGGTTGGGGAGTCGGGGAAGGGATGGGATATAGGGAGCAAGAGTTGAGGTATAAAGACAACATTCTCCTAATCAAAAGGAGAGAAGGGAATATTCAAGTCTAAATATATTTTATCCCATCACTGTAAGATGGGGTATGAGGAAAAAATGGGGTCTTAAGAAAATGTCTACAATTATTGATCTGACCCAGAGATGTTGAGTATTCTCCAAAATCCTGACTGTTATGATCAACACAGACAAAATCCTAGACAGGTACATGCAAAACCATAGTCAGGTAGATATGGGCATGACGCAGTGTTTTTATGACTGGGAGCCAATGGCTGGATGGACAGGTTCAGTGAGAGGAGGGCAAGCATGAGAGAATGGTGAACTGAAAGATTGCGTGTCATCAGGGCTGACACCAAAGATGGTGAATTATTGGCAATACTGACAAGGAAAGCTAAATTTCTGTGATTTTTCTCAAGGTTAATGAGTCACCAGTCAACCATATCCAAACACTTCAAGCTGCATGTCTAGGCCTTCTGAGAGGAATAAAAATGAAAGAGTTTATGTTTGTATTCTCATTAAAATTTATTTTATCTTAGGCATAATTTCAGACTTATAGAAAAGTTGCAAGAATAACTAGTTATTTTGTAGAATATCCCAGATTTGGCTTTCTCTGATGTTTTATCATTATTAGATTCCGATTATGCCCTTTTAGCATCACATAGTGATGCCATTGGGTTCTTCTCAATGTCTTATATCAGGAGGAAGCGTATTTTTATTTGAAAATAAATTATACAGGGTGTTTTTACAGAGAATGATTCTGCAGAAATTATGTTTAGATATAAAAAGGAGAACAAACAGCTCCTAAAGGAACCATAGTAGAAACAACTGAACAATGGAGTTATTTTCCAAGATGACACCAGAACATGGAGCTGCTTTCTTTCCTTTTTTTTTTCTGTCTACAAAATGTGTTTATGTGTCTTGTCCTGAGGGCATGTAACCCCAGTTAGCTTTTAAAACTTTAAAAATTATGTATTGTAAGGAACATAATTCTGTATTAGTCTCTTTATAATATACCCATAAAATGGAATGCCATGAAGCCATTAAAATGATGATGTCTAATCATATGAATAGACATGAAAAAGTGCACAGAATAAGATTTAAAAAGCAGAGTGCAAAGGAATAAGCATAATCCCATTTTTGTAAAAAATCCACAAGAGAGAGAAATAGAAATAGAGCTAAGGAGGTAGAGGTAGATTGAGAGAGAGAAAGATCTGGAAATATACATACCTCATAGTGGTTATTTCTGGGATATGAGTTTATGGGCAAATTTCACTATCATTTGTCTGTATTTCTGAATAATTAGAATTTTGATAAGTATGATTGCCCATGATCAACTTAAGCAATCAAAAAGCTTCCATTTTGAAAAAAGAAATCTGCTTGTAAAATTAGTCTTGGCAGCTGAGCAGCATCTCCTCAGAGGCACCCCTTCTCACACACCCCTTCTTCTCTCTCCTACCAGATGCCCTCACTGTCTACATCTTGAAAAGAATGGGAACTCCCTCCGTTTTCCTGCCTTGCACCTCACAATTTCTCTGCACTACTCTCAACATTGCCTGCTGCCTTCCTTTCAAAGGAGGGGGCTTCCTTCCCCTTTCCCAGGCCCGTCTGTTCAGGTGTCTCTATCTCTCTCTTACCCCTGATGTTTTCCCCTGCAGGGAGGATCAAGAATCCCTCCTTATTCCCTCCCATACAGCCAAACTTCTCGGAGAGGTGTCTACCCTTGTTGCCTCCATCGCCTCACTAAGCCTTGAGGTTGGCTTCTACTCCCCACCCCAGAAGACTAAGCTCTTAAATCCAATGTGCTCTTAAATCCAGGTCAAATCCTTTCATTTTCTAGAAGACTCCTTTGCAGTATCTGCTGTCTTCAACAGCCTTCTTGACACACCTCCTGTCCTGGTCTCTGGGACAGGTTGCAGCCTCAGCCTCTTTCTCCTCTCTGACTGCTTATCTCCAAGCCCCCCAGTGGGTTGTTCTTCCAGACTCCACCCTGGGCCTTCTGCTCTCCTCTTCTACACCCTCTCCCTGGATGATCTCCCCTATGTCAGAGACTTCCCTGCAAGCCTCCAAGGTTCTGTTTTCAGCTTTTATCATCCAGCCTTTTCTGTCATACAGGATAGACAACACTGGCACTTCCATTTCTTCAGCCACTGAACTGCTAAGTCCAAGTGATTCTACCACTGAAATGACTCTTCTTTCTCCAACTTTATTAAGGTATAATTGATAAATAAAAATTTTATGTATTTACAGTCTAGTCCCTCTTCCCCCAGCCCACTGCCAGTACCCTGGTTCAGGCCATCACTTGCTTACATTGTGACAGAAGCCACCTTCTGGTTCCAATTACTTGTCTTTACAAGCTACTTTAAAGTTGTCTCTGAAATTCCCTTCCTGAAACGCAGGTCTGACCATGTCATTCCTCTGCTCAAACCAACATGCAGATTTCCCACAGGGTGCTTGTCCCATGGAGATGTTAATAGCCAATAGGACAGCATTTTTAAATAGCAGGGGAAGTCAATACCCACAGAAGTTTAACTTTTTTTTTCTTTTTGAGATGGAGTCTCTCTCTGTTGCCCAGGCTGGAGGGAGCGGTGGCACGATCTCGGTTCACCGCAACCTCCACCTCCCAGGTTCAAGTGATTGTCCTATCTCAACCTCCCAAGTAGCTGGGATTACAGGTGCATGCCACCATGCCCAGCTAATTTTTGTATTTTTAGTAGAGACAGGGTCTCACCATGTTGGGCAAGTTAGTCTTGAACTCCTGACCTCAAATGATCCACCCCCCTCGACCTCCCAAAGTGCTGAGATTACAGGCGTGAGCTACTGCATCTGGCCCAGAAGTTTAACTTTTTAATAAACACTGGGTTAAACAAAGCCTAACAGGTTTCTTTACTGCAGAACTTATCAGAGTCCTTCATATGCTAATGGCACTTTGAATTTCCAAGAAAGAGTTCATTAGTGTATTATTTCTCAAATTTATTTGACTTCAGAATTCTTTCAATTTGCACAGAACATTCATGCTTTAGGAAAGATCCTAAAGGAGACAGGGCCACAAGATGGAAGGAGCCTGGCCTCCCGACTCACTTTTTGGGACTGAGCCTCCCAGAGAGCAGCCCTATGAGAAACACCTGTGATGGACTAGTGGGTGTGTGAAAAATAAACTTTTATTGTGTTCAGCCGCTTAAACATCAGGGTTGTTTGTTATAGCAGTTAGCCTATGCTGTCCAATATGGAATGCATGCAGGTATTTAAGTTATTTGTCAAAGAATAGATTATCATTTTTGGCCTACAGAGTTTTTGTCACAAACAATAATAGGTCACAAGACTTGTAGCCTTACTAAGGTGGTGTGATAAGTCTTTGCAAACAGTATCATTTAATTCTCTTGACCACCCAGTAGGATAAGTACAATTATCAGCCCATCTCACAGATGAAAAAGCTAAAGCTCACAAAGATTGAGAATTTGAGATAGTAAGCCCAGGATATGCATGCTGGTCATTTGACTTTGGGTCCTTGATCTTAATCACATCAAGGTCCTACCTCCTAGGCCCAAGTTATGAGGTCAGAAAAGCTGGGTTCCAGGTGTGATTTGGTTAGTTACCTAGACTAACGGAACATCTACACGACTTAGTTACATTCTTTTTATTTAGACCAGTGGCTCCCAATCAGGGTTGATTTTGCTTCCCCAGGAGACATTTGGCAATATATGGAGACATTTTGGGTTGTCACAAGTGGGGAGGTACTCCTGGTATCTAGTTGATAGAGGCCAAACATGCTGCCACAGCATCATACAATGCAAAGGGCGGCTCCCAACAACAAAGAACCACCTGCCCCAAAATGCCATAGTGCCAAGGTGGAGAAATTTTATATGTTTTATTGACAGAGCCCAAATGTCCAGAATAAATCCACACTCTTGCTTGGAATAAGAAGCTTAAAACCCTGCTTTAGGCTTTAATTCCTAAAACGGCAAGAAAGGCCATAACCAACAAGTAGCTTTTGGGGCTCAGAGATGTGAGCCTTGGCCATTTTTGGAGGGAATCCAGCCCAAAGAAGACTTTGCCGCATATAAAGAATTCGGTTTGGCAGGACCTCAGGAACAATATATGGTGACAGAATAGAAATTCCTCTTGAAAGAATGCCAAATGTTTTTGGTTTCCTAGTAACGTAATTTTCCTGAGATTTCTCTCATATTTAAATTTGCAGCATCCCTACACCTATTTTAAATCAAGGCAACAAAAGAAGATTTTTATGAAAAGATGACATAATTGAATCATCTTCTTGGAGACAGAAGGAAACCTAAGGGCCATCTGGTCTTTTCCCATGCCCACCTCTTCTGGCATGTGGCACCCCTGTTTCAACATCATATGATGCAGGGCAGGGATGTCACCATCACAAGGATCCTGTTTCGTTTCCAGAACGGTCTGTTCGAAACTTCTTTCAGGGCCAGAAACCTGCTTCTCTGACCTCTGTGTTTCCTGCCCCTCATTCAATGCATTCAGGGAGGGTAGTGGGAGAAGGAATGAGGAGATGGTACAGGGGTGGAGAAGTGTTCTTCCATGAAAGCTTACTGGGTCCCAGGCTTTGTGCACCTCATTTCTAATTCTCCAGCATCTCTCATAGCAACCTCAGGTAATGATCATGCACAGCCTCCCTGCCCCTGCGTGTTGTCTCTTTTCCAGATGAAACATCGTGAGATCTGTTTTCACATGGAAACATCCCTTTGGCACCCTGTTCATTCATTCGTTCACTCATTTATTCAGCACATAGTTACTAGGCACCTATGATCTGCCAGGCTTGTGTCAGAGACTTGGGATAGAACTTTGGGCAAAATGGCTTGTCTGGAAAGCAGGGCTAGCAATACAGTCAGCAAGGGAAACCCTCAACTTAGGGACTATTATTATTAGTAGTAGTAGTAGTATTATCTTCAGCAAAAATTTTCCACGCCAGCACCCTATGGGGTAGCCTAGGGCATCAGGAACATATCCCAGAGGGAACGATGTCTAGCTGGGCGGGTAAGCAGAGATCCAAAGGATTTCACCAGGTAATGGGGCATGTAGAGTGTTACAGGCACAGGTAACAGTTTGTGCAAACACCACAGGGGCACCCCTGGCACTGAAAACAGGTTGGCGTGGCTGATCTGAGGGAGGCTGGACTGATGCTGGAGAGGTGGGCCCAGACTGGTGGACCCTGCAGGTCGTGTAATGGATTTGGGTTTTTAGCTGAAGGGCCACAAGGACCACTGAAGCTGAGAAACAGCAGGATTGGATTCAACTTGCAGAAAGCCAGTCCTGGGGGCTGTGTGGAGGATGGGTCAGAAGGAGCAGGAAGGCAGGGACTCTGGGTGGGAGGCTGTGCAGTTGCCCTGCCTCCCTCAGGGGGTACAGTGGTGGCAGGGACTGAGAGAAGGAACAGTGCTGGCAGAGAGGTTAGGGGTCTTTAACCACTTCCCATAATCTTGATCAAAGCACCTCCGAAAGTCACCTCAATAAACAGAAAGTTAAATTCAAAGCAGTGTTTACCTATGCTCTTACAGCTAGGAAATGAGCCCCCAGCCCTGTACCCCTCCCAGCAGCAGATATTCTTTGAGCGCTCCCATGCTGAAATTCGGTATCCAGCTTGAAGAAATAGAGGTATTTAGGGTAGATATGACTTGGTATTTGGACATGAGACACAGAGACAGAGAAGGAAGGAAGGAAGGATGACCGGTCCCAGGCTTGAGCAATGAGTGGATGTTGGAGAGGGAGTGTGTTTCTTGGGGGGAAGAGGGATTCACTGGGGCCAGATGGAGTTAGGTAGTCCAAGTGCAGAGAGAGAAATTTGGAGCCCCAAGAGAATCTGGGTGTGAGAAGCCAAAGGACAAAAGGATGAGCCTGGCAACAGACTGAACTCCCCTGAGATATCACTGAAATCTTCAGGAATCTCCACAAAACTCACAAAACACTCACCACAATGTGTGCCCATGGAAACTGTAGCGTGCCTGAGCTCTGCATCGGGGAGATGTATAAGAAAATGGGGGCCGGGCGTGGCGGCTCATGCCTGTAATCCCAGCACTTTGGGAGGCCGAGGTGGGCAAATCACGAGGTCAGGATTTCGAGACCAGCCTGGCCAACATGGTGAAATCCCATCTCTACTAAAGATACAAAAAATTAGCCAGGTGTGGTGGTGCATGCCTGTAATCCCAGGAGACTGCGGTGGGAGAATCTCTTGAACATGGAAGAATCTCTTGAACCCAGGAGGCGAAGTTTGCAGTGAGCTGAGATCACACCATTGCACTCCAGCCAGGATGACAGGGTGAGTCTCCATCAGAAAGAAAGAAAAGGAAAGAAAGAAAGAGAGAGAGAGAGAGAGAGAGAGAGAGAGAGAGAGAAAGAAAGGAAGGAAGGAGAAAGAAAGAAAGAAAGAAAGAAAGAAAGAAAGAAAGAAAGAAAGAAAAGAAAAGAAAGAAAGGAAAGAAGAAAGAAAGAAAGAAAGAGAAAGAAAGAAAGAAAGGAAAGAAAGAAAATGGGATGCAGGAGCCAGAAGCTGAGGGGACCACAAGATTGTCACACCCCAGGGCTTCATCAGCCTGTGGAAGTAGGTAGAGTTGGGGAGAGAGAGATGTCTAGAGAATCTCACCTAGAATGCAAGGAGAAGGAGATCCCTAATTCGCATCTGAATTACGTATGCCAGGGCCTTTGGTACAAGAGTTCATTTGCAGAAAGAGCTCCATTGCATTACCATCATCCCCCCGCAAAAAAAGTTTTGCTGCTGGGAGATGATGCCTCCAGAGGTAGTGTAACGAAAACACTGTCAAATAAATCAACAAACCTCTCATGGTAGAATTTTAGGCACTGTAGCAGATTATGAGGAACACGCCTGGTGGCAGAGAGAACATTTGGCACTCTGAAGTGCCAAATGATCTCCCAACAGTGCCCAGTAACTCACAGCTCTGGGGACATTGGGCCTTCTCCTGGCTCTCCCTGAGGAAGGAGGAGACCCAGATGAAACCGCAACAGAAAACAAATGATACTTTCTGAGCCAAAGAAAGTTGCCTTCAAATCTGTGTTTTTGTAATTCCTCCTGGAAACAGGGTTGATTTTCCCTATGAATTCTACACCTGGAGGCTGAGTGAAAACTGAACTAACCAGTTGCACAGGAGCTTCCTAATCTACTAGAAAGCTCTCAAAAAGCCACGTGAGATAAATGTGGAACTTTTTCAAAACACCAGTTTAATTCAAAATAATTTTCAGTTTGAATGTCATGAAAATTTTAAAGTATTTTTCCATTTTCATTTCAGGTTCATCTTGTTGAAATGGCATTGTCTTTATTTACTTTTTGTTTTGTTTTTAAACACATAGCTCAGCAACAAGAGGCCTTATATTCTGCCTGCCAGCAGAGGGTTTGGGGTACTTGTCTTGCACCTGCTCTGCATTGCCTCCTGTCCCCCAAAATCCAGCTATTAACTCCTTAAGACTGGAAGCGTCTCATTTTTCACTGTGTCCTCAGCAGGCCCAAGACCATACCTGACAGGTAATAGTTGCTCATTGAGAACCTGCAGATCTGAGGAGAATTGTGGGGGAAGACAGTAGTGTGGTTTTTCCATCAGGAAAACAGGGTCATGGAGCAGCTGCCTCGAGAGGTCACCTGGTCCTCTGTTCTGGGTGCCCCATGATGGCGGGGGCCAGGCTGTAACTGGCTTTGCGTTCCCAGCCCTTGCTACCCACCAGGCATTCAATGAAAGTTGCATGTAAGAGGCTAGGCATTAGGGCCAGGAAAAAGAATATTTATACATCAGGGGAAATACTACAAATGCAGGATTTTTTCTTTTTGGAATCAGGAAACTCCAGGCCAGATAAGCAGAGCCGTTTTTGTTGCTGGAATAGTAGAGCTGTCACTGGTGGAGGATGACGGGAGAGTTTCCAGGATCTTCATTCCTGGTGGGCGAGCAATGTGAGCAGGATGCATCGATCAGCTCCTTGATGCCTAGAGAAATAGAACTGTCCCTGTTATCATTCTCCATTCAGAACCTCTTCCTGCACACATTCAATAAGAAGGACTCTGGGGAAGACAGGTTTAGGTTTCAACCAAAACTTCACCACTTACCAGCTGTGTGACCTTGGCCAAATTACTTAGCCATTTCCTCATCTGTAAAATTGGGCTAAAACTTAGTAGTATTACCTCATTGAGAAGTGGGGTAGATTAAATGAAATCTTGACATATGAAAGGCACAGTTCCTGGCACATAGCAAGCACTCAGTACATTTCCCCAGGGTGGGAGAGGCTTACCCAGGGCGGGCCCTGGCCACACTTGCTAGGTGGAAGGTATTTGCCCACAACTGTTCTCACAGCTCTTGATAATTTCACGCAAACAGGTCCAAGCTCAGTAAAGGGATGGGAGGATGGTTGTGGGGGACGGTTAGGGGTTAGCACAGAAGCTAGGACAGAATAGGGCTGGGGCGAAGGGGAGCCACCTGCGAGATGCCTGCCCCCACTGCTTGTGCAGGGGAGGTGGGAAGTGGCCAATCAAAGGCTATAGAGGTCATCCCAGGGAGGGCCCTGGAAAGCACCCTGTAGACAGTATGATATTTGCTGATACAGAAGAGAAGGATGGGGTTATAGCCCCAAGAGAGTCGACAGGCAGTTTCCACGGCCTCATCCAGGTCACCAGGGCTCGGGATGGAGCTCCTGGGTGAGTGCCCTACCAGGGCTTACTCCACGCCTTCTAGGCACTCAAACTGGGAAATCAGGAGTAACTGCTCCTGTCACCCCACCTCTCTGACTTCCTCACTACCACCCTTTCCATGCCTCCACTCAACCACCCGGGCCTCCTGCTGTTCCTCAGCCCCACCAAGCAGGCTCCCACTCAGGTGCTCTGCCCCAGCCACTCCCTGTCCTGGCATCCTGGTCCCAATAGCTCACTCACTGCTTATAGTTCTCTGCCCAATTGTCATCTCAGCCAAGAGAACCTCTCTGTCTGACATATACAATATCATTCACATCTTTCCCCATCCCTTTCACTCTCCAGCCCCACCTCATTGTCTTCACAGTACTTGCCACCATATCACCAATGTATATTACCGGTGAACTTGTTGTTCTCTACTTCCTACACTATAATGTGTGCTCCATGAAGGCAGGGACTTTGTTCACTCCAGTATGCCCAGAGTCTGGCCAAAATGCCTGATCCCTGAGATGGACCTGCCCAATAACTATTTGCTGACTTAATAATGAGTGAGTGAACTGCCAAACCCCATCTGCTGGCATGTGAAAGAACTAACATCCTGAACTGGTACAGAACTGGCCAGGACCAAACCAGGACCTTATGAAGGTCACAGGTACTAGTTGCTAGTGGGTTGGGAATTGGGGAGGAGAGGGCTGAGTTTAGAGAGGGCAGTAGCCTACCTTGACTCCCATCTACCTGCTTCAAGTATCAATCCAGGGAAATTTTTATTAGGGAACTCTTGGACACTGAAAAATTCCTTTTGATTCAGTGGTGTGAACCACTGATGACAGAACTTCAGGCACCATGGCCAGCAGGGAGAAGGTGTCCAGCTGTTTGGCTCACCCAAATCACCCCTTGAGTCACTTCATACCTACTTATAACTCCAGTAGTAACCAAAAGATCATTTACACAGACAAGCCATTAGAGAAATTTGAGAATTTAAGTCATAGTTTCAGCAATATTACCCAGATAAACAGCAGCTTGTGGTTAGGTCTTGGATGGAGTTCTTGCCCACAGGTCAGGGTTTCTCCTTTCTGGTGCTTAAAATCACTGCCTCACCAAGAAGGCAGCAAGCAGGGTGTCTTTACAGTGAACAATTCATGACACAAAATGCAAGAATGTCCAAGCCCCACCCAGAAGCCCATGGTCATGATGCTTGCCTGATCTGCTCATGATTGAATCCATTGAGAGGAATTATTTTGGTACCAAGAACACATTTCCCAGTTCCCATTCATATGTGGGGAGAAATGGCATGCCTCTGTGTGTCAGTGCCCAGAAACAAGCAGGCTCTCAGAGTTGGGGATGACAGAAGCCTCACCCACAGTCTAGCCGACATCTGAGATGTTTCCAGAGAGCCTTGTTGAAGAAGCCGTGTTATTTTCCAGAGGAGGTCGGGGCACAGTGGTGATAATGTGAAAGAGGAGAAAGAAAATGAAACATCCTGTTCTGAAAGCATGAGCTCAGAAAGTAATGGTTGTGTAAGAGGCTGTCCCTTGCAGGAATGTCACTATTCCTTCTTGTGACTCCACCTTCCCTGCCAGGGCACTGAATTTCTTCTGGGCCATGACTAATTACAATGAAACCCCCTCTCCATGAAAATCACATCTGCATGGTATTCACATGAACAGGATCTGATCTATGCCTTCAGCAAAATAAGATGGCTGCAAGCCCATGGAGCTGTTTTATCAGGATTAAAAAAAATTGTGTACCTAAAGGACCTAGAAAATCTGTGCCTGGGAGTCAGTGTGTGCTCAAGAAATATTATTTTTCCTGTCTAAGGATCTCATTATTTTGCTTACTACATGATATTGTGTTGCCTTGTGGTGATGATTATTTCTTTTAACATCTGGCTTAGACTACCCTTTTAGCTTCTTGCATTTTTGTTTTAGAGAGTATAGATTATGTTTGGTTTTTAGTTGCAATAAAGTTATATGTTGGAACTAGCTCAGTCTAATAATAATCTCAAACATTACAGTGATTTGAGGGACATTTTTTCCCTCCATTAATCCATTTACCCCATGTTGTTCCAGAAGTATTTTGAGGGGACTACAAAAATAAATATAGCAGGATACAATGAGATAAGATTAATTATTACAAGTTGGTTCCAAAATTGGTCCCAAGCATCAGAGAAGCCAAAGCAAAGAGGGAAAACTGAACAATGATAAGATTCACAGTATTTGCAAGATGCCAGTTGCTTCAAGAAAGCAGTTTTTCTTGCAGTAAGGCATAAGTGAACTCTGTTCCGTCCTCAACAGTATCTCTACAGAATAGCTGCCTCTGATCCTGCCTTTTGGTACAAACCAGTGCACCACACCCAAGAGCAGCTGAAGACAAGATCTAAGCAAGGTAGGTTTCTGCTGGACTAGTGTGATTCAGGGGTGGGATCTTCCTGGCAAGAGGAATCAGTGACATGTACATTTGTTCCAGTTACTATAGGTGCATAACAAATTACCCCAAAACCTAGTAGCTAGTAGCTTAAAATTATTATTTTAGTTTGCTTACAATTTTGAACAAGAGTAATGTGGACGGGGAACAAGGATAGCTTGCTCTGTTCCGTGATGTTTGGTGTTCACACAGGGGCAATGTGAAAGCCGGAATCTGGAAGCATCTTTACTTACACAGCTGATGGCTGGTGCTGGGTGTTGGCTGGGACAGGGGCACTCGCAAATGGCTTGTCCACATGGCCCAGGCTGCCTCACTGCATGGAGGTTGACAGTAATCAGAATTCTTCTGTAGCAGCTAAGCGCTCCAAATGTAAATGTCCCAGAGAGCCAGACAAAAGCTGGATAGTCTTTTCTGGCCTAGCCTCAGAAGTTATCCAAAGTCCCTTTCACTGAATTTGGTTGGTTGCAAAGCAAGTCACAAGCCCACCCAGATTCAAAGAAATGGGACGTAGACCCCACTTCTTGGTAGGAGGCATGTCATCACATTATAAAAAAGCATGTGGATGGGAGATATGGTTGCCACCATCTTTGGAAAACAGAATTTTCTACAACATCCTCTATGCAATCACCTATACATACTATATCTTGCAATAAAGACTTTGATAAGAATTGAGCAGACCTTCGGTCCTTAAAGGGTATCATTTTGGTGTCAAACACTAGATGAATAATCTAAATAGGTATACAGCACATTTGAGAGTCACTGTGACTGTAAACTAAATGGCTCAACAGAATCTGGGTCCTCAAATATATTAGCATGCTCAGGCTGCCATCACAAAATACCATAGGCTAGGTAGCTTAAACAACAAAAACTAATTTTCTTGCCATTCTGGAGCCTGAAAGTCTAAGATTAGGGTGCCAGTATGATTGGTTTCTGGTGAGGCTTTACCCTTGGGTAGCAGGTGAGCACCTTCTGGCTGTGTACTCAGCTGACCTTTCTTGTGAGCAGAGAGAGAGAGTTCTTGTGTCTCTTCTTATAAGGGAATTAATTCCATTACAAGGGTCCCACCCTAGTGACTTCATCTAACCCTAATTACCTCCCAAAGGCCTGCTCTTCAAATACTATCACACAGAAGCTAGGCCTCTACATGTGAGTTTGGAATGGACACAAACATCCAGGAATAACACCATGGTGGTGGAAAATGGCATCAATCCCTGAATATTTCCAAATATCTGGAGTCTTTAATCAAGTGGACAATTTACCCATACACATGAATTTTTCACTTTCTTTCAACTTAGTCTTATAGCTAAAATTCAAGCCAGAAACTATGACATGGATATAAATAGACCCAGAGAATCATTATATATAATTTGGAAAGGGTGTCACTGGCATACATCTGTAAGCAGTTCAGGAACACTTTCAAGCTGTGTTTACATGATATCAAACATCTGGATGAAAACTGAAAAAAAAATAATCAATTTGGATTGGAAACAAAGCAGAAGTATAAATTTCAGTGCACTGCACTAGCCTTTGGAATACTGAATGCAGAGCTGATCCTCTTACCTCAGGAATGAGATAATGGTGCTCAAGAAAGGACACTGAAATGACCAAGAAGGAAAGGGGGCTTCTGTGGGAAGGCAGATTTAAAAAAAAAAAAAACAAACTAATTCCATTATGCAAAAGGAGATGAGAAGGGACAACATCAAAGACTGAAAAACATAAAGAAAATGAATCTTAAAGCACCAAAAGCACCAAACTGCTAGAACTGGGAGCTTTGAGGCTTAACAGCAACGAATTTTATTCAACTAAAAATCCGATAAATCCTGGTCGTCAGGGAAAGGGGCATTCGGAAACTCAAGATTCTAGATAGCCAACAAATCATTCCTTTAAGTATCACAACCTATGTTTGCTTTTCATGTAGAACCTTTTCTCAAATATCATACTTATTCCTGGGGCCTCTTAAAAAGAATACACTCCACCCACATCACAACACTTCAGCCCTCAGTGTGTAGAGAAACTATGCCACATATCTTTGTGTCCCAATGGTCCTTGTTAAAGGTCTCCAGGACCCCAAAATACTTTAGTTGTTGTGTGTATTTTTTCAGAGTTCTGCTATTTTCTCTTTCCATCATTTCTTGGCTTTTCGTTCTTGCAGGATGCCTTGGGATAAGTTTCTCCAGAAGCTGACCCTGAATTAAGGACTTGAGAGCTAGTTGTTTGGGAGGCGATCTCAGGAAGTACCAGGAAGCCCATCCAGGTGCATTCCTGAGAGGTTATTTATTTAACCCCTGTGGACAGCTGGGCTTCAGTCCTGCCGGAACTTCTATAAGACTATGCAGAACTGTCCCACACAAGGGGCAGGAACCCAGATTTCATCTCCAAATCTTGCCCATCTTTCTCTAAGAACCACTCCCTTTAACTCCCAGGAACTATCAAAAGCCTTCAGGCGTTTGCAGTAGGAAGCCATCAGGTGAGTAAGAGGTAAAGTGGGTGTGGACAGGAGCACCTCTCTACACTGCCCTCCTGTTCCCATACCTGATAGAATTTTGGCGTAAAGAAAGAAAACTAGACTATGAGTGAGAGCCTGCAGGACCCTCTCCTGAGTAAAAGATACCTTTTCTGATAGCTTAGGGATCTTTACTTTCTGATTTCTCCCTAGTTCTTGATCATATTTTTTAAAGGTGTTATAACGCAACTGGTAGTTAAAAAATTTTTTTTAGTCATTCAGAAAGTCCAATCTAATTAATTTCTGAAGCAAAGTAAGAGTCCACTAAATGGCAGGTAGTGTTAGGTAAACTCCCTAGAGATGAAAACTGACTTGCTAGTGTTACCTCAAGTAATGGGAAATGACCAGACCTCCTAAAGAGTCAGTGTGCAAGTTAGGGCTACTGTCCCAAGAAGGACACCTGAGTCCAAATGGGGAAACCACGGCAAAACCCAAGCACACTGGTTTCCACACTCTGTGAGGCAGAGCCAAAGGGGAAACTGTGGGTCAATTGATATGCAGGGACCCAAAGCACAAGGGATGCCACGTTACAAACAAGACTCATCCCCTTATCTTTTCATCTTCAGAGGGGAAAGGGACTTGGTCAGCTCTGGCTCAGGAACTGGCAGAGAAGGGAGTATAGGGGCGGGGAGGCATGTGCAAAGCATGCAAGATGGTGAGCTAAGGATGCACAGAGCTGGCATCTGAAGAGGGCCAGCACAGGCAGCCCATCTCTTATTTAGTGCCCCACATCAAATTCATGAACAGCCAGAACAAAAATCCAGGTGTCTTCACTCCAACACAGCAGAAATTACTCAACATTGATTCACTTAGAGGCAAAGCTAAGAGGATATGGGTTCCAGGAACACAAGGGCACGCTGGCCAGAAGGTCCCATGAGGATAATTCAGAGAGAAGGGCCCAAGGCCAGGTCAGAGAGCCAAGACCTCCAGCCATCACAGCAAAGCATCCACTGGCAGGGAGGAGACAGGCTTAAGCTGGGGGAAGGAGGGGCCAGGAGTGTACTCACCAGAGACGAGGCTGCAGCAGACAGAGAGTCAGAGGAAAGACACGCAGGAGCAGGGCAGAGAGCAGAAACAGACTGACATGGCGCAGATGCAGGACATGGCTGGGCTATGACAAACTCCTTGCTGTGTGGACTCCGGGTAGTTCTTTGTTTTGGTGTATATTCAAGACTCTCCTGTGAGTGGGGAGCATAGCAGGATAGTAAAGAGGCTGGCTCTAGGATGGCTGAGAAAGCTCGAACTCTGGCTTGGGTGTAGCTGGATTTGGGCAAGGCTGGATAAGGGGAGACAGCCAAGAGACTGCTGTTGCAGCAATCAAGACACAGGAAAGAGCTGGGAGGAGGGAGCCCGTGGAGATGGAAAGGAAAGGGTAAAATCAAGAGACTCATGCTAGAAATAGCATCAGATGTTGATAGGACTTTGGATGGCAGCATGGAAGCAAGGAAGACAGAAATAAGGGCACTAATTTGGAGACTACGAGCCTGGGGAACTGGGAGGCTATTGGCATTTGGTACAATGGAGACGTGATTGTTGGAAAGATGTGAGGTGAGAATGGTTGCACTGACCTCACCCTCCACTCTATACTAGCAGAGGAGAGCATGTTGGGAAGTGATTCCTGGTTTCAGAGGCTCTCCTCTTTCCTGCCAGTAACTCCTCATTCCTCTTAACTCTTGCAGCAATATCACCTATACTAAGGAAGAAGGCACAAGTCCCACATGCTTATTTCCTTCGACAGAACCCAAATATTTGATCCTTGGACTTATGAATTTCATCAAGAGAAGTTAAAGTATGAGTTACAGGAATGTGGAGGATGAACCGAGTTCCTGGGTTTTCGACAACTATGTGACTGAGACAAAATACATATTAGAAGAAAGTAACACGGAGTTTGGAAGGACAGAAGACCACAGTTCACAGTTCAACTAACTGGAAATATGGTGTCAATGTGTCTGTTTCAGAGGAGAACCAGTCCACTTGAATGAGGTCACTGTGACTCAAACATTATGCTGTAATGTTATCCTGAAAGAGCTTCAATAAATCTAACCACTCATGAATGTCTAGATAACACAAATTTGGCAAGATCTAAAAATTAGCTAAGATTGATAGTGACAGTCAAAGGAGAAAGTTGTTGAAACATTGGAAACTCTCATGGGATGATGTCTGTTAATGATTTGAAATAAAATAAATTTGATATCCTTAGCCATGGAAGGAATTCCCTTCTCTGCAATAGTGTTTGAGGTGTTAAGATGCCCACAGCCACAGTCAAGAGGCCAGAGAAGTAATGGAGAGAGGCCCAGGTGTCTTACTAAGGGATAACATTAACTTATGCCTCCTCAGAGAATGAGCAAAGGCTTATGACAACCAGGCATGGAAGATTGCTCTTTTAGAAGCGTTGATAGCTTCAACCAGGCAGATCCCTCCGAAGGGAGGGATCCGTTTAAGGACAATGCCAAGAAAAGACTTGGTGGGAAAGAAAATGTTGGATAGATAGAAGAGAGGAATGGAAAGTTTGAAAACCCAGAAAAGAAGAAAAGGGAAGGGAAAGGGAGGGAGACGGAGGGAGGCGGAGGGAAGAGGAGGGGAGGAGAGGGGAGAGAGTCTTTGATGAGATGAAGAAATTGAAAAGAGGCATTGGTCAAGTCCTGATTTTGTTAATTCCATTCCAGATGTATATGGTCTAGTAGAACACTTGTGTACAGGAGGTAAAAGGAGAGGAAAGATCAGTACTGGGGAGAGAGATTTGGGAAGTGAGGGTGGAAACCAAATGAAAACTGGATGTAGTAAAGGAAGTAGCAGGAAGTCACTGCTGTCCCGGGCTGGAGTAGAAGGGCTATAAAGGAGCATGGTAATATGATGGGAAATCCTGAAATAGGGCCAGAGACATGGGTCCTGGTCCCAGTTGTTCCTAACTCTGGGCAAACCACTCCATCTTTCTAGATTTATTTCTTCATATCTAAAGTGATGGGGTTAGACTAGGTGACCTTGAACATTTCTTCCCTCTTCTACAGCCCTAGACTGGGCGTAGATGTTATGAAATCAGAGACTTACATAAATGGAACCTTCCAGATTGGAACATGTATTTAGCTTTTCTAAGTAGAAAATGCTTTGAAGGGAGGAACAAAAGGTTTCCACTCAACACTTGGCGAGCGATATTTGTTCTGTAAAATAATTAGTGAGTAAGCATTATTGAACTGGGTTGTCACATAAACACGAGAGAATTAAAAGAAAAAAACAAACTTAGGAGACTCAGTTTTCTCTTCCATAGATCAGAAGGATGACTAACATAAACCACGTCAGGATACTTTTAAAGACATGCATAGGAGGAGAGTCAGCATCAGATGAAAGCATGCCTGTCTGGGGAGTAGGAGCCTTGAGTTCTAGTCGCAGCTCTGCCACTCCCAGGACTTGGACACATCATTTCCTTTCCATGTCTCAATTTCCAAAGGAATCCTAAAAGTCGTGGACTCCAGCCTCCCACAATACCCCTACCCATGGTCATGCAGTTGTAATCATTAAAAAACACTTTCTTATTCCAGTACCACTGGTACATGTCTGTATTAATGAGGTCTAACTAGGAAAATATTTTACATATTTTCTTTTCTTTTTATTTATTTCTTTTTTTTTTTTTTTTTTTTTGAGACGGAATCTTGCTCTGTTGCCCAGGCTGGAGTGCAGTGGCGCGATCTCAGCTCACTGCAAGCTCCGCCTCCCAGGTTCACGCCATTCTCCTGCCTCCTGAGTAGCTAGGACTACAGGCGCCAGCCATCACGCCCGGCTAATTTTTTGTATCTTTAGTAGAGACAGGGTTTCACCATGTTAGCCAGGAAGGTCTCGATCTCCTGACCTCATGATCTGCCCACCTCGGCCTCCCAAAGTGCTGGGATTACAGGCTTCAGCCACCGTGCCCAGCCTACATATATTCTTTTCTTTTCTTTCTTTTTTTTTTTTTTGAGACGGAGTTTTGCTCTTGCTGCCCAGGCTGGAGGGCAATGGTGGGATCTCGGCTAACTGCAACCTCAGCCTCCCAGGTTCAAATGATTCTCCTGCCTCAGCCTCCCGAGTAGCTGGGATTATAGGTATGCACCACCATGCTGGGCTAATTTTGTATATTTAGTAAAGACGGGGTTTCTCCATGTTGATCAGGCTGGCCTCGAACTCTTGACCACAGGTGATCCGCTTGCCTCAGCCTCCCAAACTGCTGGGATTACAGGCGAGAGCCACCGCGCCCCGCACTATTTTACATATTTTCAAAGGAGATCATGCAATGAAGGGAACTGGCTACACGGGTTTGAGAAGCCAAACAGAGGATAGTGAGGTAACCTAGACATTAGCAGCAGCAGGAAGTCACTGCCACCCTGGGCTGCAGGACAAAAGGGAGGAGGTGCTGTTACTGGAGCCAAGGGGTTGGGATCACCTCGTGAAACCTGGAACCACAGCAGGTCCATTTGGTAGGAGCTGGAGTCACAAAGGAGATATAGCAAATGTCAAAGGTGCCAGGATTGAGGGATAGAGGATAGGGTAGAATATTCCTTCCCTGACCTGCCCATCTTCTGCCAGTGCCCCCCACTGGCTGTATCCAGCTAGAAACCAGCTAGTACAGGGGCCCGGCAAATGCAGCCTGTAGGGGTCAGCCCCTTTTCCATACAGAGGATGGAAAGGGCAAGGACAGGCAGGCCAGGACTGGCACAAGATCCAAATTCTCCCTTCTTATAACTTTTATCCATTAGTCCCACATCAGCCTAGAATCTAAGTCTCTACACATTTAAGGACATCCATCCAGTCATGCCTTGTTTGTTTCTTTTTCCTTCTCCAGCCTGACATTCAAACTTTCTCATACAGAATGGTTTCCAAACCTCTTTCATCATCTTGATTCCCCCACCTTGGGGAGATTCCTGATATGCCTCCTTAAAATGTGACACCAGATGTTCATAAGACCCCAGGTGTCTGTAAGACTAGCTCCAATACAGAAGAACTATTCCTGCCCTTATTGTAGCAATAGAGCTATTATCCCACTGTTGACTTATGTTGCTCTTATGGACAACTAAGACCCACATGTCTTTCCCATATGATTTTGTCTTCTCTGACCTGTGTTAGTATGGTAATCTATACCATTGATAAGCACAAGCATCAAATTCTTTCTCTAAATCACTACTCTTGTTGTTGTCTTTAAAAAAAAAAATAAGTAGAATAAACTAGAGCCAAGGGCAGAGCTCTGTGTCACTCCACTGGATACCTCCCTCCTAGGTAACTCAAAGCCATGAATCAAAGCTCACTGGGTAGGATTGTTCAACCTACTCCAGATCCACCTAGCAGCAAGGAAACTGTGTAAGACCTCCTCAAAACTTAAATCACAACATGTGGTATCTGTGACAGTCACTTCCCTTCATTTTGCACCTGAAACACAGAGGGTACTCAACAAATACTTGATACATCCCAAGTCAAATTAAAATTATCTTGATTTATACATTTCATGACTCTGTTTAAAGAAAGTTAACATGGTTATTTTAGCAGGACATGGTAAGGAACCCATGTTGGCTGCTGGTGATCACCATTCTCTTCTTTAACCATTTATAAACCTGTTTGTTTCAGACTTTTGCCAGACAGCAACAAAAAAGTCACCAATTGGTTATTTCCAGAATCAACTCCTTTCTTCCCTTTGAAAACTGGGGTAACATTGCCCCACCCAGTCTTTGGGTACTTTCCTATCATCCTGAAAACCATAAAGACTCTAGCTGCCGCTGAAGCCTTATGGGTCTTGATTCCGTCTTCTCCCCTGTGGGAATAATACTGACCTTTTCTATGCCACAAAGCTGTGTAAGGATCCAGGAAGATGGGAAGGCACTGGGCAGAGTTCAACAGTTACTTAGGGTACCCACATACAAGCTGTGTAGATGCTTGTAAGAACAGCTCTCATACAGCAGTGGAGTCACATCCCACAGCCAAAATGAATGCCACAAGTGAGATCACACACCAAATGTGATCAGGGAGGCTCCCAGTGAACCTAAGATCCTGGTGCTGCTGTTTAAAGGGCTTATAAATAACCCCATAGGGTTGGGCTAGGGCACAACAGAGGTTGGGCCCATAGAGTTTTCTTCTCTCTCTCTCTTTCTCTTCTCCCTTTCTCCTTCTCAATTTCCCTCTCCCTTTGGATCAGTGCTTTTGAGTCACTATAATTGCATTAACCACCAAGAAAGCTATCCTGCCGGCAGCTCAGGAAGCAGAAGCTAAGAACCCAGGAGAACAGCTGAATGCCAAAGTTGCCAGCCTCATCCACCCTCTGCCTCCTACAAGGGGTCTGGACTTGGATGGGGCTGTGTAGAAGACACATTGAACACAAAGAAAGTGTGGAAGGAAACTTTGCATTCTTCTCCTAGACCTATAGAAATCCCCTCTGGGCTCAACTGATGCTGGACAAATGCAAGAATGAACTCAAATAACCCACCCGCTGCCTAGTGGAGATTATACCCATGAAAATTCTTGATAACCTTAAAGTCTTGGGATATATACAGCAATTATTTTGTTAGTTGCAATTTTCTTTCTTGTTTCTCTCTCCCAAGGTAAACCAAGGAGGCTGCTGAAAGTTCACAGGCATTGATTAATGATGTGTGCAAAGATTTAGACACGAGGATATTGATTGATGCTAATATAGCAGAAAATTGGAAACAACTTAACTGCTCAACAATAGAGGATTGTTTAAATACATATGGTGTACTCATCCAGTAGAATATTGTACAGCTACTAAAAATCATGTTATCAAAGAGTAGATGAAATGATGTTCACAACATATTGTTAAAAGGAAAAAGCAATTTACAAAAGCAGAATACTGTACACACACAGAAGGAAACTTCTCAAAAGATATGTTAAACGTGATTGCAATTAGTAAAATTATGAATTAATTTATATTCTTCTTTTTTGTTTATATGTATTTTCCAATTTTTCTAGTAATCTGCATTACTTTTTAAATAAGGGGGGGACTAATAAAAGCTTATTTTTACTGGCGAGAAAGAAATAGGAAAAGCTCCCTTTTTCAAGGCTGTCTTCTAGCATCTTGTTCTGTTAGATGGATATCAAGCTAGCTTGGACCCTGCTCTCCAGCTTACCTACAGTCCCATGGAGGGCCCCTCAGCTCT
This sequence comes from Nomascus leucogenys, assembly GCF_006542625.1. NCBI lineage: Eukaryota > Metazoa > Chordata > Mammalia > Primates > Hylobatidae > Nomascus > Nomascus leucogenys. The sequence goes on from NC_044386.1 coordinate 50,291,742, forward strand.
GGGTAGAAGCTTCCTTGGGACCAAAGTCTACCTTGAGACAAATTATTAAAAATAGGGCCAACCTTTCACCTCTAAGGACCAAAGGCCACTTCAGCCTAGAGAAAACAGCAGTTCTAGAGCTGGTGGGTTTTCAAAGCAGAACAGCAGTCCTAGCATGTGAAAAGTATCTCCTTCCCTCCTCCCACTGCTGAAGGTTTGCAGACAGCTCCCTTTCCATCCCACAAGAGGAGACAGGCAGATGAGTCATAGCACTGGCTCAGATTAAAGGAGTATTATTGTGTTAGCAGAAATGGATCTATTTTATTATCTGTTTCTTGACACCTTACAAATAGATACGCTTTACCCACCAGACAGGCAATTCCCTTAAAAAGCCAACAATTTTGTTCACTCGAGTTAAGAAATGACCAATGAGTGGTAGAAACTCATATGTCTGAAGAGCTGCCAGGCTGAAAAGATGTAGTGGAAACACTGAGGAAGGTGGTTTATAACCCTCAGACTCTAGATTCAAGTCTGCAAAGTGATGCCATTTTTCTAAAAATATACAGAGGAACTACAGAAACCCTTTCCCTTTTTCTCTTTCTTAAGAGTTTCCCCCTGCCCCCAAGAAATATATCAGAACTGGTTTGTAAAAGGAGATTCACCACCTCAGATTTCACTGTTTTAGTGGGGGTGATGGTCATAGGATACTATTTTAAGGACTTCCTTCTCTTACACAGATTTTTCCAAACTGGGAGGAGAGATAAGGTATGTTCCACTAATGTTCCTCATTAAACTCACACACGTGCCAGTAGTCATTTCCCTTTGTCTTGCTGTCCCATGACAACAGATTGCACATCATAGGAAATTGGAATCGAGACCTTATTTAGTTTGGATCTCTCTTCCCCATTGTCTAATTCCACATTCAATTCAATTTTTCATTCTATGTCTGCCTCCTTTCACAGAAATATACTATGAATGAATACAGGAGCAGGTAAATGAACAGGCATTATCTAAGAATGTCACTCAAAGACTTTTCAGGATACCTTGACCAGTTCTTTCTCCCCTCCATGCCTCAAGCATTTATCTCTGGGTCAAAATGTACTAGATACTTAGTGAAGACTTGATGACTGATAAGCATACATGTGTTGTAAATGTGTGTTCTCAGTACATTGTTTACTGTTGATCAAATTCCAGTAGCTTCTCTGTTTCCTTTTTGCTGTTATTCATACATGTCTCTGTGGTCTGTCTCCCTCACACTGCAACCCAGGCTACCTGTCCATTAAAACACAAACAAAACCAAAAAAGCTTCCATGAAGTGCAAGGAAAGGAGGTCTAAGGAAACAGGGAAAGTTTCACATTTCCTGTTATTGAATCTAGGCACAACCTTTAGAGGAAGCTGAATGCCTTTTGAATCCCATATGCTCTGTTCTGTGAAGCTATCATTGTTGTTTTACCTTATAACTGAAAAGCTATTATGGCAAACTTTTTAAATGATCCCAGCTATTTGTTTTTTGAGTATCATCTTGTATCCAAATTTTGCCATTACTTTTTTCTTTTTTTTTTTTGTTGAGACAGTGTTTCGCTCTTGTTGCCCAGGCTGGAGTGCGATGGCACGATCTCGGCTCACTGCAACCTCCGCCTCCCGGGTTCAAGCGATTCTCCTGCCTCAGCCTCCTGAGTAGCGATGATTACAGGCATGCACCACCACACCTGGCTAATTTTGTGTATTTAGTCGAGACAGAGTTTCTCTATGTTGGTCAGGCTGGTCTTGAACTCCCGACCTCAGGTGATCCGCCCGCCTCAGTTTCCCAAAGTGCTGGGATTACAGGTGTGAGCCGCCGCGCCCGGCCACCACTTTTTTCATTAAAAAAAATGCAATTCTAAAATATTTTGTTTTTCTAAATGGGATCCATTCGATCTAAAAATTAGTGTTCTTTCCAGTTATCAAACATTCACTGTGTGCCAGGCATTGGGTAATAGCTTTCACACTCATTATTTCATTTATTTACAAACACCCTATGAAGGAGACACCAATACTTGAGGAAACCGAGGGAGGTTTAGCCATTTGCCCAAGATAACACATCGACTATGGGGCTCTTTTGACCATTTCATTAATATCCATCCAACTTTTATCACTAGAGTCCATGAGCTTGGCCATCCTTTGTTTTCTGAAAACACAAAGTAGAGTGGTATTTGCACTCTGTTAAGCCCACACTTCACTAAAGACGTCAGCCTTCAGGTAGACCAGAAGCCGAAATTCACTTATGACACTGTACCATAGCAGGCAGGAGCAGATCTGGACATCAGAAAGTCCTGATTTCAAGTCCCAGCTCACCCAACTACCGGACGACCCGAGACCACAGGGACATCATCTGCTGTCTCTGAGACTTTTCCCATCTGTAAAATGGGAATGAAAATAAGTTGAATTCTATGAACTTGCCAACTTCCAGCCATATTCTACTTCCAAAAAGTATTTTCAAATGGCGCAACCAAAATTCTTCACTGGGTCATTGTACAGATTAGATGAGGACACAAAGGGAAACGTTCAGTAAGTGGCGCTTTTTAGCAGACTTTTTCTTCTTGATTTTCTTTTGCTCTGGCCAATAGTTTGCATTCTCTGGGCAGACTTTACATGCAGAGAACCCAGCTTGAGGCTTTGTGAGTGTAGAAGCCTATAACAGGGAGGCAATAAGAGCATACAGATAACCAAGAATTAACAACAACAAAAAAAGGCCTCGGTGCTCCATGCACTTCCCCCCTCGTTTGGCTCTTAATTAGTAAATAGGTTTACAAATGTTTTTTTTTTTTTTTCCTTTCGGAAAGGAGGGTGTTACGGAAGTTTAGCACTCTGTGTTTAATCCCATCAACAAAGAAAAGCTTTTAAAATTAATTCTGGCCCCTCTAGTCGCGGGCGCGAAATAGCACGGCTTTGCAGGGTGGCTCCAGCCTTGAGGCGAGCCAGTGTTCAGACTCACCGAGCCCCCGGAAGCCGCTTCACCACCGCTTGCCCCACCTGCCCTGCCCTCGCCGGGAGAAGACTCAAACAGCCAGAGTTAGCATTACCCGCCTGTGTGTTTACTTCGTCAGTAGGTGCCAGGTCCTGCGCTCGGTCCCGCACATGCCTTGTCTTACTACTTTCCACAACAGTCCAACTGTCATCTCCCCCCACCCCGTCCCTTTCCGTTATTCCCCGACCCTCTTCCCTCATCTTCCTAGTGAGAAAACAAATACAGGTCTCGTCCAAGGTCTCTGAGCGGTGGAGTTGGACTCGAACCCTGGCAGCCCCATAACTCGGAACACTCGGAACCTCTCCTTTCCTGCGCGAGTTGAAGCCCTTTTTCACCTAGGAATTTTACAAACTTGGCCTCACCCTAGGGAAGGGGCTCGGCCTTGCAGACCAGCACAACCTCGCTGCGCGAGGCAAGTCCAAGGGCTCCGACGCAGGGCGCGGGTAGGGAGGTGCGGCACCGCCCCCGGAATATTTAACCCCAGCCTGGAACCCGCGGGGCGCCGGACGCTCGGGCTCCTCGGCGCTCGCGCCTCCCCTCCCTCCTCCCGGCTCTCTCCCGGCGCGCCCCACCCTCCGCCCTGCGCTCGCCTCGCGCGCAGGCACCGGCCGGCGGGCGCGGGGAGCGGGGTGCGGGCGGCGCTCGCCTCTGCGGAGCCGCCCCCTGGCCGCTGCCGCCGCGCACCGCCCAGCCCGCGCCGCCTGGGCTCCAGCCGCCCCGCTGTCCGCCCTGAGTGCGCCGCGGCTGCCCGAGCGCCCCGCAGACGGGCGGGTGGCCGTGGACGCCCAGCCAGCAGCCCGCAGCATGGATTCGGATTCCGGGGAGCAGAGCGAGGGCGAGCCCGTGACCGCCGCAGGTACCGACGGGCCGCGACGGCCCAGCCGGGTGGGCTGGGGCTGGGGAGGACGGGAGGCTGGGGCATGAAATCGGGAAGCCGATCCTCAGCAGCCCGACCCCTTTCTCAGGCCAAGACTGAGGATTGCTCCGCGCTGTGAGTTTGCTTTGGGGCTTCCCCCAACCCCATTGCACTTGGGCGTGCGGGAGGGAGGGAAGGTGCATTTAGGGGTGGCTCTTCTTGCTGCCAGTCTCCGGCGGCAGGCTCTGGTCGCCCGGGCTGGGTGGGGGCGGGGAAGGGTTCGGGAATCCGCGTACTGTAGTTTGCTGCAGAGAGGGTTGCAACACATCTGCCTTTTGAAATAACTTTCCGAGCGCGGGCCGGGTCCTCGAGCCTGGGGCGCTGGGACTGCGCTGCGGAGCAGGTGACTGGGTCCAAGAACGTGACTGGGGGCTCTGAACAGAAAAGGCCTCGCGAGTGGTTGGGGCAGGGGTCAAATCACAGCTTGCGGCTGCGGTTCCCGAGGCTGCTAGGAGAGCCCATGCACAGGCGCTGGTCCATCGCTGCCGCGCAGCCGGCGGAGAAGGTCCAGAAGGTCCCCGCAGACTGGTCCCCGAACACGGACGCGGGGGCGCGCGCCTCCAGGCTTCGCCTTTAAGAGGCCCCGCCGGCTTTTCACAATCGATAGTTATTAAAGCAATAGGTGGATGCTTACTTAGGGAAGAAAAGAAAATGAATGTCCTCCCCCGCCTCTCCCTGATACTGAGCAACAGGAGGAAGCCACCCACAGCCGTGGGTCGACTTGCCGCCGGGCTCTGCCCACCTCCACCGGCCCGCTCCGCCCCCCACCCACGGGTCCACGCACCTGGGACCCGCTCGCCCTCCGCACGTGCCGACGGCTCCCAGCGCTCGTGCACCTCTGAAGGTTAGCTGTGGGCCTGCAGACCCGTGACCTGCGGGTTGGGACCCTCCTGTACAGACCGCGGCCCTGGCTAAGCCCCCACTCTTCCCAGTGTCACACTAGAGTACTGACGGTGGGGACCAAGTGACAGAAGGTACCATCAGTCCAGCCGTGGGTGTAGGAAAGGGAGGTTCGGGAACCAAGCAGGACAGCGCCCTGCGTATATTATTAATATCCTTTCATCCTCACAGCCCCTGGCCAGGCAGTTATTTTCATTTTACAGAGATTCCCATAGAGTAAAGGGCTTGCCCACTTCTCACAGCCAGGGAGTAGCCAGGACCCAGTGACGCCCTTCACCCTGCATCAGACCCCACAGAGGGTGGCTGTGGCCCGCACCTTTGGGTGGGTGGGAAGGGCCGAAGCTGGTGGAAAGGAAATGCCAAGATGTGTGTATTTAAGGATTCCTGTGTGTGTGCAAGTGCCACCTGCTTTGCGTAGGTATGTGTGGATATAATTCATAAACATGAGCCCTTTGCATGCCTGTATGTTTCTGTGACTATAAAGTGCTGAGATTTTGCTTCACGGGTGGCTTGTGGATCTCCTCTCATCATTTAAAAGTTCCAGTAGGTGTTTTGTGTGTATCTATTTTGAGAGCGCAAGCGGGAAGGGGACATTGATACTGACACTCAACTCTCGCAAAATCCCAGGAACAACATTCTCTGTGCTACCCTGCCCAACCCTCCATCTCTTCTTCTGGTTGAAGTTAAGGGGTTGAGGGAGAAGGGGGAGGAGGATAAGGAGGCTTAGAGAAAGAGGAAGGAAGAGAAGCCGAGGGAAGGGAGGAGAACCTTCAGAATCCCTGGTACTTGGGTGAAAGGAAAGGAAAAGAATTCTTATGCACCCTGTTGTTTTCTCTCTCCAGCCTGCCCCAGTGTTTAATATCCCTGTTATATTCACGGTCAGTTTGTGTCAGAAGGCCTCTGCGTAGCTGACAGCAAACATCACTAAGGTCAGATGGGCCCCATGAAGAACAGGGCAGCCAGCTGTCGTGAGCTGTCACTATTTGTTTGCACCTTGCTGTTTTCTGCAGTCGTTTCTTCTTTCTGCGTGTGCTTGAAACTCACAAGTTGAACATGTATTTTAATGTCACAAGCCATTCGCTAAATGGCAGTCAGTCTCACTCATTATATTCCATCTTAAAGTATTCTCCTGTATGACAGTGCTTCAAAGCTGGATGTTAATTCACCACCTTGCTAGGGCTGCATCCTGTCAAATGGAAACCATTGTTGCAGATTCAGATACAGGTTAGATGACAGGTGTGTTCTCCTTAGAGATTGACCTTTGTCCCTACAAGAAACTTGACATTCATCCAGGGACCTGTATCTATGAAAGCTGAATGGGTGTAACTGAGAAGTACAGCAGAATGAGTGGGACCTCTTGGAGTACTTATATGTGTGTGTGTACCTGCCTCACAGGGAGTTGAGACGTAAGGGCTGCTTCCTCGTCCATGCCTTTCCATTTCCTGAATTTGTGAAAAAGCCCTGCCATAAGATGGACATTGTAAGGGTAAAAGGCTGGACTCTGGAATTGAACAGAGCTGAGTTTCAGTCTCCACTTCATGAGCAAGTTATTTAACATCCTCAACCTCAGTTTCCCACTCTGTAAAATGAGGATAACAATAGTACCACAGGGGTTTATGAAGATTCAGTATAATAACACATGAGAGGTGTTCCTGGTAATCATTTAGTAAATGGTAGCTGTTATTTTGATTATTACCTGATTGGATTATTTGTTGTAAGAATACTGCTAAGTAATGAACTCCAGTGTTTTAAAATATAACTGCATGTTTAAAACAATTAATGTTGCTGTTGTTATTATCACATTAATATAACTGCCTAAAGAGATTTGTTTTGAATTTTCTCCTTTTCAGTCTCTTGTTCATTATCTCTGGTGTGTACACGTGTGTGTGTGTGTGTGTGTGTGTGTGTGTGTGTGTGTGTGTGTATGCTTGAGGAGGTCTTTTTAGTTTACCTCTTCTCATCTTCATCCATCTTCCAGAGCAAGGCATGAAGATGGGGATATTCCAACCTGCTGCTTTCACCAGCTTCTCCTACACCTCTAGGGAAAGTTATAAAAAAAAGCAGAGAACCCCTTACTCAATCCACCTGCTAATGTGGGGATGAAAGCGTTTCTTCTTTCATGGTGCTTCAAGTGGAAGAGAAGGAGGCAATCCCATGCCCTCCACCTCCCCCATTCCATTGGTAAACCTTTTCCCTTCAAGGTGGCAGGAAGCATAGGAGGTGTGCACCTTCCTCCCTGCCAGTTTTGCCCATCATGGTCACCTTTCTAGTCACCTATTGGCAGAGGACAAAGACAACTCACTTTTTACTCTACCACTTTCAAGAGACTCTTACAAAGTTCCCCCCACTTTGTGCGTGCAGAGCAGATCTCTCATAGAGCAACACGCTGCAGTGGAGGGTGGGGCGGAGGATGAAATTTGTCTCCATCTGCATTTTCTGTTTTTTAGGAAGCACAGAATGATGCTTCTATGTCATTGTGCTGCCTGCATTCTCCTCTACCTTTCTGTCATTTTATGGATCTTTCTATGATTAGGGAAGAGGCAAGGTTTATGGAACACTGGATTCTTTCCAGAGACCCAACTTGGCCCTCTTTCCTTTGGCAAACCCACCATCCATCTCAGAAATCCTAGAGCTTGGTGTATTCACTTGGGAGTGGTTAAGTCTTTCCTAAGAAGCAACAGGGGAGTAAACAGCGACATCAGTTTTTTCCCCTTTCTGGCTTGGAAGATCAAGACAGCCTACCCAGCTGAGGGCAGATAAGCTCCTTCCTCCCACAAATAGATGGTCCAGGGCAATCAAGCTGATGGTGCCCTTGTGCCTGGGTCGGTGCTGCAGAAAAGCATTTCCATGTGATGCAGTCAGAATGTGGTAGGCGAACCACAGGAGAAAAACAGGACTGGGAAAACACCAGGCCCCTAACTCTGCCATTCCTCTCTCTCCCCTCCCCTACATGCTCAGCTTGGTCCATGTGAACCAACTGAAGGAATGGATAGGATTCAATAGGATCCTGTTGAGGAGGTGGCAGGTGAGAGGGAAAGACATTCCAGAAGTCATACAGCTTGAGAAAAGACACAAATAAACAGGAAGGCAGCTAAAATCGAGGGCACATACTGGGGAGTTCTGGGAGATAAAGCTAGGCGAGTACAGGGAGTAAGTTGGTCTTGGCAGGGCCTCTGGAGCCCCCATGATTCTTGAGCAGAGACGTGACCAAATGAAAGCTGAGTTTTCAGAATGTACATCTGGCAGAGATGGAGAGATGCAAGGTTTGCCTGGACTTGGCACCTCAACTCCCAGGGTATGGCCACAACATCAGAGAAGGTAGTGGCACTAAGGCGAGACGGAAAACGGAGGGTGCAAATGGCATTTCAGAGAAATCAGCAACAGAAGTTGGTGACAGATTGTACAAAAGCAGTGAAAGGAGAGGGAGAGTTGAAGGAGACAGTGGCATGTTGTGTTGGGTAACATTCTCTGGAGGCAGGGAAGTGCAGGAGACAGGCTCCCCCACCCCACAGACGCTGCCTCTTCCTTCAGGCACTTAGCAGTGGTGTTTGGGGTAAAGGTTCTTTTCCCCTTTGACATTAAGTTTCGCAGGTGCATTGGTTTTGAGGCACTGTGAGGTTTGAGGGTTTGTTGATTCTCATTGCTAGGTTCCTTGCAGAGGCTGTTTAGTAATCTGTCTACTGACAAATTGAAGATAAATGGGCTGGCCTTCTAAGGGCAAGGACAGCCTGGGAATGATGTGCCATTTGGTTATTAGTCATATTCCCATTTCTTGTTCCTGTTTGTTGAAATTTGCATGGATCTCTGCCTCATCCACAGAGTAAGCTGTAGCTGCTTTGGGAGTCAGGACCTTGTCTTGTGCTTCTTCATGTTCCTGAGATTTTATGGACATAGTAAGTGAATGAGCATCTTGAGGAACCTCCTGAGAACTTTGTCCTAAAAGGCCAGACCAGCAGCCAGAAACCTGTCCTATAAAGTAGACAGGATGCCAAGGCTTTCCCTCAGTGTTTTGTTTTGTTTTGTTTTAGTGTTTCAAGATTTCTGTACTGTCTGGGATTCTGTGTTAGGAATTATGGGAAATGCAAAGAGAGATAAGGACACAGTTCACCCTGTCCTCCAGGGCTTGACATTGGATGAGGAGACAGGGTATGTCTACACAGCCTAAGCCAGTGCATGAAGACTCCTCACCTCCCTTACCTGGCATCATATCCGCAGCCACATATCCCTTGAGACCAGCCCTTCCTATTGCATACTTTATGGTTATTCCTGTGCTGGACTGTTAGTTAACTTCCTAAGGACAAGGACTGGGTCTTTTTCATCTGTATCAGCCCCATGCCACCCATGTCCCCTAAGCATAGTGGCTGGTTGCTGGCTGGATAGGTGGGTGGGTGGGTGGATGGATAGATGGATGAATGGATGGTGTTCTGGGTTGGTTTGCTAGGAAGCAGACTCTGAGATGGAGGTCAGCAGCATGCACAAGGTTTATTTGGAACTTCTGTTAGAATTAATACCTGTAGAAGGCAAGGGAAAAAAGGAGGAAGGGAAGGGAGCAGGACTGGGCAGAGAAGCTGAGCTACCATGTAGACCCAATAGCCTCAGTTGAGCCCATGGGAACTCTGGAGCTAGAATGGCTGGCTCATCAGAACTATTCTGAGTTGGGGTGAGAGGCCAGGTCTTTATACTTTTACACCCCCAAAATAAGCAGTCATTAAAGGCAAGCCATTTCAAGGAACTAGGTATGACCTTGGGTGAGGCTGTTCCCTCCAGCTGAGGGCTTCTGCAGGTAGCACTACCAGCCACTTGTGGAGCAAGTCCTTCATTCCTGAAGGGGAGTCCGTGCAGCACATGGCAGTGGTCACCACAGGTGGCCTCCGCAGATCTTTAGGTCTGTTTACTAGGGGTGGCAGGCCTGTCTACCAGCAGAATTCAGGGGATAGTTGTTGAACTGCAAACTTTGTCTAGACCTCTTTGGGGCAGTTTCAGTTGCCAGATTAAAGTGGCCATTCTAGACCTCATAGCTCTGAATCCAACTATTCAATCCACACAGTTCAGTAGATGCCGGCTGATCAGTTGTTTTGTGTTCAGAGTGGTGCCAGGTGCTGTGATAATATACAGAAATGCACTTAGATGTGCTTCTGCTTTCCAGAGGTTTGTAGCCATAATGGGGAGAGAAAACCCACCTCAAACTGGGTTTGTAAAACTGGGCAGCACCAGCAGTAATTGGTGCAGGTTTTGGAGCATAGGGCAATGTGATTTGAAATTCTAGTGGGAAGGCTTCTTGAGGTGAAGACTGAGTGTATATGAATATATACATGGAAAGCTATATTTCCTGTGTTATTTTTCTCATAAAAAATACAATACTTGCCTTTTTATTTGTCAACAAAGCTAAATTATAGTCACACTTTCCATTAGCATAGTTCCCGAACTGGTTCATTTCCCTCCAGCTATTACCCTTGGCTCCCATTCGAATTCACATGTAAATCTCTATAAAGACACTACATAAATAACTTTGTTTTGTTTTTCAGTCACTTGGCTTCCAACTCTTTATGTAAAATGCCTGTGTAGGTGGATGTTTGGGCTGTATTCTATACAAATATAGAAATAAAAGGATAGAGAAGAAGAATTTAAAAGACAAGTTTCCTCTAAAAATCCAGTCCAAAAAATCATATAAGGAGAGCAAATATCCCCCCGCTTCGTATATATATATTATATATATTTTATATATATTATATATAAAATGCTAGAAAATTATATATATAAAATTATATATATAAAATGCTAGAAAAAATTTATTTTATTACATATCAGAAATGCTCTTTTTAGGCAATGGCATGGGACAAATTCTGAGTCTGCTTTAGAACAATCTTCACGTTCATATTGGATTTCCTAAGCATCATTGCCTGGGAATAAATTTGAGCCTGTTCATGGAAAATCTACAAATGTGCAGACTATAAAAATGGAAGGCTTGGCAGCACAGAAAGTGCTAGACACACCCTAATAGAAACCAGTATTTTGTAACTTAGTTCTCCGGGAAAAAAAGGAGACACTTGGTGGTGTCCAATATTGCTTTAAACTGTTGAAAAACCACAGGGGCAGCCACTGGCTTCTAGGTTGTGTTTCAGAAGTAAAATGTGCTTTCTGGGAAAATATTCTGGCCATGAAAGGAAGCATGTTAGCCATACGTAGCTTCATGGAGACTCCTGGTTTATATTTTTGTAGTAGAAGCATCCAGTTTCACATGAGGGAGGAGATTCTGGAAGGAGCTGTTGCTAGTGAGCACACACGTCCCACGCTCCTGATTTGGAGCCTGTGGGTTATGCTGGGAAGGTGGGCAAATACGAAGTCAAATACGGGAGGTAGGTGAGGGGGGGCATCTGCCCAGCAGGCCTCTGTGGCAGCTCTTTCCTGCCACAATTGAGTCGTGGCTCCTTGGTTTCCTTTGGATAAGACTGAGAAAGTGAGGGTGGGAAGACTGGGATTGGGGGTTACAGGATAAGAGAAACCAGGGTTTAAGAAGTTGTGAGCCGGGTGCAGTGGCTCACGCCTGTAATCCCAGCACTTTGGGAGGCTGAGGCAGGTGGATCACCTGAGGTCAGAAGTTCGAGACCAGCCGTCTCTACTAAAAATACAAAAATTAGTTGGGCATGGTGCTGCATGCCTGCAATCCTAGCTACTCAGGAGGCTGAGGCAGGAGAATCGCTTGAACTCGGGAGGCAGAAGTTGCAGTGAGCCTAGATCGTGCCACTGCACTCCAGCCTGGGCAAAAGAGAGACTCTGACTCCAAAAAAAAAAAGAAGTTGTAGCAAAACAAGATGAGAAATAAGATGGCATGATCCTTGCCAGCCCAAGGTCAGCCCCAGAGGGCTGTTACTGAACATAAAAGTATAATGATGTTTTACTTTTTATTTATCCTATATTAATTAAGCACTTACAATGTATTCGGGACTGGGTTAATTGTTTATATGGTAGTTGATCCTTATACCAGCCTCTGGGCTATGTACTATAAATAGCCCCAATTTATAGAACAGAAAACCAAACACAGAGAGGTTAAGTAACCTGCTCAGGATTGCACAGCTTGTCAGTAGAAATGAAGCCAGTCTAACTCCAGAGACTCTTCTCTTGCACCAGGTAGACTACGTAATTAGATTCATGGATGCCACCAGGCTGTCTTGCATCCCCCACACAGCTCCCACGGTTCCCAGAACCCTGACCGTTAGGCTTCCTCTGTTAGGTGAGGGCATTCTGCCTCCACAAAGGCCTGCTTTAAGCTGCAGACATTCCCTGCATTAGCCCAGTAACAACATGGAGAAGGACTGGCTGACTCCAGATCCAGATCAGGGGATGGTAAAGGGCGATCTGTGAGGGAAGATGGGAGAGTTGGCACAAAGCCACTGCTAGGGGGAAGGCCCTAGAAGGACCCTGCAGCCGTGGGCTTCTTCTGGATCACATGGGCCTGGTGAGAGAGAGAAGAAGGTTTGAAAAGCAGAGTTAAGAGAGATACCAAAGTCAAATACACCCTTTTTCAAAGTGTACTTAAGCTGGGTCCTAAGCCCTTTTTTTCACCCCAGCATTTAGAATCATTTCAGATTTACAATCCCCAGGACATGGTGACCAGCAGGACTTGAGGAGAGAAAATTCAAAAGGTGAGAGTGCAACATAGTGAAAAGAACTTGACATTCAGAGCTGGATGACTTAGGTTTGTGTTTCAAGCATTGTCGCTTAGTTATTGCTTGTCAGTAACATTATTTTCTGACCAAAAAAGTGTAAGCTCATGGTAGAATATGTGAAAACAGTACAAGGAAGAAAATTAGATTGAGCCCTAAGAGAAGACTGCACTATTCCAAGAAGGTGGTCCAAAAGCAATTTGAAAAAGATGTGAGAGCTTTATTTAGGGATAGAGGAGGGTTTAAAAAGAATGAGAGTCCCGTTTCTGAAATGTTGACCTGGGATGCTAAAAACATTTTGTACCACTCTCAGGCAGTGTTAGAACCAGAACTGGAGGCCAGATACCGTGGCTTCTTTGTGTTTACCCAAAAACATGTAATAAAAAAAAAAAAAGAATCAGAGCTATTCCAGGTATTGAGATATCAAAAGGACTTTTGCTGTTTTTCCTTCTGACACCTTCTACTGTGTTCTTGCCATTCCCTCCCATCTGCTGCATTTCCTTTCTTAGGTTTCTCCATCCTGGGCCCATTTGCCACAGGTCAGACCAGTACAGGCCCACGCTAGCACGTTGCCCAGAGGCCTCCTTCCCTTGGGTCAGGCCCACTTCTCTTTCTTAGTCAGAAGAGCCCTCCACAAAGCCCTCAGAAGATTAACGCATTTTTTTTTTTAATACTTGAGAGGCATTTGGTAGGTTTTACAGATGCCCAGTGACAATTGCAAAGGTTAATTTACTTTGAGCTTAAATAGCTACTAGCTTCAAGAAAAGGTTTATTGGCCACTAGTTCTCCAATTACATTTTATCTTTCTTTAGATTGACTTTTTTTTATTGTAAAGAAACTGGCATGTTTGTTCATCCACGTTTGGTCTCTCTACCTTTAGGATTTAACTTCATAATTCGCTGAGTCAAACAAGGCAGGCAGAGCTAAATTTATACAGGGTCAACTTTTAGAGAGCCCACAGCAGTATCTGGTAGGTATCAAACCTGAATTCTTGTGACTCTATTTTTCTTTGTTTCTAACTTCTCTGTGTATAATCCTGGTTTCCCTGTACCTTCTCAGTTGCTCCTCCTGCATCCCTCATTAATACCTTTTTCCTACCTGTGTCCCCTAAGATGGAGCTCTTGCCTTGCTTTTTTCTGACAAAATACTTTATTAGAAAAGACCATCCATTCTTATAACAAAAGCTTTAGCTTTTGGGAAGCTAAAGACTCCCAAAGTTGTACTCTAGCCCAGTCTTCTTTCCTGAGCAAGACTCCTGTCTCCTAAAGGCCCCGGACCCCTCCTCCTCACTGTTTAGGAGACACCCCAACACACCCACATCCAGGCCATCACCTTTCCCTCATTTTTTCCCAACTCTGCTGGTGGCCTTGACAGCCACCAAGTCACTCAAAGTTAAAAGACTGTGAAATCATAGAACAGTGAAAACTCTTCCACACATGTTCTCATAGCAAAACCATGACGTGGATAAAGCAGGTATTATCATTCCTAGTTTACAGATGAAGAAACAGATGCAGAGAGATTAAATTATCCCAATCATAAAGTAAGTGGCAGATTTTTGCTATTTAAAACTGCCCAGGGCGGGGGCAGAAACAAACCTAAATAAACAACTTGAATATTCAGTCAAATATTTATGGAATGATTAAATACATAATGACATTTCCACACAGTGGGATATTATTCAGATGTTAAGAAAAGTTAATTTGAAAAACATTTGATGATATAGGGAAATGTTCACATTATAACATTGTCAAAGAAGGCTCAATAATCTGTGATCCCTGTTTTTCTGTATGTACATATATACATAAATGTGCATACACACACACACACACACACACACACCCCTATACATCTACCCCTTCGTATATGGAGAGGGAGAGAAATCTCCCCTCACATTCACACACATAAACACTTGAGATTTTTTTGTTAATGCTCGAGCAAAATAAACCACTCTGTGATGAGTGCATAGGTAATTTTAATTGTCTTCTTTGTACTCTTCCAGATATGTCTTCAGTGAGTACATGCAGCTTTCAGCTGGTAATTTGCTTTTATAAACAATAGCCAAGTGAGCTGCAGTGCCTGTTCCCCAGCTCATCCTCCTGCAGGCTTGTCCCAGGCCCCCTCCGTCCTCTCCCTTGAAATTTGCTCTTCCATCAATTCCCTGTGTTCCAGTCCTCTGTGGCCCCCCTCACTGGCTCTGCCCAGCCCCCTGCCTGGGGTGATCCAGCCTTCTGCCCTGTTCACCCCCTGCCCTAGCCTCAGCCCTTGCTTTCTCTGGTGCCTCCACCCCCATTACCACCTCCTGCTCTGAGCCCACCTAGCCTAGCCTTTGTGGGCCTCCATGCCATGGACAGAGGGTCAGAATAGTTAATGAGCTTGTAAATATGAGGCCTACAGACTGGCCGAGGGCACTGCAGCATCCCAGTCTAAATGCACCCATGGGTGAGCCTGTGGTCTCAGCCATCTTGACTGTCTTGAAACTCAGCATCGCTGCTGCTTGCTGGCTGGCAGGGGGTCCACCTGGCAGCTCTGACCCACATGCCCTCTGCAACCCTTCCTCTGTCCTTGACCTCTATTCCAGATATGAGTGACATTCACTTCCCACATTTTCATTCACCTATATTAATTTTGTGTTTTTATTACTTCTTAAATTAGAGGGGGAAACAAGGACATTTAAAAGTCTGTTATAACAGGATTGTTAGCTTTTAGGAGGTATTGGTCTGCCACCACCACCGTTAGTCCATCATTCCAAAAAAATTTATTATTGAGGAGTGGTGTGATATTAAATATAATGTGAATCTATTTCTGAAGGAATTAGACTGAAATTTAATTGAAGATTCCTTGTGCATCTTGAAGCTAAAAATAAGAGATCATACGGTGGCCCCAGAATTCCTTACTCCCCTCTAGCCTCCCAAGCAGAGGGAGCCCAGTCAGGAAGCTTCCAGAAAAGGAAGTGCCCACCATTTAGATTCACATTTAACAGAATTTTTAACCCAGTTTTAAATTAGCCCCAGTCACCCTTAATGGTTGGTATTCCCCATCAGCTAGGATTTTGTCTATCTTTATTTACTTTCTTGGTTTATATTATGAAAAATGATTTATCCTTACTCCTTTTTAGGTATAAAATTATACAGTCAGGTGCCGTGTAATGATATTTTGGACGTGATAGTAGTCCCTAGGCTTACAATGGAGCTGAAAATTCCTTGCACCTGATGATGTTTTGACGATCTTGACCCTTTGTCGGCAGAGACTAATGTATGTGTTTTTCTTAGTTTTTAACAAAAAAGTTTAAAAAGTAAAAAAAAAAAAAAATTTATAGAAAAAATCTTATAGAATAAAGATATAAAGGAAAAAATAATTTTTGTACAGCTATACAATGTGCTTGTGTTTTAAGCTGTTACTACAAAAGTCAAAAAGTTTTTAAAAATTTAAAGTTTATAAAGTAGTTTCAGTAAGCTAAGGGTAATTTATCACTGAAGAAAGAAAAATATGTTTTATAAGATTAGTGTAGCCTAGGTGTACAGTGTTGATAAAGTCTATAGTAGTGTACAGTCATGTCCTGGGCCTCCACATTCACTCTCCACTCATTCACTGACTCACCTGGAACAACTTCCAGTCCTGCAAGCTCTATTCATGCTAAGTGCCTTAAAGAAGTGGACCATTTTTTATCTTTTATACTGCATTTTTACTGTACCTTATACATGTTTAGATATACAAATACCATTGTGTTACAGGTGCCTACACTATTCAGTACAGTAACATGTGGTACAAGTTTGTAGCCTAGAAGCAAAAGGCTGTACCATATAGCCTAGGTGGTAGTGGGCTTGACCATCTAGGTTTGTCTAAGTACACCGTATGATGTTCACACAATGGCAAAATCCCCTAATAATGCATTTCTGAGAACGTAGCCCCATCAAGTCACTCATGACTCTATGTTGACTATGCTTCTTCACCCTTCCAGAAAACTCCCCTTATTTTAAAAAAAAAAAAAAAATCACTCTTTCTTAGTTTTCAAGTTGAAAGCAGGAAAGTTCCCTTATTTAGTGCCTTTATGAAGGGACCATCTAGCCATCTTTTCTTATTATTTGCAAGTGAGTAACTATGACCACTGCGATTTTAAAAGGAGAGATCAGGGAATATGAGAGGGAGAATGATTGAGATAGGAGCAAATTGTTGGACAAAGGGAGCATTGTGCCCAAAATGATGGATAGCTCATCCTAAGACCAGCAGGCATGGTAAGCACAAGGGCTGCTACCAACCACCCCTACCCAGGATTTCTCCTCATCCTGGGAGGGAGGTCAGTGATGTGCCGAGACTCAGGGAATGGATGAGGAGTCCTGTTTCCACCCATTCTTAGTGTTTTGTTTTGTTTTCTGTTGTGTTGTTGTTAAAGAACAAACTAAGTAAAAAATAGCTCTGCCAAATTGTCATAACCCAATGAGAGTGGCTGAGGTCTGAGCAGTGTGTGAAGAGGGTGGAGGTTGGTGCTAAGACAGCACACAGGTGGAATCAAGGCCAGGTGAGGGCCAAGAGCAGCTGGTCAGTGGTTCAGGGAATCATGGGGCACATGATAGGAGTGCTGTAGGACAAGTCCATTCTCTCATGAGTCACTGAGTCCCGTCGTGGCTGCCCAGCTTTCTTGGGCCCCTCCACCTTGGAGGGTAGCCTCTCTTAAGCTCAAAGAATCTAAAACTTCCAGAAAAGCTGGGCTCCCCCATGGGCCCTACCCATCTTGTGCACACTCCAGAAGCTCAATATCTCCTCCTGACCTCACCCTGTCCTCCCCATCTCCCTGGTCCCAGCTCTCTGCCTCACCTGGGATGTCTTCCCTTCCCTAGCCCATCTCAGGCCCAGATGCTCCTCTCCGTTTTCTCTGCCTTGGGCCCCCACCCACCCCCACAAGCCCTCTTGAGTGTTAGAGGGACTAAGGCAGTGAAAAATCCAAGTCTTATGGCCATTCCTGGAGTCGAGTCACGAAGCAAAAATCTTAAAAGCTTCCAGAGAGAAAAAAACAGGCCCTTACCAAGGTATATTAGTTTTCTAAATAGCAACACTGAACTTTAGACAACAATGATGCCCTGCCTTTGAATTCTCAAGACAAATGATTTCCAACATAGAGCTCTAGACCAAGGCAAACCATCCATCAAGCGTGCAGTTGGAATAAAGTCATTGTATGATATGTTAGATACCAAAAAATGACTATCATGTCCTCTTCCTGAGATAGCTGCTTACTCAGGCGGCAGCCAACTGAGGCCTCCAGGCCAAATCTGGCCTGCCACCCGTTTTTGTGTGTACATTTTTAAGTACACCTTACATGGTTATTTACACCTTACATGGTTTTTTAAGTACCTGCACAATATCCTCTATTTTGCCTTTTTCTCCTTTACTCTCTGGCTCTTTAAGGCGGTTTGCCGATGCCTGTGCTGGACCAAGTGCTCCACTGAATCGAGGACCAAATTAAGAAAAAGGAGTTGTGAGATCCAAGAAACAGGAGATGGACACCGGAGAGAAGGGGTAAAGAGTGAAGAGAGGACCCAGGATGACTGCGTGTGTCAGGCATCAAGAGAAACATGCCCAGACTTGAGTTGGGGGACAGAGGGCTGCCAGAGATATCTCCAAGAAAAAAAAATGGAAGCAGTTGATTAGTTGATGTGTTTGAACCTATTGAGAAGAACTTTCTATTCTGCTAGGAACTTTAGGAATGAATTGGCACTAAACAGATAAAAAACTAACCAGGAGATTAAAAAGTAGTGTTTAACTCCTGGGAAAGCAAGATGAATAAGAAAGGAAATGCAGGCATGGAAGTCATAGGACACTACACAACTCGGCTATGAATGATAGCTAAATCATAGTAATGTCATCGCTGAAGTTTGATTTAACCAAATGTTGAAAGAGAAGCAAATTGGAAAGTGGAAGGAGAAATGAATGGGAAAGAAAGCTAAGTTTTCACCTTCTGTAGTAGAAAGTTAAAAGCAAATAAAATCAAGAATTAACAGTGTAAGCATGTAATTTAAATATAGAGAGGTAATTATTCATTGAAACAGCTAAAATAGTTTAAAGTATTTTGTCTGTAAGTAGCTAGCATCAGAGGTGTGCTGGGGATGCTACATTATGTTATAAGCCTCCCTTGTGGAATGACTTTTCTTTTTCTTTCTTTCTTTTTTTTTTGAGACAGAGTCTTGCTCTGTCACCCAGGCTGGAGTGCAGAGTGCAGTGGCACGATCATAGCTCACTGCAGCCTCGAATTCCTAGCCTCAAGTGAACCTCCCATGTTGGCCTCCAAAGTGCTGAGATTATAGGCATGAGCCACCATGCTCAGTCTGATTTGACTTTTTAAATAATTGTACCCTGTATTAATTTGAAAATAATTTTCTTAATAAAAAGAAAAGAAGTGACAGAGCAACCTGGTGAGTGATGTGGCAACCATTCCCAGGTGGGAGTGTCTCAGGCCCCTGGTGGTAGGACATGCCAGCTCTCATTATCATTATTGTTCCTGACATGAGTGTGAATGCATTTCAATAAAATGTCAAGAGTGAGAGCCATGCATTCAAGCAATGAACATTCTCTGTTTCAGTCCCTGGCTACAGTTGCCCAGATAAATAAGCCTTGGTCCCTGCCCTCAAGGAGTTCACAGACCAGTGGGTGATAAAATTCCTCATCCAGCTAGTGGATGATTGATTGCTCCACAAGGTGATAAGTGACAGGGCAGGTGATTGCAAAAAGAAATTGCCTAGAAGTCAGAAGTCATTCAAATGGAGCCCTGGAAGCTAAGCAGGAATTGGGCTGGGAAGAGAGTAAGAGGTCAGTGTCCCAGCACAGGAACAGAAAATGCAGAGGTACAAGGGGACCCAGGCCTGGTGCAGGTGAGACCTGCCTGTGGCCTGGAGCCAGGAGCTTAGGGTTTGTAGAGGATAAAGAGAAGACAGATGTCAGTTCAGTGGCCTGGTGTGCCATGCTAAAGAGTTGTCTGGGCTCTGTCTTGAAGGTTATGGGAATCCCCTCGAGGCCTTTTCTAGGGGAGCAGCATCATCGAAGCCTGCTGTCAGCCTGGTGTGGAAAATAGAATGGTAGCTGGGGTAAAGAGATGAGCAAGGAGACAGACAAGCATTCGGGGAAGAAACCATGAGGGTCTGTACTGAGGTAGCGAAAGAGAGGCAGAGGAAGGCAGGTGCATTTAAAGATATTACAGAAACTGAATAGACAGTCGGAGGCCTCATTAGATATGGGGGGTGAGGGAGAGAAATAAGACAAGGATGGTCCCCAGGTTCTTGTCTAGACACAGGCCGGTGGCAGAGTCACGTATAATACAAGGAGAGGACTTCAGGAGGGTTGGAGAAAGGAGCTGAGAGAAATGTTGAATGTGGAGGGGGAGGGGTCAGGCAAGCAGTTATGGATGGGAGAGTCCCCTGAACTGGGGAACATATGGGGCAGGGGTCAGTCCATGGGACAGGGGTGGCAGCTCACACTTGGGAAGTGTCTAGCGAGAGAAGAGGACCCTGAGTGAGCTCAGGAGGACACCCAGACATGAGGCATAGACAGAGGAGGAGGAGGCCTGGAGGAGGCTAACGAGGGCCAGAAGAGGTGGGGCTAGGAAAGCAAGACCAACAGAGGGTCCCCTCCTGCTGGTGGCCAGGTAAGCCGTGTGTATCGGGGTGCTCTCGGCGTTCCAGGATTACAAGTAGTTAGCGTATCTGCCCCCCGGAAACAGTCTTTAGAACCCCCCGCCCCCACTTATATGTGTGACAACCGAAAATGCCCTCCCGTGTTTCCAAACACTCCTCAGGGCCAATTACAAGATTATTTGGTGACCTTGGTGAGAGCAGTTACCACTGAGTCTGTGGTGAAAGCCAGGGAAGGAAAAAACCACAGCTCCTCTGTCCTGCCGTGGCCATTCCCTCCTCAGGCCTCTTCTGGGGCTGCCCAATCGCTATTTATTTTTTGAGGTTTAAATGTATATTATTGAGTTCCTAGCACATGTCAGGGACGCCACGGTGAACAGGACAGTTAAGGTGATGCAGAAGTTTTTTCTCCTTAGTTCAGCTAAAACGGGGTTCTTGTCACATGACCAGGAAAGATGAGGCCCGCAGACACATTGAAAGGTGAGGGGAGCAGAATTTATTAAAAGAAAGCTCTCAGAGAAAAAAATAAGAGGTCCTGCTAACAGGCTTCCACCTCACAGACTGAATTCCAGGCCAGCACACTCGAGCTGAAGAGTCCAGGCTCCTCCCCCTGCCAAAGGCGCGAAATCCCGAGGCTCCGCCCCCTATTCCCCCAGTGCGCATGTGCGCATTATTACGCGAGAAGCTGTCGGGGAAGGGCGGGCGGAGAGGGGCTGTTCTCCCTCTGGGTGGCGGGTTTCATATGGGACCGGCAGTCGGGTCTTTCAGCTTTCAGGCTGTTTTAGGCTTGAATGGGGTGTTTTGCAAGGGACCCCTTGGCTATCTCCTGTCTCTGTCAAAGGTCTCCCCTCTCGGAACTGCCAGGGAACAAACAATTGAAGCCAGGTGGAGGTTCCTTGACTAGGACCCCTTGCAGAAGATGGGAGCGGGGTGGGCAGCAGAGCGTGCTTGGCTTAGGGAGGAGTTGCACTGAGCAAAGCGGGATGAGAGGCTGGGGAGACAGGCGGGGCAGCTGGGATGTGGCACCAGCGGGAAGAGCTGGCCTTGAGGTTTCGGACACGAGTCCCACCCACAGCTACGTCAGCACAGGGCGGCCTGCCGGGGCCAGGGGCCTGGGGGCCTGGCAGTCTGTGGTTTGGTCTGTGGGCACTGAGGCCAACACAGGAAGAGGCCTTGGGGAGAGCCAGCATGACGCCTGCTGACCGCACGCTCTGTGGCGAGCACAGGCCAAGGACTGACAGAGGAGGCTGAGGTCTAATGGAGGAGTCAAGGGCCCCAGGAAAACAGGGGAGGGAGCAGCATTTTGGAGGGAAGCCACAGACAGGGAAAGCTGGAGGCTCCAAGGTCGATGCCCCAGGTGTTACAGAGTGAGAAAGAAGCAGGAGGATTCCATTTACGAAGAATGGCGGGAGCAGAATGGGGGGCGGCTGTAATCCAGCACGGGAGAGGAGGAACGCGGAGGACCCCTCCACAGGCATCAACACACATCTGATGCGTGCCCAGATGATGACAAAAATTCAACTTATCATACTTAAGGGGTTACTATTAAATTGAGAAGAGAAAGCAAATTAGCAGAATCTTCTAGTCTGCTTTCTCATTTAACACCCAGAAACCGGCAGGTAAAAAGATGGGCCCATGGCACACAGTGAGTGCACTGGGGGTGGCAGGGGCAGGGCAGGGCTGGAGGCCGGGCTCTGTCTTCCACTTCCTGCTGCTGGCTCAGTGGCAAAAGTCAGGACCAGGACTGGGCTTTCTCGTTTTCCCTGTATCCGAGGAGCTAGCTACTCCATGGATACACCCTGGCATCTTGATTGTACAGGACAGCCATTCTCAGCATCTTTGAGTGACCACACCTGGTGATTTGGTTGGAAAACAGTGAAACCTTTTGGTGGTACTTCTTTACGTTACCATGAAGTATAAAAAATTCTATTCTGAGCCATTTGTGGCCTTAGAGTTTAATTTAGAAAGGAAGCCTGAGAGAAAGTCACATTTCTGAGAAACTTCCAGGAAGTTAAGCCTCCACAGCTAGTTGGCCCCTCCCGTTACGTGATGTGAATGGGATTCCCCCTGGACTCAGAGTGGTTCCATCACAGTAGCGGTCCCAGCAGAGCTTAGGAGCCCAACCTCAGGAGATCCTGCGGGTGTCATCCCACCTCCCATCTGCTAACAACATCCCTCAACACTGTCATTCCACAGGCCAGATATTGACCATGTCACCAGCAGATATTAAAAATGTGGCTTGACTTGTCTTAAATCCGTAAACAAAACCAGTTTTACTACAGAATATATGTAAGGGAGATTATAAGCAATATATTACATGTCCCTTTCCTGCTGTTCCGCATTCAGATTGACTGAAATCCAAAAATGTCATTGTTCAGGATTCATATTTCACTAAAAAAAAATCAAGTAGAACATTGAGGAAGCCGTAATGCTGTCTGCCAAATCATCTCCCATCCAGAAGTACCTTCTGGTTTCTTCTCCCTCGTGTGTTCTGACCTCTCAAGTACAGCTAACAGTTTGTCTAGTTGTTGTTAAGCTCACTAAGCTGAGGGTTTACATGTTACTACATTAATTAATTAGAGCACCTTCCAGTAGCCTCAGTCCACTGTCGCAGGCCATGTTTTGTTTCTTTTTTCCAAGATAGACTGGAGTTTGTTCCATTTTATTGTTTTGCACATTTTAGGTTCTGCATCCATACTCCAAAAATTACAGCATTCCAAAGACTGACATTTTTATTGCATTAGACTGTTTACTAATTTCACATATTACGGTGTTGGCATGTTCCCATGGCTCTGAATGTGGCATCCTACTGGTGTCCTTGTTAGCAGTCTGGTGTTCTGAGCCTGAGTTCTTGGGTGCCTGCCGTGGTGGAGAAAGTTTGGGAGCTGCCAGCAGAGAGAGAGGATTACCCAGAGAGACAGAACGTGGACTGTGCTATTCCAAGCCCGACAGCTCCTGAGTATATTAAAATAGCTCATGAGTGTGAAGGGGCGTAAATGGGGAGGCTCCAGGGGTGGCAGGAAGGAGGGGTGCTGCTGCCATGGAGAAAGGGTTTACTGCTGGAACTGAACACTGAGAGCGTGGTGGGCGATCCATCTGGCCCCCAGGTGATGCTGCTGTTGTTGGGTCAAAGACAGGCAGAACCCAAGTGGGCCAAGCAGATAGCTCCGTATGAAAGGCAAAGGGTGGACCTTGTGCTTAGTTCAGAAGGCGTTTGAGTACATTCAGTTCCACCTGCACATTGTGAATATGCACCTCCTTCCAGGTGTGGGTCCTGAACTGATAGAATCTGAGCCTCAAAGAACAAGATCAAACACGCTAAAATCACTCATCAGTCATTCATTTACTGAGACATATATACAAGACATATACTGAGCAACTTCTACGTAGTAGGCAGTTCTGCTTATGGGGATTCACAGGTCTTCTGATCATCAGTCCCTAAGAACTCAGCACCGGATGTGGAAAGTGGATGGCCAGTCGCAGTGCAGCACAAGAACAGGGCTACCACTGAGCTGGGTGTGAGGGCCAGCTTCCCTGACAAGAGGGACATAAGGGTTGGCCAGGGGCTTATGGTGGGAGGGGACCTTCAGCTGCAACAAACAACCTGTCAGCTGTGCCTCTTCCACCTGGGCGAGGGTCCACTGGATTCAGCTATGGCACAAGAGAGTCAGGGCATGGCTGGCAGCCAGGGCAGCACCCTTAGGGAGAGCTGGCTTGATTTCTGGTACTGTTTGGCTGTCATCCTGACTATTTCAGCCAGTTGGGTTAGGACAAAACCATTTTTGTGAAGGGTTGAGCTTCCTTTTGGCTTTGAATTGGGCAAGCAGGTCTCTGGTAGGAGGAATGGGATCCTGTGGGCAGAGCCAGAGGTCTGTTCGTGGAGCTCCTCTTCAGTGTCTCCTGTTACTTTGTTACTTAGGAAGGAGCATTAGAAGGGAATCCTACCATGTGGCAATAGGCACCCTTTTTTCCAACAGGCAGCCTGCTGCTAGGTTGTTACTTTCTGCAGATACTTCATAGCAAAAACTGGAAACAGTTTGAAACCTACCAAGAGGGGAACAGTAGAGAAAATGGTGGCATGTGCTATTGTCAAAAAACAATGATGTAGTACATTTGTTGTCATGGAAAGATATCCTCAGAATGTCGAGTGAAATGCAGGTGAGTTTTACTAAAACTGTCAAAAAACAGTTAATCCCCACCTTACATAAACACTCTCAGACACAGAAAAAGAAGGAAAGCTACTCAATCTGTTTTATGGGACTAGTCTTCTCTGACATCAAAATTTGACAAAGATAGTACTATGAAAATGTTATAGACTAATCTCACTTTTGAGTTTAGTTGCAAAATGCAATATTTACTAGTAGAATTCACCAGTATAGTAAATACATATGCATCATGACCAAGTAGGGCTTATCCTGGGAATACAATGATGATTTAAATCAAAAAGTCTTTGAATAATTGGTTAAATTTACATATCATAAGATAAATTATATGATCATCTCAGTGGATACAAAGAAAGTGTTTGCTAAAATTGGATACATTTCTACTTAAAAGCAAACAATGCCTTAGCAAAATAGGAATAAAAGGAAGATAACTTGATAAGGGATATCCATCAAAACTCACGGCAAACATTGCATACTCAGGGAAATTTTAGAGACAATCCTGTTAAAGTTAGGAACAAGACCAGGATGCCACGTAATGCTATTCAACACTATGCTGGATGTTTCTACCGGTGTTATAAAGCAGGAAAAAGAAATAGGGGGTCAAAGAAAACAATCATTTTGTGTAGGCAATGTTGTCTACATTAAAAAGTCCAAGAGATGCTATATAAAATATATTAGAACTCATAACAGAGCTCAGCAAAATGTCTCAATTGGAGATAAGTATACAGGGATCAGTTGGGTTCCTATGCATCATTAATAACCATTTAGAAACTGTAATAGAAAAAAATTAACAGCAGCAACCAAAACTATAAGGTAGCTAGAAGTAAATCTAATGAAAGATAGATGCAAAAGATTTATGGAGATGACTGTAAACATAACTGAAGGACACAGAAAGAGATATGACTAAATGGAGAGACACGTCATGTTAATGGAGAGGAAGATTCAGTATCATAAAGATACCAGTTTAGGCTGGGCGTGGTGGCTCACGCCTCTAATCCCAGCACTTTGGGAGGCCAAGGCAGGCAGATCACCTGAGGTCGGGAGTTTGAGACCAGCCTGACCAACATGGAGAAACCCCATCTCTACTAAAAATACAAAATTAGGCAGGCATGGTGGCGCATGCCTGTAATCCCAGCTACTCGGGAGGCTGAGGTAGGAGAATCGCTTGAACCCGGGAGGTGGAGGTTGCAGTGAGTCGAGATTGCACCATTGCACTCCAGCCTGGGCAACAAGAGCAAAACTCTGTCTCAAGAAAAAAAAAAAAAGATACCAGTTTACTTCAGATTAACATAGAGTGCTCATGGCATTTGATCATGTGATCCTAAAATTCCTATGGAAGAATAAAGGCAAGAATAATCAAGACAGTTTCTAAGCAGAATAAAGTGAGGGTGGGTGGGGGGCACTTCCCTTTAGTCTATCATGACTTATGAGTTATATTAAGAAAACTTGGTTTTTGTACTGAAATAGACCAATGGAACAGAGTAAAAAACTCAAAAACAGATCTATGCAATATAGAAACCTGATATGAAAAGAAGAGGCCTACCAGATAGGTAGCAGAAGTATGAACTATTCAATAAATAGAATAAATTGTGGGGAGAAAAAGATTCCCAACCTCATGCAATATGTACAGATAATTTTCAGATTGATTAAAGACCTAAATGTGAAAAACAAAACCTTTAAACCTCTGGAAAATATATGATTATCTTTTATCACCTCATGGCAAGAGAAGAATTTTTAAAATGAGATACAGAAACCACCAACCATCAAGGAAAAGATTGATAAATTAAACTATTAAAATTTTAGATTTCTGGCTGGGCGCGGTGGCTCACGACTATAATCCCAGCACTTTGGGAGGCCAAGAGGAGGCAGATCACCTGAGATCAGGAGTTCGAGATCAGCCTGACCAACATGGAGAAACCCCGTCTGTACTAAAAATACAAAATTAGCCGGGCGTGGTGGTACATGCCTGTAATCCCAGTTACTCGGGAGGCTGCAGCAAGAGAATCACTTGAACCCGGGAAGCAGAGGTTGCGGTGAGCCGAGATTGTGCCATTGCACTCCAGCCTGGGCAACAAGAGTCAAACTCCGTCTAAAAAAAAAAATAGCTTTCTGTATGACTAAAGACACCATAATAAAGTTAAAATGTAATGCTACAGACTGGGAAGAGATAGTTGCCACCCCTGTGATCAGCAGAGGCTTAGAATCATAGCAAAATATACAAAAAAGAAAAATATATATAATTCAACTGAAAAAATGAGTAAATTATATGAACAAGCAATTTGCAGAAGAGAAAAACCTTAATGCCCAATAAACACAAATATATTGAATCTCACCAGCAATCAAGAACATGCATATTAAAACAAGGTACCATTTTATACCTATCAGATTGGCAAAAATTAAAAAGTTGGATGATTTGAAGTGTTGATGAGGAAGTGCAACCACAGGAACTCAGACACTGCTGCTGGGAGTGAAAATAAGTGCAGGCTCTCTGGAGAGCCATTGGCAGCCCTTGCTGCTGCAGGACTTGGCAATCAGGTTCTAGGTGTAGACCCCAGGAGACTGTTGTGTGTGTGCACACAAGGAGACACTTTTTTCCTTGCAGAAAATGGAAAGAACTTAAATGTCCATCCGGAGGAAACTTGAAGATATATATTTATATAAGCAACTAAATGATTAAACAAGATAAATCTTGAAAACAGGATGTGGAATAAAGAGTTGTAGAAGGATCTGTGTAGTATGACACCTTCTGTGTGAAGTTTAAACATGATGTTGATGCATGCGTACTTATGAAACGAGACAAAAGCATAAAAACGTGGATGGATGAAACCAAAATACAACTTCTGTAGTGCAGTTTGATCTGGGAGCTAGAAGCAGAAGAGAGGGAGCTGAAAGCAAAGAGGGCTTTACCTCTCCCTGTCTTTGAGGGTAAAATATCAAGAATTTTTCCACCTGAGTGGTGACCACACAGTGTTTGTTAAATTATGTTCTATTTTGTCCATATGTTTGAAATGCTTAATATTTAAAATATTAAGAATTGTTCCATCTGGGTGGTGGCTACACAGTGTTTGTTAAATTATCTTTTATTTTGTTTATGTTTATGTACATGTTTTTATGTATTACGTATTTTTATCTATTATGTATATATTTGAAACACTTGGTGGTTTTTAGAAAATTAATTCTTGTGAGGGAAAAACACTGCTCAATCTCCATCTTAAAGTCGGCAATAATTCAGAAAACATTTAAACTAATTGATGTTTGTCACCCCATGCATTGCAGCTCAGTGTGGCAGGCTGAAGCACTGAACTCAGGCAGACTCTGGGGCAGAGTCTGCCCAATCCAGCTCTGCCACTTTCTAAATGGTAGATTCAGGCAAGCTACTTAATCTCTCTTTGCCTTGGTTTCCTTGATGTGAAATGCTGCATCTATTGCTATTGCTGACATTAGTGCCTACTTCATACAGTTGTTGCAAGAATATGATGGCTTAACTGTGCATAAAGCACATGGAAGAGCGGGCACTTTAACTTTATTATTATTATGCCTGAATATGATCTGCCATTCAGAGAGACACTAGTTATTTATTAGATGCAAGGGATTTGGGGGAATGAATAAGCTTCATTTAAAGAAATCATGTAAGTAGATGTTGTTTTTAGTGATGGCTACTTTTCTGCAGAGAGCCAAAAATATCTCTGAGATCTCCAAAATTAACCTGTTGATTTGGAGATGATTTACCCCCCAGTGGCTTCACAAGTATCTGCTTCAGTTAGCTCTGGTAAGTAAAATTATCAAACACTCATTCACTTTTCAGAACTGGCTATAAAATCAATATGAAAAGCAACATCAATATGTAACTGTTGAAATATACAGAATTCCCTCTAAAAATGAAAGCTACATCTATCTTCAAGTCTTGATGAGTATGTTCTATCACATAAGACTGTCCATTTGGTATTTAAAAAAGTGGTGAAATACAACTCCCCTAGGTAGGTGGAGATTCAAATTGAGGCCTTTAATGTTTCAAATGAGTGAGAAATCGCAGTCATTAGGGAGCCAAGGGGAATTTTTCGAAGGCAGATACAGGAAGGCAAAGACTGTAGGCTTTGGTGTCTGGTGAACTTGGGCCCAACTGCAGCTTTGCTACTTACTGGCCACTTAGCTTGCAGTGAATTACTTAAATTGACTGTGCCTCAGTTTCCTCATCTATAAAATGGAACTCACAGTCCCTCTCTTGAGGAATTGTTGTGAGGATCAGATACACGGTATATACCACCTCATGTGCATAATCTGTACTCAGCAGTTGTCCTTATCTCTGACATTACCATTAATTGAGTTACAGATTGCTTAGTGCTGATGGGTGGTGGATTGGAGGCTCTAAAACAAGCTGAGATAATGAGCTAAAAGGTTTTACAGCTCCTCCTGCCAATCTCTCTTCTTTTCAAGACCCAGGAATTGGGGTAGGGGAAAGGTCTTCATCTTGAAGACAATTAAATGCTGCTTTTCAAGTGTAATTATTCAATGTAAGGCATTGAAGCAATCTGAAATTGCGTCCTGTTTTGACTGCCAATACTTTTGTATGTTCTTATTCAGCACCCTTAAAATGTCCAAAAGAGTTGGGAAATTTTGTCATGTTTGGTGCCCCCAAAACACACAAATCCCCATTCCTAGCCTGTAGATGAATGAATCTCTGGGACTGAGCAGCTACCAACTGCAAAGCCAAAGCTCTCTGCCTGTTAGCAGGCCCCAGCCAAAGGCAGGATCTCAGGGGCACCTAAGCCACAGCCGGAGTCAGGAAAGCTGGTCACATGGCAGAGGGGGTGAAGACTGGTGAACCAGCACCCCTGTTCTGCATTTGGTTGTCTCCGGTAATTCACTCCTTCATCCTTCCAACCTCTGCCCCCGTCCTATTGCACCCAAGACTGCCTCTCCCTCCCTACCCTAATTTTTAAATAATTCATTCTCTTGATGAAAGAGGAGGGGTAGGCCAGGTGCAGTGGCTCACCCCTGTAATCCCAGCACTTTGGGAGGCCGAGGGAGGGGGGCAGATCATGAGGTCAGGAGTTCAAGACCAACCTGGCCAACCTGGTGAAACTCCATCTCTACTAAAAATACAAAAATTAGCCAGGCGTGATGGCACGCACCTGTAATCTCAGCTAACTCAGGAGGCTGAGGCAGGAGAATCGCTTGAACCCGGGAGGCGGAGGTTGCAGTGAGCTGAGATCGTGCCACTGCACTCCAGCCTGGGCAACAGAGCAAGACTCCGTCTTGCAAAAAAAAAAAGAAAGAGGAGGAGTGGTTTGATGGTGGACGACAAAGGGGAGAGAGACTCCCAAGAGGGATACAGTGTGGCTGACTAACGCAAATAGAGAATCCACTTTAACCAGCTAAATAGACGTGTCTGCATTTTGAAGGAAGAACCCACTTATCCCTCAAGATCTCTAGTGGGCTAATTATTTCAGGAAGATGGGTCTTTTCATCATCTCTTCCTTACTGGAAAGGGGCAGGATTTGCAGGGGAAAATGGGAAGACTAGGGTAGGACAGGTGAGATTTGAAGTGTCCTGCTAGACAGGGTGGTGTCACCATCTCCACCCAGATGCCCCATGGGTACCTGGAACTCAGGGATGAATTCATCTTCCCTACAGGCTGGCTTCTCCTCCAAGATGTCCATTTCAGTTGGCGGCACCTCTATATCTTTTCACCCTACCTGTCTTTCAAGCTAGAAGAAACAACTCATGGTCATCCTTGACTCATCCCTGAACCCCAGCAATCACCCATGCTGTTCCTTACTCTGCTGTCTCCCTGTCACCCAGAGGACAAGCTAAAGATCAGAAACAGGAGGCATTTAACTATCTTTAAATACAAAGCATTTAACTATCTTTCTAATTGCTATGGCTTCCTACTGCCTTCAGGAAATATCTCGAGGCAAGTAAAAGTGTTTGAAATCCATTCTTCAAGTTGTCCCATAGAAATTTTTGAAATGTCGATGGCCCATTTCTTGTCAGATCTGATTAGATCATTACTTTTCCCTTAAAGTGGGGCTGCAGGAAAGCTCTTGTCAAGAGGAAGGATAATTGTGTCCACTCTGTGTTTTCCTGCTGTTCACATGTGCCTGTATGATTAGCAGCTCATCTTCAGTCCTCAGTTTTGTTTCTTTCAGGCATTTTTTGAAATCACTGGGCTATTTTGCAAGGGCTAGTTTAGTTAGAATGAAATAATATAATCAGTGAGTCTGTTTAACCAAGCACACATAAACATATGCTGAAATAAATCAAAACTGCTGAAAGAGAACAAACAAGTGAGGCATAGACTAAGCACCTCTTCCCACCCCATGTGGGGGATCTTTCCCTCATCCCTCAGAATGCCACACAACAGCGGGGCCCAAATCTGTCTGTGTATTAAATATTAGTAAAGCTTAATTTATCTCATTACAAAAAAGGAAACCTAAATAGAGGTTCTAAGAGTTCCATTTTTTGCACCCCACCAGTGGTGCCTAGTGGAGGCTGCTACCCTTTAAGTCACGGTGTCCCCCATGAGTCCCACAAGCTGCCTGCTTCCTGTGGCAGGTGGTGGAAATTTGGGAGACCTCAGGACTTCCCAGAAGCAGGGGTAAGCTCGGGGTATCTGTCTTCAAGGCAGGTGGCTCCTCTGGAGGGTAGGGAAGGGACCAGATCCAAGAAGTCTTCAAGAATATGCTGTGAAGTTAACCCTGAGTCTGAAAAATCCATTCCCTAACCCTTCTAAATCATCTAAGTTTTACCAGGAGTGCCTTTTAAAGTGTTCCCAAATGCCTTTTGTAAGCCTCAGAAGTGCCACCCTTTCTCACGTAGGAAAGGAACTGGACCAATAAAAGGCACTTTTCATGAGCTTCTAAGCTTTGATCATTTCTCCATGGGAGAGGGGAGGATCAAGGTTTTTTTGCTTGTCTCTAACTCAAAGGCCCCACCATCCCTTAAGGCTTTCATTTCATTCTACCTCCTCCAGCTCCATGTTCTTTCTTTAGAATTCTAGGAATATACAAACAACAGTTTTATACAAGGGATGGAAAATGTTTTCTAGTTTGAATCCACTAGAGATGCAACAACTCAGTGAGTCTCTCTGGAAACCACAACTGTGTGAGGTTCACATTTCAAAACACTACTTAAAGTTCCTTAATGGTCCTGCCCCCACAGCTACTTAGGGACAACCAAAACCTAAAGCAGAGGCAGTGTCTTCTTGAGGAAGCATTTTATCATCATCAAGGATATCCCATCCTGCATACCACCACACCTCACCCCTACAGCAAACACCTTCCTCATCATTCACCCACAGAACAGAAAAGGAGACGGGAAGGGGTGGGGAGGCCATCACTCTCACCACTCGCTCCTGGCCACTTATCAGTAGTGAAAGATGGAGCATGAGAGATGTGATAGGTTCAATCAGCTTTTCTGGCTGCATAAACTGAGCAGAAGGATGGTTGCTCACCATGAAAGTTCAAGTTCAGGCCAGACGCTGTGGCTCAACGCCTGTAATTCCAGCACTTTGGGAGGCCGAGGCAGGTAGATCACGAGGTCAGGAGTTTGTAGACCAGCCTGGCCAACATGTTGAAACCCTGTCTCTACTAAAAATACAAAAATTAGCCAGGCATGGTGGTGTGCACCTGTAGTCCCAGCTACTCGGGAGGCTGAGGCAGGAGAATCACTTGAATGTGGGAAGCGGAGGTTGCAGTGAGCCGAGATTGTGCCACTGCCCTCCAGCCTGGGCGACAGAGCGAGACTCTGTCTCAAAAAAAAGAAAAGAAAAGAAAGTTCAAGTTCAAAGCAGTTTGTGAGCCTGCTCCGTCTTAAGGAGATTTGCTTGAAGTTCTTTCATTTTTTGTTTTTTTTCCCCTAACAATTAAGTGTAAGTGATTGAGTGCCAGAAACTTGGACTACCAGGAATCTCCCTCTGCCCAAGGCTCTTACCCCATCCCTTGGGCCTTTCCTCCCACCTTCCCTGTCTTTTGGGTCCCCTGCCTTGACAGATGATGCCCATTAAGCACTCCAGATTGTTTTCTTCTGGGAACCA
This sequence comes from Nomascus leucogenys, assembly GCF_006542625.1. Classification (NCBI taxonomy): domain Eukaryota; kingdom Metazoa; phylum Chordata; class Mammalia; order Primates; family Hylobatidae; genus Nomascus; species Nomascus leucogenys. The sequence continues at coordinate 50,324,023 of NC_044386.1, forward strand.
TCTTCACTCTTAACTTCTGCTTAACATTTTTAGCTAATTCTCTTCCCTGCCATTATCTTAAGCTATTTAGAGAAATGAAGTAATTCTGATGTGTACTGGCTATTACAAATAATTTCCCATTTTATAATTTTTACACAGCTATCCACACCTACATTCAAGTTTTCTACACACTCCTTAGAGAAGTTTCCAAGTCCTGTGAAAAAGAGGGGAGAATAGCTGTCCCCTCACCCTGTCCACTCCCACATCCTGGAGTGATGCTCAGAGCCCCTTTTCTGGGCTGTAGCTGAGAGCTCAGAGCCTGTCATCTTTCATAACCATCATTTACTTTATTTTTCCCAAAATTTATTACCTTGTTCTTACCATGCTGAAGCTCTTCTGCCGACTCACCCAGCTTGGTAAAGATCTTCCTGTTGTTTATCACCATTAGCTTGGCATTTCACCATCTGGGAGAGCTTAGTGTTTTCTAGAAACATGGAAACATCACTTGTACTCCGGCTGAACATCATTTATAAAAGCAGCAGCTCAGACTGGCCCCAGCACTTTTCCATGCCGTGAAGTTCCCCCCTTAAATTATCTTTCGCTTTCTCTCCAAACTAGCTCACTGCCATTGTCACACCATTCTCCCAACATAGTCCTGGTGTGTTTCCTTTCTTGTAAATGATCGAAGGGTCCTTATTCTCAGAGCCTTCATATTATCTTTGATTGAGCTCTTCTATCAATCTTGGTTTAAGGAAGCCCCCTGTCTTTCTACCAGGATGAATTTGCTATCGCTACATAATCACATTTTTATGTCTATTCTCAGAGATTCTGAGGTACTATAAACAATCCATTACCTTTCATGCCTGGAAAATGGGAACTTTTGTTCAAACATGGTTAAAAGAATTATCCCTGGCCAAAAGAGCTTTCCTAGGGCTTGTATACAGAAAGAGAAGTTTTTACCAAGACCCATCCTCCATCTTTTAGTGTTTCCCCATTAATAAACATGGTCCACTAGTTAGGCCTGTTTCCCAAATATCCCAAGCACACTCATGACCTTGACTCCCAAAGCTTAGCTCATGCTCTTTCTCTCAGCCTGCAGTGTTCCTCCTTGGTGGGTCACCAATAGGCACCCTGTGCAGAAGGCTGAGGCAGAAGGATGGTTGAAAGCAAGGCCAAGATTTCCATGTGCAAAAAGTCTTCCAAATGGGACTGCTCCCTCGGTGCCCTCTCTCTCCCTTAAATCATTTGTAACATTATGTATGCATGTTGGAAACAATGGTATCTCCCCAGCTTCCCCATTAAGCTCTGAGAGTTGTGAAAGTGTTCTGTTGACCAGTGTCTTGATTTTATTTCTCTCAATCCTATCCCAGTATTTCCTATAATGCATACCAGAGAATGTGATATATATATATATGTCATATACATATATATATATTCATATGCATATGTATATGTCCAGTAAATGGCGGACTAAACAAAACTATGCAGGTATCTTTACTGTAGGACTTCTCAAAGCCTTAATAAGCTACCTGTTATGGTGAACCATCAAAAGCAAACCATGATATATTGTCATCTACAAACTCTTTTAACTGACCTCAAGACTTTCTTTCCTGGAGCATCTAACAGGACAAGTTCTCTATAGGATACATGTTGGAGGACACTGTCATAAATCATGGGTCCTACATTCATCATGTCAGAATCACTTAGGGAGCTTGTAACAATTTGGGGTAGAGTATGGAAATCTACTTGGTTGTTGTCTTTTCTTAAAGCCTTCCTGGTAATTTTGGCGGTCCATAACATTTGGGTTCCTCTACATGACACTTTTGATCTTTAAAGCTTCAGAGATGCTATCCCGGTGACCCTCCTGAGCCCTCACTGTAGAAGTTTGCACCCCAAATTACTTGCAGGTAAATAATAAATTCTTATACAAGATAGATGGCTGGAAGCTTATTAGGGAAAACACCCAGGGACTTTGTGACTTGGGGAAAAATACTGGCCTATATCCATGACTTTAGAAACCACTTCCTAACATCATAGCTGTCCCTACCTACGTGCAAATCCACCTTCAGAGCCCATGGACTTTACCCCAACTATTCTCACTCATGCCAGTGTGGGCTGTTTCACATGTTTCTGTATTTTGATTCATTGTCTATATCTGGCCTCATTGCAGGATCATATTCAGAGCAAGACCTAATTGAATACTTTTCTCGAGATTTCCTCATAGCACTTGCTACATAGCCAAACTAAGAGTAAATGCTCAATAATTGCAGAGAAAACAAGGGACAAAGGGGACCTTGGTCTAAAAGGGACAAAAGGTTGGCTCTAGAATTAAAAAGCAGGTAGAGCAGGTGGTAAATGTGGCAAGATGGGTAGGTACTCAGCTTCCCCTGCTGAGATAGAAGCTTCTTAAATGGTATAATCTTCCTCCACTCTTAAGTTGTATCTTTGTTACTTCTCGTTCTTCATATGATAAATATACATCACTAGTAGCTCAGGAATAGATGACCAACTTGTCCCAATTTGTATGGAACATTTCCAATTTTAGCAATGAAAGTCCACTGCCTGGGAAAGCCCTCCTTGCTGGAAAACTAGGCATTTGGTCACTCAAGAGGCAAAAATAGTTCCCTAATCAAAGAAAATCAAGACTGCTACATCTCATTCTACCCACCTGAATACATTTCCTATTGCTGCTGTAACAAATTACCACAAATTTAGTGGCTTAAGACACCAATTTGTCATTTTATATTTCTGGAGATCAGAAGTCCGAAATGGATTTTACAGAGCTAAAATCCAGGTGCTGGCAGGAGCTCCGTTTTGTTTTTTTCCTGGAGGCTCCAGGGGACGATCCCCTCCCTAGCCATCTCCAGTTTCTACAGGACACGTTCCTTGGTTCTGACTTCTCCATCCATCTTCAGAGCCAGCCACCATGTCACTCCAACCTCTGTTTTCATCATCACATCTCTTTCTCTAACTCACTCTCCCACTTCCCTCTTTCACCCTCAACTTAATCATGTCTGCAAATTCCCTTTTGCCAAGTAAGGCAGCATATCCAGTGGTTCCAAGGATGAGGATGTGGATATCTCTGGGGGTCATTCTGCCTACCACACCCACTTCTTTCTGGGAGTTGATAGAACACCCTAATGTATTAAATAAATATTTTTAAAATCTCACAGAAAATAAGCTATTTCACTTTGCTTAATCAGTGTTTTTTTAAATTTATGTAATCAAGAAATTCTTCTTTTCTTCCCAAGGAAGACTTCTTAACATTTCATGGAAGTCTGCTGCTCTTGCAGAAGAGTAGGATTCAGAATGGTAGATGCGCAGACTGCAAGAGTCCAGAGACATTCCACAACATGTGCAGAGTTTTGAGGGAACTCAGTTATAGATCCAAATTCCTCTTGACAACTTCAATACATATTCTTTGTACATACTAATATACAAACTCATCTGCCTAAGAAGAAACCTAAGGTCAAGGCGTGGTGGATCTCCCTTTCTTCCACTGTTGTAGCCTCGACCTCCTGGGCTCAAGCAATCCTCCTATCTTAGCCTCCTGAGTAGCTGAGACCACAGGTGCATGCCTGGCTAATTTTTCACTGTATTTTATTTTATTTTATTTTATTTTATTTTATTTTATTTTATTTTATTTTTATTGAGACAGAGTCTCGCTCTGTCACACAGGTTGGAGTGCAGTGGCATGATCACAGCTCACTGCAGCCTCAATCTCCTGGGCTCAAGCCATCCTCCCACCTCAGCCTCTCAAGTAGCTGGGACTACAAGTGCATGGCACCACACCCAGCTAATTTTTGTATTTTTCCTAGAGACAGGGTTTTGCCATGTTGCCCAGGATGGTCTCAAACTCCTAGGCTCAAGCGATCTACCTAGCTCAGCCTCCCAAAGTGCTGAGATTACAGGGTGTGGTGGCCAAGAAAAAAATTTTATTGGACATTTTGCCCCGGGGGTACAAAACCTCCTGGCAAACAAAGAGTTGATGTGAAATTCACATTGCCAGTGATGACTCTTTTGGTAAGGCACCATAACTCACCCCTGCCCATCTTATTTAGAGGTGCATTTCCAATAAAACTTCATTTCTTATGTTTAGTAAGTAGTTATCAAAATTTTGATATTTTATATTATACCTAAAATAATTAAAATGATAACTCACTCCAAAGGAAAATTTTTAATTTTTGCTTAGAGATTTATGGTCCCTGGAATCTTCTTTTAATTTAAATTTAAATTCATATGCATCCTTTGGTTGTAGAGAATTATGATGGATTGATAAATATTTTCAAGCAAAGCACATACATGAAGTTAAAGTGCTGTGGGTGAAGTAGAATAGAGATACAATTTCGAGGAGAAAAAAATGTAACATTTCCAATTTTTAAAGAAGACCTTGTTCATGTCATTTTTCAAGTGTACAATAATGGGTATTATATAACAACGGTACTTATGTTACATTGGACACATTTAAAAGAATGATTTAACAGGTTAATTTGAAAATGTCACTATTTACATTATCTAGAAACTATATCTTTCCTAACTATTTAATCTTAACATGAAAAATACTTGCTGACAAGTTTTAAAATATTCAAGGAGGTACACAGTTGTTAAAATTTCTTATAGGGGCCTGGCACAGTGTACATTCCTGTAGTCCCAGCTACTTGGGAAGCTGAGACAGGAGGATTGCTTGAGCCTTGGAGTTCAAGGCCAGCTTTGAGGCCACCATAGCGAGACCCCCATCTCAAAAAACAAAATAAAATAAATGTTGGTAAATTGAATTATTATGACTTTTTTGAGACAGTCTTGCTCTGTCGATCAGGCCAGAGTGCAGTGGCGTGATCTCAGCTCACTGCAACACTTGCCTCCCGAGTTCAAGCCATTCTGGTGTTTCAGCCTCACAAGTAGCTGGGCCTGCAGATGCATGTCATCACGCCTGGCTAATTTTTGTATTTTTAATAGAGATGGGGTTTAGCCATGTTGGCCAGGGTGGTCTCGAACTCCTGACCTCAACTGATCCACCCGCCTCAGCCTCCCAAAATGCTGGGATTACAGGTATGAGCCACAGCACCCAGCCAATTAATTATTTTTAAAATAAATCTTATATTTATTTTAAATGTGATATGTGAGCTCTGACAACTGGTCCAGAGCAGAATAGAGGAAATGCTGGCAGTACAAACAGCAGGGTATGGAATCAGGCCAGCAGGAAAGCCTCGGGAAAATGCCCACTTAACCCAGCCCAAAGGGTTAAACAGCGCCTGGCACAGAACCAGCACTCCCTTCACTCAGCCAACACCTGCTGTGTGTGGCCAATGTGCCAGGCATTGGGGGTAATTGGACTTAGACATGAGTCCCTGCCCTCAGGCACCAACCTGCCACTGGATGCATACGTAGTTGACCTGCTCCTTCTGTGTAAATGCATGTTGGCTGCATTTCTAGAGAGTCTAAAGACTTATTCTTGGGCAGTTTTTAGAAGCTGTGACTACAAAGCCATGACTCATTTTTTTATATTCTAGAATGGATCCATCTACATTCCACTATTCCTATTAGAATAGTCACCTGAGGAGGCATATACTTATTTCAGTGACAGGGCGATTACTCAACAGTCTTTAAGCTTCATCTGTGGAATTGACTTCAAAGCATACAGTGCAATCTTCTGAATATGCTTAGTGCTTGTAAATATTTGCCTTTGGAGAACAGCTTTGATTTTGCAGAGAACAAAAGCTATTCACACAAAGCTCTAGTGATCATGGTAGATGATGAGACTGGGCAGGAATATCATTTGCCTCAAACTCTGGAATAGCATCAGTCAGGAAGTCGGAGCTTTCTCATAGTAAAGAAGAGTCAGGAGAGATTGTACATTCCTTTTATATTCCGCACAATGAGGGTTTATTCCTCTTAGCACTGAGGCGGAAGGGAAAAGCCTGGCCATATCAGGGTCACTTGGGTGTGAAGTTGCTTAAAGATTCTATGGTCTCAGACTTTGGAAGAGAGCTTGCTAGGGCTGTGGAAGGCCCCTGGTGCTCACTGGTTTAGTTCTGCTGACCCAGAAGGAGCAGAGAGGGAGGGACCAGACAAGGACAACAGAAGCCAGGGCATGTGGCCATCACTCTGTCTGCTCTGCTTATCCAGTCACTCCTGTGTGGACACAAAGCACTGGACAAAAGCTCTTGGGATTCTCCAGGCCCTCATTCTCAAAAGGAATATTGGTTTTTCTTAGTATCGGTTTGATGTACACTGTATTTTACTACTTTCTTATTCTTCTACATTTCTCTGGTATTTTACTCAACGGCACCATTCCCTATGCTCAGAACTGAACTAGGTGCTCTGGGAGACATTGCCTCTGTCCTTGGGCAATTTGAATCTCCTTGGGAAGATAAGAACAATATACACACATACTGTAGAGTGAGGATAGCCAGTGGGTTTCATTTCAGATGTCAGCTCCAGTTAATTGGTGGCCTTGTAGAGTATTTCATCAAATCAAAACACCATCAATTGTAAGATGCCATTTTATGTGTTCTTAAGAAAAAAAAAATGCTATAAATTAAATTATGAACCATTTCTTTCTTATTAGTTAGAATTTTTATTTATACTTATTGAAAGAGGCTTTTTAGACTTCTTTGCATATAATATTGTGGATTTTTTAAAACATATATTGCTCTCATTCATTCATAAAGTAGAAAATAACAGCAAAATAAATTGGGTCTGGTTTTCCTAAGCTGCTTCACTTTCAGAGTACTACTCATCTCTAGCATCTTTGATTTGGAGTTACTGATGTCTGTGTTCCCACAGTACAACTCTCTATGCCATCAAGGGTATTCAGGAGGCAACATTTCTTACAAAAATTTCTCTTGACTTTCTCCCAAATCTCTCACAACTTTTGTGTAAATTGGTGTGCACACAGGTAATAACAACCACAGCACAACAGCTACCTGGCAACATTAACTGAAAGACCTATCCAATTTTCAATATTTCAAAATCAAAAGAATTCCTCTTAGACCCAATGATATGTGGGTTCTGAGGCTCAGTCAAAATGACTGTCGTGATCAACTATCCATGTCTGCCCTGGGACTGGGGTTGACAATGGGGCTACATTGTTGCCATTAAGCAATAATTTGCTCCTGTATAGTTTGCAAAGCTGAATGGTTTCCAGTGTGACAGCAGTGGTAGAGTGTTCTTTGTGAGCTAGTAGAATCAGGAAGTCTTTATGAATGAAATAGGTTTAAAAAGGTAAGATTTGGCCTGGATAAGAGGAGATGACCTCCAGCAGAGGAAAGAGCATAAGCACAGTTTAGGGGATTCAAAAGGGTAAACAAAGCATATCATGTGGAGAGGAAAGTGGGGAAACCAGGCTGGGGTGGGGTTTAATTAGGGAGTGAGGGGATATAAAGACATGAGTTTTTGCTCTAAGAACATAAGTTCAAGTTAGTGTGTTTTACTTGTGGGAAAATAATAGACAGTTCTTATATTTCTAAAACTTTTATATATATTTTTTTACCATAGGTCCTGATGTTTTTAGTTCAAAGAGTCTTGCACTTCAAGCCCAGAAGAAGATTCTGAGCAAAATAGCCAGCAAAACTGTGGCCAACATGTTGATTGATGACACCAGCAGCGAGATCTTTGATGAGCTCTACAAAGTCACCAAAGAGCACACACACAACAAGAAGGAAGCCCACAAGATCATGAAAGACTTAATCAAGGTGGCGATCAAAATTGGGATCCTCTACCGGAACAACCAGTTTAGCCAGGAGGAGCTTGTTATTGTGGAGAAGTTCCGGAAGAAGCTGAACCAGACGGCCATGACCATCGTCAGCTTCTATGAGGTGGAATACACCTTCGATAGGAACGTGCTCTCCAATCTCCTGCATGAGTGCAAGGACCTGGTGCATGAACTGGTGCAGCGGCACCTGACGCCCAGGACCCACGGGCGCATCAACCACGTCTTTAACCACTTTGCCGATGTGGAGTTCCTCTCCACCCTCTATAGTCTGGATGGAGACTGTAGGCCCAACCTCAAGAGGATTTGTGAAGGAATCAATAAGTTGCTAGATGAGAAAGTCCTTTAAATGCCTTCCCTCCTACTGGACTTTGCTGCTTTAAAGTTACAGCACTCAACCATGATCTGGGTGAGAATCAAGAACATAAGCAGAAACCCTTGTCAAAGATGTCCATGTTCTGCCCTGTTCATCCCTCTGATGCTGATTCTGATGCTGAACTGAGCTCAGGTGTGTTTTTCTTCCAAGCTTTCTAGCAAGGTTTCTACTTAAAATCACCTGTGTGCAAGCCTAAAGGACATTTCATCTATTCTAAGCAGAAAGGCTGTTTTGTTCATTACAGTGAGTGCTGTTCATCTCATGGAATGGGAGGAGCACTAAACCAGGAGACAGAGGACATGGATTTGGTTTCCAGCTTAACCAGTTAGGACTCTGTCCTCTGCATTCTGGAACCATGATGCCTGCCTGCCTGCCTCACAGGGCTGTTGTGAGGACCAGATGAGATGATGTATGTTCATACTTTTGGAATCTCTAATTTAAGGTCTTAATATTTTGTCTTCTGAGCGTGAGGGGATAAACCTGGATGTAGACTATTAAGCAGCATAGGAGAAAAGAACAATAGAATCTAATGAACTGGGTTTGCAATCTGTCTCTAAATGCACTGCTTCAGACAAAGTGAAATCCAAAGGTGTGAAAAAGTATAGCTGCAAATTGGAAAAATGTGTTTCAAGAGTTGTCTTTTTGGCCAGGCATGGTGGCTCACACCTGTAATCCCAGCACTTTGGGAGGCCGAAGCGGGCAGATTGCCTGAGGTCCAGAATTCGAGATCAGCCTGGCCAACATGATGAAACCCCATCTCTACTAAAATTACAAAAATTAGCCAGGCGTGGTGGTGCATGCCTGTAATCCCAGCTACTCAGGAGGCTGAGGCAGGAGAATTGTTTGAACCCGGGAGATGGAGGCTGCAGTGAGCTGAGATCATGCCACTGTACTCCAGCCTGGGCAACAGAGCAAGACTCTGTCTCTAAAAAAATAATAATAATAATTTTAAAAAAGAAGTGTTTTTGAGGTCTTAGATGTTCAGGTTTATGATCCTGCGGAGGGAAACTTTCCATGGGGGGGTAGGGAGAGAGAGTTTTCCATCCACAACACAGAAACAGAGAAGCACTGTGCTCCCTCTGCAGGACCAGCCTTCCCTTATCTAAGGGGCATGGAGCTCAGGGAGGCTTTATTCCATATGCACGGGAGAATCAGGCAGAATGAACCCCTACCCATCTTTCTTGGCCTTTCACAGTCATTTTGTGCTGTTTTCTCTGGTTCATTAATAAATTGAAACTGCCCTCCAAACAAGAGATCTTAGAGTTGTGATTCAAAATAAAATTCCTTGGAGTTAAATACAGTGTTAAGAATAATAGGATTGAAAGGAAGAAGAAAATGAAGAGCAAGCGTTCTGCACTCGAACCCCAAGGGGAGGTAGATTCAGGGGAGCACAAGTGGGTGGATCTGTGAGATGGTCAATGGGGAGCTAGCCCACAGACACAAACCACCTTCTCCAAATGTCACAGCCTTGCTTTCACAGCACAGCTTCTGACATCTTTTCATCATAGTCTTAACCAACGTCAGAACAATGTACTTCCTTTCAACACTGTGCCACATTAAGAGACTTGCCCTTCCTCCCATCCTCCTCTGCTTCTCTTCTAATGATGATGTAAAAATACCATCCTAGCACAGCTCTATGGTTCATCGCACCCCACAGTCTATCTCTAGCAGGAGCATCAAGAGATGGTTTGTGGGGAGGTGTGAAACAATGTCCACTGAGCCTCACTGGCCATTCAGCCTCAGCTGGCTGTCATGTCAACATCATAGCAAACCATCTAGTTACGTTCTTCAGCCACGCAGCCAGAATTAGTTCATAGGAAGGCTATTCAGTATGGAATATGGAGGAGTAAGGCCAACCCCTGTTCTCCATATTGGACAAACATGGCCTAGCCCTCTACTCAAACCCAAGGGTTGAACAATGATGCCCTGTGCACACCTGGGCTGGGGAGATGGCTAGTCATTTTCATTTGGCACTGCTGGTGGGAACTACAGGCAGTTGGCTCCCCTTCCTTCCCAGCTGCCTGCAAGGCACCAGTCCAGCAGTGCTGGATTTTCTCATGCAGTCTTCAAGGTTTGCCTTGATGTATTTATCTGACCAAAGACTGTTTTCTTGTTCAAGAGATGGTTCTAGAAGTAGGTTCACTGTTCATTAAGTGGACCATTACAGAGAACTCAGACCCAAGAGGAATGAGTGAACCTGTCTTCTGTCCGTGTGAGATACAGTGGGGAAGAAGGCAGGATCCCCAGCTAAAGAAGGTGATGGGTTCTCTCCTGGCCCTGCAGGCCACAGCACAACAGTGGTGTAGGAGGAAGGCTGAGCTGGGTTCTGACAGCCCACAAGTCTCTAAGGAAACTGGGTCCTTTCTGCTTTGGTCAAGGAAGGATCAGCACCTCCACCAGTGAATCTCACCAAGTGCAATGGCAGAGTGTGGACCAAAACATTTTCTATTACCTTAGGCTCTCTGCTGAGGGAGCCAGTGGGCTGTCTACCCAAGACCCCCAGACTTAGCAGCAGCAACCAGTGGGGAGCTGGGCTACCTGGGCACAAGAACTCCTCTAAAAATACAAAGCCAAAACCAATCCCATGTGCACATTTCAAACATACGATTTGCATCTAAATCAAATGGTTCTTGAGTTTCATCAAGCAGCTGAAAGGCCTACAAATTTCAAATATTTTACATAACAACCTAGTGACCAAAGCTAGCATCTCATTATACAGTCCTATTGGTTTATCCTAAGTACTCTAACCACATCACCTGGTGGCCCTGAAAGGCTATTTTGGCTGAAAAAAAATGTGATAGAGGCCAGCAGATGCTTTGGAAAGCAGGACTCTAGATGTGCATTTGTGCTCAGAGCTCTGTACAAAATCTCAATATGAGAACCCACAAAAGCAGAGTTAGAACAGCTACACTTTTAGGTCCCCAATAACAAACATATCATTTTGCAAAGTGATGGGAAAGCAATTTCGAAAGAAGCAATGGTACAAGATGGCTCAATTGATCTAGCTCTACACAGACTTCAGACAGCAATGCCTGATTCAGCAAACCAAGTAGGGGCATGACATTCCTTAAGGCTGAGGAGTGGCAGGAGCAGCTTGCATAAGTCATCTGGAAACATCACTCGGTCTTCAACCATCCCTGAACACTCAGCTCTGTCCCCACAGGAGGACACCAGGGACTTGTGCTGAAATCCTCATCAAGCCCTTTTGTGCGTGTCCTTCCTCATGTATCTGAGCCCTGCAGAAACACATTCCCTGCCAGCTGCCGCCTGCCATGTGTCTGTACCACTCTTCTCTGTGTTTGCATCTGTGGGTCTTGACACCCTCAGTAACTCCAGGTCTCTGCTCAGCGACAAAATGAAAAGACTTCTCCATCTGTGCTTCTTCAAACTCTCATCTCTCCCATCTGTACATTTTATAGAATCAAATCAGTACATTCATTGGCTGCTCCAATGAACTTATTGCATCCGTTCATATTTTAAAAAAGAAAAGAGCTCGAATCAGGCCTAAGTGCCCTCTGCCCTAATATCTTTTTTTACTTTTTTTACTTTTTAGAGATAAGGTCTTCCTCTGTCACCCAGGTTGGAGTGCAGTGGCATGATCACAGCTCACTGAAGCCTCAAACTCCTGGGCTCAAGCAAGCCTCCTGCCTAAACTTCCCGAGTAGCTGGGACTACAGGTGTGCACCACCATGCCTGGCTAATTTTTTTTTTTTTTGGTAGAGACGGGGGTCTCGCTTTGTTGCCCAAGGTGGTCTCCAACTCCTAGCCTTAAGCAATCCTCCCACTTCATTCTCCCAAAGAGCTGAGATTACAGACGTGAGTGAGCCAACTGTGCCCAGCCTTGCCCCAATATTTTTAGGTCTTTTTTTAATTCAACATGATCCCAGAGGTCAAGACCGAAACCAATCAGTGAAAATTCAACTTTAGCTGTGAAAACATTGCACTAACAGGAGCTATCCAACAATGGACCAGAATGTTGACAATAAAGTTATGAATCAGATGGCCTTCGAGAAGAGGGTTGCCAAGGCCTGCCCAACTGGGAGTTGAATGGTCAACTGGATTTTGCTTGTTTAATCTGACCCTGCTACATGAGCCACAGCCCAAGCTGGACCCAGCTCATGCTCTTTCTTTAGAGGGAGGTCTTGCTTGTTGGCAAGGGCAGGGGAAGGGGAGAGAGAATCTCCTACAACACTGTTCCTCAAAATAGCATCTATGAATCTCTGAAAGTCCTGAGGGCAAGAGGGTGGGGGAGGTGGAGTCCATGAGTTCCAAAATAAGTTTTTAAGTTTTTGTTTCATTCTGACAACTTTTTTAAAAAATTAAAATCAACATAAGTATGTTCCACATCATTTGGGAATGACCTTATAGCCATGTGGTGCCATCTGGCTTCAGTCTGAGTTTCTGAGGTTGTGTTTACAACATCACTCATGATGACTGAGCACGGCAGGTGAAAGAAAAGAATTCAACTTCATGTGTTTAAGGTCTGACATCACCTAGAGGTCTGCAGGGCGAACTTGCAGGGTCTGTGAGTACTCAATTTAGAGAAACATTGCTACGACATATGAAAGTGGAGGCTTGCAGAGAATGAATGTCACCTTCCCCTAAACAGTGACTTATTTGTGGGGGCTTGAAGGTTGAGAGGTGAGCCAAGTGTCGGAAGCACCCATAGGTCTGCATTCTATATGCAGGTCAGCTTCCACATGTTCTGCCTGCCCTTTGAAACCTGGCCAAAAGAAGCTACCACATATGTGTTAGTCTGCTTGCATTGCCAAAAAGAAATACCTGAGGCTGTGTAATTTATAAAGACAGAATGTTTATTTTGTCTCATGGTTATGCAGGCTGTACAGGAAGCATGGTGCCAACATGTGATCCTGGTGAGCACTCAGGGAGCTTTTACTCATGGCAGAAAGTGAAGTGGGAGCAGGCATGTCACATGGCAAGAGAGGGAGCAAAGGAGCAAGAGAAGAGATGCTCTCTTTTAACAACCTGTCTTTTAAACAACCAGATCTCACATGAATTCAGAGCAAGAACTCACTCATTACTGCGAGGGCAGCACCAAGACATTCATGGAGGATCCATCCCCATTGAGCCAAACATGTTCCACCAGGCCCCGCCTCCAACACCAGGGATTACATTTCAACTTAAGATTTAGAGGGGACACACATTCAAACCATATCAACATAGAAATCAAATTAAAGAATTGACCAACCTACGCTGGCAATCCTAATACTAAACCTCAAAGGCTCAAGAGTGTCCACCACTGGACAAAGCAAGCAGTGTTACTCCCAAGGAAAGGAACGGGGAGAAGCTTTTGAAGAGGTCACCTGCACGTGCTCACACTCTGTCCTAGTTCCAGCCTCATCTGCTGGCATGCAGACACAAGTCCAAGGCCTCAGGAGACCTTGTATGCTTCCAGGATCCCAAGAGGTTGTTCCTGAAGAATGAGGCCTGTGGCTCTAAGATACTGGTGATATCAAATTCCTTCCAGCCCCAGAAAAAGAAGAGGTCAGCTGGTGCAAAGACTCACACCCACCCCCAACAGCACTACGGTTCCACTGGTAGCCTTGCCTTTTCCTTACATGCCTTTCCTTTGCTGAGCTGGGGCAGGTCTGTACAGAGGAGGGGTCCTGGCAGCCCACCCAGGCAGCCAGAGTCTGGGCAGCCAGCCCTCCCAGGCCTTCATATAGAGCTCCTTAGCTGACTACTAAGGCCATTCTGGACCAGTTCCTGAGACAAGGGAGTCTGGGGTTTGGCTCCCAACTCAAGGAGCAGCTGGGCAGGAGCCAGAGCTTGGCACAGAGTGAGTGCCAGAGGCTAATGGGGAAGTGGCAATTAGGTTATGTTAGGGAGAGAAGCGCTTTCTCAGGCTCTGTCACTGGTAAAGGAAGAGCTTGTGGGCTGGTCCCCGAGGAGGGACTTGGGCTCTTTCCACCTCTTCCAGCAGCTGGCTTCCCTGTAAGAGGGTCACATTTCCTCTCAGCCATGGGATGGGGCTTCCCCTACTTTGTGTTTCAGAAATAGTGACAACTTGATTTTAGAAATAGATTGTTGGCTTTGGGTTGGGGGAGATGAGGGAGATGGATATTTTGGGGTTTGCTGTCTTTTCAGCTTTCGCAGTCAATAGAAAATGTAGAACATGGAGCCAGCCATGGGTCAGGAGGATTTGTCTTAGCTTGCCCACTAGCCAGGGATTTCCTTATGCTTCACCGCTTCAAGCCTCAGTTTCCTCAACTGCAAAAGCAGGGAGTTGTACAAGGTCTTTAAGAATCCTTCCAGTCCCATAGTTCTTCCAAGCAGCATAGAAGAGAAGCTCTGGGCATTTCTGCACTGTAGATCTCTTAGAAGGAAAACCTATTCATTATTCAACAGAGCAATAGCCTCCGAATTGAAAAATGACTCCTCAATGATCCTCTTCAGAACTTTTGAATGAAGATCTTAGTTGATGGATTTCAAAGGGGAAAAGCTTTAAGCCAGAAAAATGAAAAGTAAAATCAAGACTCCATAAACACCAGAGAACTACACACTGTGGGCCCAGGGAGTCAGCCAATTAGCCAACTCAGCAGGAGCCCGCTGGGGTTCAATGTTAGGCTCAACCCTCTAGTGAGACATGCATTACAGATCGAAATTGTGTCAGACTCCAGTAACAGGTCTCTGGACAGAGAACAGGGTATAAGCAAAGTCATGAATAAGTCATTATTGATTTGAGTCAAATATCATAGGATGCTATGAGAATTATTTTAAAATATATTAATGAAGCCATTCCACCAACAAATGAAACATTTTATGGAATTCTCAGTCCTTTTTTAAAAATAGCTTTATAAAGATATAGTTCACATAACATACAATTCACCAGTTTGAGAGTACAATTCAATGGTTTTTTGAATTGTGATGTGTTATGCACTACATAAGGACATTTTGGTCAATAACTGACCCCATAGACAACAGTCGTCTCATAGGATTATAATGGAGCTGAAAAATTCCTGTCACCTGGTTATGTCTTCATGATCCTGACCCTTTGTAGGCCTAGGTTAATGTGTGTGTTTGTTTCTTAGTTTATTAACAAGAAAGTTTAAAAAGTAAAAATTTTAAAAATAGAAAAAGTTTGTAGAATAAGGACATAAAGGAAGAAAACATTTTTTATAGCTGTACAATGTATGTGTTAAGCTAAGTGTTGTTATAAAAGAGTCAAAATATTTTTAAAAAATTTAAAAATTTATAGTTTCAGTAAGCTAAGGTTAATTTTATTGAAGAAGGAAAAATATTTTTTATAAATTTAGTGTAGCCTAAATGTACATTGTTTATAGTTTATAGGGGTGTGCAATAATGTCCTGGGCCTTCAAATTCACTCAACACTCACTCACTGACTCACCCAGGGGAACTTCCAGTCCTGCAAGCTCCATTCATGGTTAAGTGCCCCATACAGGTGTACCACTTTTTATGTTTTCTACTGTATTTTTACTATACCTTTTCTATGTTTAGGTATTTTAGATACATAAATACTTACCATTGTGTTACAGTCACCTACAGTATTCAGTTCAGTAACATGCAGTACAGGTTTGTAGCCTAGGAGCAATAGGCTCTACTATATATCCTAGGTGTGTGGTAAGCTACACCATGTAGGTTTTTGTAAGTACAGTCTATGATGTTTGCACAACAATCAAATCACCTAACAACGCATTTCTCAGGATGAATCTCTGTCAGTGTATGAGTATTCATTAATATGTGCAACCCTAACCACAGTCAACTTTTGAACATTTTCATTATCTCAGAAAGAGGCCCAATACCTTATCAATCGCCTCTCTACCCCCATGAGACCTTATTAGCAACATAAAAGTTGATTTTCTACCCAAAATATCACAAATAAGAATTTCTCAATATTGGAACTGCTCTATGGTCTTAGATTCAGATCAAGCAAATCCCAGTTATATGCATGACTGACTCATTTTGCCGAACCGCATCCTAGATTGAGCCTCAAGCTCCGTGTCCCCCACCTCAACATTCTCTTGAGATGAAGCCTCATCAGCCTCTTAACAGGGGTGGCCTCTGTGGGGAAGTAGGTTCTGCAAAATGTTAAGGACAACCTGGCTGCCAGAGGCTGGCCACTCCCTCATCATCCTGCAGCCCCATTGAGGATGCAGAGTCAATAGCCATGTGCTGGGGGTGCCATAGAAGGAATTCAGGCATTACATAGGGCAGAGGATCTCAAAATGGGGACTGTGAAACACCTGCATCAGAGGTCCCAGGGATGGGGAATGGCTTCATTAAAAATGCAGAATCCTGGGTCCTACCCCAAATCTACCAGCTCCAAATTTCTGGAGGCGGGGCTTGGGACTCTGAATAGTTAAAAAGCTCCTTGGTGATTTTCAGACACAGTAAAGTTTGCTGACCCAGTATAGAGGGCTCCACTTGAAATCATTTGCATCTCAAATTCTGTGGTTTTCAGAATGTAACTCATGCCTGAATTGTTTTTACTTCCCGCCCTTTTCAGCTTTGAAACTGAGTCCATCTCCTTTTCTTCCTTTGTGTTCAGGAAGCAACCTGTGGGCATGTGCTCACCCCACTACTCTTCACATGCTTTCATCACCCTGGGGCTGTCAGCAAGCCCTATTCTCACTAGCTGCAAGTGCCTGAAGGACAGCTATCTTTAGGCAGTCATTTCCAATGCGAAGAGCCATGGGAACCATGAGAAAAGTGACACCAGTTGGCCCCTATGTCCTGGCAATTGTTGCATTTTTTCCATTTCTCACCTCTCAATTAATTACCTTTAGTAACTGTTTAAAATTTTTCTTCTAAGGTCAATGACCTGGGATGCTGATCTGGAGATATAATTTCCAGAACTATATTTGACCCATATATAAAGAATAAACAGAGAGAGTCCCTATCCCTTGAGGTAAATGTCATCTTCTGCTAGGCCTCTCTTTGGCCCTTTTCTTTCCAAGGCCTCCTCTCCAGTAATGTAGGATGATCTGGAAACCCCAGTGTAGAGCAGGATTGCTCCTGGAACCTGGAGGCAAAAGGGAGCAGAAAGAGCACCCCAGGTGACATTCCTTTCTTTTAGCCAATGGAGAAACAACATCTATAAAAGTTGAACCCGGGCTGAGATCAGCCAGCCATGAGACTCCCAGATGGGAGGCAGAAGAGAAACCAGGGACACACAGGGACAGAGGGGAGAGGCCTCCAGGAACATGTACATGTTGTTCCATGTGGTTGCAAGTTGAACAGGGCTACCAATCCCTTTAGCTTTCCCTTACCAAGCTCTCTTTGAGAAAAGGGAAGAAGGCTTCATCTCAGAAAAGGAACTTACAGCCAATGAACAAAAAAAAAAGGAATATGGGGAGCCCAGCCCTGTGTGGGAGTTATTGCTCCCAAGCCTCCCTAAAGGGTTAGGTTCCCCTCACTGCAGGTGCCCTAGCACAGGGCAGGACTACAGGTGCTGGCATACAAGGCCATTCCTGTCAGGGGTTCAGTAAGGCCCTGCAAAAGTGAGGGCCGGCCCTGATCTCATGCCTCTAATCTGACAACAGGCAGCTCACTTCTGGAGAGATCAACCAGCTGCTAGTTCAGGTATCAGGCCACACCCTGGTCATCCCACAAACTCAAATGCCCAGAACTCAGCGGGGCACTTCTCTTCCTTCTATATGGATGGAGGCTCCTTCCCTTGTCATTTAGTTGGGAGGGACAGGAATTGAAAGTGTTTCCCTCCTACCGCTCAACACAATAACAGACACCTTCACTCTTGGAGCTCCTGCCTACTCGGCCCTTTCCCTTGTCGAGGTTATATGTGTGACCTTCAGCTTTCCTGCTCCACTCTCTCTTGGGTTTTCAGGTCACCGAAGAAGAGGTCATGAAATCTGCTCAGTGATGGGCATCAGTCACATGCTGGGACCCATCAGTCCAGGAGAACCAGGGACCCATTTCTTTCAGTACCTCTAACTCCTCACCTTTTGACAATCACATATCCTTTCACACTTTGCCTAATTTTCTACCTCTGTGATCAAAATCCCAAGGAGAGGAGAGACCTTCATGCTGTTTGTGCACACGTGTGTGGTTACACAAACATCTCCTTTTCAAACTTCCAAAACCATAGTAAAAGATATATTTTCCCTTTTTAAAATTAAATCTAGTTGACAAATTTCTCAAAACTCCCTCTGAGTTAATTGCAAACAACAGGATTGCTTGAAAGATTTTTGGATAAACGTAACATCTCCAGGATCTTGAATGTGGAGAACTGGCCCATTAGCACACATGCTTGATGCCTCCCGGCCTGGAGCAAGTCCTTCTACCATCACTGGGAGGAGGGAAGAAGAGGTGATATTTCACTTCCCACCTCTCCCCTTGATGCCTCTCACTTACCTCCTGAGTCATAGTGGTCTCATTTGTGGACTAATCGATGCCATCTTGGTGTATTGGAAGAGATACTGCAGCTATTGGGAGAGATACTCCTTCACCCAGGCAAGAACTGCAGCTTGGCCAGGCTGCTGAACTCTCGGCCTTTGGATCTGATTCCCCCTGGCTTCCCTCCCCCACCTTGGAACTGATCAGGGAGAAAAGGCCTACAGGGGTGTGGGTGACCCTCACAGTGGTGGCTGGCCAATTCCTCACTTGCCTGTGAGTTCCCAGAGGAAATGCAAACAAATCAGACCACACTTGGCTGCTGGCCAAGGAATCTTTGAACCTCTTCAATAAAAAGTCTTTAAAACTTTGGTTCTGACCCAAATCTTTTGCTCCAACATAAAAACTGCCAGGCCTTAAGAGTTTCTGTTTAGAGAAACAGTGTGTCTCTGGCATTTGAATAAGGGTGTTTCTCTTAGAAACCCTCTTTGAGTTCCACCATGTTCCGTAAGCTCACTGTATCTCACCTTCAGCCTTCAAGCCTCCCTGAATATCTAGCATGAGTACCTACACCTCTTGCAGCAGTTTTCTTTATAAGCCCCTAATTGTGCATTGTAAAAAAGGCCCAGAGGTTGCTGAGTTTCCCCTGAAACTGAGACAAGAGAGAAAAAACTCTCCAGCAGGAGGCATTTAAAAAGGTATTGGTCACTGATATTTGTTATCCAGCGTGGTCCTGGAGCTGCCATCATTTTAAAAAATAAAATAAAATAAAATGTTTAAGGAACTGGTGCAGCATAAGGCATAGTTGTTTCTTTTAGAGTAAATGATACATTATTGAATGGTACATTTTCATTCCCTATTTGTTGCTGCTTAATCTCCAAAGCAGATTATATGGCACATAGCTGTCTCCAAAGTCTTATCCCTTATCTTTATAAATAGAGGTCTCAGGAGGGAGAACCAGGTTTTTCATACCTAGGCCTTCCCCTTCATCCCATGTGTTCGCCAAATCAATACCCTCACCACCTCCACTTCCATACCTTCCTGGATATAATTTTATTGAGTCTACTTTTGGCTGTCAAGAGGAAGTCTGGAGGAAATCAAAGCAATTGCCAGGAAACCACTAAACAGGTCCCCTTTTAATCTACCCCATCACCAATTTACCTAAACAACGTGGATGAACATTCAGACAGCCACTGAACTCTTCCTGGTGTGTCTCCTGAAAATATAGACTTGAACCTTCTCAACCTGAATTCTGTCTGATCCCCAACTTGCAACACATGTGGAAATCAAAGGCATTGGGAAAGTTCTCTCGAGAGTTGCACGTTGCTGGAAAAGTAACCTGGGAGCAGGAGAGGGCTCCAGACTCAAGGACAGAAGAGAGAATCACAGCTCATACCTAAGGCATATTTTTTAGAAAGCTCAAGTGAACAATAATTGTTAACCCATTCCCTTAATTAACACCTTCCTAGAATCCAAACTGTTCATTTTCACCTGAATAACTTTTAGTGACAATAGATGGGAACCGACCCTGTTTCGCAACTAATTTTCTTTTATGGCACACTTCCAGAGGTGTCGCAGGGTATTACATGTTGTAAAATAATGTTTTTTGCTTGTTTGTTTGTTAGTTACTCTTAAAGTGCCAGGATAAATTTATGTGTACATAAATTTGCTGGGCCTAGTATTTTAGAACACCACGAAATTTTTTATAAAGGTGGACATTGTCAACCCAAGAGTCAAACTCTGTACAATATTTGAAAAGATTTATCCTGAGCCATATATGAGTGATCATGGCCCGTGACACAGCCCTCAGGAGGTCCTGAGAACATGTGCCCAAGGTGGTCGGGGTGCATCTTGGTTTTATACATTTTAGGAAGGCATGAGACATCAATCAAATACATTTATGAAATACATTGATTTGGTCCAGAAAGGCGGGACAACTCGAAGTGGTGGGGTCAGGGGTGGTGGGGGGTGTTTTTTGTTGTTTTTTTTTTTTTGAGACATAGTTTCACTCTTGTTGCCCAGGCTGGAGTGCAATGGCGCGATCTTGGCTCACTGAAACCTCCACCTCCCGGGTTCAAGCAATTCTCCTGCCTCAGCCTCCCAAGTAGCTGGGATTACAGGCACCCACCACCACACCCAGCTGATTTTTGTATTTTTAGTAGAAACGGGGTTTCACCATGTTGGCCAGGCTGGTCTCGAACTCCTGACCTCAGGTGATCCGCTCACCTCAGCCTTCCGAAGTCCTGGTATTACAGGTGTCAGCCACCCTGCCTGGCCGGCTATAGGTAAATTTAAACATTTCCTGTTGACAATTGGTTGAGTTTGTCTAAAGACCTAGGATCAATAGAAAGGAAAGTTTGGTGGTAGAGACCAAAGTTTTACTATGCAGATGAAGCTTTAACTTGCAGGCTTCAGAGAGAATAGGTTGTAAAATGTTTCTATCAGACTTAAAATCTGTATTGATGTTAATGCCAGAGATATATAATGAGGCATGTCTGACCCCCACTTCCCTTCATGGCCTGAACCAGTCTTTCAGATTACACATTAAGAGCCCTGGCTGAGGAGGAAGTCCATTCAGATGGTTGGTTGGGGTTGAGGGGTGGGGGGCCTTAGAATTTTATTTTTGGTTTACAGCATCATTAACTAGAGATTAAAAGAGGTTCTAAAGATGCCTGCTCCATTCCCTATTTAGGCATCCTTTCTTTTTAGACTGGTGATAATACACATAGCATCATCTTCACCATCACCACCACAAAAAAAAATAAAAAGTTTGCTTTAGCCACCCATAAAACAATTTCATATTCTGTCATAATATTTGTGGACTAAATGTGATACTTGACCTCTTTTTGTTCTGTCTTCATTTTTTCCTATCATTATTTTTATATATTTACATGGAAACTTCTAAAATTGGCCAGAACCATGTTGGAAGAGACAAATTATGAGAGCAGATGAAATAACACGTTCATAGATATTTATGATGTTGTAACTTTCTGAAGCACAATAAAGTCAACTTATGAGGATAATATTGTCTTGCTAATGCTAGTATTTACGGCAAGTCATAAATGAACATGTTGGATGCCTATTTTGGGTAATGACTGCTTTTAGAGCGTTGGAAGAATTTCTCACTGTGGGTCACTCTGTTTGACATTACTCCTTCCTCTAGAAAAATTCTGGATGGCTGTTTAAGAGGAGGATGATCCTGAAGGAAGGCAGCCAAGGCTACATACAATGTAGTGTGGTCATTATCACGTTCTAGGTGAAGATTTCCGTTGTTCTCAGGTTGTAGCCTGGAGGCAGTTGAGGATTCATAAAGCCCTGTACTTGCTCCTGCTTTTTTCCTGCCCCTCTCCTTTCTCTGCCTCTATCTTTGTTCTAGTTTTCCCTACAGCCTGATTGCTTTGGAGCTCAAACACAAACTGCTTGCCCTGTCATTTCTCCACTTGCCCATCACTGACCTCTCCCCAGCCATGAAACCCAAATTCCTCCTCCATCCTACATGTATACTCCTAAAGAGTAAGACTTAAGCTATTCTGTTAATCAGCAGGCCTTGCTTGGAAGTCCACTTCAGATAAACAAGTGCAAAAAACACTTCTTCTGTTCTCAGTCTATCGTTTCTCTGAGCCCATCTTGTTTCATTTTCAGCTTCCAAAATTTTGGTCATTTTGAGAAAATGGAAGTCTCCCAGCAGAAAAGACCAACTTTATGTAATGACTATATGCTTGGTGAAGTTTTAGGAATTCCCAGGAAAAGCCTGAAATTCTAACACTGGGACTTCTTTTAGGTAGAGCATTATGTGGCCATACATTTCTGTGCAGTGTTTGAATACTTCTGAGAAGGACATGCAGTAATCCATTATCATGCCCTAACCCCTTGGCACATCTGGATGTCAAATAGATAGCTGTTTTCTTGGAAAACAATGCAATGGGACACTAATGTAGTGAGTTTTGATAGAAGATGGAGGATGAGGTGTATAAAATACAGAAAACCCAGGAAGGGATGGCTCAATCCCACTAAATAGATCACTATAATAGGGTGAAGTGGGCAACATTAAGCACCTAAGAATTATGACAAAAAGGAAATAGAGAAGGAGATCTGAATCAACCAAGGTTCAATCAAGAAAATGGCACTCCAGGGGGGTGGGGGGCAAGGGGAGGGAGAGCATTAGGACGAATACCTAATGCATGTGGGGCTTAAAACCTAGATGATGGGTTGATAGGTGCAGCAAACCACCATGGCACATGTATACCTATGTAACAAACCTGAACATTCTGCACATGTATCCCAGAACTTAAAGTAAAATTAAAAATATATATATCGCTCCCAAAGTTTCAAACATAGAATTTAATATAGGGAATTGATTACTAAGTTGATGGAAAGAGTTGAGAAGTCTAACAGGGTACAGTGATACACCCCAAAGATTAGCAATAGCTGGGGGTTGCTACCAACCCTTAGAACAGGAGGGATAGAGAGGAGAAACTTATTTTCAGGAGCTCAGGAGGTCCAGTTTGAATAAAAAATTGTAGATCATAGGCATGTTACCACCTCCATTTACATGTAACCTCCCTTTACAGGACTCTCAGTTTAGGGGTAAAGATTTCTCTATAGATTACTTAAAAGATTAAAGAAAGTCATTGTATCCCATGGAAACAAGTCTAGATCCCAGTAGGCATCAAAGAAATGTTTGATCCTTTTCAGGTATTTGAATAAACATGAAGGAGAGGAATAAATATGATCAACCCTTGCCCATGTCCTCTCTTACTCCAGTGGGCTCCCCACAGGCCATTAGAGGTAGGGAGACCATATATCCTGATTTGCCAAGGACAATCCCAATATATATCTGTTTTCCTGGCATCCTATCTTGTTTAGCATATGTCCTGGAATTTTCATCTTATAATGAAATATTATCAACAATTGTATTAAAATGAGCTGGGATAGGTTTGGTAGACTTCCACTTTGCACTTCCACCTTCCACCATAGTTTCAGGTAATGGTGTGTGAGACTCATGTGCAGTGAACAGATTTCTCATTTTAACACATTGAAAGATGGCCATCTATACTCATACCTCTTTTCCAACTTTTTATGATACAACGTAATTAATATATCCCTTTCAAAATTGGTTTGCAGAATGTTCACTGATAAAACTAAGTGCACTCCTATGCCAGTGACTAGGCCCAGCTAACTACTGGGCTTAGGTGGTTGTGGGGAAAGTATGTGTCACTCTTGCCCACCTGTTATATCATGGCCATTGCCACAGCCTTTTCAATGCACAAAGCATTCAGACCACTAATTGGAAGAGTCAGCGAAAAGTTGTTGGAGTTGGCGTACATGAAATACAAGAGTAAACAAAAGATGAAAATGAAAAGAAAGTTTCCCAAATGCTCTTGATATTTTGGTTTTCTCATTTATTATATGATGTGAATCTATAACTATTTATCTCACTGTTTGGCAACAATTTTATATTTTGTAGTAAACCCTTTCAGCAGCAATGAGCTCAAAAAATAAAAATTTAATGAAAATTAAATAATCAAATTTCCATTTCACGAGAAAGTTGATGATGGATACACAACTTGCACAGAATGTTTATATTTACCATCTACCTCTGTGATAGTATGATCGCATGAGAATTAGAAGCAGCATCAGCTTCTCCTTCAGAAATTAGCACCCCAAGACATCATATGCAGCTGGAGAAGGTGTGTTTACCTATCACTCTGAAAAGCACAACTTTTCATTTAGATCAAATGATGCTCCCCTTAAATGAATTTTGGTCATTTTTGATTCCAAGTTTTCTCATGCATGGACAAAAGGTAAATTAATAGCAGAAGTACACTGCAAACAGTTGAATGATGCCTAGCTTAATACCAGTATCACTAGATGATTCAAATATAAAATGAGTTAATTCCCATAATGCCTCAATTTTTTTCATCTAATTAAGTCTTAAAATGTTTATTTTGCCAAAAGTGAAACACTTGTTGTAAATATTATTGTAAATTCAATTAAAAATTTGGCATCAAGGATAGAATTATTTATTTTTGCAATGGTAATATAAATACAAATTGTGATAAAACTTATATTCTTACTAGATTGAGCAAAAATGTATTTTGAGTGGATTGCGGTGCATACATAATTTATAACTCAATATCATAAACCAGGATATTCTACCGATTGAAGCAGCATCTGTACTTATCATAGTTTACATATATTTTATATATACACACTACAAAATTTTCTGATAAAGATGATTCAGTATGACAGTTCATACTTTTTCTCTTTACTATCCATCATCAATTAGATTTCCAATATGTCTGAGCCGCTGGAAAATTAGTTTTGAAATCAACTAAAGTATCCTAAGTGGCAATGAACTTTTACATAAATAAGATCTCTAAATTTTGGTTGTACTTGGTTGAAAATCAGCTGGAAGTTTTTAATCAGGGCATCCTCAGAGTGCCAAAAACTTTAATTTTTGAAGCTTATATCAAACTGTGGATAATTATCAATAGATACATAAAAAGGATTTCACAAGACCCAATACTATTTCATGGTAAACATACTCAACAAACTAATAGAAGGAAACGTTCCATAGTTAACATATACCTACTGGTGATAGACTTGCTACGTTCATTTTTAACTACTTCTATTCAACATTGTATTAGAGGTTCTAGTCAGGGCAATTAGGCAAGAAAAAGAAAAAAGGCATCCAGATTGGAAAGAAAGAAATAAAACTACCTCTATTTGCAGAAGGCATGATCTCACATATAGAAAACTCTAAAGAATCTACAAAAATACTACTACAGCTAATTATTTCAGCAAAGTTCCAGGATACAAGATGAATATATAAAAATCAGTTGGATTTCTATCTACTAGCAATAATAGTCCAAAAATGAAATTAAGAAAATAATTTCTTAATTGTTACATTACCACCCAAAAGAATAAAATACCTAGGAATAAATTTAACCAAAGAAGCTGAGGTTAACTACCAAACATCATAGACAGAAATTAAAGAAAACCTATGTAAATGCAGACATCCTGTATTCATGGATTAGAACACAATACTGTTAAAATGGCAATATTCCCCAAAGTGATCTACAGATTCAGTTGAATCCTTATCAAAATTCCAACTGCCTTTCTTATCAGAAGTGAATGAGTCTATCCTAAAATTTATATGAAATTGCAATGGACACAGAATGGCCAAAGTCATCTTGAAAAAGAAGAAAAAAGTTGGAGGACTCACACTTCCCAATTTCAAAAGTTACAACAAAGACACAATAACCAAGATAATGTGGACAGACATATAGATCAATGGAACAGAATCAAGAGTCTACATCAGTGGTCTCCAACCCTTTTGGCACCAGCGACCAGATTTGTGGAAGACAATTTTTCCATGGACAGTTGAGGGGATGGTTTCAGGATGAAACTATTCCACCTCAGATCATCAGGCATTAGTTAGATTCTCATAAGGAGCGCGCATCCTAGATCCCTCGCACATGCAGTTTACAATAGGGTTCACACTCCTATGGGAATTTAATGCTGCAGCTGATCTGACAGGCTCAGGCTGTAATGCTCGTTCACCAGCTGCCCACCTCCTGCTGTGTGGCCTGGTTCCTAACAGGCCACGGACTGGACCGGTATCAGTCCACAGCCCGGGGGTTGGGGACCCCTGGTCTAGATAATGAATCCATATATTTATGGTCAATTTATCTTTGGCAAAGGTGCCAAAGACAACTACTTAAATGTAAGAGTTAAAAAAAAAAAAACTCTAACAAGAAAATATAGGTGAGTAAGGGCTTCAAGAGGACTGGCTAGAGGCACACAGCACTCACCTCCTCCACAAAGAACCAAAATATGGGGTGGAGCCAAGATGGCTGAATAGGAACAGCTCCGGTCTACAGCTCCCAGCATGAGCGACGCAGAAGACGGGTGATTTCTGCATTTCCATCTGAGATATCGGGTTCATCGCACTAGGGAGTGCAGACAGTGGGCGCAGGACAGTGGGTGCAGCACACTGTGCGCGAGACGAAGCAGGGCGAGGCATTGCCTCACTTGGGAAGCACAAGGGGTCAGGGAGTTCCCTTTCCTAGTCAAAGAAAGGGGTGACGGACAGCACCTGGAAAATCGGGTCACTCCCACCCTAATACTGTGCTTTTCCGATGGGCTTAAAAAACGGCACACCAGGAGATTATATCCTGCATCTGGCTCAGAGGGTCCTATGCCCACAGTCTCACTGACTGCTAGCACAGCAGTCTGAGATTAAACTGCAAGGCGGCAGCGAGGCTGGGGGAGGCGCGTCCGCCATTGCCCAGGCTTGATTAGGTAAACAAAGCAGCCAGGAAGCTCGAACTGGGTGGAGCCTACCACAGCTCAAGGAGGCATGCCTGCCTCTGTAGGCTCCACCTCTGGGGGCAGGGCACAGACAAAAAGATAGCAGTAACCTCTGCAGACTTAAATGTCCCTGTCTGACAGCTTTGAAGACAGTAGTGGTTCTCCCAGCACACAGCTGGAGATCTCAGAACAGGCAGACTGCCTCCTCAAGTGGGTCCCTGACCCCCGAGCAGCCTAACTGGGAGGCACCCCCCAGTAGGGGCAGACTGACACCTCACATGGCCGGGTACTCCTCTGAGACAAAACTTCCAGAGGAACGATCAGACAGCAGCATTCACGGTTCACGAAAATCCACTGTTCTACAGCCACCGCTGCTGACACCTGGGCAAACAGGGTCTGGAGTGGACCCCTAGCAAACTCCAACAGACCTGCAGCTGAGGGTCCTGTCTGTTAGAAGGAAAACTAACAAACAGAAAGGATATCCACACCAAAAATCCATTTGTACATCACCATCATCAAAGACCAAAAGTAAATAAAACCACAAAGATGGGGAAAAAACAGAGCAGAAAAACTGGAAACTCTAAAAAGCAGAGCGCCTCTCCTCCTCCAAAGGAACGCAGTTCCTCACCAGCAACAGAACAAAGCTGGATGGAGAATGACTTTGACGAGTTGAGAGAAGAAGGCTTCAGACGATCAAACTACTCTGAGCTACAGGAGGAAATCCAAGCCAAAGGCAAAGAAGTTAAAAACTTTGAAAAAGAATTAGACGAATGTATAACTAGAATAACCAATACAGAGAAGTGCTTAAAGGAGCTGATGGAGCTGAAAGCCAAGGCTCGAGAACTATGTGAAGAATGCAGAAGCCTCAGGAGCCGATGCGATCAACTGGAAGAAGGGGTATCAGCGATGGAAGATGAAATGAATGAAATGAAGCAAGAAGGGAAGTCTAGAGAAAAATGAATAAAAACAAACAAACAAAGCCTCCAAGAAATATGGGACTATGTGAAAAGACCAAATCTACGTCTGATTGGTGTACCTGAAAGTGACGGGGAGAATGGAACCAAGTTGGAAAACACTCTGCAGGATATTATCCAGGAGAACTTCCCCAACCTAGCAAGGCAGGCCAAGATTCAGATTCAGGAAATACAGAGAACGCCACAAAGATACTCCTTGAGAAGAGCAACTCCAAGACACATAATTGTCAGATTCACCAAAGTTGAAATGAAGGAAAAAATGTTAAGAGCAGCCAGAAAGAAAGGCTGGGTAACCCACAAAGGGAAGCCCATCAGACTAACAGCTGATCTCTCGGCAGAAACTCTACAAGCCAGAAGAGAGTGGGGGCCAATATTCAACATTCTTAAAGAAAAGAATTTTCAACCCAGAATTTCACAGCCAGCCAAACTAAGCTTCATAAGTGAAGGAGAAATAAAATACTTTACAGACAAGCAAATGCTGAGAGATTTTGTCACCACCAGGCCTGCCCTAAAAGAGCTCCTGAAGGAAGCACTAAACATGGAAAGGAACAACCAGTACCAGCCACTGCAAAATCATGCCAAATTGTAAAGACCATCGAGGCTAGGAAGAAACTGCATCAACTAACGAGCAAAATAACCAGCTAACATCATAATGACAGGATCAAATTCACACATAACAATATTAACTTTAAATGTAAATGGACTAAATGCTCCAATTAAAAGACACAGACTGGCAAATTGGATAAAGAGTCAAGACCCATCAGTGTGCTGTATTCAGGAAACCCATCTCATGTGCAGAGACACACATAGGCTCAAAATAAAAGGATGGAGGAAGATCTACCAAGCAAATGGAAAACATAAAAAGGCAGGGGTTGCAATCCTAGTCTCTGATAAAACAGACTTTAAACCAACAAAGACCAAAAGAGACAAAGAAGGCCATTACATAATGGTAAAGGGATCAATTCAACAAGAAGAGCTAACTATCCTAAATATATATGCACCCAATACAGGAGCACCCAGATTCATAAAGCAAGTCCTGAGTGAACTACAAAGAGACTTAGACTCCCACACAATAATAATGGGAGACTTTAACACTCCACTGTCAAATTTAGACAGATCAACGAGACAGAAAATTAACAAGGATACCCAGGAATTGAACTCAGCTCTGCACCAAGCAGACCTAATAGACATCTACAGAACTCTCCACCCCAAATCAACAGAATATACATTTTTTTCAGCACCACACCACACCTATTCCAAAATTGACCACATTGTTGGAAGTAAAGCTCTCCTCTGCAAATGTAAAAGAACAGAAATTATAACAAACTGTCTCTCAGACCATAGTGCAATCAAACTAGAACTCAGGATTAAGAAACTCACTCAAAACCACTCAACTACATGGAAACTGAACAACTTGCTCCTGAATGACTACTGGGTACATAACGAAATGAAGGCGGAAATAAAGATGTTCTTTGAAACCAACGAGAACAAAGATACAACATACCAGAATCTCTGGGACACATTCAAAGCAGTGTGTAGAGGGAAATTTATAGCACTAAATGCCCACAAGAGAAAGCAGGAAAGATCCAAAATTGACACCCTAACATCACAATTAAAAGAACTAGAGAAGTAAGAGCAAACACATTCAAAAGCTAGCAGAAGGCAAGAAATAACTAAAATCAGAGCAGAACTGAAGGAAATAGAGACACAAAAAACCCTTCAAAAAATTAATGAATCCAGGAGCTGGTTTTTTGAAAAGATCAACAAAATTGATAGACCGCTAGCAAGACTAATAAAGAAGAAAAGAGAGAAGAATCAAATAGATGCAATAAAAAATGATAAAGGGGATATCACCACCGATCCCACAGAAATACAAACTACCATCAGAGAATACTACAAACACCTCTACACAAATAAACTAGAAAATCTAGAAGAAATGGATAAATTCCTCGACACATACACCCTCCCAAGACTAAACCAGGAAGAAGTTGAATCTCTGAATAGACCAATAACAGGCTCTGAAATTGTGGCAATAATCAATAGCTTACGAACCAAAAAGAGTCCAGGATCAGATGGATTCACAGCCAAATTCTACCAGAGGTACAAGGAGGAACTGGTACCATTCCTTCTGAAACTATTCCAATCCATAGAAAAAGAGGGAATCCTCCCTAACTCATTTTATGAGGCCAGCATCATCCTGATACCAAAGCTGGGCAAAGACACAACCAAAAAAGAGAATCTTAGACCAATATCCTTGATGAACATTGATGCAAAAATCCTCAATAAAATACTGGCAAACCAAATCCAGCAGCACATCAAAAAGCTTATCCATCCCTGGGATGCAAGGCTGGCTCAACATATGCAAATCAATAAATGTAATCCAGCATATAAACAGAACCAAAGACAAAAACCACATGATTATCTCAATAGATGCAGAAAAGGCCTTTGACAAAATTCAACAATCCTTCATGCTAAAAACTCTCAGTAAATTAGGTATTGATGGGACGTATCTCAAAATAATAAGAGAAGGGATGACAAACCCACAGCCAATATCATACTGAATGGGCAAAAACTGGAAGCATTCCCCTTGAAAACTGGCACAAGACAGGGATGCCCTCTCTCACCACTCCTATTCAACATAATGTTGGAAGTTCTGGCCAGGGCAATTAGGCAGGAGAAGGAAATAAAGTGTATTCACTCAGGAAAAGAGGAAGTCAAATTGCCCTGTTTGCAGATGACGTGATTGTATATCTAGAAAACCCCATTGTCTCAGCCCAAAATCTCCTTCAGCTGATAAGCAACTTCAGCAAAGTCTCAGGATACAAAATCAATGTACAAAAATCACAAGCATTCTTATACACCAATAACAGACAAACAGAGAGCCAAATCATGAGTGAACTACCATTCACAATTGCTTCAAAGAGAATAAAATACCTAGGAATCCAACTTACAAGGGACGTGAAGGACCTCTTCAAGGAGAACTACAAACCACTGCTCAATGAAATAAAAGAGGATGCAAACAAACGGAAGAACATTCCATGCTCATGGGTTGGAAGAATCAATACCGTGAAAATGGCCATACTGCCCAAGGTAATTTATAGATTCAATGCCATCCCCATCAAGCTACCAATGACTTTCTTCACAGAATTGGAAAAAACTACTTTAAAGTTCATATGGAACCAAAAAAGAGCTTGCATCACCAAGTCAATCCTAAGCCAAAAGAACAAAGCTGGAGGCACCACGCTACCTGACTTCAAAGTATACTACAAGGCTACAGTAACCAAAACGGCATGATACTGGTACCAAAGCAGAGATATAGATCAATGGAACAGAACAGAACCCTCAGAAATGACGCCGCATATCTACAACTATCTGATCTTTGACAAACCTGACAAAAACAAGCAATGGGGAAAGGATTCCCTATTTAATAATGGTGCTGGGAAAACTGGCTAGCCATATGTAGAAAGCTGAAACTGGATCCCTTCCTTACACCTTATAGAAAAATTAATTCAAGATGGATTAAAGACTTAAATGTTAGACCTAAAACCATAAAAACCCTAGAAGAAAACCTAGGCATTACCGTTCAGGACATAGGCATGGGCAAAGACTTCATGTCTAAAACACCAAAAGCAATGGCAACAAAAGCCAAAATTGACGAATGGGATCTAATTAAACTAAAGAGCTTCTGCACAGCAAAAGAAACTACCATCAGAGTGAACAGGCAACCTACAGAATGGGAGAAAATTTTCACAACCTACTCATCTGACAAAGGGCTAATATCCAGAATCTACAATGAACTCAAACAAATTTACAAGAGAAAAACAAACAACCCCATCAAAAAATGGGCGAAGGATATGAATAGACACTTCTCAAAAGAAGACATTTATGCAGCCAAAAAACACATGAAAAAATGCTCATCATCACTGGCCACCAGAGAAATGCAAATCAAAACCACAATGAGATACCACCTCACACCAGTTAGAATGGCTATCATTAAAAAGTCAGGAAACAACAGGTGCTGGAGAGGATGTGGAGAAATAGGAACACTTTTACACTGTTGGTGGGACTGTAAACTAGTTCAACCATTGTGGAAGTCAGTGTGGCGATTCCTCAGGGATCTAGAACTAGAAATACCATTTGACCCAGCAATCCCATTACTGGGTATATACCCAAAGGACTGTAATTCACGCTGCTATAAAGACACATGCACGTGTATGTTTATTGCAACACTAGTCACAATAGCAAAGACTTGGAACCAACCCAAATGTCCAACAATGATAGACTGGATTAAGAAAATGTGGCACATATACACCATGGAATACTATGCAGCCATAAAAAATGATGACTTCATGTCCTTTGTAGGAACATGGATGAAACTGGAAATCATCATTCTCAGTAAACTAACACAAGGACAAAAAACCAAACACTGCATGTTCTCACTCATAGGTAGGAATTGAACAATGAGAACACATGGACACAGGAAGGGGAACATCACACTCCGGGGACTGTTGTGGGGTGGCGGGAGTGGGGAGGGATAGCATTAGGAGTTAATGGGTGCAGCACACCAACATGGCACATGGATACATATGTAACAAACCTGCACGTTGTGCACATGTACCCTAAAACTTAAAGTATAATAATGAAAAAAAAAAAGAAGAACCAAAATAGCAATAGATAATCACACTTTGAATAGATCATCTAAAAGAGAACACTGGAATTCAACAGAGAAATGACAGGAAACATTTAAAGCAAGGAAGAAGGAAGCAAGGCAGCCTTCTTGACCAGGATCAGCTGGGAGCCTGGAGAGGCTCCCCAAAGTGGGCAAGGGTGAGAGATCCCCAGCAGTCCACATTCTCACAGCAGACTCCTGCAATCCTAGCCACGGGGGTGCCCATTGACCCTTGTGGGCTGCCCTGAGAGTAACATAGGAAGCTGCCTGGAGACCACACAACAGTATTGCTCCAGAGAGGGAGCTTATGCTGGGTCCCGAACAATTCCCAACTCCTAAGCAGATACAGCATGGTGTTATATTGAGACCCTAGCCCCACCAGCCTGCATCCTGCCTGGGGGCCCAACAGCACCTGCATCCCCACATCCCTGGATCCCCATTAACATCACCAAGAACAGCCACCACCACAGCTGGCTGCTGCTGCCAAGGCTGAAGCTTAAACCATTGGCAACATCCCCACTGCTCCCGGCAGCAAAGCCATCATGAATTTTCATGAACCCTGAGGACAAACTCCTCCGCCCACAGCCACCACCACTGCAGGCTGCCACCACAGCAGGGCGGGTGGGGGTGGGTGGGTGGGGTGTGTGAAGCACAAGCAAAGTGTATGCTCCTTAGCTGCCTGCATACAGCTGTTGCCCTTGAAAGCAGCCCCACCCTCCCTAGTAGCAGGGCTGCTGACACCCCCACCTAAACATTCACTTAGGACCTGGGGATCACCCTATTTCTGCCTATTATAGTTAGTGCCTGCATGCACCACCAGGGGGCCTGAGGATAGGTCCACCCATCCCAGCTCTGCCACCCACCAATGCCCAAACATGCCATCCAGAGGCCTGGGGACCACCCAGACTAGTTTACCAGTTTTGGCACTTGAGCCTCCTAGGGGCCTGAGGTCAGGCTCACTCAGCCTGCCATTACCACCATAGCAGGAATCCACCAGCATGTGCCACCTATGGGCCTGGTGACCAGCCTACCCAGCCCATCACAGCCACCACCAACTCCGGCAAGGACTGCTTGGGAGTCAGAAGGTTGTCTCAACACTACTACTGCCATTGCCCACACCACACTCACTCCTCAAGGACCTGAAGAACTTGTCCACTATTGCCACAACCAGGATCTGAGTAACCTGCCTAGAGGCCCAAGAATCGGCCAGCCTGGACCTGCTAACACCAGTGCCAGCATACGCTGCCCTGGGTCCTAAGGACAGGCACACTCTGCCTGCTGCTGCCACCACTGGGGCCCAAGGACAGGACTACATGGTGTTCCTGTCCTCAGCAAAATTTCATTACAGACTCCACTAACAACTGCACCCTAAAACCAGTGAGGAAATCACAGACATCACCGTTGCTGTTTATAGCCAAAGAAATAATACAGAGACTACACTACTGCATGCACCCAGAATCAAAGCAAAAGTGCCCTACCCAATCAACACCATAGATCCATCTTCAGGAATAAGTCCTCTCCTATAAAAGCAAATACAAAATACTGGAAGAAGTGACTGTTACACCAGATGCACAGATATCAATGTAAGGACACAGAAACATGAAAAGCAAAGAAATACGACACCTCCAGGAAAAACAGTAATTCTCCAATAACATATTCCAAGCAAAAAGAAATTTATGAGATCACAGAAAAAAAGTGAAAATATTGATGCTGAAGAAGTTCAGTAAGATACAACAGAACACAGAAAAACAATACAAACAAATCAGAAAAACAATTCAGGAAATAAATGAGAAATTTACCAAAGAGATAGAAATCATTAAAAAGAAACAAACAGAAATTCAGGCAAGGAGGCGGAGCAATATGGCTGAAAAGAACCCTCCAGCAATCATCCCCCCTGCAAGAACACCAAATTGGACAACGATCCACCCAAGAAAGCACCTTCATAAGAACCGAAAATCAGGTGAGTAGTCACAGTACCTGGTTTGAACATCATATCAAGGAAAGAAGCACTGAAGAAGATAGGAAAGACAGTCTTGAATTGCTGACATCACCCCTCTCCCTCCCCCCAGCACTGGCCACATGGCATGGGGAGAGAATATGTGTGCTTTGGGGAGAGGGACTGCAGTGATTGTGGGACTTTGCATTGGAACTCAGCACTGCCCTGTCACAGTGGAAAGAAACATAGGGCAGAATTTGGCCAGCACCTATAAAGGAACATTTAGACCAGCCTTAGACAGAGAGGAATCATCCATTCCAATGGTTGGAACCTGAGTTCCAGCTAGCCCCCCCACCACAGGCTAAAGCACTCCGGGGTCCTAAACAAACATGAAAGTCAGTCTAGGCCACAAGGATTGCAATTCCTGGGCAAGTCCTGGTACTGTTCTGGGCTCAGAACAAGTGGACTTGGGGTGCACAAAACTCAGTGAGACACTAGATGGGGCAGCCAAAGAAATGCTTAAATCACCCTTTTCCCATTCCAAGACAATGTAGCTTACAGGCCCAGGAGAGACTTCTTCCTTCTGTTTGAGGAAAGGAGAGAGGAGACTAAAGAGGACTGTCTTGCAACTTGGATACCAGCTAATCCACAGTAGAAGAGGTCACCAGGCAGTCGTGAGGCCTCTATTCCAGGCCCTAACTCCCAGATGACATTTCTAGACATATCCTGGGCCAGAAGAGTGTTGTTGCCTTAAAGTGAAGGACCCAGTCCTGGCAGGATTCGTCACCTGCTGACTAAAGAGCCGCTGAGCCTTGAATAAACATCAGCAGTACTTGGATGAGACCCAGGGCTTTGCTGGTTTCAGATGTGACCCAGCAAATTCCCAACTTTGGTGGCCACAGGGAGAGGCTCCTTCTGCTTGAGGAAAGGACAGGAAAGAGCAAAGGGGACTTTGTCATAGAGCTTAGGCATCAGCTCAGCCGCTGTGGCATACAGCACTAAGCAGGCTCCTGGGGTTCCCAATTCCAGGCCTTGGCTTCTGGATGGCATTTCTGGACCCACCCTCAGCCAGAGGGGAGCCCACTGCCCTGAAGGGAGAGACCCAGACCTGGCAGCATTCACCACAAGCTGACTGAAGAGCATGTGAGCCTTGAGCGAACATTGGCACTAACCAGGCAGTACTCGCAGTGGCCCTCAGGCAATGGTGGCCATGAGGAGACACTCCTGCATAAGAAAAGGAGAAGGAAGAGTGGAAAGGACTTTTATCTTGCAGCTTGGATGCCAGCATAACTACAGTAGAATAGAGTACCAAGTAGAATCCTAAGGTCTGAACTCCAAGCTCTGGCTCCCAGATAGCATTTATGAACCTGCCCTGGGCCAGAGATGGAAGCTCGCTGCCATGAACAGGATACAAGCCTGGCTGGATTTACCACCTGCTGACTAAAGAGCCCTTGGGCCTTCAGTGAACACCAGCAGTAGCCAGGCAGTGGTCTCTGCAGGTCAGGCAAGACTCAATGCTATGCTGGCTTTGGCTCTGACACAGTGCAGGGCCAGTGGTGGTGGCCACAGGGGTGTTTGTGTCACCCCTCAACCAGCTCCAGGTAGCCCAGCATGGAAAGAGAGAGATACTCTGTTTGGGGGAAAGTAAAGGAAGAGAAAAAGTGTCTCTGCCTAGTAATCCAGAGAATTCTCCCAGATCTTTCCCAGGACCACCAAGATGGTACCTCTATAAGTGTGAAAGAATCACAATGTTATCAGGCCTGGGGTGCCCCATAATACAGATAATAAAGACTTTCTCAGACAAACAGAAGCTGAGGGATTTAAACACCAGTGACCAAATATTTAGATTATAATACTCAATTCCTTTTGAATACTTAGAAAGCCTTCCCAAGAAGGATGGGTACAAACAAGTTCAGACAGTGAAGACTATAATAAATACCTAACTCTTCAATGTCTAAACACTGATGAACATCCACAAGCATCAAGACCATCCAGGAAAACATGAACTTGCCAAACTAAATAAGGTACCAGTGACCAATCCTGGAGTGACAGACAGATGTGATCTTTCAGACAAAGCATTCAAAAATCAGGAGGAAACTCAATGAAATTTAAGATAACGCAGAGAAGGAACTAAGAATCCTATTAGATAAATTCAACAGAGATTGAAATAATTTTTAAAAATCAAGCTGAATTTCTGCAGCTGAAAAATTCAACTGACATACTGAAGACATACAGAGTATCTTAACAGCAGAATTGATCAAGCAGAAGAAAGAATTAGTGAGCTCGAAGACTGGCTATTTGAAAATACACAGTCAGAGGAGACAAAAGAAGAAAGAATGAAGCATGCCTACAAGATCTAAAAAAAAAAAAAAATAGCCTCAAAGGGGCAAATCTAAGGGTTATTGGCCTTATAGAGGAGGTAGAGAGAAAAATTGGGGTAGAAAGTCTATTCAAAGGGATAATAACAGACAACTTTCCAAAACCAGAGAAAGATATCAATATTCAAGTACAAGAAGGATATAGAACACAAAACATCTTTAACCCAAATTAGACTACCCCCAAAGCATTTAACAATCAAACTCCCAAAGGTCAAGGATAAATAAAAGATCCTAAAAGCAGCAAGAGAAAGGAAACAAATAACATACAAAGGAGCTCCAGTACAACTAGCAGCAGACTTCTCAATAGAAACCTTACAGGCCAGGAGAGAGTGGCATGACATATTTAAAGTGCTGAAGGAAAAAAAAAAAATTATCCTAGAATAGTATATCAAGCAAAAGTGTCCTTCAAACAAAAAGGAGAAATAAAGACTTTCCCAGACAAACAGAAGCTGAGGGATTTAAACACCAGACCTGTCCTACAAGAAATGCTAAAGGGAGCTCTTCAATCTGAAAGAAAAGGATGTTCAGGCAGATCACGAGGTCAAGAGATCGAGACCATCCTGGCCAACATGGTGAAACCCCGTCTCTATTAAAAATACAAAAATTAGCTGGGCATGGTGGTGCACGCCTGTAGTCCCAGCTACTCGGGAGGCTGAGGCAGGAGAATCACTTGAACCTGGGAGGTAGAAGTTGCAGTGAACCAAGATCGCGCCACTGCACTCCAGCCTGGGCGACAGAGCGAGACTCCATCTCAAAAAAAAAAAGGGGGAGACAGAAATCATCTGAAGGCACAAAACTCACTGGTAATAGTAAGTAAACAGAGAAACACAGAATATTATAACTGAAACTGTGTGTAAACTACTTATGTCTTGAGTAGAAAGACTAAAAGAAGAACGTATCAAAAATAATAACTACAACAATTTTAAAGGCATAGACAGTATAATAAGATATAAATAGAAACAACAAAGAGTTAAAAAGTGGGGGAGGGAGAATAAAGTTAAAATGTCGAGTTTTTATTAGTTTTCTCTTTGCTTGTTTGTAGTTTGTTTTTGCAATCAGTGTTAGGTTGTCATTAGTTTAAAATAATGAGTTTTAAGATGTTACTTATAAACCTCATGGCAACTTCAAATCAGAGAACCTACAACACATACACGAAAAATAAAAAGCAAGACATTAAAACATACCACC
Source organism: Nomascus leucogenys (assembly GCF_006542625.1). Taxonomy (NCBI): domain Eukaryota; kingdom Metazoa; phylum Chordata; class Mammalia; order Primates; family Hylobatidae; genus Nomascus; species Nomascus leucogenys. The sequence continues at coordinate 50,361,882 of NC_044386.1, forward strand.
AGAGAAAATCACCTTCACAAAAAGGAAGAAAGGAAGGAAAGAAGGAAGAAAAGACCACAAAACAATCAGAAAACAAATAACAAAATGGCAAGAGTAACTCCTTATTCATCAATACTACCATTGAATGTAAATGGACTAAACTCTCCAATCAAAAGACATAGAGTGGTTGAATGGATAAATAAACAGGATCTAACAATCTGTTGCCTACAAGAAACACACTTCACCTATAAAGACACACATACACTGAAAATAAAGGGATGAAAAAAGATATTCCATGCCAATGGAAACCAAAACAGAGCAGTAGTAGCTTACGCTTATATCAGACAAAATAGATTTTAAGACACAAACTATAAAAAGAGACAAAGAAAGTCATTATATGATAATAAAGAGGTCAATTCACCAGGCATGGTGGCTCATGCCTGTAATTCCAGCACTTTGGGAGGCCAAGGTGGGCAGATCACTTGAGGCCAGGAGTTCAAGACCAGCCTGGCCAACATGGCAAAAACCCATCTCTACTAAAAATACAAAAATTAGCTGAGTGTGATGGCACATGCCTGTAATTCCAGCTACCTGGGAAGCTGAGGCACGAGAATCTCTTGAACCTAGGAGGCAGAGGTTGCAGTGAGCCAAGACTGTGTGATTGCATTCCAGCCTGGGCAACAGAGTGAGACTCTGTCACAAAAAAAAAAAAAAAAAAAAAAAAAAAAAAAAAAAAAAAAAAAGTCAATTCAGCAGAAATTCTGAAACTGAGGACTGAAGAATTCATTAAATGAAATACAAAACAACATTCAGACTGGGCACAGTGGCTCACACCTATAATCCCAGCACTTTGGCAGGCTGAAGCAGATGGATCACTTGAGGTCAGGAGTTCGAGACCAGCCTGGCCAACTTGGTGAAACCCTGTCTCTACTAAAAATACAAAAATTAGCCAAGCATGGTGGTGGGTATCTGTAATCCCAGCTACTTGGAAGGCTGAGACAGGAGAATCACTCGAATGCGGGAGGCGGAGGTTGCAGTGAGCCGAGATCACACTACTGCACTCCAGCCTGAGCAACAGAGTGAGACTCTGTCACAAAAAAATATATATATATATATAATATTCAAAAGCTTCAACAATAGATTAAATCAAGTGGAAGAAAACATCTCAGAACTTAAAGACAGGTCTTTTAAAATATCCCAGTCAAGCAAAAATGAAGAAAAACATTAAAAAGAATGAAACAAGTCTACAAGATGTATGAGACACCATAAAGACCAAATATTTAATTTTCCAGTATCCCAGAAGGCAAAGAAAAAATGAAAGGTATAGAAAACCTACTTAATGAAATAATATCTGAAAACTGCCCAAGTCTAGCAAGAGATTTAGACATCCAGGAAGCTCAATGACACGCAAATACATATAATCTAAAAAAATCTTCTCCACAGCACATTATAGTCAAACTGTCAAAAGTCAAAGACAAAGAGAGAATTCTAAAAACAGCAAGAAAAGACTGTTTTATCACTTATAAAAGAACCCCCATAAGGCCAGGCGTGGTGGCTCACACTTGTAATCCCAGCACTTTGGGAGGCTGAGGCGGGTGGATCACGAGGTCAGGAGATCAAGACCATCCTGGCTAACACGGTGAAACCCCGTCTCTACTAAAAATACAAAAACAAAACTAGCCAGGTGTGGTGGCAGGTGCCTGTAGTCCCAGCCACTCGGGAGGCTGAGGCGGGAGAATGGCGTGAACCCAGCAAGCGGAGCTTGCAGTAAGCCAAGAGCACGCCACTACACTCCAGCCTGGGCGACAGAGCGAGACTCCGTCTCAATAAAAAAAAAAAAATGCCATAAGACTAAGCAGACTTCTCAGCAGAAACCTTACAGGCCAGGAGAAAACCGGATGGTATATTCAAACCATTCAAACCAATGATACAAAAATCAGTAGCATTTCTATATGCCAAGAGTGAACAGCTGAAAAAGAAATCAGACCAGGTGCGGTGGCTCACGCCTGTAATCCCAACACTTTGGGAGGCCGAGGCAGGAGGACCACCTGAAGTCAGGAGTTCAAGACCAGCCTGGCCAGCATGGTGAAACCCCATCTCTACTAAAATACAAAAAATTAGCTGGGTGTGGTGGCTCGTGCCTATAATAAATCCCAGCTACTTGGGAGGCTGAGGCAGGAGAACTGCTTGAACCCGGGAGGCAGAGGTTGCAGTGAGCTGAGATCACGCCACTGCACTCCAGCCTGGGTGACAGAGTGAAAGTCTGTCTCCAAAAAAAAAAAAAGATTAATGATGAAAGGAAGAAAATAAAGGAAAGAGGGAGGGAAGATTACCCTCACTTGCAGGTTCTATGCTGTTCCTGCAATCCCAGTGCTTGGGGCCGTGTCTCCTTTGTTCTCTAGTATTAGATCCCGGAAGAACTACAGAAAGGCTGGCATGATAACTAGTGCTTGCCCCCCAACTTTGGGCTCTGGGACTGGCACCCACGCTCCCTGGACCAGACAGTAAAGCTGCGATTCAACCTCAAAATTGGCATCAGACCCAGCCTCAAACAGCTGGCTCTGAACTCCCGGGCTCCTGCCACCCTAGGCTTGCTCCCAGAACTCTGAAGAGGAGCTGGTGGTCTGATTATTCCACATTCTGCTCTGTTGGGAGCAATCATGGCACTTTGGCTGAGAAATGTTATATTCAGACGTTTCAAGTTGATGTGGCTGAAAATTTTAATTTGAAAAAGATATTTCACACATATTAATAATAATTCATAGTTTCAAACATGTTTATTTCAATAAATAATTATATATGTGTATATGTGGGTGTGGTGTGGTTGGGTGTGTTTGTGTCTGTCTCCGTGTATGCTGGGTTTATCTACTTCTCATTCATTTTTGGTGATGATTATTCTTCTAATACAACCCTACAAAAAATACCAGTGAATCATCAAGGATTAACTTGTTGAAAATAGTTTTCCTCTGGCTTCATGATTACCTGCTTCAATAAAATAAAATAATCACAGCATTATTTAATTTCCTGACCCAACTACCAAATTAATCTAAAATAAAACAAGTTACTATAATTCCCCAGTTTTCTTTAGACTAGCTGGACTTTTGGCAGTCAGAATCACTTCAAATCTGGAAGTAACAAAGAAAAGAAAAAGCAAAATGTCTTTCTCTCCAGTAGAAAAAGAAGAACCCTCCCTGTGACAGGCTGTGACTTGTCAATCTGTTCACAGACGTTATGACACCCTCTTATTGGCAGAGCTCCCAAAGGGCCAGCTGCTCCTCACTAAAGCCAAGAGGTGTGGAAGAATAAAAGGGAAAATGAAATAAGAAAAAAGAGGATATTCACGGAAGATCATGAGATCCCAACGCAAATCCTGATTCTACAGATAGATATCTGTATTAAATCATTTAAGCTCTCTGAGCCTGTTTCCTCATCAATAAAATAGGAAAATAATACTGTGCTACAGGGGCTTGAGGAGATTAATATAAAACACATGACAGTGTTTAGAACAGCTTCTGACCCAGTTGCACTCAATAAATATTTCCTTATTGTTGTGATGACAAATTATTTTTTCTTGTAGGCCTTTTAGACTTAATTAGAAGTACAGTGTCATTATAGATAATAGTAAATCATGTAGAAAGGTGTGTTTGAACTGTACTTGTAGTCTACAAGTTGGGAACCCCTTAATGTGAGGAAGGCTGACGTTAGAAGCCAACTATGTACTATTTTTTTTTTTTTTTTTTTTTGAGACGGAGTCTCGCTCTGTCGCCCAGGCTGGAGTGCAGTGGCGCGATCTCGGCTCACTGCAAGCTCCGCCTCCCGGGTTCGCCATTCTCCTGCCTCAGCCTCTCCGAGTAGCTGGGACTACAGGCGCCCGCCACCACGCCCGGCTAATTTTTTGTATTTTCAGTAGAGACGGGGTTTCACCGTGGTCTCCATCTCCTGACCTCGTGATCCGCCCGCCTCGGCCTCCCAAAGTGCTGGGATTACAAGCATGAGCCACCACGCCCGGCCTTTTTTTTTTTCTTGAGACGGAGTTTCACTCTTGTTGCCCAGACTGGAGTGCAACGGCACAATCTCAGCACACTGCATTCTCTGCCTTCCAGGCTCAAGCGATTCTCCTGCCTCAGCCTCCCAGGTAGCTGGTATTACAGGCACCCACCACCATGCCCAGCTAACTTTTGTATTTTTAGTAGAGACGGGGTTTCATCATGTTGGCCAGGCTGGTCTCGAATTCCTGACCTCAGGTGATCAGCCTCAGCCTCCCAAAGTGCTGGGATTCCAGGCATGAGCCACCGTGCCCAGCTTTATGTATTGCTTAAGACAGAAAAAAAGGTTTCATTTTGAGTGACAACTCAGATAAACTAGTAGTGGATACCTGAAGCACTAAAGTAGGAAGGATCCTGAAGCTGAGTTTTAAATCCAGAGCAAGAGAGATGTAATAGATGGCAACACTTACCACGACTGCAGAAGGGAATGTGATGGTTCATGCCATTCCTGATATTCTATGCACAAAGGATACAACTTCAATGAGTTTTGTAGCCAGCCTCACAAGAGAAATTCAGACAAGTAATAATAATTATTAAACCAAGAAATAACTTAAGAATCACTTCATTTACAAAAAAAATTCAGCACTGCTGCCAGTGCTCAGCACTCATGTGGACCACAGCCCCAAGGACAGGCCTGTGACACCTTCTGCTGCAGCCACTGGCACCCACATGTGCCACCCAGGGGCCCCACAGCCAGCCTGCTGCCACTACTGCTACCAGTGGTGCCATGCATGCCAGCCAAGGGCCGAAGGCCTGTCTCCCAGCCCACCACTGATACTCCCAGCACATGAGGATGCCATCTGGAGGCTACAGAATGTGCCCATGCAGGGCCCCCACCTCCACCAGCACTCACATATGCTTCCCAGGGGCATGAAGACCAGTATGCCTGTCTCACCAACACCACCACTGGTACCTGAAGATGGCTCACTTGGTGTCCCCATCCCCAGCGAAGCCTCGCCACAGCCTCCACTAACAAGTTCAGCCTAAGTCATCAAGGAACTCACAGGCACCAATGACATTGATTACAGCAAAAGAAATCATATGGAGACTACACTACTGTGCCCTCTCAGAATTGAAGCCAAAATACCCAATCCAACCATCACTATAGATACAACTACAGGAAAAATCTTTCCCTACAAAAGCCAATCCATAAAATTGGAAGAAGTGACTGTTGCACCAGATGCACAGATGTCAATGTAAGAACACAAGAACCATTAAAAAAAAAGCAAGGAAACATGACACCTTCAACAGACTGCAATAATTCTCCAGTAACAGATAAAAAAAAAATCTATGAAACACTTGAAAAAGAATTCAAAATAATGATCTTAAGGAAACTCATGGGATAGAAGATAAATTGAAACCCTGAATAGACCAATAGCAAGCTCTGAAACTGAATCTGTTAAAAACAAACAAACAAACAAACAAACTTACCAACCAAAAAAAGCCCTGATGGATTCACAGTCAAACTCTACCAGATGTGTAAAAAAGAAACGGTACCAATCATACTAAAAGTATTCTAAAAAATTGAGGAGGGACCACTCCTTAACTCATTCTATGAAGGCAGTATCAGCCTAATACCAAAATCTGGCAGAGAATGACAAAAAAAGAAAACTTCAGGCCAATATTCTGAAAGCACAGAGGCAAAAATCCTCACAAAATACTAGCAAACTGAATCCGGCAGCACATCAAAAAGTTAATTCACCACAATCAAGTAGCCTTTATTCCTGGGATGCAAGGTTGGTTCAACATAATGCAAATCAATAAATGTGATTCATCACATAAACAGAATTAAAAGTATAGACCATATGATCTTCTCAACAGATGCAGAAAAAACTTTCTATAAAGTCCAACGTCTCTTCATAATAAAAACCTTCAATAGACTAGGCATCAAAGGAACATATCTCAAAATTATAAGAGTCATCTATGACAAAACCACAGCCAACATCATACTGAGTGAGCAAAAGCTGGAACCATTCCCCCGAGAATTGGAATAAGATAAGGATGCCCATGCTTACCACTCCTATTCAACATAGTACTAGAAGTCCTAGCCAGAGCAATCAGGCAAAACAAATAAAAGGGATCCAAATGGGAAAAGAAGTCAAACTATCTCTCTTTGCTGATGATTTAATTCTATACTTAGAAAACTCTAAAAATTCCACCAAAAAGAGAACAAAAAAAATGACTTTAGCAAGGCTTTAGGATACAAAATCAATATACAAAAATTAGTAGCAGTTCTATATACCAGTAACGTCCAGGCTGAGAGGCAAATCAAGAACACAGTCCCATTTACAATAGCCACAAAGAAAATAAAATACCTAGGAATAAGCTAACCAAGGAGGTTAAAGATCTCTACAAGGAGAAGTAAAAAAAACACTGCTGGAAGAAATCAGAGATGACACAAATAAATGGAAAAACATTCCATGCTCATGGATTGGAAGAATCAGTATCACTGAAATGGTCATACTGCCCAAAGTAATTTATAGATTCAATGCTATTCCTATCAAACTACCAATGTCATTCTTCACAGAATTAGAAAAACCTATTCCCAAATTCATATGGAACCAAAAAAGCGCCCTTTAACCAAAGCAATACTAAACAAAAAGAACTGAGCCAGAGGCATCACACTACCCAACTTCAAACCATACTATAAGACCATGGTAACCAAACCAGCATGGTACTGGTACAAAAACAGACATATAGACCAATAGAACAACAAATACTCAGTAATAAAGCCTCACACTACAACAATCTGATCTTTGACGAGGCCAATAAAAACAAGCAATAAATTGTGTTGGGATAAATGGCTAGCCATGTTATCCCAGAAGAATGAAATTGAACCTCTACTTTCACCATATACAAAAATTAATCCAAGAGGGATTAAATATTTAAATGTAAGACCTCAAACTATAAAAATCATAGAAGAAAACATACGAAATATCTCCTATAGAATGGGAGAAAATTCTCACCAACTATGTATCTAACAAAGGTCTAATGTCCAGAATCTATACGGAACTTAATGCCACAAGCAAAAAACAAATAGCCCCATTAAAAAGTAGGCAAAGGATTGGCTGGGCGCAGTGGCTCACACCTGTAATCCCAGCACTTTGGGAGGCTGAGGCGGGCAGATCACAAGGTCAGGAGATCAAGACCATCCTGGCTAACGTGGTGAAACCCCATCTCTACTAAAAATACAAAAAATTAGCCAGGCGTGGTGGCAGGCGCCTGTAGTCCCAGCTACTCGGGAGACTGAGGCAGGAGAATGGCGTGAGCCTGGGAGGTGGAGCTTGCAGTGAGCCGAGATCATGCCACTGCACTCCAGCCTGGGTGACAGAGCGAGACTCCGTCTCAAAAGAAAAAAAAAATTAGGCAAAGGACATGAACAGACATCTCTCAAAAGAAGACATAAAAGCAGCCAACACACATATGAAAAAATGTTCATCATCACTAATCATCACAGAAATGCAAGTCAAAACCACAATGAGGTACCATCTCATACCAGTCAGAATGGCTATTATTAAAAAGTCAAGGGCCGGGCATGGTGGCTCGTGCCTGTAATCCCAGCACTTTGGGAGGCCAAGGCAGGAGGATCACCTGAGGTCAGGAGTTTGAGACCAACCTGGCCAACATGGCGAAACCCTGTCTCTAGTAAAAAATACAAAAATTAGCCAGGTGTGGTGGTGTGCCAAAAAATACAAAAATTAGCCAGGCGTGATGGCGTGTGCCTGTAATCCCAGCTACTCAGGAGGCTGAGGCAGGAGAATCACTTGAACCCAGGAGGCAGAATTTGCAGTGAGCAGAGATTGCACCACTGCACTTTGGCCTGGGTGACAGAGGAAGACTCCATCTCAAAAAAAAAAAAAAAAAAATAGTCAAAAACCAGGTGTTGGTGAGGCTATGAAGAAAAGGAAACACTTATACATTGTTGGTGGGGCTATAAATTAGTTCAGCTACCATGGAATACATTTTGGAGATTTCTCAAAGAACTTAAAACAGCAATCCCATTTTACTGGGTGTTTACTCAAAGGAAAATAAATCATTATACCAAAAAGATGCACACACTCATATATTCATCACCATGCTATTCACAATAGCAAAGACATGGAATTAAGCTAGGTGCCCATCAATGATGGATTGGATAAAGGAAATGTGGTACATATATACTGTGGAATTCTACGAAGTCATAAAAAAGGAATGAAATCATGTCCTTTGCAATAACAGGGATGGAGCTGGGAGGCCATTATCCTAAGAAAATTAACACAGGAACAGAAAACCAAATACCAGATGTTCTTGCTTATATATGGGAGCTAAACATCAGGTACTCATGGACATAAAGATTGCAACAATAGACACTGAGGAGTACCAAAAGAGGGAGAGAGGGAGAGGGGCGTGGGTTGAAAAACTACCTATTGGGTAACTAGGCTCATTACCTGGATACAATATATTCATGTAACAAGCCTGTACATGGTTTGTTTTATAATATTTTAGATACTCCTGTATCTAAAAGCTGAAATTAACAAACAAAATAAATAAATAAAATACCTAGGAACTTAACCAAGGAAGTGAAAGACCTCTACAAGGAAAACTACAAAACATCAATGAAAGAAATTCTAGAACACCAAAAGATGTTCACTGAAAGATGAAAGAAATTATTTCTTTCATTGGTGTTTTGGACACAACAAACGGACACAAACAAATGGAAACACTTCCCTTGTTCATGGATCAGAAGAATTAATATCGTTAAAATGACCATACTACCCAAAGCAATTTACAGATTCAGTGTAATCCCTATCAAAATGCCAATGACATTCTTCATAGAAATAGAAAAAACAATTCTAAAATTTATACGGAACTACAAAAGACCCTGAATAGCCAAGAAAAAAAAAAATCCTGGACAAAAAGAATAAGGCACCACACTACCAGATTTCAAAATATACTACAAAGCTATAGTAACCAAAACAGCATGGTATTTGGTATAAAAACAGACATATAGACCAATGGAACAGAATACAGAACTCAGAAATGTATTTACGTATTTACAGCCAACTGATATTCAATAAAGGTGCCAACACACATTGAGTAAAGAACACCCTTTTCAATAAATGGTGCTGGGAAAACTGGATATCCATATGCAGAATAATGAAACTAGACTCCTATCTCTCACCAAAAATCAACTCAAAATGGATAAAAGACTTAAGCCTAACACCCAAAACTATAAAACTACTAGAAGAAATGCTTCAGGATACTGATCTAAGCAAAGACTTTATGGCCAAGACTTCAAAAGTATATGCAACAAAAACAAAAATAGACAAATGTGAACTATATTAAACTGAAAAGTTTCTGCACAGCAAAGACACAATCAACACAGTGAAGAGACAACCTGTTGATCGTGACAAAATATCTGCAAACTATTCATCTGACAAGGAACTAATATCCAGAATATACAAGGAACTCAATTCAACTGTAAAAAAAAAAAAAAAAAAAAAAACCCCACAAATAATCCCATTAAAAAGTGGGCAAAGGACATCAACAGACATTTCTCAAAAGAGGACATACCAATGGCCAACAGGTATATAATAAAATGCTCAACATCACTAATCATCGGGGAAATACATATCAAACCACAATGAGATCTCACCCCAGTTAGAATGGCTGTTATTAAAAAGAAAAAAACAAATGCTGGTAAGAATGTGGAGAAAGGAGAACTCAGACACTGTTGGTGGGAATGTAAATTAGTACAGCCATTATGGAAAATAGTATGGAGGCTTCTCAAAAAATTAAAAATAGAACTTCCACACATTCAGCAATCCCATTACTGGGTATTTATTCAAAGGAAAGGAAATCAGTGTATCAAAGGTATACCTGCACCCTCATGTTTATTGCAGCACTATTCACAATAGCTAAGATCTGGAATCAACCTAAATTTCCATCAACAGATGAATGGGTTTTAAAATGAGCATAATGAAATACTATTTAGCCATAAAACAAATGAAATCCTGTCATTCACATCAATATGAATGAGCCTAGAGGATATTATGTTAAGCAAAGTAAGTCAGGCACAGAAAGTTAAATACTTCATATTCTCACTTATAAGGGGGAGCTAAAACAAATTTTTGAGCTCACGGAAGTAGACAGTAGAATTGTGGGTATTAGAGGCTGTGAAGGGTAAAGGGGAGGGAAGGATGGGGAAAGGTTGGTTAATGGATACAAAATTATGGCTAGATAGGAAGAATTCATTCTAGTATTCTGCAGCACTGTAGGGTAAATATGGCTAACAGTAACTTATTTGTATGTTTTCAAAAAGCTAGAAGTGAGGATTTTGAATGTTCACAGCACAAAGAAATAACAAATGTTTGAGGTGATGGATTTGCTTTTTACAACCTGGTTTGATTATTATAAATTGTATACACTTATCAAAATATCACTCTATATCCCACAAATATGCATAATTATTACATGTCAACTAAAAATAAAAGAGAAAAATCATCAGAGGGAAAAGTACCTTCTAGAATCACAAATAAAAGCCAATGAAGGTTTTTTAATTAAAACTAACAAAAAATTGTTTAACAAAGAATATGCCAGTACTGATAATATCTATGTCATTATAGGGACAAAACTTTAGAGATATCCTAGTTTACTGGCTTACGCCTTTGAAATCTGAGGAAGAGGTAGTGAAAGGAGACTGCTGGATAGCCCAAGGGCTGATAACAATTTTCAACATTTATAAGTTTGATGTCCATGGAGGAAAAGCTTCCCCCGACAAAATAATTTAAAAAAAAAAAATGCTATTACACAAACAGACAAATTGGTAGTCCTAAGTCCACAGTATTCTCCCACAAAGAACATTCTCAGATACCACTCACAACTTTGGGGAAGAGTTCAGCTCAGACTGGCCTACTACAGTTTTTGCCTTGAGCTGTTCCAGCAAAGGCCTCTGCTCTGTGCACTGTGGCCTGTCCAGAAATACCTGTTGATGCAAGTCTTCAGGGGCCTCATTCTAATGAGAAGATTTAAGAATTTCTCTTCTTCTCTATTTAGCTTTCTTAACTCACCATTTAGCTGTCACAATAAGGGGCTCCTCCTTTTGATGATAATGGTAACCTGACCAAACACAAAACAAACGTATAGAAGAGTTATTTGTCTACAGAGAGTGAGACAGCTCTCTTCCTTCAAAATTCTGTACTGAATTTGATCAAGTTCCTCAGGAATTTCTAGAATAGGGTAGGAATGTCTAATGAAATTAAAACCTGGTACTAGCTGGTTAAGGTACTACCTCTTATGGCCAAGAGTAACAAGGACTAGATTTATCTTCCTGCCTTAAACAACTAGGAAACCGGAGAGACTTATGAAATCATGATTTTCAGACATTGAAAAACAACCAGCACAGGACTCTAATCTCCCAGAGAGAAGGGAAACAAGAACAACACAAGCCCTATGATTGTCACAGCTTCCTGACTAGAGGCAGTTTCCAGGTCACAGCACAGGGAGGAGAAATCCTAAGAGTTAAGGGAGGTCAGGGTGGCCAGAATTTGGGATAGAAATAGTTTATGTTTCCACCAACCAGACTGCCCTCATGATACAAAGGACATCTGGTAGAATCCTCAGAAGGGTGTTTCCTAGGGATAAGTTAACCCTAAAGACTGCTTTGGACCCAGCCTAATAAAATTTAAAGGCAGGTCTTTTTTTTTTTTTCTTTTTAACTTTTAGGTTTGGGGGTACATGTTCAGGTTTGTTATATAGGTAAACCTGTGTTATGGGGGTTTGTTGTACAGATTATTTCATCACCCAGGTACTAAGGCTAGTACTCAAGTTATATTTTCTGCTCCCCTCCCTCCTCCCACCCTCCACCCTCAAGGAGCCCCCAGTGTCTACTGTTCCCTTCTTTCTGTCCATGAGTTCTCATTATTTAGCTCCCACTTATAAGTGAGAACATGCAGTATTTGGTTTTCTGTTTCCGCATTAGTTTGCTAAGGATAATGGCCTCCAGCTCCACCCATGTTCCAGCAAAAGACATGCGCTCATTCTTTTTTGTGGCTGCACAGTATTCCATGGTGTATGTGTACCACATTTTCTTTATCCAATCTGTCACAGATGAGTATTTAGGTTGATTCCATGTCTCTGCCCTTATGACTAGTGCTGCAATTAATATTTGCGTGCATGTTAAAGGCAGGTCTTAAAAGGATTCAAGTGATTCCAAGCAACTCGACTGTGTACCAGAACAAAATTCAACACCACATAAATGAATTCAATACAATTCAGCATGCAACAACACGCTGACATTGAAATGAATGCAATACAATTCAGCACACAACAATATAAAATTCACAATATCTGCATCTAGTAAAAAAAATCTTTAGGCATGTCAAAAAACAGAATAATATGATCAATAACTGGGAGAAACTGCAATCAATAGAAACAGATATAAAAATGACACAGAGAATGGAATTCTCAAACAAGGACATTAAAACACCTATTAAAAATACATTCCGTAGGCTGGGCGTATGGCTCACGCCTCTAATCCCAGCACTTTGGGAGGCCGAGGCGGGCAGATCATGAGGTCAGGAGATCGAGACCCTCTTGGCTAACACGGTAAAACCCCGTCTCTGCTAAAAATACAAAAAAATTAGCCAGGGGTGGTGGCGGGCGCCTGTAGTCCCAGATACTCAGGAGGCTGAGGCAGGAGAATGGTGTGAACCCAGGAGGTGAAGCTTGTAGTGAGCTGAGATCGTGCCACTGCACTCCAGCCTAGGTGACAGAGTGGGACTCAGTCTCAGAAAAAAAAAAAAAAATACATTCCGTATGTTTAAGAAAGTAGAAGAAAATGTGAACATGATGAAGAGAGAAATTGAAGATATAAAAGACCCAAATGGAACCTCTAGAGATGAAAAACACATCTAGATTAGATTAATCACCAATTAAACAAAAATAAGTTAGATGTAGGAGGAGGCAAGAAAGAAAACAAATAGATATCAAACTCCTCCAGAAGTGAAGGGAGTATCCTCCTTTTCAGAAATAATTCTCTCTGACCTGCCATTAAAATTCAAGGATAGTATACAGATTTAAGGTTAGTTTAGTAGTAAGAAAGACAGACCAATCACTGATGTTTTTTCTAGATTTAACCTTTGAAGACTGTAAACTGAGATCCTGATTGAAAGTCAGATCTGAGACAGCACTTTTCAATACAAATATAATGCAAGTCACATATGCAACTTTAAATTTTCTAGTGGTCACATCAAAAATAAAGAGAAATGGGTGAAACTAATTTTAATAATATATTTTATCTAATATATCCAAAATATAATTGTAATATCATTAAAATAAAATTAATACTTTACTTTTTGTGCACTAAGTCTTTGAAATCCAGTTTGTTCTATAGTTAGAGCACATCTCAATTCTGACTAGCCACATTCCAAGTGCTCAGTTCCCACATGTGGCTAGTGGCTAACATATTGAAAATTATGGGTCTAAGCAGATGCATTAGTCAGGGTAGTTCTAACTGATGTAGCAAACCCCCAAATCTCAGTGGCTTAATACAACAAAGACTTGTTTTTAATTCAGGTTACAGTCCAGGGAGGTCAAGAGGGAAAGGAACTGCTCCTTTCAGAGACTCAGGTTTCTTCCAACCAGTAGCCCCATTGCCTGCTTTTTGGAAACTTTATAACTGGATTCTCTCCATCCAGCAACCTGATGAGCAGAGTGAGGGCATGTAAAATGTTTTAGGGCCCTTGCCTAGAAGTTCTGTATATCATTTCCACCAACATTCTATTGGAATATAACTGACTGGAACTCAATCATATGAAAATCCAACTCCAAAGGAGCTGGGAAACAGAAGAGCATGTGGAAACAGTGATGCTGCCACAACTGCAGTGCTGAATGAAAGAGTGAGGAGGCTCTTCTGCAGATCAGAGCTGCCAACACAGTCAATTTTTTCCTATCTGATTAGACAGAAGGCCAGCTGCCCTGCACAGAAAGCACTGGCCATGAAGAATGCTTCTGTTGAATACTAAGACCCTGTGGGTTATGCTGAAACTTTCTGAGTAAGTTACTGTTCTTCTATGGACTGATGTTCTTCCATATTGTTCTAGAGAAATATATAAGAATCTGCTCCCCACTCTACAATAGTGACAAGGGTGATCTCCTTGAGCTAAGAAATTTTAGAAGAGGAAGTCATATAATTTGTGAAAATCACATATGCTCACAGCAGCCCTGAGACTCTGAACTCCAGAAGTAAGGAGGATTTGAGAGATCTACTCCAGTCCTCTCTCTTCACTTTACAGAGCAGAAAACTATAGCCCAGAGAGAAAAGATGACCTGTCCAAGGTTAGAACTAATTTGATCAGAATTATAAGTCACTGGGCTATTATTTCTAGTCCAGTGTCCATCTTACTGCAACAAGTAAATGTTGACTTTCTGATGTGCATCTCAGCTAATGCTACAACAATGCTGTCTATAAACCACCTGAAAAACTCAGTGGCTAATAGCAACAAGTATTGTTCTCATGATCATGAGTCTGCAGGTCAACTACAGTTTAGCTGATCCAAGCTGGGCTTGGTGGGCATGAAATAGGTCATGAAATCAACCTAATGGGTTGCAACTAGCTTTTTGAAAGAATGGAATAGATCAGAACAGAAGGTATCAAAGTGCATGGGACTGAGTATTAGCTAAGTGATTTTTTGTGCAATTTGAAATTTCAATTATATATATAATGTGTAAACTAGGTCATCATGTACAATGTATTTCTGTGGGTTACAGTCAATATAGTTAACATTTAGAAGTCTGGCCAAACATAGCGGCTTGTAATCCTAGCACTTTGGGAGACCGAGATTGTCAGAACGCTTGAGCCCCAGAGTTCAAGACCAGCCTGGGCAACATAGCAAAACCCCATCTCTACAAAAAATACAAAAATTAGCCAGGCACAATGGTGTGTGCCTGTAGTCTCAGCTACTTGGGAGGCTGAGGTGGAAGAATCACTTGACCGCGGGAGGTCAAGGCTGCAGTGAGCTGTGATGGATCCATTACATTCTACCCCGAGCAACAAAGCAAGACTCTGTCTCAAAACCACAAATGAAGTCTTTGGAATTGGTCAGGCTAAATATAATCCCATATGTATGTGATAAAATTCTC
The DNA here is from genome assembly GCF_006542625.1 of Nomascus leucogenys. Lineage (NCBI taxonomy): Eukaryota > Metazoa > Chordata > Mammalia > Primates > Hylobatidae > Nomascus > Nomascus leucogenys. The sequence continues at coordinate 50,377,028 of NC_044386.1, forward strand.
AAAGGTTGAGATGATTGAGCCCGCTACATTTTAATGAATCCTTTAATTCAAGTGGATCACTATTCTCTGACCACAAATTCCTAATCTTGCATCTCTCTCCCAAATCATGTTACCTTCTGTCACTCAACCCCTTCTGTTTTGCGCTCATGTCATTTAAAGTTGTTCTAGATGCTGGAGATGTATTAGTGGGTGGAGAAAATGTGTGAACTCATCAATATGACACATCTCAGGCTAAGGAATATCTCACCAACACTCCTCATGTGCCATCAATATCATATCTATCTAATTTTGTTCCCACATCTGCTCAGTACACCATTCCTGTCAGGTCCTGTCTTTCCATATAGTTGATAAATGCAACAACAAATATTTAACTAATCAAAAGAGCTTGATTTAAAAGGTACATCCTTGACTGGGCATGGTGGCTCACACCTGCAATCCCAGCAATTTGGGAAGCTGAGGCGGGTGGATCACCTAAGGTCAGGAGTTCGAGACCAGCCTGGCCAACATGGTGAAACCCCATCTCTACTAATAATACAAAAATTAGCCAGGTATGGTGGCGGACGCCTGTAATCCCAGCTACTCGGGAGGCTGAGGCAGGAGAATTGCTTGAACCCGGGAGGCAGAGGTTGCAGTGAGCCGAGATCGCACCATTGCACTCCAGCCTGGGTGACAAGAGCAAAACTCTGCCTCCCAAAAAAAAAAAAAAAAAAGTACGTTTTTAATTATTCCATTTATATGACGTTCTAGAACAAGTAAAACTCATCTACAGTAGAGAAAAAACAACAGAACAGTAGCTGCCTTGCAGCAGGATGATGATGGAACACAGGAACTGACTGGAAGGGAAACGAGGAGGTTCTTGGGGTAATGGAAATGCTTCACAGCTTGATAGGGTTGTGGGTTACAAGGGCATATCCATTTGATGAGGTTAGGCAGTTAAGATTTGCGCATTTCAATGCGTGCAAATAAAACAACTACAAAAAATAATCTAGTGGGGGCAGGAAATGAGGAGGTAAGATAAGAATGGCAGAATGCTGATAGTTGTTGAAGCTGGATAATGGTACATGGGTTCATTATGTCACTGTTTATTTTGTATATATTTGAAATTTTTGTAATAAAAAAGTTTACAAAATTATTGCAGTTCAGGTCTTTCCAATTATGCCACTTTTATTCATGGTGGCAGCTGTCATAGGACATATGAATGATATTCAATGTTCTAATCATCTTCAACAAAATCTGAATCAATAAAAAGGCAACATCTGAGACACCAATTATAAATGATGTTTTATCTATAAAAACCTAGGAATTTCTAAGTTCCAAGATATACATATTCTATGTCTGTAAATGAAGACTGGTCCAATAATAGGGTATAAAATCATTTCATCTTTTCCATAATTCACAATAACTATTTACCCCTATAAACCATTAATCAATCAACTAAAATAAGAAAATAAATTCTAATACCTTGATAACCATCACTAACAGGACCAGCTTGTTCCAGTCACTGGTTTTGTCCTTGCCTTCATTAAATTATTTGGTAGGGATCAAATGCCTCCCCCTGAGAATGTACATGCCTTGCCTCTGCTCCTTTCTACTTGTCATATAAGGAATGGAGGAGATGTGCAATTAAAATATTTCTAAGCACTTTCACTGAAACACAATTAACCTCTGGGCTCTAGTCTGTCCATTTGGCACATAATCTGCCAGATCCTATCAAGGAAAAATTTCCTGAAGTCAGCCATGCATCGGCAATGTGATGTTTTGGGGAAGGAAAAGTACTTAGGAAAAAGAGTTTAAAATAACTAACGGAAATTGATTCCCTCCCTTGGAAAAAAGCCCACAATCTGGCTGCAACTGCTTACAAGGACCCACTATTTTTTCATCATTAAAGATGCTCCAGGAAGCTCATATGCTCCACATCATCTGTACTTTCTGCACAACCAGGTCCATCTTCTCGTATCTGCGATATTTGTAAGTTCTCAGGATTCTCTGGGATTGACCTTTGGGGTGCTTTCCTACCTTGGATCCATGTACCTATCATAAAAACTTTCCTGTGTGATGCATATGAAACACATTTCCTTTTAAGTAACTCCTTTCTGCTGCTTTATCCCAGAGGGCCTGTTCTTTCCCAACTTTCCTGATGTTAGTGATCTTATTAATGTGTAGTTGTCCCTCCCTTTATCATAGTGCCTACTTTTATGAATAAGTGATGCTGATTTAGCTAGTAAGTCTGCCTTATCATATTCATTAGTTCCCTATTTTTAACTGCCCCAATTAGATGTCTACTACTTTCTGTCGTAGAACAAGTTTTTAGATCAATAAAACTTTATGAACTATATAATACAGAAAAGTATCCCTCCTCCAAGTCATAATTTCTATCTGTAATAACACTGCATTTGCAGAGAGATCTCTTAAATGGCATAACATGTTCTTATAAGAGAGTATTCAGGCTGGTAAGCGTCTCCTGAAGATATCATGTTTCCTCTTTCCCACCTGGTACAAAATGGCATAGGCTATTTTCACTGGAACCCCTTTCTGCTGACTTAAATATTTAAACTGGATCAGATCATATTTCTTTACTTCTGGGAGGGCCACAGAATTACTAATCTAAATCCCTGGATATTATCCGGTCCCAGGTTACTTATTTTGAGTGGGCAGGTCTCCTTAGTTATTCATTCAATAGATGAGTGACTGTTATTGAGTGTCTATTGTGTCAGGCAAAAGGGACATAAAAACTTACACATAAGAAAAAGAGAGGACACAATCTACTAATATCATAAATGAAAGAGGGGACATCACTACAGATCCCATGCACATTAAGAAGATAATCAAGGAACACTATGAATAACTCTAAGCCTGCAAATTTGATAACCTAGATGAAATGGACCATTCCTTGAAAGACACAATCTGCCAAAACTCACACACACACAAAAACTACCCAAATAGGCTTACCTTACGAAAGAGTTGAATCAATAATTAATAAACTTCCAAAATAGACAGCACCAGGCCTAAGTGGGTTCACAAATGTTTCTACTAAAACAAGAAATTATACCAGCTCTCTTCCACGAGATAACTACAGAGGAAATACTTCTTTTTTTTTTTTTTTTTTTTTTTTTGAGATGGAGTCTTGATCTGTCGCCCAGGCTGGAGTGCAGTGGCGCAATCTCGGCTCACTGCAAGCTCCACCTCCCGGGTTCACGCCATTCTCCTGCCTCAGCCTCTCCGAGTAGCTGGGACTACAGGCGCCCGCCACCACGCCTGGCTAATTTTTTGTATTTTTTAGTAGAGACGGGGTTTCACCGTGGTCTCGATCTCCTGACCTCGTGATCCACCCGCCTCGGCCTCCCAAAGTGCTGGGATTACAAGCATGAGCCACCGCACCCGGCCGGAAATACTTCTTAACTCGTTCTATGAGGTCAGAATTCCCTTAATGCCAAAACTAGACAAAGACATTACAAGGAAAAAAATATATAGACCAGTCTCTCATAAATATAGATGTATAAAACCTCAACAAAACATTAGCAAATCAAATCCAACAATGTAAAATAAGAATTATACACCATAACCAAGTAGGACTTATCTCAGTTATACAAAGCTGGTTCAACATTCAAAATTAGGCCGGGCACAGTGGCTCATGTCTGTAATCCCAGCAATTTCAAAGGCCTAGGTGGGCAGATCACTTGGAGTCAGGAGTTCAAGACCAGCCTGGCCAACATGGTGAAATCCCATCTCTACTAAAAATACAAAAAACAAATTAGCTGGGCATGGCGGCATGCACCTGTAGTTCCAGCTACTCACAAGGCTGAGACAGGAGAATTGCTTGAACCTGTAAGGTGGAGGTTGCAGTGAGCTAAGATTGCACCACTGCACTCCAGCCTAGGTGACAGAACGAGACTCTGTCTCAAAAAAAAAAAAAAAAAAAAAAAAAAATCAAAATTAATGAATGTAATCCATCATGTCAACAGGCTAAAGAAGAATAATCATATGATCATACCGATACAGAAAAAGGCAGCTGACAGGCCGGGGCGATGGCTCACACTTGTAATCTCAGCACTTTGGGAGGCCGAGGCAGGTGGATCACAAGGTCAGGAGTTCGAGACCAGCCTGACCAATATGGTGAAACCCCATCTCTATTAAAAATACAAAAATTAGCTGGGCGTGGTGGCATGCACCTGAAATCCCAGCTACTCAGGAGGCTGAAGCAGAGAATCACTTGAACCCTGGAGGCAGAGGTTGCAGTGAGCCGAGATCGCGCCATTGTACTCCAGCCTGGGCAACAGGGTGAGACTACGTCTCAAAAAAAAAAAAAGAAAAAGAAAAAGCAGCTGACAAAATCCAACATCCATTCGTGATTAAAATCTCAGTAAGTTAGGAATAGAGAGAACTTCCTCACCTTGATAAAGAATCTCTACAAAAATCCTACAGCTAGCATCATACTTAATGGTGAAAAACTAGAAGCTTTCCCATTAAGATGAGGAGGAAGAGAAGAATATCTTCTCTCACCATTGCTTTTCAACATTATACTAGAAATCTTAGTGAATTTAGCAAGACAAAAAGGGAAATAAAAGGTACACTGATTCGGCAGGAAGAAATAAAAGTATCTTTGATTAAAGATGTCTCTTCTACCCAACTTTATCTTTAGATTCAATGCAACCCCAATAAAAAACCCAACAAGTTATTTTGTAGATATCTATAAACTAATTCTAAATTTTATATGAAGAGGCAAAAGACCCAGAATAGCCAACATAATATTGAAGGAGAACAAAGTTATAAGACTGACACTACCTGACTTACAGACTTACTATAAAGCTAGAATAATCATGGCAGTGTAGCACTGGCAAAAGAAAAGACAAAAATAGATGAGTGGAAGAGAACAGAGAGCCCAGAAATGGATCCACATAAACACAGTCAACTGATTTGACTGATATGGTTTGGATGCTTGTCCCCTCCAAATCTCATATTGAAATGTGATTCCCAATGTTGGAGGTGGGGCCCGGTGGGAAGTAATTAGATCATGGGGCAGATCCCTCATGAATGGCTTAGCACCACCCCCTTGGTGATGTCAGTTCTTGCTCAGTTAGTTCACATGAGGTCTGTTTGTTTAAGAGAGTCTGGGACCTCCCTCCTCTCTCTCTTGCTCCCTTCCTCACCATGAGACACCACATGCTCTCCCTTTGCCTTCCACCATGATTGTAAGCTTCCTGAGGCCTCACCAGAAGCAGATGCCAGCACTATGCTTCCTGTACAGTCTGCAGAACCATAAGCCAATTAAACTTCTTTTCTTTATAAAATACTCAGTTATTTCTTTAGAGTAATGTAAAAACAGAGTAACACACTGACAAAGAAGCAAAGGTAATATAATGGAGAAAAGATGTTCTTTTCAAGAAATGGTGCTGGAACAACTGGACATCCACATGCAAAAAAAAAAAAAAAAAAAAAAGAATCTAGACACAGACCTTACACCCTGCACAAAAGTTGACTCAAAATGGATCACATACCTAAAAGGAAAATGCAAAACTGTAAAACTCCGAGAAGATAACATAGGAGAAAAATCTAGATAACCTTCGGTTTAGCAATGACTTTTAGATATAACATCAAGGCATAATCCACGAAAGAAACATTTAATAAGCTGACCTTCACTAAAATTAAAAATCTCTGCTCTGCAAAAGACACTATCAAGAGAGTGAAAAGATAAACCACAGACCAGAAGAAAATATTTGCAGAAGATACATCTGACAAGAGAATATTACCAAAAATACAGAAAGAACTCAATCAGAAAACTTGATTTAAAAATGGGCTAAAGCCCTTAACAGGCATCACACACACACACACACACACACACACACAAATAGACAGATGGCAACAAAGCATATGAAAAGATGCTCAACACCATATGTCATCAGGGAAATGCAAATTAAAATGAGATATCACTACACACCTATTAGAATGGCCAAAATCCAGAACCCTGACACCACCAAATGCTGGCAAGGATGTGGAGCAACAGGAATTCTCATTCTTTGTTGGCAGGAATGCAAAATAGCACAGCCACTTTGGAAGACAATTTGGCAGTTTCTCACAGAACTAAACATACTCTTAACATAGGATCCAGCAAACATGCTCCCTGGTATTTGTCCAAAGGAGTTGAAGACATGTCTACACAAAAATCTGTATACAGTGTTTATGGCAGCTTTATTCATAACTGCCAAAACTTAGAAGCAACCATGTCTTTCAGTAAGTGCATGGATTAAAAAAGCTGTGGTATACACAATGAATTTTTCAATGCTAAAAAGCTAGCCATGAAAAGATATGGAGGAAACTTAAATGCATATTAAGAACAATCTAAAAAGGCTACTACTATATGATTCCAATGATATGATATTCTGGAAATAGCAAAACTATGGAGATAGTAAAAAACATCAGTGGTTACCAGGGGTTGGGGGCAGGAGGGCGGAAGGGATAAGCAGGCAGAGCACAGAGGATTTCTAGTACAGTGAACACACTGTATGATACTACACTAGTGGATTCATGTCATTATACATTTGTATAAATCCACAGAATGTACATCATGAGTGAACACTAATGTAAAACATTTGGTGATAACAATATGTCAAGGTAGGCTCATGAATTATAACAAATATAACACTTTGGTAGGGGATACTCATAATGGGGGAGTCAATGCATGTACGTGGGAGGAGGGAGTATATGGGAAACCTGTTCTTCTCGATTCTGCTTGAACCTGAAACTGCTCAAAAAGTCTTAAAAAAGAGCCTATCAAAAAAATAAAATCTATACACACACAGAGTTCCTAAGCACAAAAAGCTCAGTCTCCCATTATGCATACACTAAACCAGTAACTATCATTAACTCTGGCCCATAGGGCTGCAGGCCAACCCTCCCTTCAACAGCTCCCTTCTTTTCAATTACTACAGTGAGTGTGGTGCATTTAAACTTCCTTTTGGACTTCAGTGCCCCAAAGACTTGAGACTTGAGCTTCAAGTCTCAGGGATTTTTTTCTTCTTATACACTGTAGCCAACAAGAGACACAAATCAGTGGGATTTAAACTCCATTTCTGATCTAGCTTTGTGTTTTAGGATACATGACGCAGAGATGGCCAGCACACTCAGATTCTTTGATCACTAAGTTTCTAATTGATTTACTGTGTTTCTGGCATCTTCAGACATCTATAAAGGAAGGCATGATGGAAACAATGCTCTGCTTTAAATGCTCTGGTCAGCCTAAGGTGAAAGCAGGAGATATGTACAGGCATCCTGAGAATCAATCCATGCTATAACTTGTCTGAAGCCCATAAAGTTCTCTCTGACCATCATACAGAAAGAGAAATAGCAATATCTTTACTTTTAACCAATGAGACAAGATTCTTTGGGGGCTGTAATGAATAAATCATTATTGTCATCCCATTCCAATTGCTCCTGCTCTTTTTAGCTGATGTCTACCAAGTTATTGTTTAAATAATATTACTTATTATTCAGCTACTTAGTTAATAAAGAACATAGACCAAAAAACAGTACAGATCACTTTGTATTTATTACATTACTGAACTTTTTCAAATGACAGAATTCAACTCCAAAATAAAGTAATAAATGCCTATTAAATATTCACTTGTATTTTTCTCTCCTAAAATTTTAACACAGCAAAACATCTTAAAGATATGTGAATAGGTTCAGTGCACTCTCAGTGGCTCACAATCATGAGGCAAATAACCACATTTATCCATAAAAATATAAGATAAACAGATCAATATTTTAAAATATTGCTGACATAAAAGGAAAAAATAAAATACTACACTTTTACCACAATTATTTTGGTAGATGACAGTAGACTATTGTTTAAAATAATGCTCCTCTACAGGACACATGCTGTGCTTGGTATACTTGGCACATTAGCAGTTGGTAACTGCTCAGCTTCCATCTGCAATTTCTCTAGCAGGACCCTTACTCAGGCCCACTTTCAAACCCTGAGCTCTGATCTGCCTGCCTCCACAGGGACTATTCTGGTACCCTTCTTCCTCCATTTACTCTTAAGGCTTTTCTGTCTTCCCTTATATTCCCCCAGATTCACACTTGCTGCCATCTCCATTTTCAGCAAAGATGCCTGGCACAAAACTCACAAAGCTGAGCATCTCCTCCATAGCTCTTACCCCAGATGTTGTCCCTTCACTGACTAAATTATGACTATTAGGTAAAGAGAATGAATCTACCCACAAAAATAATTTGGCCAGGCACAGTGGCTCACGCCTGTAATCCCAGAACTTTGGGAGGCTGAGGCGGGCAGATCACGTGAGGTCGGGAGTTCGAGACCAGCCTGACCAACATGGAGAAACCCCGTCTCTACTAAAAATACAAAAAAATTAGCCGGGTGTAGTGGTGCATGCCTGTAATCCCAGCTACTAGGGAGGCTGAGGCAGGAGAATCGCTTGAACCTGGGAGGCAGAGGTTGCAGTGAGCCGAGATGGCACCATTACACTCTTGCCTGGGCAACAAGAGTGAAACTCCGTCTCAAAAAATAAAAAAAAAACTCCCTACTTTATAGTCACATCTCCTGCAATGCAAAAATAAAGGTTGGTGGACACCTGATTTACAACTTAAAACATTCAATGAGTTTTATATATACTGCTCTGAAGTTTAATATATACTGCCCTGAAGTTCCTTAGAATCTATTCTTCCATTGTTGTTTGTTTTTAAAATCATAAAAATATAAAAACTGTAAACATTCTACTAAACATTTCAGTAGAAACCCTGTTACACTACTTTTTATTTAGTGGGTCAGAAAGAACAAAAGTGACACCATGTTCCTTTGGACAGACCCAAAATCATGCTCCCAGCCCTAAATCTACCATTACATGTCTCCCACCCATTAGACAGCTCTGTATGCCAAGCATGTCTCTCACGACAACTGCAGCTACCACTCACGAATACACCCTGTAACCAAGCAACAGATCTCCCTGGTAGCTGTCCATGTGCTCTCAGCATCTTACACCTATTGCTCCACACTCAACCTAGTCTCAGTAACTAGGCAAACATAGGGAAGTAAGGACACAAAAAATTGGAGCACCTCCTTTGTGACATGATGCATTCCTTTGCAAAGTGAGAAGGCACTTCCTCTCTGTCAGAGTCACAGCAGAATTAGGTAAGGGGCGAGGGATGCTGCTGACAGAGGTAGGAATAAGGAGGGAGCTGATAAGGCTAGCTACCAGTGTCCACCGCACCCCTGGAGTCAGCACACTTATTTCATCATGACACTGCTGAGAGCCTGGGGATGAATCTGATCTATTCAAAAGGAGGAACCTATTATGCAAGAAATTCCAGTCACTTATTACTCTTGTAGCAAGGTTTCACTGTATGTTTTTAAAAGAATAAAATCAAGATGTTACATATTTTAATGAATAACTTAAAAATTAATTGAGAAAGAAAATACTGCTTTGTTTTTAGGGAGGAATACTCTCGTCACAAATGACTAATGAAATCTATTAGCTCTGAGGAATCCCCTTAGCTTCTTTATCCGCCATGATTAATGAAATAACCTAAAATCAGAATTCCTGACCTGGGTGATTAACAGTACCAATTAACCAAAGTATTAACTGCAATGACTTAAAATTGTATTACCTGAATAGTCTCCATGGTGAAGTGTCAGAAAAGGTGAAATAATACATATTTTCCACAGCACCATAAGATTTTATAAAATACTATTTCAGTTAATGTACAACCTCACGGTTTTGGTCTATCATTCATATATCGGCTTAATCTCTTTTACTGATAATAGTTCTGACAGAGGCCACACAGGCATAACTATAACATGAAAATGATATATTTTACTGAAGAACCTGTATGTTATACTTACTCTCTGCTTCAGCTATATCCATTGAGTACTAGTGGATTCAAAGGCCAGGAAAAGATAGTTTTGCCATTTATACTCTAATCACAAATTTTCATTTGCCAAAAGGACCTAAGTAGTAACCGACTAAAATATTTGTCATAACTAAAAAGTCATTTTTGTATCTGTTTGCTTTGTTACTGTTTGCTCTTATGGGTTTTGTTTCTATATGATATTTTGAAAATGGCTCTGAGTTTTCAAAATAAGAATAGAGTGATTTACTTTGAATTTTAAAATAAATCCAGTGGAAAACAGACAAATTTTATAGCCAAATTATCTGAAATTATGTGTAACAGTTATCTATAATAAAAAATATATCACAGATTGGATCCCGTCAATATCCAGCATGCTCATGGATCTCCTACAACTGTTAGTGTGTGCTATGCCAACTTAGTTCAACACTGATCTAAGCAAAACATAATCGAAAATACTGACTTGCCTACCAAAAACCACACACTACATTCCAAAGCCAAATATGAATTAAGTTTGAGATTATCAATTGCATGTCTCCCTTCCATTTAATGCAGAAAACTGAGACTTGGCTTTATTACAAATTAGCTAGCACTAGAGTAAACGTGCTATAAAATTATTTATAACAAAATAAATATTTTCAGTCCCTCTGCACACTAAGTGATATATAAATCATTAGCAGTTTATAACATTAGCTTAGGTCACTTTTTGAGGGACCTAAACATACTGTACAATCCTGAGTTAAAGGTTAGGGACACAGTTTTGGGGATCTTTCTTGACCAGGAATCATAAAGAAAACATATAAACCACACTTGTAATAATCCCCATTTTCATTAGAAGTACCATGAGTTCTTTTTACTTTGGTAAATAAGTTTATCTATGTAAACCACTGATCTTGAAGGAGTAAAATTTAGCAGGGCTTCTGCTAGCATCCCTCCATCACCTTTTGACACTGATACAGTAAATAGTCAGGAAGAGTAGAGCAGGAGGATCTGAACCACAGGGCTAATACATCTGCGTGAACTCGGCAATGCAGTAAGCAGGGGATGGATGGGAGCAGCTGACAGGCCAATAGCCCTTCATTGCCTACAACAAAACAAAAGTGAAAAATGATTTAATGCAAAAGGACTTAAACAGACATTTCTCCAAGAAGATACACAAATGGCTAATAAGCACATGAAAAGATACTCAATATCACTAATCGCTAAGGAGACTGCAAATTGAAACCACAGTGAGATACTATACTTCATACCCATTAGGATGGCTAATATTAAAGAAAAAAACAGATAATAACAAGTGATGATGAAGATGTGGAAAAACTGGAACCCTGGTACATTGCTGGTGGGAATATAAAATGGTGCAGTTGCTGTGAAAATGATATGGTGGTTTCTCAAAGAATTAAATCTAGGCCAGGCGCAGTAGTTCACGCCTGTAATCCCAGCACTTTGAGAGGCTGAGGCGGGCAGATCACTTAAGCTCAGGAGTTCTAGACCTGCCTGGGCAATATGGTGAAACCCCATCTCTACTAAAAAATACAAAAAAATAGCTGAGCATGGTGCTACACACCTGTAATCCCAGCTACTTGGGAGGCTGAGGCACGAGAATAGCTTGAACATGGAAGGTGGAGGTTGCAGTGAGCTCAGATCGCACCACTGTACTCCAGCATGGGCAACAGAGTGAGCCTCGGTCTCAAAAAAAAAAAAAAAAATTAAATCTATAATTATCATATAATCCACCAATTCCACTTCTGGGTATGTAACCAAATAAAGAACTGAAAGCAGGGACACAAACAGGTATTTGTATAACCCTGTTCATACCAGCATTACTCACGATAGCCAAAAAGTGGAAGTAACCCAAGTATCCATTTACAGATGAATGGATAAACAAAATGTATCACATTAAAATTCGGACACATTCTACAACATGGATCAACCTTGAAGATATTATGCTCAGTGAAATAAGCCAGATACAAAAGGACAAGTATTGTATGATTCCACTTATATAAGGTACCTAAAGTAGTCAAGTTCAGAGACAAGAGGTAAAATGGTAGTTGCCAAGAGGTGGAGAGGAAGGGGAAAGGCGGAGTTAGTGTTTAATGGGTATAGTGTTCCAGTTGAGGAAGATAAAAAAGTTCTGAAGATAGATGATGGTGATAGTTGCACAACAGTGTATATATATTTAATGCCACTTAACTATATGTTTAAAAATTGTTAAAATGGTATATTTTATGTATGTATATTTTCCAATAAAAAATTAATACAGTCTGAAAAACACATTAATCTGAAAGACAGTCACAATCGGAAATACAGCTCTAAGAAATCTGATACTTGTAAGAGTTGATTTGTGTTCCAATTATAAGAAAGCTCCTATAAACACAGAATAGCCTTTTTATAACTCTACGAACCTATAATCTCAATAATATGGAGTCTTAGTTTTTGTTGCAGAGTCTTTAGTGCAGAAGGAAGTGCAGCTTGAGATTCTGACATTTTTAAATTTTGTTTCACATCATTTGCGAAGGATAACCAGAGTTTCCCAAAGTCTTCACTTGAGATTTTTAATGGTCTGAAAATAATTTTTAAAATTAGATATATGTCAAAAACAGTGAAATGATTCTAAACGAACAAATTTCAAATGCCTCATGAGAATAAAACATAATCATTGTAAATCTGGGTCCCAAAAGATTTATGTCTTTAAACCAAATATGCTAAAAATGGTTAGTATCATCCTCCAACCTGATGAAAATACCGAAAGCAGGTATATTATTAAATTTAAAATATCATTTCAATAAATCGCTCAGTTATCTCTCTTTCTACCAGTCATTCCAGTAAGATTTTACCAAGTAATTTCATAAATCATTCAAATATAATACAGAACTTTTCTTTCATATTTACTTTGAATTTGGGGATAATGGGATATTCTATCAAAGTTATGAAAAAGAACATGAATGCAAAGATCTAGCACCTTAAGTAAATTAGACCAAAAGAAAGAATTTTAACAAACGCATTTTTTAAATGGTTCAGAAGACCTCCACAATCACACAACGTAAGTTTTTTGAAGGCTGGATTTTATCCTATCAGCACCACAGGCATACAGTACTCTAATAGACTGACAGTTATGTTATTACTAAAAGACTTTAAAGAATGGGCAAAGCTGGGCATGGTAGCCCTCGTCCCTAATCCCAGCACTTTGGGAGGCCGAGGCAGACAGATCGCTTGAGCCCAAGAGTTTGAGACTAGCCTGAGCAACATGGCAAAGCCCTATCTCTACAAAAAACACAAAAATTAGCTGGCATGGTGACAAATTCCTGTAGTCCCAGCTACTCAGGAGCCTGAGGTGGGAGGATCAATTGAGCCTGGGAGGTCGAGGCTACAGTGAGCCATAGTGTGCCACTGCACTCCAGCCTGGGTGACACAGCAAGACCCTGTTTCAAAAAAAAAAAAAAAAAGAATGAACAAAAATGAGAGCATTGTATTGTAACAGAAGTGACATGTGGAGGTTAAAAAAATATAGAGAGATATTCATTGGTATTCTGCATTCTGGGTTCAGGCAGCCTTCATATTTTTAATGTTCAAAAACAGTACAATACATTTATAAAACAAAATTAGAGCAGGTAAGATATCGTTTTCAATTATTTTGGTAACACTGCACAGTGCCTAGTATAATGGTAAAAACTGCATGTTTAATAAAAGTTTAATAACTATGTCGAGCAATTTTCTTACATTTCTCTAAAGCTTAACAAACAAATTTTATGAAATAATTGAATAAAATACAAATGAGAGAAATTTTTAAAAGCCATGCAGAATCTTCGGAGTTATTTAGTTTAAATAATACTTTTTCTCACAAGCTTTTCCAGGTCACCAACCAACTCCAATCTAAATCGGGTCTCTCATTATAATCCCTCATTGTACCACTTATTTTCTCTTCATAGCACAATTCATAATTACATCTGTATTTATGTAATTGCTCCATGTCTCCTCCATAGACTAGAAATTCCTCTAAGGTAGGAACTGTCTGTAGTTTTTAACTGTTATACTCCCTAGCACCCAACATAGTGCCTCCATCCAGAGAAGAGGTCTAAAAAATAGTTGGTGAATTAACAACTTGAATTAACATTTAACAAAACATTTACCTAATGAAATCTAATAGTGATAAGTTTACAGAAAATTCCAGCTGAGCAGAATGAGTATCCATCATATGATAACTAATAAAACCAGTAAGATTTCCTTCTGTAAAAGGTTTTTCTATCTGCACACTATATTGAAAGCTTTTGGTGCTTTCTGCTTCCATTACAGGCAAACAGCATCCAGGTTGCTCAGTGACCTGCAAATAAAAGTAATAAAAGTGTTGAAGAAGGAAGGGATCAATACAGACTATTATATGACTACCAATTTTCTATTTAATTGAAGTGGCACAAATCATACTAATATGGGAAGTTAATAAACTACATTATGAAGATGACTGACAATTTCACTTGAGAAAAATTCACTAGAACAGATAATGAAATAATAATTGTACACAGGTCAAAATTATGTTAACAAATGGCATTACAGTTAAAACTCTGTAAATGTCCTGGCTGGTCCTGGGTTTTTAAAGATAGGAGTTTTCAAATAATTTTTAAAAGAATTTAAATATAAATATAAATACAAATACAGGTATCATCTACTCTCATTCTCTACCCTCAAGCTCTGGTGGTAGAGTTAAAGCAACTGGGAAGGGTTTGGTCTGTTTTTTTTAAGTTCCACAGGTGATTCTTTTTTTTTTTTTTTTTGAGATGGAGTCTCACTCTGTCACCCAGGCTGGAGTGCTCACTGCAACCTCCACCTCCCAGGTTCAAGCAATTCTCCTGCCTCAGCCTCCTGAGTAGCTGGGATTATAGGTGTGCACCACCACACCCACCTAATTTTTGTATTTTTAGTAGAGACAGGGCTTCACCATGTTGGTCAGGCTCGTCTCAAACTCCTGACGTCGTGATCCACCCACCTCAGCCTCCCAAAGTGCTGGGATTACAGGCGTAAGCCACTGCACCTGGCCCCACAGGTGATTCTAAAGCACATCTAGTATCAGGAATTTTTGCTCTGGTCAGTGGCGCAGACAATATCCCATTCAACACATTCTAGCTCGTAGAAGAAACTGGGCCAGTTTTGTGGAAGATAAATATACTGGTTAAATCTCATTATAACTCCATCAAGGACATCCATACAATAATGCAATTAAACATACTTCCAGCAATCACAATGGCAATCTGTCAGAGCTAGGGAAGAAAGAGAACTGATGTCTGAGCACTCAGTATATAAAAATAAATTGGTGAGAGAAAGAAGTAAACAGTATACACATTTATTCTTCAATATCCTTACTCCTTAATCTTCCACTTTGCTAAATAATTTGAGAATTTCATTTTAATGTTTATGACAAAAGTGAAGGAGACATTTTAAGAGCACAGGAAAAGAGAACACAAAATACACACTGAAAATAAAACAATAATACCTTTAAATTTTACCTTGAAATTTTCTGCAGGAAAAATTTCTAAGTCAGCACTTTCCAATTTCAAACCACTCTTATTAGTGACTGACCAGACCATCAATAAACAATCATCTTTCCAAATTTTATAAGAAGACACTGATATGGTTTCATTATTACAGACTTCCATAGCATTTGAGTGTATGTATTCAGTAGTTTCTTCCAAAAAAGATGAAGCTAAAGAGCTTTCCTTGGCAACTGAGGCTGCAGTAGATTGAGGAGGGTGAAAAATTTCCATGTTGTTATTAGCAAACAATGAAGGTGTAGACAGACTACAATATGAGAATTTCTCAACCAAGGGCAGTTCTGTGAGTGACTCAGAATCCAAAAGTTCCGAATTGAGAGAAAATTTCTTTAATTCTTTGTCTCCTCTATTGTGCACAGTACTCAAATAATAATCGTCTTCATATGCCACATTTGACAAAGAACTAAGGGAAGAACAGGTCATATTATGAGTACTGGTTGTTTCGCCACTTTTAGCTTCTTTGACTTTTGATTTCCTTCTGAACTTGTGAGAGACAGTATCTGCTTTTCCCAGCTGCAAAAATAAAACACAGTAATATAAAAAGAAATCATTCTACTAGTCATGAGTTTTAAACATTCATCTATAATTTCAAATCGGCGATATAACAATTTGCTAAGGTTCTATCTATAAAGAATAAATTAGCAAAGAATCAGAGATAAATAAAATGTTAAGCCCTAAAATCCTGACAGCTATATAACTTTGAACTATTAGCTAAATCTTATTTCTCATAAAAAACACATGGAATCAAAAAAAGAAATAAGGTCAAAAAGTCAGTCATGAACAAAAAACTTGTTAGATTTCAGAATACTAGAGTATAGAACTGAACAAATTTAAAAACAGTGAGAAACAGCCATTTTTTGAGTTGCCATAGTTGTTCTGTGTAAGCCTAAGTTACTCTTGAATGCAAGGATGACCCAACCTCTGTTTTAGTCATCCATAGTAATCATGATTTCATGGCCTGTAAGTTAGTAAGCAGAAAGAAAAACTGGTTTTACCTCAAGAATTAACTTGCAGTAGCTGACTGGAACACTCAGCAGGAAAGAATTCAATAACTGACTAGTGATGTTTGCCACACATTCAGGAGATAGAATGGCAAACTTGACATCGTTGGTCTAAACTTTCTGAAGAATGGTCTGTGAATCTATGTAAGAGGAGTGATGGTTCAAGTGTTCCCCTGCCTCGCAAAGGAAGGAGTGAGAGTGGCCGTGGTCATACCTGTAACCTTATTTGGAGCCTGACCCTTGTCCACTGACTAGGCTACAGAGAACACCCGACTCAAGTTGAGCCAACTGCATTTTCTCTTTCAGGAATATAAAAAGGTGTGTCATTAGTGGTTCTGGAGCTGGGAAATGATGGTGAGTAAGAACTGGGGAAGCCACTTTTCACTATACATATAGATGACAGCCACGAGCTTTTACAGAGCCAGTTTTTTTTTGTACAAACAGACGACAAAGATTCTTAGAGGAATAGAACCGATTACTTACCAGGTTGATTGTACTTTCTGATCCTAGACCAACAAATAATGATGATGCCAGCAGCTGCTTTTCTTTCTCCTCTTTAGATTGGGTAAGAACTTGAGATTGATCCTTTTTAGTTATAGCTTGATCTGCATTCTCCATTATACCCTCTTGAGGAATAGGCAGAGCTCCACTTTCATCACCAGTTTTGCTTTCCTTCTTGGGAAGATAGCCTTCTTTCCCCCACAATTTCTTTATACCTTCCAGCTTCAAGCTATTTGTCCTAAGGAGGTTGATAATAAAATCGCGTCAACTTAAATAACTGCTAATAGTTACTTTCTTGAGGCATTCTTTCAAAACATATCAATGCCCATGGCCTTTTAAAAACAACTGTCACATTATATTCTATATACCAGAAGTAAAACCTCGATCTCTAGATTTTAGTTATAGCCAACAACCCTCTACCCTCCAGTCAAAGGATTTGATTTAAGGCTGCAGAACTCCAGACTTAGTTAAAAATTTCAGAGCATTTTAATTTTTACTTAATTGCTTAAGTTATATAAAAATAGAACTACTGTAAATCAGTTTATTTCCTCCACTGACTTTTCAAAAATACCTTTAATTCTGATGGGTTAAAGATGAGAAATGATTCAAATTTCTTAGCAATATGAAGGAATTAAACCTATATAAATTCATTAAGTAAAATCCTGTTAAAAGCAAAAACATCATTCAAATGTACTCCTATGTATAAATTTACATTTTATTTTTTCTTTAGTTTTACAACCCAGGAAACACAAATTCAAGCTGCCCTGAATACATGCTCCCAATAAATTTACTTTAATCCAAAAGGTTTTTCTCACTATGCACATAGCGACATTTTCAACTATTATTAAGTGTACTTTTATCAAAATGCAATGGTTTTATCTAAAAAAGAAAAAAGTAAGATTTTGGGAAAAAGCCTGAGGCTGACAAATTTTTACACCTGAGTTGAAAAAGAATTAAAATATTGTTTAGGAGCCAGGTGTCCTACCCAAAAAGCCTAAACAAGGCATCTAGGCAGTAAGTTCAGGGCCAAATTTAGAATCCTAATGTTATTACAAAAGTTGCAGTTGTGAATCTGGAGTGACTAATAAGTGCAGGCTAAAATAGCCAAGGATCATCTCTATTATTCTCATATAAGAGCTATGTGTCCATTAATTAGTTTGATTGTGGTAATCATTTCACAATGTATATCAAAACATCACACAGCATGCCTTAAACACATACCAATGACCCTTGAAAAATGGAGAGGGTTGGGGCACTGACTCCTTGTGCTGTCAAAAATCCACACGTAACTTTTGACTCCTCCAAAACTTAACTACTAATAGCCTACTGTTGACTGGAAGCCTTACTAATAACATAAACAGTCAATTAATACATAGACTAGTATCTATATATATTTTATGTATTCCTGACAATCTTATTGCTTCTTAATTTTTTTTTTTTTTTTTTTTTTTTTGAGACGGAGTCTCGCTCTGTCGCCCAGGCTGGAGTGCAGTGGCGCAATCTCAGCTCACTGCAAGCTCCGCCTCCCGGGTTCACGCCATTCTCCTGCCTCAGCCTCTCCAAGTAGCTGGGACTACAGGCGCCCGCCACCACGCCCGGCTAATTTTTTGTATTTTTAGTAAAGACGGGGTTTCACCATGGTCTCAATCTCCTGACCTCGTGATCCGCCCACCTCGGCCTCCCAAAGTGCTGGGATTACAAGCGTGAGCCACCGTGCCCAGCCTTAATTTTTTGATATTCCTAGGGTACATGGTTTGTTGGAAAGTTTTTTCAAATTGTCTCAAGTCTGAAAAACTTTTTCCAATATACTTATTGAAGAAATCTGTGTATTAAGTGGACCCGCACAGTTTAACTCATATTGTTCAAGGGTCAACTATACGATGTTTATTTGGCAATTATATCTCAATAACACTGGAGTTAAAAAAAAAAAAAAAAAAAGAACTATGTGTCCTTGGCACTTGACTCATTCAAGCATCTCTCTCATGGTCCAAAATGGCATTTTTTAAAAATCATTTCTACTACAAGATGAGTTGATCATGAAATGAACAGAAAGGAAGACTCAGAAATATTTCTACCAATTATTATTAGTATTGAAATTGTTGGAATCATGATCAATGTGATTTTGAGCCCAAAACAAAACAAAAACAGGTAATTACACTTCATACTGAGTGAAGAATTAATGCTATTAAGAAGCAAGTAGCTAAAGGAAAATTTGAATGTTAATAAAAAATGCCCTAAAGGGAATTGGTTCATTCCTTCTCAATGATTTTTACTGCTGAGTATCCCTTTACAAATATCTTCATTTCCCCCTTTCTTCCTCCAGATTCTAAAAGAGTTTTCTAAAGAAAAAAAAAAAAGTTATACAATAAACCTCTTAGACAAAAATGGGTTGTACTTGCCATAAGCAGATCCCAAGTGGTCATGGGAACCACTAAAATAACCCCTACCATTTCTAAGATATAATTCTCAAAAGAAGCACCTCTGGGGAATTCATGAATACCCACAATAGTATTATAGTATCTGTATACTCCCTTTAACCAAAATATTACCTTTATTTACAAAAAAAAAAGAGAACAAGCCCCTAAATTTTACTAATCAATGATTTAAATAGTAGTTTAACAACAACAACAAAAGGCAGATGTGGAGGACAATGGGCTGCTCCATGTGGATCCCTCTTCAATGAAGGACTGTTGACCAGCTGTTGGGAGTGCTGTCATCTCTCAGCCCCTTCAGGGACTGCCTGAGCTGCAGAGAGCTACTTCACGCAAGATCACGCCCCCTCCAAGGCAGCCTACATCCAGTGATGGATGAATGGAAGTATAAAGTCCTTGCCAACCATCTCGGTCCAACTCAGCACAACTCTGAAGGGTCATTCCAGCTCCAGAGCTCACCATGGGGTCAGCAGAGGTTGTCATTGGCAATGCATCACATCTTGACTTCTGCCCAAACCTGCTTCTTTTTCCTTCCTTCTATAGATGTTGATCCCAATGACACTCCTAATTATTCTGCATACAAAATGCCATCACAGAATGTGCTTCCCAGGGAACTCAATCCACAACTGGCAAAAAGGGGCAGGAGGTACAAAAGGAGCCTAAAAGGAGCCTCAAACTATTTTAAAGACTTTTCTTATTTTCTTATTTATTTCATCTGCATACATACTAATGATCGACACAAATATTCTGTTACACATACATACAGACCATCTAAAAAGTGGGAAAATATGGCCAGGTGCAGTAGCTCACATCTGTAATGCCAGCACTGACGCTGAGGCAGGCGGATCACTTGAGCCCAGGATTTCATAACCAGCCTGGCCAACTTGGCGAAACTCTGCCTCTACTAAAAACATAAAAATTAGCAGGGCATGGTGGCAGGCATCTGCAATCTTGGCTTTGAATGTGTACTCCACATTCAAAGACTGAGGCATGAGAACCCGGGAGAACCCACTAGAACCCAGGAAGCGGAGGATGCAGTGAGCCAAGATCACGTCACTGCACTCCAGTCTGGGTGACAGAACGAGACTTGTCTCAAATAATAATAATAAATTAAATAAATAATAAAAAATGGGAAAATACATAAGAAAGCAACATAAGGCCATTTCATATAAAAAAATATGCTTCTTAATTATATGAAACATTAGAAAAAGAATATTTTTAAACATGAGTCATCTTTGCCCGGATTTTGACAATACTATTATATAATACATGGTTTTCTACGGTGTGCCCTTGTATTGTTTTTATTCAGACCATTCAAACATAGATGTAAATTCTGACCAAGTAATGAACCTTCAAAAGACTAGGGATGTACTTTAACTCAGCTCTAGGAATTCCCATTTGAGACAGGGTGCTGCCAGGCAAGAAATTATAAATTAGATTTGCTACTACTTTATTCTCAGGTTGCCAGGGACTGTAAAAGAGCAATTGTCTTCCCTCTAAGATGATTCACCTTGCCAATTACTATGTTCCTGAAAGAATGTGTGAGCTGAGGTCCTCTTTGGAAACAAATTTTGAATTCATCCCTTATCTTCCATTTCACAATAATGCAGCATATATTATATAATTCCTTAGCAGTTTTGCCAAACGTCATTTCTCTGAGGGTAGTAGATGTATATGTACAGCATTTACAAGGCCCTGTCACATCCTCCAGAACCTAGTTCAGTACTATAGTAGCAGATGCTGTCACCTGTTGCGCAGGTAAAAGTGTGTAAGTTCCTCCCTGGGTTTGAAGGGTTCCTATCTCTTTCCCTTGTCCCTTTGGTCCCTGTTTGGGATACTTAATTGCTGTCACCTCCATCATCAAATGCCCACAAACAATATCTGCTCCCCATGCTTGGAGTACCAAAATTAAATATCTGGGAAAGAAAATAAGGAGGTTAACAGAGCAGGAAAAAAAAAAAAGATAAGAAAAAGAATTTGAACTCATGCCATTTCATTCAACATATTCTACATTCCTCATCATCTATTATTAGTATCTTTCTTCTGATAAATACTTGTAACCATTTCATTGAACAACTGACAAATGTAAGGATGAACATAAAATGACTGACTTCTTAATAAATACAGAAGAACTCAAAATTCAAATGTCATCCTTTAAAGTTGTCACTTTTGAAATTTTATCACATTTATTCCAACAATGTGGCCATTGCTTAAAACATTTTTAACTCTGTTAGATGCAGCTTCTTCCCAAACAAGAAAGCCATTGCCTTACTTTATTGCCGCATCAGAATATTGACCAAAATTATTCAGATTGATCATGAATATTATCTGGTAAACTCACCTCTTGGGTAATGAAGACAATGATGGTAATGACAATCATTATTAATAATAGCAACTACCATTTATCAATCACTTACTATGAGCTGGGCTGTACTATGTACTTACAAATGTCATCTCATTTTATTCACTTAATTATGTTTCTAAAGGTAACTAATTATGTTTCCAAAATCAAAATATACCTAACAAGGATGAAATTCGGCTCCAAATAAGACATCTTAACAAATGCTCACCAATTTTCAAGGTGGCTGGAAAGAAACTCTGAAAGCATTTTGAGCAAAGTATACAGCTTCCATAGGTGACTACGGATGGTCCCTGACTTACAATAGTTCAATTTAATGATTTTTTGGCTTTACAATGGTGTGAAAGCAATAGAGTTCAGTAGAAACCATACTTCAAATTTTGAACTTTTATCTTTTCCCAGGCTAGCAATATGTGATAGGATACTATCTTGCAATGCAGAAATAATAATGAGCTAATAAAATAATAAACAGGCTGGGCATGGTGGCTCATGCTTGTAATCCCAGCACTTTGGGAGGCCGAGGTGGGTGGATCACTGGAGGCCAGTAGTTTGAGACCAGCCTGGCCAACATGGTGAAACCCATCTCTACTAAAAATACAAAAAATTAGCCGGGTGTGGTGGTGGGAGCCTGTAATCCCAGTTACTCGGGAGGCTGAGGCAGGAGAATCGCCTGAGCCCAGAAGGCGGAGGTTGCAGTGAGCCGAGATTGTGCCACTGCACTCCGGCCTAGGCAATGAGAGTGAAACTATGTCTCAAAAAAATAATAATAATAAAATAAAATAATAAACAATAATGGGCCAATGATCAGCAGAACTGAGTTCTAGACATAGATCTGGTGTTTGGTAGATCACTTCTGACTTATGATATTTTCAACTTATAATGGGTTTAGCAGAATGTAACCCCATCATAAGTTGAAGGGCATCTGTATATGCCTTAACTGAGTGACCAACTATATGGCTTCCTCAGGTGAAATCAATCACCTTATTTTATGTTCACCTCTATATCTGTCAATGTTCCAATGAGATGGTCACAAGATGTATTTATCAGAAGAATGCTGTCTTGGAAGGTAGGCAAGCTCTTAAAGAACATACTGTACAATATAAATACCTTAAGAGCAATAAGTAGAAACCACTGAAACAACAGCCCATACAATTTAGCTTTTAAAAACCTTTCTAAACCATTATATTAAAACACATTGTCACAAGTGTGTCTCTCCCTTTGAAAATTATGTGAAAACCTAGTTGGAAGTAAAGCACTCCTCAGCAAATGTAAAAGAACAGACATTATAACAAACTGTCTCTCAGACCACAGTGCAATCAAACTAGAACTCAGGATTAAGAAACTCACTCAAAACTGCTCAACTACGTGGAAACTGAACAACCTGCTCCTGAATAACTACTGGGTACATAACGAAATGAAGGCAGAAATAAAGATGTTCTTTGAAACCAATGAGAACAAAGACACAACATACCAGAATCTCTGGGACACATTTAAAGCAGTGTGTAGAGGGAAATTTATAGACTAAATGCCCACAAGAGAAAGCAGGAAAGATCTAAAACTGACACCCTAACACCACAATTAAAAGAACTAGAGAAGCAAGAGCAAACACATTCAAAAGCTAGCAGAAGGCAAGAAATAACTAAGATCAGAGCAGAACTGAAGGAGATAGAGACACAAAAAACCCTTCAAAAAATCGGTGAATCCAGGAGCTGATTTTTTGAAAAGATCAACAAAATTGATAGACCGCTAGCAAGACTAATAAAGAAGAAAAGAGAAGAATCAAATAGAGGCAATAAAAAATGATAAAGGGGATATCACCACCGATCCCACAGAAATACAAACTACCATCAGAGAATACTATAAACACCTCTCCGCAAATAAACTAGAAAATCTAGAAGAAATGGATAAATTCCCGGACACATACAGCCTCCAAAGACTAAACCAGGAAGAAGTTGAATCCCTGAGTAGACCAATAACAGGCTCTCAAATTGGGGCAATAATTAATAGCCTCTTAACCAAAAAAATTCCAGGACCAGATGGATTCACAGCTGAATTCTACCAGAGGTACAAGGAGGAGCTAGTACCATTCCTTCTGAAACTATTGCAATCAATAGAAAAAGAAGGAACCCTCCCTAACTCATTTTATGAGGCCAGCATCATCCTGATACCAAAGCCTGGCAGAGACACAACAAAAAAAGGGAATTTTAGACCAATATCCGTGATGAACATCGATGCAAAAATCCTCAATAAAATACTGGCAAACCGAATCCAGCAGCACATCAAAAAGCTTATCCACCATGATCAAGTGGGCTTCATCCCTGGGATGCAAGGCTGGTTCAACATATGCAAATCAATAAACATAATCCAGCATATAAACAGAACCAAAGACAAAAACCACATGATTATCTTAATAGATGCAGAAAAGGCCTTTGACAAAATTCAACAACCCTTCATGCTAAAAACTCTCAATAAATTAGGTATTGATGGGACGTATCTCAAAATAATAAGAGCTATTTATGACAAACCCACAGCCAATATCATACTGAATGGGCAAAAACTGGAAGCATTCCCTTTGAAAACTGACACAAGACAGGGATGCCCTCTCTCACCACTCCTATTCCACATAGTGTTGGAAGTTCTGGCCAGGGCAATCAGGCAGGAGAAAGAAATAAAGGGTATTCACTCAGGAAAAGAGGAAGTCAAATTGTCCCTGTTTGCAGATGACATGATTGTATATCTAGAAAATCCCATCGTCTCAGCCCAAAATCTCCTTCAGCTGATAAGCAACTTCAGCAAAGTCTCAGCATACAAAATCAATGTGCAAAAAATCACAAGCATTCTTATACACCAATAACAGACAAACAGAGAGCCAAATCATGAGTGAACTACCATTCACAATTGCTTCAAAGAGAATAAAATACCTAGGAATCCAACTTACAAGGAATGCGAAGGACCTCTTCAAGGAGAACTACAAACCACTGCTCAAAAAAATAAAAGAGGATACAAACAAATGGAAGAACATTCCATGCTCATGGGTTGGAAGAATCAATATCATGAAAATGGCCATACTGCCCAAGGTAATTTATAGATTCAATGCCATCCCCATCAAGCTACCAATGACTTTCTTCACAGAATTGGAAAAAATTACTTTAAAGTTCATATGGAACCAAAAAAGAGCCCACATCGCCAAGTCAATCCTAAGCCAAAAGAACAAAGCTGGAGGCATCACACTACCTGACTTCAAACTACACTACAAGGCTACAGTAACCAAAACAGCAGGGTACTGGTACCAAAACAGAGATATAGACCAATGAAACAGAACAGAGCCCTCAGAAATAACACCACATATCTACAACCATCTGATCTTTGACAAACCTACAAAAACAAGAAATGGGGAAAGGATTCCCTATTTAATAAATGGTGCTGGGAAAACTGGCTAGCCATATGTAGAAAGCTGAAACTGGATCCCTTCCTTACACCTTATACAAAAATTAATTCAAGATGGATTAAAGGCTTACATGTTAGACCTAAAACCATAAAAACCCTAAAAGGAAACGTAGGCAATACCATTCAGGATATAGGCATGGGCAAGGACTTCATGTCTAAAACACCAAAAGCAATGGCAACAAAAGCCAAAATTGACAAATGGGATCTAATTAAACTAAAGAGCTTCTGCACAGCAAAAGAAACTACCATCAGAGTGAACAGGCAACCTACAGAATGGGAGAAAACTTTCGCAACCTACTCATCTGACAAAGGGCTAATATCCAGAATCTACAATGAACTCAAACAAATTTACAAGAAAAAAACAACCCCATCAAAAAGTGGGTGAAGGATATAAACAGACACTTCTCAAAAGAAGACATTTATGCAGCCAAAAATCACATGAAAAAATGCTCATCATCACTGGCTCTCAGAGGAATGCAAACCAAAACCACAGTGAGATACCATCTCACACCAGTTAGAATGGCCATCATTAAAAAGTCAGCAAACAACAGGTGCTGGAGAGGATGTGGAGAAATAGGAACACTTTTACACTGTTGGTGGGACTGTAAACTAGTTCAACCATTGTGGAAGTTGGTGTGGCGATTCCTCAGGGATATAGAACTAGAAATACCATTTGACCCAGCAATCCCATTACTGGGTATATACCCAAAGGATTATAAATCATGCTGCTATAAAGACACATGCACACGTATGTTTACTGCGGCACTATTCACAATAGCAAAGACGTAGAACCAACCCAAATGTCCAACAATGATAGACTGGATTAAGAAAATGTGGCACATATACACCATGGAATACTATGCAGCCATAAAAAATGATGAGTTCATGTCCTTTGTAGGGACATGGATGAACCATCATTCTCAGCAAACTATTGCAAGGACAAAAAACCAAACACCGCATGTTCTCACTCATAGGCGGGAATTGAACAATGAGAACACATGGACACAGGAAGGGGAACATCACACACCGGGGACTGTTGTGGGGTGCGGGGAGGGGGAAGGGATAGCATTAGGAGATACACCTAATGCTAAATGATGAGTTAATGGGTGCAGCACACCAACACGGCACATGTATACATATGTAACAAACCTGCACATTGTGCACATGTACCCTAAAACTTAAAGTATAAAAAAAAAAAAAGAAATAAAAGAGGACACAAACAAATAGAAGAACATTCCATGCTCATGGATAGGAAGAATCAATATTGTGAAAATGGCCATACTGCCCAAGGTAATTTATAGATTCAATGCCATCCCCATCCAACTACCAGTGACTTTCTTCACAGAATTGGAAAAAACTACTTTAAAGTTCATATGGAACCAAAAGAGAGCCCACATTGCCAAGTCAATCCTAAGCCAAAAGAACAAAGCTGGAGGCATCACGCTACCTGACTTCAAACTACACTACAAGGCTACAGTAACCAAAACAGCATGGTACCGGTACCACAACAGAGATATAGACCAATGGAATAGAACAGAGCCCTCAGAAATAATACCACACATCTACAACCATCTGATCTTTGACAAACCTGACGAAAACAAGAAACGGTGAAAGGATTCTCTATTTAATAAATGGTGCTGGGAAAACTGACTAGCCATATGTAGAAAGCTGAAATTGGATCCCTTCCTTACACCTTATACAAAAATTAATTCAAGATGGATTAAAGACTTTTTTTTTTTTTTTGAGATGGAGTCTCGCTCTGTCGCCCAGGCTGGAGTGCAGTGGCACAATCTCGGCTCACTGCAAGCTCCGCCTCCCAGGTTCACGCCATTCTCCTGCCTCAGCCTCTCCGAGTAGCTGGGACTACAGGCGCCCGCCACTATGCCTGGCTAATTTTTCTATTTTTAGTACAGACGGGGTTTCACCGTGGTCTCGATCTCCTGACCTCGTGATCCGCCCGCCTCAGCCTCCCAAAGTGCTGGGATTACAAGCGTGAGCCACCACGCCCGGCAGATTAAAGACTTACATGTTAGACCTAAAACCATAAAAATCCTAGAAGAAAACCTAGGCAATACCATTCAGGACATAGGCATCGGCAAAGACTTCATGTCTAAAACACCAAAAGCAATGGCAACAAAAGCCAAAATTGACAAATGGGATCTAATTAAACTAAAGAGCTCCTACACAGCAAAAGAAACGACCATCAGAGTGAACAGGCAACAGAATGGGAAAAAATTTTTGCAACCTACTCATCTGACAAAGGGCTAATATCCACCATCTACAATGAACTCAAACAAATTTACAAGAAAAAAACAACCCCATCAAAAAGTGGGCAAAAGATATGAACAGACACTTCTCAAAAGAAGACATTTATGCAGCCAAAAATCACATGAAAAAATGCTTATCATCACTGGCTCTCAGAGGAGTGCAAATCAAAACCACAATGAGATACCATCTCACACCAGTTAGAATGGCCATCATTAAAAAGTCAGGAAACAACAGGTGCTGGAGAGGATGTGGAGAAATAGGAACACTTTTACACTGTTGGTGGGACTGTAAACTAGTTCAACCATTGTGGAAGTTGGTGTGGCGATTCCTCAGGGATCTAGAACTAGAAATACCATTTGACCCAGCAATCCCATTACTGGGTATATACCCAAAGGAGTATAAATCATGCTGCTATAAAGACACATGCACACGTATGTTTACTGCGGCACCATTCACAATAGCAAAGACTTGGAACCAACCCAAATGTCCATCAATGATAGACTGGATTAAGAAAATGTGGCACATATACACCATGGAATACTATGCAGCCATAAAAAAAGGATGAGTTCATGTCCTTTGTAGGGACATGGATGAAGCTGGAAACCATCATTCTCAGCAAACTATCGCAAGGACAAAAAACCAAACACTGCATGTTCTCACTCATAGGTGGGAACTGAACAATGAGAACACATGGACACAGAAAGGGGAACATCACACACCAGGGCCTGTTGTGGGGTGGGGGGAGGGGGAAGGGATAGCATTAGGAGATATACCTAATGTAAATGACGAGTTAATGGGTGAGGCATACCAACATGGCACACATGTGTACATGTGTAACAAACCTGCACGTTGTGAACATGTATTCTAGAACTTAAAGTATAATAAAAAAAAGAAAAGAAAATTATGTGAAAACCACTGAAACAATAGACTTCTTGAAAGTTATCCTAAAATAAGCAAATAATGACCATGATGATATGAGGCAGGAGCAGAAGGCAAATGGAATGCTAAAAGACATTCAAGCACTCCCATAACCTCCATTTTAATAAGAAATGAACTTACTCTTTCAGTGCTGTCTCAGCACTATTCCCAGATATATCTGAACCGAGAGAAATGCCAGCAGGCGACTGTCGTCCAGTGAAGCCAGATGAAGAAAAGGAGAGTCCATACGGTTCAAAATTGAGAACTAGAATTTTAAAATAATAACAGAGGTTCATATTTAAAACAAAGCAAAAAACTGTCAAAGTTACCATTCCCTACCAAAATAATTCAAGCCTGGAATCTAATAGCCATTTTTAAACTCTAAAGGACTTTGAGGATGATCTAATCAAATACTTACAGTAATAAATCAACTACCATTTGGTAAATGTCTACTGTAAGTCTTCATACTACTAGGTGATTAAAGACAAACCATCCTTTATTTTTACCTTTTTACCTCCCTTGGAAGCTAAAAAAAAAACTCAATTAGGAAAGATAACTGATAAACCAAGTCTACTGAAAAGTTGCTGCTCCCATGCAAAAATGTTTAATGAGTTATAATGAAGAGGTGACCATGTTTTGCTGAACAAACTGCTCCTGGGTACATTCTTGTACCAAATGGATTGATGGGAGTCCTCAATGTGAAATCTCCCTAAGGTTAACACAGATTCTGATTCCTTTTCATCTGTATAACCTAATTAATTCAATAAGAGCCAAGAAAATTCATGTTGTTATTGTGGTAGGGCAGATGCCAATATCCACTCTCCCTTTCTTTCTATGTAATAAACCCCTCAATTCTAGATCATGACCACCCAGAGACATTTACAGACACCTTTGTCATATGACTGAGGTCTAGCCTATGAAATTATACACATATTTTGTTTGCAACTTCTGGAAGGAGTCCTCCTGGAATAAAAGACAATCTTTCTTCTCCCCCTTTCTCTTCCCCGCTGGCTAGACTGCAACATGATTGCTGGGGCATAAGCAGTCATCTTGGATCATAAAGTGGAACATCAAAGATGCCAGAACAGCAAGAAAGGTGAACCTTGGGTTTTTTAATAATCATGAAGCCATCATCAACCCTACATTGCCTACTTCTGGATTCCGTTAATGGGAGAAAGCAATAACCATCTATCTTGTATGAGGTCCCACTTTGTTTCTTTATTTTTTAATAGGCTAATTCACCAAGCCTAATCTTAACTGACAAATTTTGGACAGTCTAGATTACAGAAAAGGACCTTTTGAAATCATAAAAAGTACCTCAGAAAATATTGTGTCAACTTCTGTAATTACTATTTTCATTTTACAAATGAGGAAACTGTGGTAAAGAGTTTGTCCCAAATTACAAAAAAATAGAAAATGACAAAGCCAGACATGAACTCAGACATTCTAGCACCAGAGCTGTACTCTCAACTATTATATTATATGGCCTCCTCCAAAGGAAATATCACCTATTCCAAAGAATACTAAATAAATGCTTGTTAGTTACCTAAATAAATGATACAGAAGACGAATCAATGTAAAAAAATAATAATGATGGGCTAATGATCAGGAGAACTGTGTTCTGGACATAGCTTTGCTTTAACTAGGTATGTGAACTAGATCTTCATTTCTTCATCTGTAAAGCGAAGAATTCAAACTACGTCAACAGTTTCCAAATGCTGATCTGATAACGAGGATCAAGCTTACTTCACTGAATCTCCCAAGGACCTTTTTATACATACAGTCAAGCTTAGAGAGATTCAGATATAGAAGGAATAGGAGTAGGGCTCAAAATAAGTCTCATTTTTAAAAAAATCTTTGTGATTCTGATTCATAATCATGTTTGGAAACCACTTATCTAAATCTCTTTAAGGTCCTTTCCAACTAGAATATCCTATCATTTTAAGTTTTTTAATCATCTAACTTAATCATAGTCCATTTTATGTTGCTGTAAGACAATGCAACAGAACAGGTGATTTACAATGAACAGAAATTTACTTGGCTTATAGTTCCAGAAACTGAGAGGTCCAAGAGCATGGCACTGGCATCTGGTAAGCGCCTTCATGCTGCATCATCCCATGGTGAAAGGAAAGCAGAAGGGAAGATAGTGCAAGAGCAAGAGAGGGCCGAACTTGCTTTTTTTTTTTTTTTTTTTTTTTGAGGTGGAGTTTTGCTCTTGTTGCCCAGGCTGGAGTGCAATGGCGTGATCTCGGCTCACCACAACCTCCGCCTCCCGGGTTCAAGCGATTCTCCTGCCTCAGTCTCCTGAGTAGGTGGGATTATAGGCATGCGCCACCATGCCTGGCTAATTTTGTATTTTTAGTAGAGACGTGGTTTCTCCATGTTGGTCAGGCTGGTCTCGAACTCCCAACCTCAGGTGATCCACCTGCCTCAGGCTCCCAAAGTGCTGGGATTACAGGTGTGAGCCACTGCATCTGGCCCAAACTTGCTTTTTTAATGACCCACTCCCATGATAATGATATAAATTCATTTGTGAGGGCAGAGCCCTCATGACCTAATCACTTTTTATTAGGTCTCACCTCCCAACACTGTTTCACTGGGGACTGTTTCCAACACATGAACTTTGGAGTACACATTCACACCATAGCATTCTGCTCCTCCCCCACAAAATCATGTCCTTATGATGCAAAATATATTCATTCCATTACAATAGTCTCAAAAGCCTTAACTCATTCCAGCATTAACTCCAAAATCCAGAGACATCTAAATCAGATACGGGTGAGACTAAAAGCAAATTTCTCTCCAGCTGTGTGGGGCTGTGAAATTAACAAGTTATGTGCTTCCAAAATACAATAGTGGAGCAGGCATAAAGTAGATATTCCCATTCCAAAAGGGAGCAATAGGCCAGAAGAAAGGGGTAAGTGGTCGCAAATAAGTCCAAAGCCCAACAGAGAAATCAACATTAAGTCTTAATGCTCCAGAATTATCTATCTTGACTCCACGTCCCACCTTTTGGGAACACTGGGGCAGGAGTTGGACACTCAAGGCCTTAGGCAGCCCCACATCTACGACAAAGTCCTATGATTTTGGGGCTCAGTCCACCCAGCAGCTCTCAGGGGATTGCAGTCTCACGCCTGCAACTTTCCCAGGCTGATGCTGCGAGCTAGTAGCATCAGTTCTGGGGTCTCAGGAGTGATCCCACTCCCAAGGCTCCACTAGGCACTGCCCTTGTGGGGACTCTCTGTGATGCCTCTGATCCTGTATTTCTGCTCAGCATTGCCCTAGTAGGGGCTTTCTGTGATGGCTCCACACCCGTGACAAGTCTCTGTCTAAGCCCCAGGGAGTCCACGACATCTTTTGAAATCTAGGTGGAGGACGCCATGACCCCACGGCTCTTGCACACTGTGCACCTACAGAATTAGCACCACATATGCCACCAAGGTTTATGGCTTGAATCTTCTGGAGTAGCAGGTCAAGCCACACCTGGGCCCAATGAATGGCTGGAGCAACCACAGAATGCTGTACCAGAATGCAGGGAGCAGAGACTTGAGGCAGCTCTGGGCAGCAAGCCCATGAAGGGTACCCTGGTCATCCCCCGAAAGCATTCTGCACTCCCAGGGCTCGAGCCTGTGAAGAGAAGGGCAGCCTTTGAGATCTGAAATGCCTTTAGTGTCACTCTCCCAATGTCTTGATGATCATTTCTATCTGTAATAACCGCCTTAGCAGACAGTCACTTGACCAGATCCTTGGCCTGGTCTCCCAAACACATTTTCTCATTCTTTACATGGCCAGGCTGAAAATTTTCCGTCTGTTATGCTTCTGTTTAATTATAAATTCCATCTTTAAGTCATTTATTTCTTCTCATATCTTACTGCATGCAGTTAAAAGTAGCCATACAGCTCCTTCAATATTTTGCACAGAAATTTCTTCCACCAGATATTCTAGTTCATCGCTCTTAAATTCTGTCTTCCATAAAGCCCTCCGGCATGAAGAGACATAAATCATCCAAGATTTTTGCCACTTTATAAGAAAGATGGCCTTACTCCAGTTTCCAACAAGATATATTACTCTTTCCTGTCTGGGATCTCATACACTTAATGAACTTAGAGATTAAGTACACTTAAGTAACTTAGAGATAAAGAGACAGTGAAGCCCATATTTCTAACACCATTCTGATCATGAACACTTAATAATCTCTAACTTTCAGATTTTCCCTATAGCTCTCCTCTTCTTCTCAGCCCTCATCAGAACTGCCCTTAATATTATGTTTACGGCAATCTAGGATTTTCCTAGCCTGCTCCTTTAAATTCTTCTGCTCTACTCATTACCCAGTTTCAAAGCCATTTCCACATTTTCAGATATTTTTAATAGCAACAGCTTCACTTCTCAGGACCAATTTTCTGTCATAGTCTATTTTATGTTGCTATAACAGAATACCACAGAATGGGTAATTTATAATGAACAGAAATTTATGGCCGGGTGGTAATTCCAGCACTTTGGGAGGCCAAGGTGGGTGGATCATTTGAGGTCAGGAGTTCAAGACCAGCCTGGCCACTATGGTGAAACCCTGCCTCTACTAAAAATACAAAAATTAGCCAGGCATGGTGGTGGATGCCTATAATCCCAGCTACTCAGGAGGCTGAGGCAGGAGAATTGCTTGAACCTGGGATGCGGAGGTTGCAGTGAGTCGAGATCATGCCACTGCACTCCAGCCTGGATGACAGAGTGAAACTCCGTCTCAAAAAAAAAAAAAAAGAAAAGAAAAGAAAAAGAAATTTATTTGGCTCATTTTTCTCGAGGCTGGGCTATCTAAGAGCATGGCATCAGCATTTGGCAAGGGCCTTCATGCTGCATCATGAAGAAGACAGAAGGGCAAGAGAGTATGAGAGCAAGAGAGGGCCAAACTCATTTTTATAAAAACCCACTCTCATGATAATGACATTAATCAATTCATGAAGGCAGATTCCTCATGGCCTGATCACCTTTTTACAGTCCAATCTCTGAATACCATCGCAATGGCAATTAAATTTAAATATGGGTTTTGACAAACACATTCAAACCACTGCACTTACCATCCAACAGTGGTATCTTTTTAATAGCATCTGTGACAGTGAGTCATCCAGCCACTGCATTAACACTTCCAGTAACAGTGATACCTCAAGAAATGTTTTCTATGCATATTAAAGATAAAGAGTTTAAAACAAAGAGCAGAAAGAAGCTCAAAACTAGAGGTACAAAGTTTGAAAGTAGAGAGAAAAACACAGACATGGAAAGGAACAATATTTGGAAAGGAAGCAGAAAAAATTATCAATTCCGAGTCAAAAAAATTAAGATTATCATCTAAGGAAGGGCTGGAAAGGCTCAAGGTTGAGAATAAAATTCAAACCACATTATTTTCACTCCTCAGTGAAAACTCCCCAAGACCCATACAGTGATGAATGCCTAAAAGGACTAAAGATGCTGGAGAGTTAACTACATGTGCAAGAGCTCATGCACATATGTGGAACAGAAGGAGAAAAATGGTACGCAGAAAGAACCAAGAGAAGGAAGAAGACGGCTGACTTGCAACTTAGTGAATATGTAGAATTTAGTCAGATGAAGAATGAGGGCAGTTCACCAGAAAAGAAAACATAAGCTGGAGGCAGAGAGTCCTCGGAGTTGGAAGCCACTGAAGTATTCTAGGTAAGACATAATAAAGTATAAACTATCCTGGGCATAAGTGAATAATTCAACATTCAACCTATTTGTATCCCTTATTATTAATACTTTAGAGGCCTCAATTATATGCACACTCATTTATCATACTTTGTACTGCAATTCTTTTATACCTTGACGACTTGGCTATATTTCTCTAACCATTCTCGGCTATTATTAATAATTTTTAAAATTATTTAAATAATTAACTTTAATTATCTGATTATTGTTATTTTATTTTTTGAGAGACTAGCAACCTTACTTTGACACGGCTTTCTAAAAGCCAGAGTTAGTAAATACTGTTTCCCCTTATTTTTTCTGGTTATCTAGTGTTGGAGTTATAACACATTTTATTAACATTTTAATAGAATAATCCACACTGATTCTGAAATGCTTTTTTTGATTGGAACTTGTAAGAAAGTTTGTTCCCCACCATCTCACCTATTTTTGCTAATTCTTAGTATCCCATGATATTTTCCTGAAGTTTATTCATTTTTCTACCTAAAAGATCAAAGTATCACTTATTAAAGTAACATTTAACTTCTACTCTCTGCGAATGATTATAGAAATCTGAAATCAGATTAGTACCAGAACAGGCTGGCATGGTGGCTTGTGACTGTAATCCCAGAATTTTGGGAGGCGGAAGAGGGAGGATCACTTGAGGTCAGGAATTTGAGACCAGCCTGGGAAACAGGTGAAACGTCATCTCTACTAAAAATACAAAAATTAGCTGGATGTAGTGGCATGCACCAGTTGTCCTAGCTACTTAGGAAGTTGAGGCACAAGAATCACTTGAACCCGAGAAGTGGAAGTTGCAGTGAGCCAAAAGATTGCAATACTGCACTCCAGCCTGGACAGCAGAGAAAGACTCTGTCTTAAAAAAAAAAAAAAAAAAAAGAACCATAACAGATTGATAATTAAAAGATTCAAGAATTAATTCTTTATGAATAAAATACCTATTTCCCCCTACTCTTTATTTTGTCTTATAGCCAACCCCAATTCTAAGATATATAATTTTATAATTTATTCCACAAGTATTTATTAAATACTTGCTATATCTTATCTCATAACCAATTTCCTTTTCTATAACAGTCTACTGAAATTTCAATTTTGCTTTAAAGGACTTTTGAAGCACATAGATTTGGAAGGAGAGAGGGAGAATCTAGTTTGAGAGCTTAATCCCATTTATAATGATGGTTCTATGGGGAAAAATGTACTTGGCAAAGGACTGCATAAGCTTGGGGAATTCCAGGGCTCTTGTATTTGTGTCAGCAATTTAGCTTATTTTAAGAAACAAAATAGGCAGTGCCAGGGAATAGTCTCCCTATTCTATCTCCCCTTCTCTATCCAACCCTTGACTTCAGTAATGGCAACTGGTGGCCCCCAGATACCTGAAAATAAGGAAATACGACAACTGAATCATACCTCCCACTGTGGAAACCCAGGAGCTTTTCACTCTAGGCCCTGGATGTCATAAGACATTTATATGCAGTATAACCACAGGTTAGGCAGTTATAATTCAAAAGTTTACTTTTCCCCCCAATATATTCTATTAATTATAAAAAGTTAATAAGAGGAAACTGATTACACTTTGAGAGTTTAAATTTTATAGTACATTAGTTATCACTGTGCTAAATAACATATAAAAAGCCTTAAAAGAAAGGGATTGCAGAGAATACACGTGCTTTCCAATCCATGAACACAGGATGTGTTTCCATTTATTTGTGCCTTGTTTGATTTCTTTCATTAAGTTCAGTGGTTTTCATTAAACACAACTTTCTCACTTGCTTCAGTTTATTATTAGGTATTTTGTTGCTTTTGGTGCTATCATAAATTGGGCTGTCTTCCTAATATCCTTGTCAAATGGTTTGTTGTTAGTGCACAAAAATGCAAATAATTTTTGCATGTTGATTTTGCATCCTGCAACTTTCCAGAATTCGCTTATTACTTCTAATAGTTTTTTAATGGAGTCTAATTTAGGGTTTTCTATAAATAAAACCATATTATCTGCAAAGAGGAACAATTTTCCTTTCTAATCTGAATACCTCTCTTCTTAACTGCTCTGGCTAATACTTGCAGTACTGTGTTGACGACAAAAGAGACAAGTGAGCATTCTTGCTTTGCTCTTGATCTCAGAGGAAAAGCTTTTGGTTTTTCATCATACCATGCTATGATGTTAGCTGTGGGTTTATCACATATGGCCTTTAGTATATTGAGATACTGCCTTCTATTCTTAGTTTGAGTTCTTTTTAATCATGAAAGGGTGTTCAATTTTGTCAAACACTTTTTCTGCTTTTATTGAGAACTGTGTGGTTTTTATCCTTTATTCTGTTAACATGATATCACATTAATTTATTTTCAGATGTTGAACCATCCTTGGATCCCTAGGATAAATCCCACTTGATCATGGTGTATGATCCTTTTATTGAGTTCAGTTTCCTAGTACTTTGCCTATATTCATCAGGGATAGTGGCCTGTAGTTTTCTTTTTTTTGTGGTGGCTCTGTCTGGCTTTGGTATCAGGGTAAGGCTGGTCTCATAAAATAAGTTTAGAAATGTTCTCTCCTCTTTAAATTTTTGGAAGAGGTTGAAAAGAACTCTCTCTCTCTTTCTCTCTCTCTCTCTCTGTCTCTTTTGTAGAGATGAGGTCAAGCTATATTCTCCAGGCTGGTATCAAACGCCTAGCTTCAAGTGATCCTCCTACCACGGCCTCCCAAATTGCTGGGACTACAGGCATGAGCCACTGTGCCCGACCCCAATATTAATTCATTAAGTGTTTGGTAGAATTCACCAATGAAGAACCACAAAAGACCATGAATACCCAAATTAATCTGGAGAAAAAAGAGCAAAGCTGAAGGCATCACACTTACTGATTTCAAAATATATTACAAACCTACAATAATCAAAACAGCATAGTACTGGCATAAAGACAGACACAGAGACAGAACAGAGAGCCCAGAAATAAATCCAAGCATGTATGGTCAACTAATATTGAACAAGGACACCAAGAATACACAACAGAGAAAGGACAGTCTTCTCAACAAACAACACTGGGAAAACCAAATATTCACATGCAAAAGAATAAAATGGAACCTTTATCTTACACCATACCTAAAAATCAACTCAAAATGAATTAAGGACTTAACTATAAGACCCAAAACTGTAAAACTCATAGAAAGAGACAAAGTTTCGCTCTTGTTGCCCAGGCTGGAGTGCAATGGTACAATCTCAGCTCACCGCAACCTCCACCTCCTGGGTTCAAGCGATTCTCCTGCCTCGGCCTCTCAAGTAGCTGGGATTACAAGCATGCACCACCATGCCCAGCTAATTTTGTATTTTCAGTAGAGATGAGGTTTCTCCATGCTGGTCTGGCTGGTCTCGAACTCCTGGCCTCAGGTGATCCACCCACCTCAGCCTCCCAAAGTACTGGGATTACAGGCGTGAGCCACCGCGCCCAGCTGGGAAAAGCTGCTTTATGACATTGCTCTTTACAATAATTTCATGGATATGACACCAAAAGTACAGGTAACAATAACAAAAATAAACAAGTGGCAATACATCAAATTAAAAAGCTTCTGCATAGCAAAGAAAACACTCAACAGAGTGAAAAGGCAACCTATGGAATAGGAGAAAATTTTTTTGCAAACCACATTTCTGGTAAGGGTTAACCTCCAAAATATGTTAATCCTATGACTTGATAGTTTTTTTTTTTTAACTAATAATCTGATCACAAATAGGACAATAACTTAAATAAACATTTCTCTAAAGAAGACATACACGTGGCCAACAGGTATATGAAAAAATGCTCAATGTTACTATTAGCAAGAAAATACAAACTGAAACCATAATAAGGCATCACCTTGTACCTGTCAAGATGGTGATTATCAAAGAAAAGAAAACATAATATGTGTCAGGAAGGATGTGAAGAAGTTAGAACCCTTACCCATTGTTGATGGGAATGCAAAATGGTGCAGCCACTGTGGAAAGCAGTATGGAGGTTCCTCGAAAAATAAATATACAGGCAGTACACAGCGGCTCATGCCTATAATCCCAGTGCTTTGCAACATCAAGGTAGGAGGATCACTTGAGCTCAAGAGTTTGAGACCAGCCTGGGCAACATTAGGGAAACTCTGTCTCTACAAAAAATTAAAAATGAACCAGGCATGATGGCATGCACCTGGAATCCTAGATACTCAGGAAGCTGAGGCAGTAGGATCACTTGAGCCCAGGAGTTCAAGGCTACAGTGAACTACGATCATTTTACTGCACTCCAGCCTAGGTGACAGAATGAGAAACTGTCTCAAAAAAAAAAAAAAAAAAAAAACATTGGCCGGGCACAGTGGCTCATACCTGTAATCCCAGCACTTTGGGAAGCCAAGACAGGTTGATCGCTTGAAGTCAGGAGTTTGAGACCAGCCTGGCCAAAATGGCGAAACCCCGTCTCTACTAAAAATACAAAAATTAGTCAGGTGTGGTGGCTCATGCTTGTAGTCCCAGCTACCCAGGAGGCTGAGGCAGGAGAATCACTTGAACCCAGGAGGCAGAGGTTGCAGTGAGCTGAGATCGCACCACTACACTCCAGCCTAGGCAACAGAGCACGATTCTGTCTCTAAATAAATACATAAATAAATAAATAAAAATACAACTACTATATACTCCAACAATCTCACTTCTGGGTGGGTATTTATCCCAAATAATTGAAATCAGGATCCAAAAGAGATATTATTAGCACTCCCATGTTCACTGCAGCACTATTCACAATAGCCAAGATGTGAAAACAACTTAAATGTTCATCAGTAGATGAATGGATAAAGAAGATGTCATATACATATACAATGGAATACTATTAAACTTCAAAAACAAAGAAAATTCTGCAATATACGACAACATGGATGAAACTTAAGAATATTATGCTAAGTGAAATAAGTAAGGCACAGAAAAATATTGCATGGGTCCACTTTTATGAGGTACCTAAAAAGTCAAATTCATAGGATTGAGGAATGGACTGGCTGCTGCCAGAGGCTAAGGGGAGAGAGAAATGGGGACTTACCAATCAATGGGCATGAAGTTTTAGTTAAACAAGATGAATAAGTGCTAGAGATCTGCTGTACAACATTGTTATCTATAGTCAATCATAAGGTATTATACACTTAAAAATTTATTAAGAGGGGAGACCTCCAGTTAAGGTTCTTAACCACGATAAAATAAAATAATAAAAAGATTTAAAAAAATAAAAGGCAAAAAAGAGCAAATGTTTCTGGAAAACGAGAACATCAAGCCTATTAATATTATGTTCATAACTTTTTGGTCTCATTCTAGGATCAACAGTTTAGTTGTTGTCTTAACTCAATATGCCTAGCACACAGCCTGGAAAATAAGTACTCAACAAAATCATTAAAGGACAAATAGGAAAAAAAAGAAAAACCTTTCAGCACTGAATTTTTCAGTATTGACATTCTGAACTCATAAATAGATAATATATTTATTCACTGATCTCCCTTTATTCATATGCATACTTCCCTTCTACCATCCAAATAACTCAATGATTTCCCCTTTACCAAAATCATGACAGACGTATTTTCCTAACAGGCTGCATTTCTTAAGTACAAAGTTACTCTTTCCTTTATTAGCTGTTTCTAACTTAAATCATCAGATATTTTGTTGAATGAGAATTCTAATACACTTAAGAAATAGTAGACTGCTCAGAGCCATGTAGCTGTGTCCTGTGTGAGAGAAACATCCCCATAGGGCTACCCTCAGAAGACATGCCCCCCATCCCCAAGGCCAGCCAAACAGCCTTGCACCCACATCGTGAGCCTAAGAAACAGCCCCATAGGCTACTCTTGGCGGACATGTCCCGGGCTGGCTAGGCAACTACATGCCCAGGCTTCCCAGCCAGAGTAACAGCTCCATGGCCCCAACCTCAGTAAGCCAGAACCCAAGTTGGCTGACTCACTGTGTACATGCGCATATCCATGACTTGAAAACAGCCTGGGAAACCCGCCCTTGGCGAAGCCACACCACCATCACCACAAACTCAGCCTAGGCCACTGAGAAACTCACAAATACCACTAGTGCAGATTACAGCTAAAGAAACTACATGGCCAGGCACAGTGGCTCACGCCTGTAATCCCAGCACTTTGGGAGGCTGAGGCGGGTGGATCACCTGAGGTCAGGAGTTTGAGACCAGCCTGACCAACATGGTGAAACCCCGTCTCTACTAAAAATACAAAAATTAGCCGGGCATGGTGGTGTGTGCCTGTAGTCCCAGCTACTTGGGAGGCTGAGATGGGAGAATTGCTTGAACCTGGGAGGCAGAGGTTGCAGTGAGCCAAGATCATGCCACTGCACTCCAGCCTGGATGACAGAGCGCGACACCATCTCAAAAGAAAAAAAAAAAGAAAGAAAGAAAGAAAAAAACTACATGAAGACTACACTACATGTCCACGACCAAGGCCTTAGTACTCTACTGAACTTATACTCCAAGACCCATTTATACATTTAAGTCTTTCCCTTCAAACTGTACTATATAAAATTGAAAGAGTCAACTTTTCCACCAGATTCATACAAATCAACATAGGAACAAATCAACCATGAAAAAAGAAACATGTCACCACCAAAGGAAAATAACAAATTTCTAGTAACAGACCCCTAATCATAAGGAAATATATGAAATTCCAGAAAAGGGATTCAAAATAACAATATCAAGGAAACTCAGTGAGATACAAGAGAATACAGACAGACAATTCAATGAAATCAGGAAAATGATACATTATTTGAACAAGAAATTCAACAAAAAGACAGATATCATAAAAAAGAACCAAACAGAATTCCTAGAGCTGAAGAATTCAATAAATGAAATAAAATATATATGTAAGAGCTTCAACAACACATTAGAAAGCAGAAGAAATAATTTCTGAAGTTGAAGACAGGTCTTTTGAAATAACACAGGAAGACAAAAAGAAAAGAAAAAACAATTTTTAAAAAAATGAAGAAAGCCTACAAGATTTGTGGGATACCATTAAGCAAATAAATGTTTGTGTTATGGGCATTTCAGAAGGAGAAGAGAAGGGAAAATGTGAAGAAAATAATTAATGAAATAATAGCAGGAAACTTTCCAAGTCTTGGAAGACGGAACATCCTAGTCCAGGAAGCTCAAAGAACCCCAAACAGATTCAACCCCAAGCAGGTCCTTTCTGAGGCACATTTTAGTCAAATTGTAAAAAGTCAAAGATAAAGAATTTTGAAAGCAGCAAGAGAAAAGCATCAAGTCACATACAAGGGAATCCCCATTAGACTAACAGCTAGATTTCTCAGCAGAAACCTTGGAGGCCAGGAGAAAATGGGATGATATATTCAAAGTACTAAAAGAAAAAAGAAAAAGAAAAAACAGCATGAATATCATACCTAGCAAAGCTATCCTTCAGAAATAAAGGGGAAATAAGATCTTTCACAGACAACCAAAATCAAGAATTTCATCACCAGTACACCACCCTTACATGAAATGCTCAAAGGAGTCTGGAAGTGAAAAGACAATAACTACCATTATGAAAACATTCAAAACTATAAAACTCACTGGTAGAGCTGATACACAAATGAGAAAAAGAAAGCAATCAAACCTTATCACTGAAGAAAACCACCCAACTGCAAAAATAAACAATAAGAGAGGAAGTAAGGAACAAAGCATATGTAAAATACCCAGAAAACAATCAATAAAATGATAGCAGCAAATCCTCACCCATCAGTAATAGCCTTGAATGTAAATGGATCAAATTCCCCCGCTTAAAAGACACAGCATCACTGCCTGGATTTTAAAAAAACAAGACTCAACAATACGCTGCCTACAAGAAACTCACCTCACCTCTAAAGACACACACACACTGAAAGTGGGGGGTTGGAAAAAGACATTCCAGACAAACAGAAACCAAAAGTGAGCAGAAGTCACTATACTAATAACAAACAAAACAGATTTTAAGTTAAAAGCTGTAAAAGGAGACAAAGAAAGACACTGTACAATAAAGGGATCAATTCATAAAAAGAATATAACAATTATAAATATATATGTACCCAACACCAGAGCATCCAAATATATAAAGCAAATGTTAGACCTAAAGAGAGAAAGACCCTGATTCAGTAATAGTTGGGGGCCTCAAAAAACTGCACTCTCTGCATTGAATGAAGTATCTAGCACTTCAATGTTTATTGCAGAGCACTATTCAAAGTAGCCAAGATATGGAATCAACCTAATAAGGAATCAGCCTAGGTGTCCAATAACAGATGAATGGATAAAGAAAATGATGTGGTATATATACAAAGTGAAATACTATTCAGCCATAAAAACAAATGAAATCCTGTCACTCATGGCAACATGGATGAAACCGAAGGACATTATATTAAGTGAAATAAGTCAGGAACAGAAAGTTAAACACCACATGTTCTCTCTCATATGTGGAAGCTAAAGAAAGCTGATCTCATAGAAGTAAAAATTAGAATAGAGGATACTAGGGGCTAGGAAAGGTAGGGGTAAGGGAAGAATAGGGTAAAGGATAAAAAATTACAGCTAGATAGAAGAAATAAGTTCTAGACCACTATAGAATTACTACAGTTTAAAATAAAGTATCACATAGTCTCAAAAACTAGAAGAAAGATATTGAATGTGGCCAGGCATGGTGGCTCACGCCTGTAGTCCTAGCACTTTGGGAGGCCGAGGCAGGTGGATCATGAGGTCAGGAGATCGAGACCATCCTGGCTAACACGGTGAAACCCCATCTCTACTAAAAATACAAAAAAATTAGCT
The DNA here is from genome assembly GCF_006542625.1 of Nomascus leucogenys. Lineage (NCBI taxonomy): Eukaryota > Metazoa > Chordata > Mammalia > Primates > Hylobatidae > Nomascus > Nomascus leucogenys. Next base: position 50,419,845 of record NC_044386.1, read on the forward strand.
GGGCATGGTGGCGGGCGCTTGTAGTCCCAACTACTCGGGAGAATGGTGTGAACCCAGGAGGTGGAGCTTGCAGTGAGCCAAGATCACGCCACTGCACTCCAGCCTGGGCGACAGAGCGAGACTCCATCTCAAAAAAAAAAAAAAGGAAAGATATCGAATGTTCCTAACACAAAGAAATGATACATGTTTGAGATGATGGATATGCTAATTACTATGATCTGAACACTATACATGGATTGAAACATCACTATATTCCCCATGAATATGTATAATTATTTGTCAATTAAGAAAATAAAATTTAAAAATAAATAAATAAATACAAGACTGCTCAAAATAAAAATGAAGCTCACTAGTCCATAGTAACCAGGGTTGTTTTCTGAAACTTTTCCACAGATATGCTCAGACTAATATGTGTCAGCCTACCAGCACAGTGAACAACATGGTACTCCCACCTTCAAGTTCTTTCACGTAGCCATAAAAAAGAATGAGATCATGTCTTTTGCAGGGACATGGATGGAGCTGGAGGCCATGCTTAGCAAATTGATGCAGGAACAGAAAGCCAAATACTGCATGTTCTCACTTAAAAGTGGGAGCTAAATGCTGAAAACACACGGACACATAGAGGGAAACAACACCTGCTGGGGCCTTTCAGAGGGTGGAGGGTGAGAGGAGAGTGAGAGGAGGGTGAGGATCAGGAAAACTAATGGGTACTAGGCTTAATACCTGGGTGATGAAATAAGCTGTACAATAAACTCCCATGATACAAGTTTACCTATGTAACAAACCTGCTCTTGTACCCCTGAACTTAAAAGTTTAAATTAAAAAAAGAAGAAAAAAAAGTTTCCCATAAAGATCATTATGTTAATAAATATATTATCAAAAAAAAAAAGTTCTTCAAAATTTCAGTATAATGGCCAGTCGCAGTGGCTCACGCCTGTAATCCCAGCACTTTGGGAGGTCAAAGAACCCTTGAGGCCAGAAGTTTGAAACCAGCCTGGCCAACAGGGTGAAACCCCATCTCTACTAAAAATACAAAAATTAGCTGGATGTGGTAGCACCCACCTGTAAATCCAGCTACTTGGGAGGCTGAGGCACAAGAATCGCTTGAGCCTGGGAGGCAGAGGTTGCAGCGAGCCCAGATTGTGCCACTGCACTGCAGCCTGGGTGACAGAGCAAGACTCTTGTCTCAAAAAATAAATAAACAAATAAATTCCAGTATGACTACCATATCTTAGGTATTTGTGGATAGAGAGCCTATGTCTTCAGCAATATCTCTTGGCTAACTTTTTTTTTTCCTCTGGGTATCTGAAAACCTAGTCAGGGCAAACAAATCACAAGTGAATCATTAAAGAGGAATAATAGAAAGTAAATATCTTTATTTATTTACTTACATGACTATAATATCAAAAATTACATTCCTACACTCTAGCTTATCATAAATCCATGAAAAATTACCTTTTTCCTGAGAAAGTTTTTCCTCCTGGCGTTGATGGTGAGGTTTGTAAGGCGCTGCACCCTGACTGAGTCCTTCAGCCACAAAACCATCCAGAAAAGATAAAGAAGCATCTACCTATAATAAAATTAAGCAAAAATTAGGAATTAAATAAATTTATCCTAAGTAGATTATACAGTCACATAAATAATTTCAGCCCGTATATATTTTTTAAAATTCTAAATGAGAAGCGAAAACTTCAACTCTAAAAATGCTACCATAGCCAGGCACGGTGGCTCATGACTGTAATCCCAGCACTTAGGAAGGCCGAAATGGGCAGATCACTTGAGGCCAGGAGTTTGAGACCAGCCTCGCCAACATGGCAAAACCCCATCTCTACTAAAAATACAAAAAAATTAGCTGGGCATGGTGCCATGCAGCTGTAGTCCCAGCACAGTCACCACCCGGGAGGTTGTGGCAGAACTGCTTGAACCCTGAAGGCAGAGGTTGCAGTGAGTCGAGATTCTGCCACTGCACTTCAGCCTGGGCGATAGAACAAGACTCTGTCTCAAAAAATGAATGAATGAATGAATGAATGAAAATGCTACCCAACTCTCCAGCTTTCCGAAACATCTATAATCAGATCACCTGCCTAAGAATCTAACAATATAAATCATTTGTACTTACTATTAATTTCACTGCAGTGGAGAATATATTTTTGAGCATCAAATATGTTACGGCATCCTATTAGGTTCTATAATTGAGACAAAGGAAGACACAGTTCCTACCCTAAGCAGAACTGTAACCCACCAGAAGAAACAGACATATATACTATGAGGTATGGTAACTGTATTGGTTTCCTGCTGCAGGGGGCTAAAATCAAGGCTTTGGCAGGGCTGCTTCCTTCTGGATGTACCAGGGGAATCCGTTTCTTGTTTCCTCCAGCTTTTAGAGACTGCCAGCATTCCTTGACTTGTGGCCACATCATTCCAATCTCTGCTTTTGTTGTTACTTCTCCTTCTCCTCTGTAACCTCTTGCTTCACTTTTATAAGCATCCTTGTGATTATATCATGCCTAGCTACATAATCTAGGATAACTGCCCCATCACAAAATATTTAATTTCATCACATCTACCAAGTTCCCTTTAATGTTTAAGGTAACAAGCACAAATTCCAGAGATTAAGTCATGGACATCTTTGTGAGGGCCATTATTCAGCCTCCCACAGTGCCTTTGATTTAACTATCCTAATATAACTGAAAATGCTTTTTCACAAATCTATGGAAAATTACTTAATTTCACCAGGAAAAGTGTTTGGAGGATAATTTTTAATGAATAAATGATAAGAGATGAAGAAAGAATGACAGAGAAAGGAGAAAAGGAGATCAACAAAAATGATAGATAAACAAGTGGAGAGAGCAGTGATGATCTCAGAAACCAAAGACTTGCCTCTCCTGATTTAGCCAAGTATATACAAATAGCTCAGATAATTTAGAATAGCAAATAATTATCAAACATAAAAATGGCACCTCACTCTCTGAATCTGGAAAGGTTTCGCTTAAATAAGATTCTTAGGCTGCGCGTGGTGGCTCATGCCTGTAATCCCAGCACTCTGGGAGGCCGAGGTGGGTGGATGACCTGAGGTCAGGAGTTCGAGACCAGCCTGACCAACATGGTGAAACCCCGTCTCTACTAAAATACAAAACCGAGCCAGGCGTGGTGGTGGGTGCCTGTAATCCCAGCTACTCGGGAGGCTGAGACAGGAGAATCACTTGAAACCTGGGAGGAGGAAGTTGCAGTGAGCCAAGATCGTGCCATTGCACCCCAGCCTGGTGACAAGAGTGAAACTTCACCTCAAAAAAAAAAAAAAAAAAGATTCTTGAGATGAGGCTGAGGCTATGTCAACATCATTATCTTTTATTGGAGGAAAAAGGAAGTGTAGTTACTCCCTAGTATAATACTATGTGTAGCATATTCATTTATCATTTCAATAAACATCTCTGGAATGCCCACCAATGAAGAAATGTTAAAAACGAATACAAGCAATGAAAATCTGAGTTAAAATTAGTGGAAATATTACCCTTTTTTTTTCTCTTTCTCAGCTAATTTGAATAACTCTGATTACCTTTGAAAGTTTTCTAGACCAGGTGCAGTGGCTCATGTCTGTAATCCCAGCACTTTGGGAGACCAAGGTGGGTGGATCCCTAGGTCAGGAGTTTGAGACCAGCCTGGCCAATATGGTGACACCCTGTCTATACTAAAATTACAAAAAAATTAGCCAGGCGTGGTGGTGCACACCTGTAGTCCCAGCTACTCGGGAAGCTGAGGCAGAAGAATCACTTCAACCCACGAGGCAGAGGTTGCAGTCAGCCAAGATCATGCCACTACACTCCAGCCTGGGTGGCAGAGTGAGACTCCATCTCAAAAAAAAAAAACAAGGGAGGGGGGAGGGACAGCATTAGGAGATATACCTAATGCTAAATGACGAGTTAATGGGTGCAGGAAATCAACATGGCACATGGATACATATGTAACAAACCTGCACATTGTGCACATGTACCCTAAAACCTAAAGTATAATAATAAAAAAAAACTATGAGAAAAAAATAAATAAAATAAAAAATAAAAATAAAAAGAAAGTTTTCTAATTTACACCTGAGGGAGATCATGCTATGAAATAAAGAGAGTGAGTATTAAGTGAGAACTTTAGGTTAAAAGGGGTGGTGGCAAAAAGTAGGTGGGAAACTAAAAGGTGGGTGATCAAGCTCCAAAATGGTAAACACTTTAATAAGTAGATTGACAAAATAAAAGGGAAAGCCACTTTTTTGGATTCTCAAATAGAGGAGGAATAAAATGACACAGAATTTCAAAGGAGATTAAAAGAAGATAGCCAAACATGTGGAGGTTCCTGAAAAGTGGTATGGCCACGGAGAGTATAAAAGCTCCGAAAACCTTCCTCCATAGCTTGCCCTATACATCTCCTTCCTCTGTATCCTCTGCAATATAGTTTATAATAAACCAGTAAGCTAACACAAATCAAGGAGAAAATGTGGAATAATGCTAATGAGATATTGCCCGATTCATGAATCACTACTAAAAATCAATTTGTGTGCACCCCACTGTTGCCACCACTGGCATGTGCACATGCTACCTTTGGAGGCCCAAGGACTGGCACACCCAATCCTGCCACTGCCAGGACCCATACACACTGCCCAGGGATCTGACAACCATTATGCCCAGCCAACCATTGCTACCAGTAGTGCACAAGGATCAACTCACCTAACGTTCTATCCTCAGCAAAGCCTTTCTACAGCCTCCACTAACAACCACAGCCTAAGCCATTCTATTAGTCCGTTCTTGCACTGCTATAAAGAAACACTTGAGACTGGGTAATTTATAAGAAAAAAAATAGGTTTCATTGGCTCATGGATCTGCAGGCTGTACAAGAAGCATGATACTGGCATCTATTCAGCTCTTGCAAGGCCTCAGGAAGCTTTTACTTATGGAGGAAGATAAAGCAGAAGCAAGCATATCACATGGTAAAAGCAGGAGCGAAAGGGAGAATCCTGTGTGTGTGTGTGTGTGCGTGTGTGTGTGTGTGTGTGTGTGTGTGTGTGTGTGTAGTAGGGGGAGATGCTATACTTTACAATAACCAGATCTCTCAAGAACTCACTCTCTATCACGAGGACAGCACCAAGCCATGAGGTATCTGCTTTCATGACCCAAACAACTCCCACCAGGCCCTGCCTCCAACACTAGGGATTACAATTCAACTTGAGATTTGGGCAGGAGATCCAAACCATATCACCACTGAGGAACTCACAGACATCACTGATTATGATTATAGTTGAATAAATCATCTGGAAAATATACTACTGTGCCCATCCAGAATCAAAGCCCAAGCACCTTATTAACCAACACCACATATACATCTATAGGGAGAGGTCTTTCCCTACTAAAAGGAATCCATAAACTTAGAACCAACTGCTATGATACCAGATACACATATGTCAATGTGAGGGCACAAGAAAAATAAAAAAGCAAAGAAATGTAACACTTCCAAAGGAACACAATAACTCTCCAGTGACAGATCCCAAAAAAAGGAAATCTATAAAATGCTTGAAAAAAAAAATCAACATAATGATCTTAGGGAAACTCAAAAGATACAAGAGAACACAGATAAAACAAAAATAAATCAAGAAAACAATTCATGATCTGAATGAGAAATTCAACAAAGAGGTAGACATCATAAATAAGAAACAAACAGAACTCATAGAACTGAAGAATTCAATGAATGAAATAAAAAGTATAACCAAGAGCTTCAACAATAGACTAGATTGAGAAGGGAGAATCTCCAAATTTGAAGACATGTCTTTGAAATAAACCAGACAAAAATAAATAAATAAAACAGAATAAAGAAAGCATACGTGACATGAGACAACATAAAGCAAACAAATATTTGAATTTTGAGAGTTTAAAGACAAAATGGGCGAAGACACAGAAAACCTAATTGAAAAACAATAGCTAAAAACTTCCCAAGTCTTGCAAGAGATACAGACATCCATATGCAGGAAGCTCAAAGCACCTCAAAGAGATTCAACCTGGGCGGGCACAGTGGCTCACGCCTGTAATCCAGTACTGATTCTAAATAGGAAGAAGAGTGTCTCTTCTGGAAAGCTGCAGTGAAGATATTTATATCCTGTGACAGTCTCTTTTAATACAGAATAATTGAGGAATTTCTCTTATTTGTTGATTTTAAAAGACATACATATCTGGCATACATACGATTCTTTGATACATGCATAGAATGTGTAATATGTAAATCAGAGTATTTAGGATATCCATCATCTCTAACATTTATCATTTGTGTTGGGAACATTTCAAATCTCTTTATTTCGAAATATACAAATAATATACAATTATCACTAACTATAGTCACCCTACTGTGCTATCAAACACTAGAACTTACTCCTCTTATCTAGGTATGTTACTAACCATTAACCAACCATTCTTCTTCCCTGCCCCCCGACCCTTCCCAGCTTCTTTATTCTCTACCTCCATAAGATGCACATTTTTAACTTCCACATATGCATAAGAACATGTAATATTTGACTTTCTGTGCCATGATTATTTTACTTCATAGTGAAATAAGTCGCATCTATGTTGCTAGGATATTATTTGGCTGAACAGTATTCCATTGTGTATACATACCACATTTTCTTTATCCATGTGTCCACTGGTGGACACTTAGGTTGATTCCACATTTTGGCTATTGTGAATAGTACTGCAGTGAACATGGGGGTGCAGGTATACCTTTGAAATAATGATTTCCTTTCCATTGGATAAATACCCAGGGGTGGGATTGCTGAGTTGTTTTTTTTGAAACAATTTTTGGTTTTTTGAAAACTCTCCGTGCTGTTTTCTATAATGGCTATCTTAATTTACATTCCTACTAACAGTGCATGAGTTTCCTTTTTTCTGCATCCTTGGCAACATTTGTTATTTTTTGTCTCCTGGATAACAGCCATTGTAACTGAAATGAGATAATATCTCATGGTGGTTTTGATTTACATCTCCCTGATGATTAGAGATGTCAAGCATTTTTTTGTTTACCTGTTGGCCATTTGTGTATCTTCTTTTAAGAAACGTCTGTTGATGACCTTTGCCCACCTTTAAATGGGATTTTTTTTTCTTTTTTTTTTTTTGCTGTTGAATTCAGTTCCTTATATATTCTGGATATTAGTCCCTTGTTTGTAAATATTTTTCCCCAGTCTACAGAATGTTTCTTCATTCTATTGATTGTATCGTTTGCTGTGCATAAGCTTTTGACCTTAATACAGTCCCATTTGTCATTTTTGCTTTTTCTGCCTGTGCTTTTGAAGTCTTAGCCATAAATCTTTGCCTTGACCAATATCCTAAGGCATTTCCTCTAAGTTTTCTTCTAGTAGTTTTATAGTTTTGGATCTTACATTAAATTCTTTAATTCATTGTGAGTTGATTTTTTTATATGGTGAGAGATAGGGATCTCATTTCGTTATTCTGCATGCTGATATCAAGGTTTTTCAACACTATTTATTGAAGAGGGTGTCATTTCCCCAATATATATCCTTGGCACTTTGACCGCAAATCAGCTAGTCGTAAATACACGGATTTTTTTTCTGGGTTCTCTGTGTTCCATTGGTTTGTATGTCTTTCTTTATACCAATACCATGTTGTTTTGGTTACTACAGCTTTGTAGTATATCTTGAAATTGGGTGGTGTGATGCCTCCAGCTTTGTTCTTTTCACTTAGTATTGTATTGGCTATTCAGAGTCTCATGGTTCTCTACAAATTTTAGGGTTGTTTTTTCTATTTCAGCGAAGACTGTCATTGGTATTTTGATAGTACATTGAATCTGTAGATTGCTTTGAGTAGTATGGGCATTTTAACAATATTCATGTGATCCATGAGCATGGGATATGTTTCCATTTGTTTGTATCCTCTTCAGTTTCTTTTATCAGTGTTTTGAAGTTTTCCTTGTAGAGGTCTTCCACCTCCCTGGTTAAATTTATTCCAAGTATTGTTATTTTTTTTTTGTAGCTGTTGTAAATGGCATTACTTTCTTGATTTCTTTTTTTTTTTCTGGCTTGGTGTATAGAAATGCTACTGATTTTTGTACGTTGATTTTTGTATCCTGGATCTTTACTGAATTCTTTTATTGGTTCTAAGAACTTTTTGTTGGAGTCTTTAGGTTTTTCTATATATAAGATCAAGTCATCTGCAAAAAGGGACAATTTGACTTCCTCTTTTCCAATTTAGATCCCTTTCTTTCTTTCTTTTGCCCAATTGCTCTGGCTAGGACTTCCAGTATTATGTTGAATAGGAGTGATGACAGTGGGCATCCTTGCCTTTTTCCAATTCTTAGAGGAAGTGCCTTCAGTTTTTCCTTATTCATTGTGATATTGGCTTTGGGTTTGTGATATATGGGCTTTATGATGTTGAGTATGTTTTTTCTATGCTTAATTTCTTGTGAGTTTTTATCATAATGGGATGTTGGATTCTACCAAATGAATTCTCTGCATCTATTGAGATGATCATATGGTTTTTGTCCTTCATTCTGTTAACGTGAAGTATCACATTAATTGATTTGTGTATGTTCAACCATCCTTGCATTTCTGGGAAAATTCCACTTGATCATAGTGTATTATCTTTTTGATGTGTTATTGGATTCAGTTTTCTAGTATTTTGTTGAGAATTTTTGCACCTATGTTCATCTGGGATATTGGCTTGTGGTTTGTTATTGTTGTTGTGTCCTTGTCTAGTTTTGGTATCAGGGTAATGCTGGCCACATAAAGTGAGTTAGGAAGAATGTCCTTCTCTTCAATTTTTTTGGACTAGTTTAAGAAGAGTTGGTGCTAGTTCTTCTTTATAAATTTGCTAGAATTCATTTGTAAAGCCATCTTGTAAGCTTTTGTCTGTTGGGAGACTTACTATTACTGATTCAATGTCGTTATTCATTCAGGTTTTCTATTTCTTCCTTGTGCAATCTTGGTAGATGTGCCCAGGAATTTATTCGTTTCCATCAGGTTTTCCAGTTTGTTAGTGTACAGTTGTTTATAATCATCTCTAATAATCATTTATATTTCTGTGGTAGCCATTATAATGTCTACGTTTTTGTTTCTGTTTTACTTATTTGAATCTTCTCTCTTTCTTGATTAGTGTAGCTAGCAGCTTATCCATTTTGTTTATTGTTCAAAATAACCAACATTTTGTCTCATTGATTTTTTTTGTATCTTTTTTTAAGTCTCAATTTTGTTTATTTTTGGTCTGATCTTTACTATTTATTTCCTTCTAATAATGTTGAGTTTGGTTTGTTCTTCCTTTCTAGTCCCTTGAGGTGCATCATAAGGTTGTTTGTTTGAAATCCTTCTACTTTTCTGATGTATGTGTTTATTGCTATAAACTTCCCTCTTAGCACTGTTTTTGCTGTATTACATAGGTTTTGGTAAGTTGTGTTTGAATTTCCATTTTTATTATATTCAAGAAATTTTTTTATTTCCTTCTTAATTTCTTCACTGACCTAATCATCACTCAGAAATATGCTATTTTGATTTTCATTTGTTCAGTTTCCAAAGTACCTTTTATTATTGATTTCTAGTTTTATTACATGCAGCTTGAGAAGATACTTGCTATGATTTTAATTTTTTCAAATTTGTTGAGACTTTTTTGTGGCCTAACATATGGTCTATCCTGGAGAATGTTCCATGTGTTGATGAGAAGAATGTGTATTCTGCAGCTGTTGAATAAAATGTTCTGTAAATATCTGTTAGGTCCATTTGGTCTAGATTACAAATTAAGTTTGATGCTTCTTTGTTGATTTTCAGTCTAGATGATCTGTCTTATCTGAAAGTGATGTGCCAAGGTTTCCAACTATGACAGTATGGGGTTCTACCTCTCTCTTGAGCTTTAATAATATTTGCTTTATATATATTTGCTTCAGTGTTGGGTGCATATGTATTTACAAATGTTATATGCCCTTGGTAAATTGGTCCCTTCATCATTATATAATGACATTTCTTGTCTCCTTTACATTTTTTTTTCCAAGTCCATTTTGTCTGATATAACATTAGCTACTCTTGCATGCTTTTGATTTCTGTTTGCATGGTTATTTTTATTTATCCCTTCACTTTCAGTCTGTGTGTCTTTACAGGTGAGTGAGTTTCTTATAGGCAGCATATAGCTGGATCTTGTTTTGTTATCTATTCAGCCAGTCTGTATATTTTAATTAAGGAATTTAAACTGTTTTCATTAAAGGTTGTTATGGATAGGTGAGGATTTACTCCTGTCATTTTGTTGATTGTTTCATACATTTTTTCCTTTCTTCCTTTTTCATTGTTTACCTGTACGGATTTTGTGTGTGTGATGATAATATTTGATTCCTTTCTCCTTCTCATTTGTGTATCTGCCTTACCAGTGAGTTTTATACTTTCATGTGTTTTCATATTGGTAGATATCTTTTCACTCCCAGATGTAAGACTCCCTCAAACATTTCTTTTAGGGTTGGTCTAGTGGGGATGAATTCCCTCAGTTTTACCTGTCTTGGAAAGACTTTATTTCTCCTTTATGCTGTGTATAGTATACTTACTTGTCTGGCAGTTTTGGGGTTTTTTTTTCCAGCACTTTGGGTATATCTTCCCATTTTCTCCTTGCCTATAAAATAAGGTTTCTGCTAAGAAATCCACTATTAGTCTGCTAGGGATACGCATATGTGTGACTTGATACTTTTCTCTTGCTGTTTTTAGAATTCCCTCTTTGTAATTTGACTTTTGTCAGTTTGACTATAATGTGCTTTGGTGAAGACCTTTTTAGGTTGAATCTTTTTTTTTTTTTTTTTTTGAGACAGAGTTTCACTCTTGTTGCCCAGGCTGGAGTGCAATCGTGCAATCTCAGCTCACCGCAACCTCCGCCTCCCGAGTTCAAGCAATTCTCCTGCCTCAGTCTCCCGAGTAGCTGGGATTACAGGCATGCACCACCATGCCCAGCTAATTTTGCATTTTTAGTAGAGACGGGGTTTCTCCATGTTGGTCAGGCTGGTCTCAAACTCCCGACCTCAGGTGATCCGCCCACCTCAGCCTCCCAAAGTGCTGGGAGCTCAGATTCCCTGTCATACTAATGTGAGAAAGAACTCCAACATTCACTTTAAATGCTACAGAAACCACATTTTGATATATTCCTGATATTTCACAAATGCAAGAATTACTCTATGTTTAATGACAACACAATTTTTAAAAAGATGGAACACCAATGTCTTACCACCAAGTCTTCACAACTCCTGTCAACTGGAAGCAAGCTCTTCATAAGTTCCACATTCTCATGCAAATGTTTTAATTCAAATGCATGTTGTCTCATACAAGTATCCAAAGATATGGTAAATTCATGGATTAATCTCTCAACTGTATTAGAAGAGTGTGCCTGGGGTGTCAATTTGGTCACAGCAGCAATTAACCAGGCTTTTGTTTCTGAAGATACAGAATCATTCATAAGTAACTTGTAGAGCTTAGCTATAACTTCCTCTGGCGTTTCCTTATCTAAGAGATAGGAATATTCCCCTAATACCTGTAAATAAAACAAAGAGATATTTATATAGAAATATCAAGTTATACAGTGGACTATACTAAAATCTAAACAAAGTGCCTATTGCTAGAGTGAATTTAAAGTACATTAAACATCCTCTCATGGTGAAAAAATTATTAAAGATACAACTGTATATTTTAGGTTCAAAATTATACCAATAATTCAAAATGGCTTTCCCCATCATTGTCATTAACAATATAAAAAGCAGCATACCTTTACAAGTTTCTGAACTTCTGGAGTTGGCTGTTGGTTTTTATAAGCACTATCACATCCTGGTATTATTTTCCAGTAAGCATTTATTGATGGTTCTCATGTAATGACGGTTCTTACTACACGTAGTAAGAGGCACTTAAGGTGTTTCATAAAAATACAAATTTCTAGGCTCTACCCCCAGATATTCTGATTTAGTATGTCTGTGGTCCCCAAGGATATACATTTGAATATGCATCAGCTGATTCTGATGTAGACATTCCACAGAAGAGACTTTAAGCAACACTTATTGGCCAGGCATGGTGGCTCACACCTGTAATCCCAGCACTTTGGGAGGCCGAGGAGGGTGGGTGGATCACCTGAGGAGTTCGAAACCAGCCTGGCCAACATGGTGAAACCCCGTCTCTACTAAAAATAAAAAAACTAGCTAGGTGTGGTGGCACACACCTATAGTTCTCAGCTACTCGGGAGGCTGAGGCAGGAGAATTGCTTGAACCTGGGAGGCAGAAGTTGCAGTGAGCTGAGATCATGCCACTGCACCCTGGGCAACAGAACAAAACTCCGTCTCAAAAAAAAAAAAAAAAGAAGAAAGAAACACTTGTCTATGTCACATATCTAACTTAGGTGACATACAATCCTGTAAGTGAAAGAATGGATAGGGACAGGAGGCAGAGAAATTCTAGGCAGAAAACGGTGGGGTCCCTGGAGAAGCACCCCCCACAAGCCAAAAAGCCTGAGACCATGGCCCAAAGTGAGAACTTATATCCCTATTTTCCCATTCAAATGTTGCCTTTTCCTAAACCACCCATGGCCCTGCCCTGCCCTGCCCCATCCTGTGCCTATAAAGACCTCAGACTCAGCCAGCATACAGGAAGAAGCAGCTGGATGTCAGAGAGAAGCAGCTTTACTTCAGAGTGATAGCTTGACAGCGTAACTTCAAAGAAGAATCCAGCCAGAGACGGCTGGACTTCTGGAGAACATTACCTCCCCCTGTCAGTTCCCCTTCCTGCTGAGAGCCACTTTCACCGGCAACAAAATCCCCTGCATTTATCATCCTTCAATTCATTTGTGTGACCTCATTTTTCCTGGACACCAGACAAGAGTTCAGGAGTGAGTGCAGATACAAAAGGGCCCACTGAGCTGTTAACACTTAAGCCGTCTGCTGATGGTAGAGCTAAAAGAGCACTGTAACATGCTCACTGGGGCTTCAGGAGTCGTGGGTACTCCCCACTAGATGCTGCCATGGAGCCCATACAGAGTTTTGCTCCTGCCAGAGCCCAAAAGCACTCACTCTGGCTCCTGCACCAACTCACCTGCATGCTCACCCTCCCACGAGGGGTTGAGAGCTGCAGGATGAGTAAGTGAAGCACCCATCTCAAAGCCCACAAAGGGGTCAAAGGGAATTTCCTGTTTCAGAATCATTAATAAACTGATAATTCAGGAAGTATGAAATCTCTCTGATATGGTTTGGCTCTGTGCTCCCACCCAAATCTCACCTTGAATTGTAATAATCCCCCACATGTCAAGGGCAGGACCAGGTGGAAATAACTGAATCATGGCAGTAGTTTCACCCATGCTGCTCTTGTGATAATGAGTTCTCACGAGATCTGATGGTTTTATGAGGGGCTTCTCCCTTCACTCGGCTTCATTCTCCCTCCTGCCGCCCTGTAAAGAGGTGCCTTCTGCCTTGATTTTAAGTTCCCTAAGGCCTCCCCAGCCATGTGGAACTGTGAGTCAACTAAACCTCTTTTCTTTATAAATTACCCAGTCTCGGATATTTCTTCATAGCAGCGTGAGAACGGACTAATACGCTTTCCTAAATGGCGTTTATGGAATAATTTCATGTCTTTGGTATAATATTGGCACCAGCAAGAAAAGGAGGCTGGATGATAGGCAAGGGAAAATGTATAGCTAGTAAGAAGAGAAGAGAAGAGAAGGAAAAAGAAATAGGACTAAATGAGTTCAATCCTTAAACAGTATGATAATTTTTAGGGTGGTTTCACAAAAAATGGAAGGTAGCTCCAGAAGAACAGGTAACATAAGTCCCAGTTCAAAAATCAATGGTAATGAACGTCTGCTTCTGGAAAGATGGAGAAGATGTATTTATCCCTATTCTTCCTACTAAGTATACCTAAAAACCCTTGATATTATATATAAAACATAACAGCAGACTATCTGTTGTCTCATTTACCTCAGACTGGATGTGGAGAGCCAGAACCTGGAAATGCCAATAGGCACAGACAAAAAGCCCCGAGAGGAGCCTGCCCTCTAGTCAATAAGCCAAGAGGACAGAAAACTTTCAGACAATAACTCTCCTACTCCAGCCAAATACCACACAGAAAAATCTGCAGCCCCACCCACACCAGCAAAGGCAGAGTGGGGAATCAAGACTTCTACCCTCACCAGGCTACAAGAGGTCCCAAATTCCCCAGCAGCGTGGCAACTGAGAAGACTGAGTGGGGAGTCAGGACTTTCATCCCCACTGAGCTGTAGAGAGGCCTACTCCCCTGCAGTGTCAGTGGAGACTAGGCAGGGAGCCCGCACCTCACCTCCACCGAGGAGAAATGCAGTGTCCCTGCCTTTCTTTGATGGGAGTGTGTCAGTGGAAGCCTGATGGAGTCAGGATTTTCCCCACTGTTCAGCAAGCCACCCCCTCACAGTGTCAGTGTAGGCCACAGAACTGAAGATGTCAATACCCTTCTCTCAACAATAGGACTAGACCAAGAATCAGCAAGGATATAGAAGAACTCAACAACACCATCACAACAGACTTTATAGAACACACCACCCAGAAAAAGCAAAATAGATCATCACTGGCCATCAGAGAAATGCTAATCAAAACCACAATGAGATACCATCTCACACCAGTTAGAATGGCAATCATTAAAAAGTCAGGAAACAACAGGTGCTGGAGAGGATGTGGAGAAATAGGAACACTTTTACACTGTTGGTGGGACTGTAAACTAGTTCAACCATTGTGGAAGACAGTGTGGCAATTCCTCAAGGATCTAGAACTAGAAATACCATTTGACCCAGCAATCCCATTACTGGGTATATACCCAAAGGATTATAAATCATGCTGTTATAAAGACACATGCACACGTATGTTTATTCACAATAGCAAAGACTTGGAACCAACCCAAATGTCCATCAATAATAGACTGGATAAAGAAAATGTGGCACATATACACCATGGAATACTATGCAGCCGTAAAAAAGGATGAGTTCATGTTCTTTGTAGGGACATGGATGAGGCTGGAAACCATCATTCTCAGCAAACTATCGCAAGGACAGAAAACCAAACACTGCATGTTCTCACTCATAGGAGGGAATTGAACAATGAGAACATTTGGACACAGGAAGGGGAACATCACACACCAGGGCCTGTTGTGGGGTAGGGGGACGGGGGAGGGATAACATTAGGAGATACACCTAATGTAAATGATGAGTTAATGGGTACAGCACATCAACATGGCACATGTATACATATGTAACAAACCTGAATGTTGTGCACATGTACCCTAGAACTTAAAGTAACTTTTCAAGCAAACACAGAATATATACCAAGATAGACTGTGCCTTGAACCGTAAAACAAACCTCAAATTTGAAAGAACTGAAATCATACATTTTCTCTAATCACAATGAAAGTTAACTAGAAATCAGTAACAGAAAGATAACAGAAAATTTTCTAAACACTCAGAAACTAAACAATATTCTTCTCAATAATCCATGACTCAAAGGTAAGTCCCAAGGGGGGAAAAAAAAACAACAACAAACTGAACTATTGAATGAAAATTCAGTTAAGAGATTTTTCTTTAAGAAAATTGAATTTGTAATTTAATAACTCCCCCAAAAATCTACAAGTCCAGATGGTTTCACTGGAAAATTCTACCAAATTTTTAAAGCAGAATTAACAGCAATTTTATGCAAACTCTTCCAGAAAATAGGAGGGCACATTCCCAAGTCATTTTATGAAACTAGTATTACTTTGATACCAAAACTGGAATACCACAAAAATGAAAACTACAGACCAATAGCCCTCATGACACTAGATAAAATTCTTAACAAAGTCTCAAGAAATCTACAAGAACACTCCTAGAACTATTAAGTTAGTTCAGCAAGACTGTAGGATACAAGATCAAAATACAAAATCTACTGTATTTGTATATACATTTGGCCCTCTGCATCTAAAGGGGATTGGTTTCAGGACTCCCTGTGGATGCCTGAATCCGAAAATAGTACTGAACCCAACTGCCATCAATTGGAGCATGCTTCTGATCACGTCTTCCACTCACAAATTTAATGCCTTTTCCATCTTAACTAAGATCTCATCATGCACTATGACCATAACTTTTGTAATGTAAGGTATGATAGCAAAACTAACAGGACTTTTTTTTCCTTCTTCACAATTTCACAGAGGCAATTTCCCTTCTTACTGTAGAACTTTACAACCTCAGCATATGATGTTTTTCTTTCCTCATTAAGTCAAGAACTTTCACCTTTTCACTTAAAGGAACCATTTTTACAGCTTCTCTTTGGCATATCCAAATTGCCAGCATCACAACTCTTGTGCTGTGGGGCCATGATTAAGTAAATAAAGGTTACTACAATATAAGCACTGCAATAATGCTACAGTTTATCTGAAAACCTAGACAGCTACTAAGTGACTAACAGACAGGTAGTGTATACAGCATGGATACATTGGACAAAGAAATGATTCAGGTCCCAGGTGGGGCAGAGCAGGATGAAGCAGGATGGCTCAAGATTTCATCATGCTACTCAGGACAGAACCTAATTTAAAACTTATAAATTGTTGATTTCTGGAATTTTCCATTTAGTATTTTCAGACCATGACTGGCCACAGGTAACTAAAACTGCAGAAAGCAAAACTACAGATAAGAGGGCCGACTGTACATGACCTGTATGCTGTAGAAAGAAATAAAAGACAATCTAAATTAAGTGGAGTGACATGCCACGTTCACGGACAAAAAAGACTAATGGCCACAAAAACCAATAATCAATTCAGGAAGGATCATCAACACTAAAGCCATTGAACATAGCTGAGGAAAAGATACTTGCACAGCCTCATAGAATCACCTCACAAATTAGTTATAAATTACAAAAAGGAAAGATACCTTTACAATGCAAAGATCTGGAGGTCACCATCTTTTTTTTCTCCCTTTGGTAGAGACTAGGTCTCACTTTGTTGCCCAAGCTGATCTCAAACTCTGGCTTCAAGCAATCCTCCCGCCTCCCAAAGTGCTGGGATGACAGGCATGAACCACCGCACCAGGCCACCATCTTAACCCAAACTTATAAACTTAAACGTACAATCACCAATAAGTAGACAAACTGACATTATATATATCCTGATATGATGCAGTAGGAAATACACAACATTGCCTATGTAGTATTCTCACTAAAAATGTTTAACCTGAACAAAAATAATCAGATATCCAGAATGTAGGACATTCTACAAGTTAACAGTAGTCATCCAAAACAAACAAAAAAAATCAGTCATAAAAAGCAAAAGAAAGTGGGGTTCATTATAAATTAAAAAAGGGTAGAGACATAAGTAAACGCAATTCGTGATCCTCAACTGGATCTGGGATTGAAAGGAGGAGAATAATAGCCCTAAGAGACATTTTTTGGTACAACTCCATAAATCAGAATATGGACAATATAGTGGGTGATATTAATGAATTACTGTACACTTCCTTTTTTTTTTTTTTTGAGATGGAGTCTTGCTCTGTCACCCAGGCTGGAGCACAGTGGCGTGATCTCGGTTCACTGCAACCTCCGCCTCCTGAGTTCAAGTGATTTTCCTGCCTCAGCCTCCCGAGTAGCTGGGACTACAGGTGCGTGCCACCATGCCTGGCTAATTTTTTGTATTTTTAGTAGAGATGGGGTGTTACCATGTTAGCCAGGATGGTCTCGATCTCCTGACCTCGTGATCCACCCACCTCGGCCTCCCAAAGTGCTGGGATTACAGGCATGAGCCACCACGCCCGGTGTCTTTACACTTCTTAGGTATAATAAAAGTTTTATAGTTATGTCATTCATAGAAGATTCATGTTGAGGTTTTAGGGGTGAAGTGTCATAGTGTCTGCAATTCAATTCCAAACAGCTCAGCAAAACAAACTGTATATAGGTAGACCTAGATATACCTATAGATGCAGATACAGTAAAACAAATGTAGTTAAAACTATTTAACTGGGCTGGGTGCAGTGGCTCACACCTGTAATCTCAGCACTTTGGGAGGCTGAGGCGGGTGGATCACCTGAGGTTGAGAGTTCGAGACCAGCCTGGCCAACATGGCAAAACCCCATCTCTGCTAAAAATACAAAAATTAGCCAAGAGTGGTGGCGTGTGCCTGTAATCCCAGCAACTCGGGAGGCCGAGACAAGAGAATCGCTTGAACCCAGGAGGCAGAGGTTACAGTAGGCCGAGATCACGCCACTGCACTCCAGTCTGGGTGACAGAGCAAGACTGTCTTAAAAAAAAAAAAATTAACTGAAAAAACTAAATTAAAAGTGTATTTTATAATCTTAGTCTTTTAACTTTTCTGCAGATGAGAAAAGAAAAATTTTAAGTAAAAATCTGGGGAAAATTTAAGCTAACATGCTAACATTTGGCAATTCTATAAAATATTAAAATGTGCATACCATGTCACTTCTCTAAATCTCCCCTAAAGAAACACTCACCTATATGCACAAGAAAGAATACATAAAGGTAATGACCTGTATGCAATTACATGTGATTATATTACACAAAATTGTGACCTCTGTCTTGAAAAAAAACTGATCTCCACTACTGGCTTTGATGAAGCAGGCAGCCCTGTTGGGAGGCCACATGGCAAGAAACTGAAAGCAGGTCTAGCAGCTAAGGACAGCCTACAGTTAACAGTATGCAAGTAAAACCCTCAGTCACAAAAACTCAGCCACAAGAAAATGAATTCTGCCAACAACCACACATGAGCTTGAAAGTGGATTATTTTCCAGTCAAGCTTCAGGTGAGACAGCAGCCCTAGCCAACACCTTGACTGCAACCCTGTGAGACCCTAAGCAGAGAACCCAGCTAAGCCATGCCTGGACTCCTGACCCACAGAAACTATGAGATAATGAATTTGTACTGTCTTAAGCCACTAAGTTTGTGGTAACATTGTTATGCAGCATAAGAAAACTAATATAGCACAGATAGCCTATCAATGATAGACTGGATAAAGAAAATGTAGTACATATACACCATGGAATACTATACAGCCATAAAAAAGAAAAAGATCATGTCCTTTGCAGAGACATGGATAAAGCTGGAAGCCATTATTCTTAGCAAACTAATGCAGGAACAGAAAACCAAACACCACATGTTCTCACTTATAAGTGAGAGCTGAACAATGAGAACACAGGACACAGGGAGGGGAACAACACACACCAGGGCCTGTCAGGGAGGGTGGTGGGGGTGGAGAGCTTTAGGAAAAAGAGCTAATGTGTACTAGGCTTAATACCTAGGTGATGTGTTGATAGGTGCAGCAAACCACTATGGCGCACGTTTACCTATATAACAAACCTACACATCCTGCACAGGTACCCTAGAACTTAAAAAATAAAATAAAATAAAATAAAAAAGAAGAAGAAAAAAAAGTTAGTAATATAAGTATTCAGCACTGTGCCTGGTACCTCGAAAATGCCTCTTAAAGATGAACCTCTTTCTATTTGGTTAAAATAAAGATAATTTACTGGTTATAATTTTTTAAAAAGGAAAACTAATATAGTAGAGATAAATGAGTATTCAAATATTCAAACACGGATGCACATAAAAAACACAACAAAAACATTGTAAACAATGTAAATACCTATCTTTAAAAGACCAGACAAGTGAAATGGCAGAGAGAAAAAACAAAGTAAATAGTTAAGTGATAGATGGTGGCCATTTGAAAAACTGACAGCTGAAAGAGTTAGCTGAGTAAAGTGAATGGTTTCTGAAGGAAATATGTTAACATTTGGTTTGTATAAAAAAAGTTACAAAAATTTATGATTTAATGTACTTTGCTCACCCAACTCATAACTTGAAGAAATCTCTGTGGATAGAACACATTTTCCATATCCAGTAAAGTGAGATAAGACTGAACTGCATAGAGTCTTAATTGCTGATCTTCTGTTTCATCATCAAAACCTACAAAGAAATTGATACACCATTTTAATTTCTACAAATTTATCTAAGGACTCTGTAATAAAAACATTTAACTTTAAAATGTTTACTTTACAGAATATAATAGTCTACCAACCTTCCGCTAGTAGTCTCAGAAAGTTATTGGGAATATCAGGATGCATTACATCTCCTCCTACTGAAAACACAGCATTCATTGTCTGAATAAACCATGCATTATCAGGAGCATATGTGTCCACAGTGTTAAGAACAAGTACACTTCCAAACGCTACTTATTAAAATTACCCTTCTGTAGCAACCTTTTAAAAAATAACCCCAATTCATCCTAGTATGGCATTTTTACCTTTAACCTCTGCCATAAATTGTTCTGTATCCCAGTTTTATGTAAAATAGGTACTCAGTAGAAGCTTATTTAATAAACTTAATAAACTGAGTTGATGTCACTTTGGCACCACACTTGCACAAAACAGTCATCCAATAAATAAATGTGAAATAACTGAAAGAAACAAACCAGCTAACTAGATGCAAATAAAGGAAAATTATATTCTTCAAAGAAGAATATAATTCACTTCAAAGAAGCTAAATATTGTAGTATGTCTACTTGAACAAATTGTTTAGCATCTTTTCTTTTCTTCCTTTTTTTATTTTTTTGAGACAGAATCTTGCTCTGTCGCCCAGGCTGGAGTGCAGTGGTGTGATCTCGGCTCACTGTGACCTCCGCCTCCTGGGTTCAAGCAATTCTCCTGCCTCAGCCTCCCGAGTAGCTGGGACTACAGGTGCACACAACCACGCCCGGCTAATTTTTTTTGTATTTTAGTAGAGATAGGGTTTCACTGTGTTGCCCAGGCTGGTCGCGAACTCCTGAGCTCAGGCAATCCTCCGCCTCCGCCTCCCAAAATGCTGTGATAAAAGGTGTTTAGCCTCTTTTCTAATCTGTTCCTCATCAGTTCTAAAGTTCTATCATTCTGTTGGCCAGAGCTACAGCACTGACTAGGACAAAACTACACTTAAGCAATTTCCAATATAATTTCATTAACAGCATTCACTCACTCTTTTTTATATTAAACTTTTTTTTTTTTTTTTTTTTTTGGAGATGGAGTTTCGCTCTTGCTGCCCAGGCTGGAGTGCAGTGGTGCAATCTCAGCTCACCACAACCTCCGCCTCCCAGGTTCAAGCGATTCTTCTGCCTCAGCCTCCCTAGTAGCTGGGATTACAGGCATGTGCCACCACGCCTGGCTAATTTTGTATTTTTAGTAGAGACAGGGTTTCTCCATGTTGGTCAGGCTGGTCTCAAACTCCCGACCTCAAGTGATCCGCCCGCCTCGGCCTCTCAAAGTGCTGGGATTACAGGCGTGACCCACCGCGCCCGGCCTAAACAGTAACATTTTTTAATGAATGGAATATCCTTATGACCTGTAAAGTTCTTCTGACTTTTAAGAAACAAACATGAAGAAGAATAACATGTTAATAGAGTTCCCAACTACTTAATTGTGACAATTTCCAGCATAAAACAATAAAGGATAAGCTTTAGCATCCTGACCACTCCCACACACCCTCCACTTTCCCCAAAAAGCAAGAACTTTCACTCAGAAAAGAAATCAAGATAGAAGGCCGGGCGCAGTGGCTCAAGCCTGTAATCCCAGCACTTTGGGAGGCCGAGGCGGGCGGATCACGAGGTCAGGAGATCGAGACCATCCTGGCTAACACGGTGAAACCCTGTCTCTACTAAAAATACAAAAAATTAGCCAGGCGTGGTGGCGGGCGCCTGTGGTCCCAGCTACTCCGGAGGCTGAGGCAGGAGAATGGCGTGAACCCGGGAGGCGGAGCTTGCAGTGAGCCGAGATTGCGCCACTGCACTCCAGCCTGGGGGACAGAGCAAGACTCCGTCTCAAAAAAAAAAAAAAAAAAAAAAAAAGAAATCAAGATAGAAGTTAGAAGTAGAGACGAGGCAGGACTGAAAGAGGAATAAAGAGGATAAAGGTTCCTCTATCTTCCTGCTCAACATACTGACTACATGAATAAAAGAAACCAGTAAAAAAAAAAAAAAAAAAAAAAAAAAAGCCATCTCCTAAGAGGTCTACACAAATCCCTTTTTCTGACAAAAAATCAGGAATAAAAAGTATTGCTAGGTCTCTGAACTCAACTTGCAAGTGACCATATCTATATCAATCATCTTAAAGTCACTGTGTAACTAACTATTTTAAGACTCATGGTCCAAATAAAAGGATATTTCTCAGCCAGCTCTGCTATTTTGCCAACCAAATTGACGATGACATACTCTTCTTTGCTCTGATGTAAATATTCAAGCATTTTCTGGACAATAACTGTTACATTCTGTGCATTAGTAATTCTGTAAAGAAGTTCCAGAGTCTATTTAAAGAAAAGAAATTAAAAACAATATTATAAAACTATGCATAACACCAATGAGTACAGTAACATAAAGGTTGACCATACAGTTGATTCTTCTACTTTTATGGAGATCTACTGGGTAGTCAGTTAACAGGTAAGAAATGCAAATTTTAATGAAAAGCTTAAGAAAGGTAAAACTATTGTCAAAAAATGAATTATGGTCAATTCCAATGTCTATAAGCTTTCTACTGAGATAACCACAATCTGACATCTCTACATGACAGAACACTTAGAGACTAAAAAGTTAAAATACAATAGATATGTATTTTCTAAAAACATAACAGCCCTTAAATATACATTACCTACAGCTATGAGTGTATATATATGCAGGTGTATGTATGTGTGTGTAAGTCTAGTCTTGGAAACTATTTCCCCACGCTACAGAAGACAGCAGACTATTTCCCAAACAACAGAAGATACCACTTGAGTGGGTTAGGTAATTGAAGGCAAACAGGTTTTGTTTGGATGGACAAAGACTGGTGGCTCAAATGCTTCAAAGCCTAGCAACGCCTAGGTTCAAAATCTCAGTCATCAAGGAAGAACTGTTTTATAGCTACTTTTTTTTTTAAGACAGGGTCTTGCTCTGTCACCCAGGCTGGAGTGCAGTGGTGCAATCTCAGCTCAATGCAACCTCCACCTCCTGTGCTCAAGCAATCCTCCCACCTCAGCCTTCCAAACAGGTGGGACTACAGGCACGTGCCACCATGCGCAGCTAATTTTTTGGTATTTTATAGAGATGGGGTTCGACTATGTTGCCAGGCTGGTCTTGAACTCCTGGGCTCAAGTGATCCTCCCACCTTGGCCTCCCAAAGTGTTGGGATTACAGGCATGAGCCACTGTGACTGGCCTGTAGCTACTTTCCTTTTTTTTTTTTTTTTTCTTGAGATGGAGTCTTGCTCTGTAGCCCAGGCTAGAGTGCAGTGGCATGATCTCAGCTTGCCACCAAGCCTGGCTAATTTTTGTATTTTTAGTAGAGATGGGGTTTCATCATGTTGGGCAGGCTGGTCTCGAACTCCTGACCTCAGGTGATCCACCCGCCTCGGCCTCCCAAAGTGCTGGGATTACAGGTGTGAGCCACAGCACCCGGCTGCTACAGCTACTTTCTAAGTGCTGAGGAATATACCTCTTGCTGCTTCAAATAAGATGAAGGAAGACCAATACCAGAGTAAGCTCCCATTTGCATGGCTTTCCACAGCTCTAGATTAAAGTTTTAAAAATATAAGTCTCAGAAATCAATATGAGAAATACTGAGAAAGCATCATTTATTGGTGTTTTAGGATCAGCAATATTAGCTGCAAGATAATTTCCACATATTTGTCAAACTTGCTCAATATATTTAGGGTTCTAATTTTTCAATCCTTACAGCCAGGACTTCAAGCACAAAGGATAACATATTTTGAAAGATTTTTTTTTTCAACGCTGAAAGGAAGTTTTATTATCTTAACTTGACCCAAATTATAATATTATTTATAAAAGTTATATAAATGCAGGCTGATTGTTTTGTAAGAGTCAAAAAGCCAAATGTAAGTAAAGCATTAGAAATACATTCAGTTATAAAAAGTTGACATTCTTCTAAATGTTATGTGGAATCATAGCAAGAAACATCATTGTAATCATTATTCAAAGTAATGTTAAAGATAACATAAGAGACGTTTGGTCTTAAATGTCAGTTTGAATGTGCAGTGTCTACAATAATAGATCAGAGAGAAAGTAAGTATATCTGTAATTAAAACAGGAAAAAATGAGTTAGTTGCAAATACTGTATTCTTCAATAAAAGAACACAGATTAAGGATAAAACAGTTAGATAGTCTTTATCAACTGGGCCACCTTTAAGGATCATTTTTCAGGGTAGCTAAAAGGAGCAACAATAAAGCTCTACACATGTAACTAAAATGTAGGTAATTAATCTAGTCCCAGCACTTTTATTTGTAGAGTTCTCAAATCAAAAGTAACAAATAATTATACATCAGAATTGTTAGGAATACCAATTATTTTACAACTGCCCCTATGTGTTTCTTCTTCTCTGACACAATTGGCACAGATCCAGGCTTGCTGTGTTTAATACGATTCACTTCCTGTCTTCGACAAGCTTCTTTCATGATGCGCTGTTCCTGAATCTGGCTGTAGATAGATTTTGGTAGATGTCCATGACAAGCTATACATTTTATATGAGGATGATGCTGAAATTTCTCCTTCAATTTCTAGTTATAATCCTCGGCTTTTTCTCGTGATGTAAGCACACCAAACTTTTCAGAAGCATTAGCTTTCCATAGGCAAACGTTCATTTCATCAGATCCACACATAATATACTTGTTGTCAGAAGTCCATTTTACACAGATAACATGTTGCATTCACTTTGTGTGATATACCTCCCTGCTTCGATTTTTGTCTATAGGAAAGATTCAAACAGCTTTATCGAAACTAGCAGACAGAAACTCTTCCCCAGTGGGAGGGTAATCCACGTCAGGCACTGCAGATACATGATCCACATGGAACATTACAGGAGTGTCCAGTGCACACATATCAAAAGTATGTAAGTTATAATCTTCATTTGCTGACGTAAAAATGAAAGCTTTCATAGGGTTCCAACAGATTGTATTTGTTCTCATATCTAAGATAACCTTTTTCAAAGGAGTAGCTTGCCTCATGTCATACAGTACTATACTCCTATCAGACGCAAAACTTCCCAAGAGAAATGTCTCAATTGAGTTAAATTTAACACTACTTACACTGTCAAATCCCCAGGTCATTGAACATATAGGATTAATTCTTTGTTCATCCCAAATGTCTACTTGCTGTCCACATGTGGCAAAAACAGCTTCTTTCCAGTGATGATCAACCCCAGTATACACTGTCTTTCCTAATGCTGTATGTAATGGCTCTTCCTCATCTCCATAGCCTGGCCCATCCATTTTCCATTGTTTCACAGTTTTGTCACCACCAACAGTGAAAAAAGAAGTCCCACAAAAGTGAGTACATATTCCTTACACAAAGCCTTCATGTGCTTGTATTGTAGGGATACATTTCTGTTGAGTCAGGTTCCAAATTCTAACTTCTCCATCACATGCCCGAGAAAGGACAGCAGCCAGGTTCTTTGGATGCTTTGCCAAGCAACTTACTCCATCTTGGTGACCATCCAGCAAAGCAAGGAATGGTTTTGCAAATACTCATTCCATTTTGGTAGCATTTAAAGCTCTTACATATATTCTCATGGGACCTCAAAAGGATGTAAGGTAGGATCATAGTTTCTTGGAACTCTCTGTAAGTCCAACTTGGTTTCACGGACATAACTGTCCGGATTCTGGCTCAGTATCTTCATCCTCATCTTGGTTGCTCTTCTGGCCGGACTCCACAAGCTCTTCGCTATGAGTTCTGTCCACTGCCCGATTTTTTTTAACTGTTTTAGTTAATGTGTAATACCACTTAAATCTAAAACTACATAGGCCACCCCATCAATAGCTTTCAATTCATGGAGCTGCTTCAGACATGCTCCCTGTGGACTCCAAATCATGTTATATCGTTTTAGATAACATACATCAAATTTATTTCCTATTCTAAGACCATGAAATATGGCATTTCCAGAACTGAATGGGGTATAGTGTTACAAACTGTATTGCCAGAGATCTTTTCTGTTCAGATTTGGTAGCTCCTTTTCACCTTCTCTCCTCCTGTATATGAGAGAGGTAATAAAACCCGGTAAAAGGGAATCCTACCCCAAGCTACAGATTAACAAACATCCAAGGACCAAAGTTCTCACCATATCATTTGATAGAGGTTAGAAGTGACAATAGCATTGAGGAGATGGTACTTTAGTGCCTTCTTTGGGCACCAAGGATATTCAGTATCTCCTCAAAGAATTCAAATCACTTTTCTCCCTGCAGGTAAGGGACCAAACAGATCAACCTTCATAATTTTAAAAGTCACCTATTTTCCCTTTGACTCTCATTTTTAAGTGAAAGGATAATTATTAAATACAATAATATTATAAACCCCCTATCTGTGGTTTTGCTTCCCATGGCTTCAGTTACCCACAGTCAAACCAAGTCCAAAAAATATTAAATGGAAAATTCCAGAAATCAATAATTCATAAGTTTTAAATTGCATGTCTTTCTGAGTAGCATAATAAAATCTTGCACCATCTTACTCCATCTGGGACATGAATCATCCCTTTGTACCCACACCGTATATGCTACCAGCCCATTAGTCATAAAGTAGCCATCTTGGTTATCAGATTGAAAATATATAAATATATACATGGTTCAATACCATCTGCGGTTTCAGGCATCTACTCGGGGTATTAGAACATATTTCCATAAATAAGTGGGGACTACCATATAGCAATAAGAAAAAACTGTACCTAAGTCAACTTTGTTCAACTTAGTACTCAACTATACAAAGCAAATGCATACTCTGTATCTGTTAAAGTAGAAGGGCTGTATAATTATTTGTTACTGTCTCTTGGAGCCTTCTTATTTTTCTAGGATGTCTACACACAGAAATTAGTACATCTGCAAACTGCCCAGATCCAAGGCATGTAACAATTTTCAGACTACTAAAAATATGAAATAAATAAATATATATGAAGGCAAATTTTTTTTAAAATGTGTTTCAAAAATGCCTTTTAAAATTTAAAATTTGTAATCTTCAAAAATTATAGTTGTTTAATGTAATAGTGTTCTCTCAATAAACTCTCCTATTCTTAGCTCATTGCTTTTAAGATATTTAGATGTTTAGTAGATTCTCTTTTTTTAAGAATGTAATCATGTCCTTTGCAGCAACATGGATGCAGCTGGAAGCCATTATCCTAAGTGAATTAATGCAAAAACAGAAAATCAAATATCACTTGTTCTCACTTATAAGTGGGAGCTAAACAATGGGTACACATGGACATAACGATGAAACAATAGACACTGGGGACTCCAAAAGCAGGCAGGGAGGGCAGGAGGGGAAAGGAATGAGTTGAAAAATTACCTACACAGTACTATGTTCACTATTTGGGTGATGGGTTCAAAAGACGCCCGAATCTCAGCATTACACAAAATGTCCATGTAATAACCCACACATGTATCCTCTGAATCTAAATTTTAAAAATTCTTTTTAAATCTTTGCTATTTTTATAAATAGAATTTTTTACTTTTAACTAGGTCACATATACCATTTTAAATGAAGATATTGAATGATTTCTTCCATAAGAATTAAAAGAAATATTTATATAGACACCAAGTAGACATTGAAGCAAATTTACAAAAAGAAAAAGTTGGAAAGAAGTTAAGTATATTATTATTATGTGACATATATAATTATATATATGTAATAAACTTAAGTAATATTAAAGTAACATATAGTATATGCTATGTATATGTTATATATAATATACAGACATATATGATGATGATATTATTGAGCCTTTCCTTCCAAGAAGTTCAAATCATTTTATGAATATCTTCATTAATTCTTTCAATACTTCTATCTATTTGGTAGGAAATTAATTTTATAGATATAAAAGAGAATAATGAGAAATCATTAATTAACATCAACTGCATCTTAAATTGTACAGTAACAGGAAATTGTACTAATAGGAAGACCTGGGACAGAATTCAGGTCTCCTATTGGTACGATGCTCAGATCGAAATTATATTAATGAACCCACACAGATGACTGAAACTAATTCCTTCAACTCGTAATTTAAAAACATTCCTGTGGACACTGACAGTACTTTTTAGAAGTTACTTAAACTTTAGTAAAAATAAATAAGCCAGGCACAGTGGCTCACACCTGTAATCCCAGCACTTTGGAGGCCGAGGCAGGCAGATCACTTGAGGTCAGGATTTCAGGATCGGCCTGGCCAATATGGTGAAACCCCGTTTCTACTAAAAACACAAAAATTAGGCATGCGTGGTGGCACACACCTATAATCCCAGCTACTCAGGAGGCTGAGGCACGAGAATCACTTGAACCTGGGAGGTGGAGGTTGCAGTGAGCTGAGGTCGTGCAACTACACCACAGCCTGGGTGACAGAGTGAGATTCTGTCTCAAAATAGAAAACAAAAAAAAAATTAAATGCATCCAAAAGTTAAAATATACACACAAGCAAACATATACACTGCCCACCACTTTAATCTCTCTATAGAATGCTAACAAAATTTTTAAAAATTTTAACACTTCACATATACTATTCAAAATACCAGTTTACCTCTCTTTTAATAATGGGATCAGGATGATCTAAACATTCAATTATTGTCATCTGGTGTTGAAGAGCCAGAGTAGGATCCTGTTGGATAACATAGGTAAGAGCCTTCAGTCCTAGGAACAAAAACACATTATACAAAGTGAATTGAAACAAATACACAGCAAATTTCAAAAGCTATCTCTGTAATTTCTGTCAAAAGAACCAATCATCTTACCTAAATATTTTAGATTTATTTTAGGTGACAGAACAAATTTTCCAATGCACTTGGCAGCCTTCTCAAGTAATTCCGATTTAGGATAAATAGAATAGACTGTATGCACACATTCAAACAAAATAGCTAGAAAAATAAAAATAAAAATGGCAGGTATCATGGTAAGGTATAACAAAAGAATGTATTTGTGTAGAACTTGTAATAAAACTAATTGGAAAGTCCATTTTAGTCAGAAATCTTATTTATGGACTTTTCACAGAAACAAACACTACTATTTTCAGGCTTACCCAGTTACTAGGATTAGGTTACCACAATATGATGTTTAAAAAATTTTATTTACTGGTAATAATTATGCACTTATTAATGGAACAAGTATTTACTGAACAGCTCCTATGTGCCAGGCATGGTTTCAGTACTATGAATATAGCAGTGAACAAAACAGATGGAAAAAAACATCCTGCCCTCAAGGAGCTCACATTCTAATGGAAACATCAATAACATATTCATTATTCCTATATAAAAAGATATTTCCCACACTTTTAATGCTTTAAAATGGTTTATTCTCAAATAGTTTTGACCACTTACATGCCAAAATTGTGTATGTAGTTTATTTCAACATAATCATTTTATAGGATGATCCAGTATTTATTTCAAAGATACAATCCCTACTCATAAATCTTCAAACTATTCTTTAAAATAACCTCAAAGCATATAAAATAATCTACTGGACATCTTGATAGCATTGAAATTTTATTTTCTGATACAGTTGAAAGTCTCATCACTATGACAGATGATCAAAGTGAATGATCAAAATGGACACTAAAGGTTTTTTCAAATTATTTGAAAAAGCATGAGTCAAGCAGTTGGAGCTTTGCCATGGTAAAGAAAAATCACTGAAAGGACATTAAGTCTTATATGTTCTATGGAATCACAGTATCAGAAGTGTGACACAGTGAAGGTACAGAATCAACACTTAAAAACTGTTCTAGTACAAGCTGAAGTATATCAAGCGTCCTGATACAGTCACTTCTTCTCTATTTCCAAAAGCTTAAAACATAACCAGGCATTCTCTTTATGTACAAAATATATTCTGAATATTCAGCTAGCTATGTTTTACACTATGTTGCCTATCAATTAATGCACAAATAAATTTTGTGGAAAAAACTTCTATAAACCTCTGCCTTTTTCTCAAATTTACATGGAAAGAAAAGACAAAAAAAAAATTTAAAACCTCTTCCATAACAGAGACAGAAAAAAAAAGAAATCAGAAATATTAATTTTTCTTTAAGAAAGGAACTGACTGAGATCGAGACCACGGTGAAACCCCGTCTCTACTAAAAATACAAAAAAAAATTAGCCAGGCGTGGTGGCGGGCACCCGTATTCCCAGCTACTTGGGAGGCTAAGGCAGAATGGCGTGAACCCGGGAGGCGGAGCTTGCAGTGAGCCGAGATTGCGCCACTGCACTCCAGCCTGGGCGACAGAGCGAGACTCCGTCTCAAAAAAAAAAAAAAAAAGAAAGGAACTGACTTTAAACGAAAACTACAGAGTAAGTTAGCTGAACCTAAAGAGACTTTGTATATTCAGATGCTATGCTATAAAATATCTTTACTCTGTGCTGTGAAAAAAGTTGGCTTTATGATTCATGAACTAGACAAACTGAACAAAGAGGACCTTAGTCAATCGACTAATAAGATAAGGCAGGAATGGAGAAACTGCCACTAAATCCAGCCTTCAGCCTATTTTTAAATTGCCAATAAATCCAGCCTTCAGCCTATTTTTATAGGCCTGTGAACTAAAGAATGATTTTTACATTTTTAAAAGGCTGTAAAAAAACAAAACAAAAAACAAAGGAGAATATGCAACAGAAACCTCCATGACCTGCGAAGCCTAAAATATTTACTATCCGGCCCTCTTTTCAGAAAAAGTTTGCTGAACTGTGAACTACCATGATAGTCCTAAGATTTCAAATGATGATATTCCATTTTCCATCATAACTGACACATTTTTCATTACAGCTTCCTACCATTAAGAACTCTCTTGCTATTAAATTGTTTTACTAACAAAAGCCTGTCATTACCCATCCAAAATTTAAACGTTTATATTTAGATGCTCATAATGTTTCTGGGATGCCAATATGGGAAAAAAATAATAGTTCAAAAACTGCACTAATTTTTAGTCTCCTTAGGCATAATTGAGATGAAAATGAATTTAACGGATTTTTAAATTATTTTCTCACCTAGAGCTAAGTCATTTTATTCTCCAACTCTACAAATATCTGAGTATAAGTTCATAACTGAAAAAGCAGCCACTCTGCTGTCTCCTCTCTGTGGTGGTGAAGTAAAATACAACTGAGAATTTCTTTTTTTTTTTTTTGAGATGCAGTCTGCAACCTCCACCCCCCAGGTTCAAGTGATTCTCCTGCCTTGGCCTCCCAAGTAGCTGGCAGTACAAGCGTGCACCACCATGTCCAGCTAATTTTTGTATTTTTAGTAGAGACAAGGTTTCACCATGTTGGCCAGGCTGGTTTTGAACTCCTGACCTCAAGTGATCTGCCCAACTCAGCCTCCCAAAGTGCTGGGATTACAGGCATGAGCCACCGCGCCCGGCCACAACTGAGGGTTTCTAAACTTAAAAATACAACATGGAACTTGGTTACTCTTCAGTACTCTTGGTTACTCTCTTAGTACTAATTAAAATACTACAAAGTATATATTACTAAACTAAAAATTAATAATGTTCTACCATTCATGACACTGCAGTTTCATCATAGATATTTTGGGTTGGATTATGTATGCTCAAACAAAATGTGAAGTTCTTCTGACACCTTATCCCTCAGAATAGAGTTTACTCTCACTTTAATTAAGTTAAATAAGTATCTACTGGCATTATTCTGGCAGGAGAGAGGGGGTATCACCCAATGGGAATAGAATCCAGGCTCTCTACTCTGTCTCCTTTGATACCTGGGGATGGAGAGGCTCCTGATTATTGTTGGAGGGAGTATCAACTGATTCTACCCTGCCTAGGAGAGAGAGGGGTACCTCATTACTGCTTCCTTTGTGGCCTCCAGTGACACTATGAGGGAGTGGTCTCATTATCGCTGATCAGGAGTGGAAGTTCTGACTGTCCACCAGGATTTCTCTAACACCCATGCCTCCGAACCCTGGCCACAAAGAGGGGAGAAGTACCTCATTACTCCCTACTCCCAGATGGGAAAAATCCAGACTTCCCAAGTCACCTCCACTGACTGTGTAAGGAAGGGGCCTTCCTTATCACCTGGCATCAATGAAATTCCAGCTGCCTCTTGGGCTTCTGTCACCACTCCAGTGGGGGGTCAGGGAGGGTGTGTTGGGGCACCTCATTATACCTGGTGATGATGGAAATCTTGGCTTTTTCCTCAGCCTTTGCTGGAGGGGATGGGTCCACAGTTTTTTCCTGTGCTTGGATGGAATAGAGGGGTTATCGTCTAAAAGTTTTCTACCCTGCTAGTTTCCCTCTTCTTCTTGGTCCTTTGGTGAGAGAGGGCAGGCTTTTCTGGGGGTGTTTTTGTCTGTGTCTGTTGGCATTTCCAGACTGCTGGCTCTTCAGTACCCAGTCTGGGGTACCCGAGGCAAAAAGAATACCCAGGGTATGCACCACCGTGTCTGTTTCTTTCCTTGTGTCCTGAGGTCTCTAACCAGCCTGACTTGTTCTCCACCCTCCTGAGTCTTATGTTTCCTACACATAGTATCCAAGGGTTTTAGGTGTAGTGAGAAAAAAAAATGGAAAAGTACTTCTATCTACTTACTTTTGATGGCTTCTGTCCCTTGTACTCCATTTTATATAATTCTCTCAATTTACTAATTTACTAAAAATGACATTCTCATGTTATCAGTACCCTATCCTAAAACCTTCCATACCTCCGGATTTACAAATCCAAACTCATTTGGCTGTTGTGAGAGGTCCTCCACAATACCGCCTTTCCACTGCTCCCCATCATAAATTATCCTTTCAGACTGGTGAGACATTGACTCTGAAACTGTTTTTAAATAGCCCCATGCCTACACCTTCTTTTCATGTTCCCTCTACCTAAAAGCCCCTTCAACCTCCCTTCTGCCTATCTAAATCTTATCTACCTTTCAGGGTCATATCACATTAATAAATCCCTATCTGTGCCCTCAGGCCCTTAATGATCTCTACTTCCTCGGAACTCCTACAATACTTATTTCCCTGAACCATCCCTTCACATTCTGCCTTACACTGGTATTAAGCTTTCATGAACAAGTTATCTTTCCACTATATTGTAAATTTCTTAAAGACAAAGGTCACATATTATGCTTCTTCATATCCTATACACCACTTTATACAATGCCTGGCACATAGCAG
Source organism: Nomascus leucogenys (assembly GCF_006542625.1). Lineage (NCBI taxonomy): Eukaryota > Metazoa > Chordata > Mammalia > Primates > Hylobatidae > Nomascus > Nomascus leucogenys. The sequence continues at coordinate 50,452,940 of NC_044386.1, forward strand.
ATATTCAATAAATGTCTTTAATGTAATTTATTTCTTGATTAGACACTAAATTCTAATAATAGAGCTTCCATAAAAATACAATATAGAAAGTACTAATACTGAAACCCACTTAGATAACTGATAAAGTAAATAACTTTTTCTTCCTTTAATTCAATTAAAGCATATTACTCATTAACACAGTACCAGCTACTGAGATATGCTGGTTAATAAGAGAGACACAGTCCCTGCCCTTATGAACCTTACAATTAAAATTAACATTCTTAAGCAGTAAAATACCTATATCAGGATTGCTAGCAAATACTCTATCACTGATATAATCAATATAAGTTATAAGCTCTATCAATACAGATATAGAGAAAAGCATAACAATGAAAAGCTAAACAAAGGAAATGAAACAACAGGAGCAAGAGCCTGCAAAGAAACAAACTGTTGGTGTTGCTTCAAGCAATCTTTTTTTTTTTTTTTTTGAGACAGAGTCTTGCTATGTAGCAAAGGCTAGAGTGCAGTGGCACAATCTCGGCTCACTGTAACCTCCGCCTCCCAGGTCCCGGTTCAAGCAATTCTCCTGCCTCAGCCTCCCAAGTAGCTGGGATTACAGGAACGTGCCACCATGCCCAGCTAATATTTGTATTTTTAGTAGACACGGGGTTTCACCATATTGGCCAGGCTGGTCTTGAACTCCTGACCTTGTGATCCGCCCACCTTGGCCTCCCAAAGTGCTGGGATTACAGGCGTGAGCCACCATGCCTGGCCAAGCAATCTTAATAAAAGGGTCGTTCTGGAAAATATTAAAAAATATTTCCTCAGGTATACAGTATTCTCCAAATCAAAAGGAATGGGTAACAGTGGTTATCCCCAGGAAAGGGAACTGGGTGGTGGGTGATAAGGGTGGAAAGGACACTTACTGTTGTTCATTGTATACCCTTTTGTACCTTTTGAATTTTGACCCATGTGCATATATTACCTATTCAAAAAAATAAAAAAATTAAAGCTGAAATGTCAATTATTAAAATAAAAAAAAAACTTTCTGCAAGGGAAAAAAAAAAAGCAGATTTTTAACTGAATTTTAAGCAGAATTTCCCGAAAGACTTTCAAACCCTTATCCTGGACACTGGCTATATCGCAAACAAAAAAGTTTAACTTACTTTAACTTACTGGAAAAATTCTGACACTTTTCTATATCTTCTCAGAAAATCACCTGCTTCAGTAAGGGTCATCCACATCTGTGACCCCTTATTCTCACTGCATAGCAGGAACCTATATAATATCAACTGTTTATTACACTATATACTCATAAGGACAAGGCCTATGTCTACCTTATTCTTCCCTTTACCTTCCACACTTAGCATGGAGAGATACATAAGTCGATCAACTCTTTCCTCAATCCAAACCTAGTTTAAAACACAATCAAGTTTTTGTTTCACAGGCACTCTATAAATGCTGGCTGAACAAATTAATAAAGCATCCTTATTACCTTAATTACCATTCATACATGCAAAACATAAATCTATCCTTCAAAGTTTACCACCCCAATTCACTACCATGTGCATTATTTTTCTTGTATTAGTCTCATACACACAATCCTTTTTCTTTATTTGGACTGCATCTTTGTCAAGCACTTTTTATTTCAGTTAAACTAATTCAATTTCTGTCCTCTGGTCTAACCTATGCTTCTACAACCATTGTTCTTAAAGGTCCACAGGTTATCCTTGTCTCAAAGAAAAAGTAATGCTCTTCATTTCCTACTTCATGATATTTTACCAGATTAAGAAATGACTTCTCATTTGAGTTACATCTCTCAGTGCCTCTTCTACTGTTGTCCTCCAGAGCATGCAAAATTCAAACTGTTCTACCTTTTAAATAGCTCCAAATATCTCAATTTCCTCACTGAGCTTTCTCAGGCTGATCAAAAAGAATAGCTCCTCCCATTGGCTGTTAAAATTGGAAGTTTTTTTGGCTACTTTCTCAGTTTTCTACCCCCTTCCCTCAATTTACTCTTGTCTCCTATTACTAATTTTTAAATTGTATGTAACAATTTATTGTCTCTTCACAAAATAGTATACTATTATTCTACATCTATATATTCCTGTCTATATCCTATTCAGCCTTCAGATGTCTTCTTAAATATTACTTTCTCAGGAAAACCTTCTTTATTCTTCCCCTCACCTAAGACTAGCTGCTATATTCTCCCACCACGCCCTGCAATTCTCTTTTGTAACATTAGCAACACCTATCCCTATCCATCCATCTAGTTTATAAGCCCCATAATGTTTTATTCACTGCTGTATTCTAAGTACCTTGCATAGGGCCTGACAAATAACAGAAATTCAATAAAATATCTGACAACTAGTCGATTGATTTATTTAAGAACTGTCTTTGAATACCGTAAATTTTTACCAAGTATGGAACAAATCTATGGAGTTATCTTCACAGTCAATTAGATGCTTAAAAAAAAATAGATAATTGATATGTGTTTTCAATAGAGACAATTATAATAATAAACTTGGGTCAACATTTAGAACATGCCGTGAGTTCAAATTACTCTTATCTATCAGTAATTAAATGCTTACATTGAAAAAATAATAATCCAAAGAACTATCTTAAAATCAGTGTATAAAATTCTATTGGAATTTATAGCATTCTAACACAGATTTAACTGCAATACTAAAAAACATTATTAGTCATTAGAGTAATATTTACATATATTACCTACCATATGTGACATTGTGATTTAACTCAGCTCTTCGTAAGGATTCATCGAGAACATCATACATTAATTCACTTGTCCTGTTTAAAAGATATTTTATTTGCAGTAGAATTATAGTATTCTAACCCAATAAAACACAGTTTTTCAAACTTCTCTTTAAAACTGAGGATCTACAGAAGAGAAGTGAAAGAAATTCATTTTATGATGAAGTTATGGAAATTTCACTTCTTAAAAGGTTTGCTGTTTTTCATGAGCTGAACTTCCTACTTTATCAAAGTTGACTAGTTAACCAATGAGATATATGTCTATCAACTCTTTCCTCACTGTGCCTAGTTTATAAACCAAGTTTTTATTTGGTTGAACATACTATATTTTAGAATTTTCTTTCAATAGAATATTTCCAAGTTACCATAGTAATACTTCATATATTCATATTATTTCAGACGTATATTAACTGTATTTTAACCAGATACCATGAGAAAGTTTTCAAATATTAGTCTTTCCTTGAGTAGTAACTAGGTTCTTCAGAAACAAAATTTTTACTTACATTTACATTAAATATAAAAAAAGATATCTTGTGGAATTAATAGGTTTGGACCATTCATATGTCTGTATGGTCACTGATTACAGTAAGAATAACTGTGATGAGGAAGATACTGTGGGGAAAAAAAAGTGCACTAGTGCCCTAGCACTCTGCCTCCGCACTTGTTAGAGAAATGTCCTCTCCAAGAGGCCAATGTGAAAAACTATAGCTTCTTAGCTGGTATTTTCTATGTTTTACAAATTCAAAAAGCACTAATAGAAAAAAAAAAATACCAGTAACATAGGATACATACAGTGGTCTTGCAGAGAAACTGTGCCATAAAATAAATGAAAATATCAAAATAATTTGGGACTATATAAATTGCATCTTTCAGAAAATGTCTTTTTTTCCAAATATACAGCTAGAAAGTTCAATGTTAAGTGCATGTACTTTCATTCTGTCTCGACTGAAGTATGAATATCCAGTAATTAAGAATCCAGAACCACATTCTAAAATCCTTCATTTTATTGTGTAAGCATTTCTTCCTCAGAAGATAACCATACAGCAGACATTACCAATCCTTCCCTGCCCCCCCCCAAAAATTTGTTAATATTATACCTAGATTATAGTCTAGTTCCTCAATTTTGAAAGCCAGTGTCTGGCATGAGTCTTAACCACATGAAATGAAGAAACACTTGTGAACAAGATCAAGATAAATCTTAATAAATCTAAGAAGCACAAAACTACAAAACACAAGAAAATATTCAAATAGATATAAAAGACCATAAGTACAACAGACTTTTCCAGTAAATTGGTTTTTTCAATTAAATACTTTAGAAACCGGTTATAACTTTTTACTTTGCTACATTGAGCTAATAATGTCCAACAGAATGTAAGATTTATGTTAAAATAAAATCTCATTAGAGTTGAGACAAAAAAGTAGAAAACATTCTAATGTTCCATAACATTATAAGAAAGTTCCACTCTATTCATAACTGAGCCTAATTACTAGTCACATGAGTGCTGTGAAGGTAAGGACTAGCTTACTCATCTTTGTATGTATGTATTATCCAAATTTATCCATGAAGGCAAGAAAAAGGAAGATAGTGAGTTAATGAATTTAATAAATTCACTAAATGCCTCCCAAGTTACTTCCTGATAACAATGGATGGCAGTAAGTCTTTTTTAGACCAATAAGATCTGATGCATTAATATAAAATTCATGATTTTAAAACATAATTCCAGTAACTCCAACTAGAGCTCCACGTTAGGATAGGCTGGCATGATACAAAATAAAATGTAATTAAGACAATCATTTCTAATGTGTGTACATGCTCCATCACCTTACGTTTTCACTGCAGGTTTCAACCAGGAGTTGAGATTCATAAACACAGAAAAAAGTAACACTGTAATACCAACAGTGATGTAGCCCAATTAGTGCTACTCAGGAGCTCACAAGCAAATGGATTCTGACATTAAGTTGATTTCTAGAAGCAAAAGCCTGGAGAATGGTCCCTTTGTAAAGCTAGGCTAAAACATTACAATACAAAGGTACCCTACTATATAAAAGGGAACAATATTCATAAAATCAGAACACTGATTAGCAAATATTTTCTTAAGACAGAAACATACCAGGAACTCTAGCCAAGGTCCTTGCTCTCAAGGGAACTAAAATCTCAAGGGACTTGCTCTCAAACAACTCAGAAATAGTTTTCAAAATAAAAATAATATGTAGGTGCACATGCAAATGCATACACACATGCACACACACAGAGAATGAGAATGATAGAACAAATGAAAATAAATTGATGAATCTAGGTGCAGGATGTAAGGGAACTCCTTGTACTGTCCTTGGAACTTTGAAAGTGTCTAAGTTTGAAAAAGTAAGGCAAAATTGAGGCCGGAGCAGTGACTCACGCCTGTAATCCCAGCACTTCAGGAGGCTGAGGCAGGGAGATCATCTGAAGTCAGGAGCTCAAGACCAGCCTGGCCAACATGGTGAAACCCATTTCTACTAAAAATACAAAAATTAGCCGGGCGTGGTGGTGTGCACCTGTAATCCCAGCTACTTGGGAAACTGAGGTAGGAAAATCTCTTGAATCCGGGAGGCGGAGGTTGCAGTGAGCTGAGATCGCGCCACTACACTCCAGCCTGGGCGACACAGCGAGACTTAGTCTCAAAAACAAAAAAAAATGGCAAAATTGAAAGTATGTATGTATATATATATATAGTTGGAAAGATACACATGAAAAGTTTAAGTTATTGGCTAAAAGAATAATTCAGATAAATGAATTAAAAAGGTGAAGCACTCACACCCAACTAGAGCAAGGGTTGGCAAACTACAGCCCACAAGCCTAATCTGGCCAGATGCCTGGTTTTGTATGGCTTCAAGCTAAGAAGAGATTTTATAGTTTGAAATAGTTGGAAAAAAATTAAAAGAATAATACTTTATGATGTGCCGATTTGAGATTCAAGTTTTAATGTCCATAATGTTTATTTATGTTCTATCTGTGGCTGCTTTCATGCTATAATAGCAGAGTCGAATAGGTGCAAAAAACAACATATGGCCCACGAAGCCTAAAATATTTATTTATTTTTTTTTTTTTTTTGAGACAGAGTCTCACTCTGTCACCCAGGCTGGAGGACAGTGGCACAATCTCGGCTTACTGCAACCTACACCTCCTGGGTTCAAGCAATTCTCCTGCCTCAGCCTCCTGAGTAGCTAGGATTACAGGCACGCGCCACTGTGCCCAATTAATTTTTGTATTTTTAGTGGAGACGGGGTTTCACCATGTTGGTCAGGCTGGTCTCAAACTCCTGACCTTGTGATCCGCCACCTCAGCCTCCCAAAGTGTGGGGATTACAAGCATGAGCCACCGCGCCCAGCCACCTAAAATATTTATTATCTGGCCCTTTGCAGAAAAAGTTTCCCAACCCCTGAACTAGAACAATTACGAAAGCTTCACAGAGGAGATGGTGCTTCATGGCTACCTTTCATGACGGGTAAAATTAAGATAAGGAGAGAGCCAGGATTATCCCAGCAACCTGAAAGCATTTATGTGGTTCTTACAACGGCTTCTTTTATCACTATTAAGCCAATTAAACAGTGGAAGAATCTGGTTTATCATTAAACCTCTAGGTTACTAAAGTCTAAGCTTATCATCTGGTATGGGGTCATTAAGCAAACTTACTGAGAATAGTTTACCTTTGATCATCTTTTCCTAGAAGTCCCAGTATTCTCAAGAGCTGAATTTGTAACCACGGTGCTGGCACACTGTGATAATTGAATTCTACTGGGAGCTTTCCTCCAACTACTTGCTTCAAAATGGTTACAAAACTCCCAGTCAAGTCTTTATATCCAGATGAATTCTCCTACATCCCCCCGAAACAAACTTTGTTAATAACGTCTTATTAAATAGAAATAGACCTGGTTGAAATGTCATATAGGACCTGACTTAACACATGCTTAAGTTTATGTTCACATTTAATGAAACAGTGCTCTAATACGTATAATATCTTCCATGATAAAATTCCTCTGGCTAACCAACCCAAAGCTGAATCATCCCAGAAAAGGTTTCGCCACTCCCTACTTTTTCCCATATACAGTTCAATCACATTTCAAAATTCTTATAATTATATCTTAGGTAGAATCCTTAATAGCCAATACCAGTAATTAAAACAAAAAGTGAAAAGAACTGGCATACTGCAAAAGGACAGTAATACCTCGGCTTTGGATGAAAATCAAGGCCTATTTGCAATCTCTGAACCCTGTTTCCAAAAGACTTCACATGTAAATGAGTTAAATTCATTCTGGGGCCGGGCACAGTGGCTCACGCCAGTAATCCCAGGACTTTGGGAGGATGAGGTGGGCGGATCACCTGGGGTTGGGAGTTCGAGAACAGCCTGACCAACATGGAGAAACCCCGTCTCTACTAAAAATACAAAATTAGCCGGGCGTGGTTGTGCATGCCTGTAATCCCAGCTATTCGGGAGGCTGAGGCAGGAGAACTGCTTGAACCTGGGAGGTGGAGGTTGCGGTGAGCCAGGATCACGCCATTGCACTCCAGCCTGGGCAACAAAAGTGAAACTCTACCCAAAAAAAAAAAAAAAAAATTTGTTCTGGGTAGAAGAGCACAGCCAAGACTACTTAAACATTAAAAGTCCCCAAAATCGGCCGGGCACAGTGGCTCACACCTGTAATCCCAGCACTATGGGAGGCCGAGCCAGTGGATCATTTGAGGTCAGGAGTTCGAGACCAGCCTGACCAACATGGTGAAACCCTGGCTCTACTAAAAACACAAAATTAGCCGGATGTGGTGGCACATGCCTGTAATCCCAGCTACTCAAGAGGCTGAGGCAGGAGAATCGCTTGAATCTGGGAGGGGGAGGTTGTGGTGAGCTGAGATCGTGCCATTGCACTCCAGCCTGGGCAACAAAAGTGAAACTCAGTCTCAAAAAAAAAAAAAAAAAGTCCCCAAAATCAGTGTGCCTGCCAATTAAAAATTAATTAGCCACACAGTATCTAAAAATATTTGTTTCTGAAGGAGTCTGCCTTGATTATCTGTCTGAGTAATCTCTTGGACTGGGGAAATTATATCCATACTCCTTAAAAGGAACATTAGATTCTTTATTCTAATTTGTATTATGTATCAAGGGAAAAGTTTTGGAAAGGAAATAAAGCTCTTTCAAATTTTAGTAAATGTTAAGGAAAAAATAAAATTTAATATTGAACATCTATTTAAACTACTATTTTAGAACACAATACATAAAAAAACAATATAACTTTAAATGAGTTCAATAGCATTTTATTTTGTTATAGCAGGTGCCATGAAATCTGTTACAAATATGTATATTTGAACACAAATGGTTTCAGGTGATACACTAAGGATGAATTAGTATAAATCCACCATCACCATTTAGAAAAGTGTTTTACCATAACATTCAACCCTCTTTCCTCATATGACACAGTATTAATATATGGAGTCAACACTACAATCTACAGCTTGCACAACCCCCGTTGGTTTTCCTCATTTCTATAAAATGTTATGCATCCCAAGAAGCTATATAAAGGAGAATTACTGCTTGAAAAAACACAAATCTGCAAACTTAAGACACCTTCCATTGCTACCATTTTTCCACACCTGTTTAGTAACATCAAAAAATCTTAGGCATTTAAAACAAAAAACTAATTCTGTAATGTGCCTACAACTCATGCTCTCAACAACTTGCAAAATTACTAATTCAAAGGTCAATAATAAAATTATAAAATGTTAACTAAGCATTTTACCAAAATATATTTCTTTTTAATTCCATAATTGTATTTTTCTAATAATGGTAACTAGTCAGTACTTGCTAAAATTTCCAACTTACCTTAATCATTCTAAGATATATATGCAAGGAGGCAGCCATGACCCCAACATCTCTGTCACAAAGTGCTTTTCGAAACTTAATATGAATATGTTGTACTTGATTAGGAGCAATGAGATGGAATTTGTATAATGCCAGAACAGCTTTTCTTCGTACAATCTCCCTGAAGACAAAAAATGAAATTTAAACAAGACAATCTGAATTCTCAAGTATTTACTTTGAAAGATTATGGGTCAGATGGTTTCAAAATACTGGCTCACTACCTTAATTTACAAAGAAAGAGATAATTATACATTTGTGATTAATTTATTTATTCTAATATACCAAATGATAAAAAGTGGTTGCCTCTAGGAAGTAAGGTCTCAAAACTTTAACTGCCCGTGTTATATATTTATCTAGTTAGGGGATTTTTTTTTGTAACAAGCATATATTACTTTTGAGATTAAAAAAAAAAAAGAAACACAAATTTCTTAATTCTCTAATTCCATTTTTAAAAGATGTATCTCTAAAAATTGAAAAAAAAAAGAGTCAACAGTAAGTTTAAGTAATAGGTAATTTCAGCTAGTAATATTAAAGTGCTTTTATTAATATTAAAAATCTTTGGCCTGTAATCCCAGCACTTTGGGAGGCTGAGGTGGGTGGATCACTTGAGGCCAGGAGTTCAAAACCAGCCTGGCCAAGATGGCGAAACCCTGTCTCTACTAAAAATACAAAAATTAGCCAGGCGTGGTGGTGCACACCTGTAGTCCCAGTTACTTGGGTGGCTGAGGCACAAGAATCACTTGAACCTGGGAGGCAGAAGTTGCAGTGAGCCAAGGTTGTGCCACTATACTCCAACCTGGTGACAGAGTGAGACTCAGTCTCAAACAAAGCAAAAAGGAAAGAAAAGAAAAAAACTCGTTAACATTCTCACTCTAAAATAGTAGCTTCCTATGTTTCTTTTTTATATATATATACATCACTGGATAGCAGACTCCAAATACTTTGGGGGACAGAGGGGACACACATGGAATAAAAAGATGTTATTCCTCTCCTTGCCCAGTTCATCTGTTTCAAAACCTCATGATAATAAAGAGAAAAGTATATACTAGTTTTGCAGTTCATCTGTAGCAGATAACGTTTAGCACACAGAAAGAAAAAGAAAGAAATGCCATCCTATGTTCATGATGTAGTTTCCAAAGAAGCTTCTTCCTTGTTAGAAATTCTCTCTCTTGTCTATTTCTACATATCTCTTATTTGCAGACTATGCTGGCAGTGCTCAGAACAGCAGCAAACATCACAAAAGTGAAGTATTTACTTTAAGGGTTCCTTAACAGATATTTATGTCATAGAATCTCAAGACTGTGACTATTCAATGCAATCCTTTGTGTTCCACTCAAGAACACCTTTTATAAGATTCTTAATAAGTGGTCATACAAATTCCATTAATAAACAACTCTTATCTTCCTAGGCAAGCTTCACCATAATGGAAAACTCTTTCCACAAAAAAAAAAAAAAAAAAAAGAGAAAGGCAGATTAACAACAGATTTACTGTTAGTATTAATACTGTGGTGAATGCAAGCCACATCACAATGTATTGCCATTGGGTGTTAACCGATATTAATTCTGGGGGAGAATAGGTAAATGAAGTGAGGAAAAAAAAAACAAACTCTGAATAGGCCCAGGAATTCACAGGCCTGGCCTCAAGTGGTGGTACTAACACAAGACGAGAGACCTAGATTCAGGCTCTGGGGTTGGTATGCTGAAATACAGCCAGGGATTCAAAAGTTGAATTCAAGCCTTATTTCAAATATTCTTTGTGACATCTACTGGCTTACCTATAGCTCTGCCCCATATTCTTCAGCTCTTTACTCCAGAGCATGGGGCTGAGTATGGCCATAACTGCAGAAGCAGAGTTTCAAAAAGTCTAAACTCTAGCCAGAACTTGAAATTAGACTAAATACAAAGCAATAAAGAAAAAATTGAAAAGGGACCTTTCGGCTGGGCGCGGTGGCTCAAGCCTGTAATCCGAGCACTTTGGGAGGCCGAGGCGGGCGGATCACGAGGTCAGGAGATTGAGACCATCCCGGCTAACACGGTGAAACCCCGTCTCCACTAAAAATACAAAAAATTAGCCGAGCGAGGTGGCGGGTGCCTGTAGTCCCAGCTACTGGGGAGGCTGAGGCAGGAGAATGGCGTGAACCCCGGGGGGCAGAGCCTGCAGTGAGCCGAGATTGCGCCACTGCACTCCAGCCTGGGCGACAGCGAGACTGTCTCAAAAAAAAAAAAAAGAAAAGGGACCTTGCAATTCTCAGAAGGATTTCATACAAACGGTCAGTAAGTAGTAAAGTCACCACAAAAGTGGTGGTAAGGAAAAGTTAAGGAAAAATATGCTGCTGTTATAATCAGATCACCTTATAAATCTTAAAAAAGCAAATATTTCCAATAATTAATTGTCCATAATCATCCTTTGTTCTAAACACAGATATGACATACAATATATAAAAAGTCTGAAAGACCTATGAAGTTATTCTGTAATTCTTAGTAAAAGCTATCATTTTAGCTAGAAGATTCATGATCCAATATTTCTTAAAGAATACAAGTTGGCTGGGCATGGTGGCTCACGCCTGTAAGCCCAGTACTTTGGGAGGCCAAGGCGGGTGGATCACGAGGTCAGGAGTTTGAGACCAGCTTGGCCTATATGGTGAAACCCTGTCTCTACTAAAACTACAAAAATTAGCCAGGCATAGTGGCGGGTGCCTGTAGTTCCAACTACTCAGGAAGCTGAGGCAGAAGAATCGCTTGAACCCGGGAGGCGGAGGTTGCAGTGAGCCGAGATCACGCCACTGCGCTCTAGCCTGGGCAACCAATTAAGACTCTGTCTCAAAAAAAAAAAAAAAGAATACAAGCTATAAGACAACATTTTAGTTAGAACTAAAGTCCAGGTCTCTAAGTTGTTAGTTTAGATACACTTTCCATGCTGTTATCTTTTTTTCTAGGATCTGTTCTAAAGGGATATAGATATAAACTAGGTAAATGAAGTCTTTAAAATTTAAAAAGTCATTTAAAAAAAGAATAGAATATAATCAAGTAACTGAAATGTAGAGATAATAAAAACAATCCTCACTCACAATATTTTCTGTTAAACTTCCAAATCAAAATGATAATGAGATGTAATTGAGTTGTCAAGCTTTTTATCTTGTGTCAGTTTTTTGATACGTGAGAGAGAACAGTATTTTCTGACAATTAAGTCATATACTATATTAAGGTTACTAGTAGCTTAAATTTCTTCCAAACTTAAAAAACATATTTTTAGGTTCTATCAGAATGGTTTATAAACCATATGGATAGATAAGTACATATGAATGTGTGCATTTTATTGCGAATATTCCAGAATCACTTCCTTTTAAACTTACATTGTTCCTTTTAAACTTACAATGTTCTGAGACAGCAATCTCAGAACATTAAAAATACTGATTTAAAGTATGTAAAATAAATGTTGTATGAGTAACAAAAAAATCTTTATCAAGAATATATAACTGACATACCATAATCACAATGATTGCAAACCTTTTCCAACTTTAAAAATTATGGGCCAGGCGCAGTGGCTCACATGTCTAATCTCAGCACTTTGGCAGGCCGAGGCAGGTGGATTACAAGGTCAGGAGTTCAAGATCAGCCTGGCCAAGATGGTGAAACCCTGTCTCCACTAAAAATACAAAAAATTCGCTGGGCATGGTGGCGTGTTCCTATAATTCCAGCTACTCGGCAGGCTGAGGCAGAGAACTGCTTGAACCTGGGAGGTGGAGAGTGCAGTGAGCCAAGATCACTCCACCACACTCCAGCCTAGGCAACAGAGTGAGACTCCGTCTCAAAAAAATTAATTAATTACTTAATTAATTAAAATTATGACATAAAGGGGCTTGGTCAAAAACAAAATATTAATAATTCTAATACAGTGAACAAGTTAAGTTAATCTGATAGGGAGACAGTTAAGGAAACTTACAAGAGAAGATTAGCAAAATACTACAAAGTAAATTAAGTTTGGATACATTCTGCTGTAAAATAGGATTAAAATGCTGTGGTTTTGATATAAAAAGCATCTTCCCGGGCCGGGCATGGTGGTTCACACCTGTAATCCCCAGCACTTTGGGAGGCCGAGGCAGGTGGATCACCTGAGGTCAAGGAGTTCGAGACCAGCCTGGCCAACATGGTGAAACCCAGTTTCCATTAAAAAAAAAAATAAAAAATTAGTCGGGCATGGTGGCAGGCACCTATAATCCCAGCTACTTGGGAGGCTGAGGCAGGAGAATTGCTTGAACTCGGGAGGCAGAGGTTGCAGTGAGCCGAGATCATGCCATTGCACTCCAGCCTGGGCAACGGAGTGAGACTCTGTCTCAAAAAAAAAAAAAAAAGCATCTTCCCACTACACTGAAGCTTTGCATTCACAACACTTGCACAATTTCCATATGCTTTTCATTATTTCACCTTATCCCCAAAACAACTTTGGTAGAACTAAGGAGCTTCAACCAACCCCACATAGCCAAGGAAAAACAAGATCACTGCTCATTAGTGGTAGAAATGGGAGGCAAGCCAAGGATTCCTGGATACTAGGCCTCACTGTCTCTTAATCTAACTTTAGAAAGCTGTCTAACATTTCCCTAAACCCACATAAAAATAAAGATGATCCTATTGAAAATTTTTGTATTATTCCTAGCAGTCAAATAATCTCTATCCTGGTAGCATTGAAGTTATAATAAATTTTCTAGTATAAACTTCTGTTTTGAGATATATGGCATAGATACCTATCCCAAAAGAATTTACTTACTTAGAATGTTGAAGTTTATCTTCTATTAATGGAAGAACAGCTGGAATCATTTCTTGGGGGAAAATCTGGCTAACAACAGTCAGTGCCATACACACTTCTACTAGGTTAGTGCTCTGCAGATCCTGGCACAACATTAAGCAAAGAAAACATTCAGTGTAAATACTGAAACTAGGAATGGCAAATTCAACACTGTAATGGTCCTATATACTTAGTAATTTTGTGCTATTTATAATTAACTTGTACATCCAAACTTACGGCATATTTTATTGGAACGCTCCTATTTGTTTCATTTGCCTTAATAGAGTTAGTAGATAAATAAAGCCAAAAAGCAACTGATACAAGAGGAAATTATATCTCTGTTCTGAATCTAGCCAAAGTAGTCTCCTTTATTATAGCCTTTAAAACTTTTCTAAACCAATAATAAAACAATTTTATGAGTTTTTCTTACTAATCAACAATAATATGAATGTAAGTTTAAAAGGAAGTGATTCTGGAATATTCACGATAAAATGCACACATTCATATGTACTTATCTATCCATATGGTTTATAAACCATTCTGATAGAACCTAAAAATATGTTTTTTAAGTTTGGAAGAAATTTAAGCTACTAGTAACCTTAATATAGTATATGACTTAAACGTCAGAAAATACTGTTCTCTCTCTCTCACGTGTCAAAAAACTGACACAAGATAAAAAGCTTGACAACTCAATTACATCTCATTATCATTTTGATTTGGAAGTTTAACAGAAAATATTGTGAGTGAGGATTGTTTTTATTATCTCTACATTTCAGTTACTTGATTATATTCTATTCTTTTTTTAAATGACTTTTTAAATTTTAAAGACTTCATTTACCCAGTTTATATCTATATCCCTTTAGAACAGATCCTAGAAAAAAAGATAACAGCATGGAAAGTGTATCTAAACTAACAACTTAGAGACCTGGACTTTAGTTCTAACTCTGTGTTTTAAAATGAAATTATAACAAGAAGAGCAGTAGCTACTACTTCACATAGTATTTCATTTAATCCTCACAACTCTGTAAGTTCTATTATTTAACTCCATTTTATAGATGCAGAAACTGATCTAAAAGATTCTTCTAAGCCCATTCTGCAAGCCCACTTTCTTCTAATATCATCTAATTGAATATGACTGAGGAGAAATATCAGGTGCTGACAATAATTATGACTTCATATTAACCAACATACGATACACTACCTTTACAACTGTATTCACAAGGAGAAGCAATAATTCATGACTTTCATGTAGAAATAAGGAAACAGCCAAATAACCTATAAAAGTTGAGGGAAAAGTCTCATTACTAACTACCAAAAATAGACTTTTCACAAGAAGTTAAACAAAGCAGTCCTGTAAGTATCAAAGATACCAGTTACAAGTAAACATAAATACAAATTGCAAAATATAAGGTTAAAAACCTTCAGTAAGGAAGATTTCAGGTATTCTTCACCCTGAAATCTTCCAGAATTATGTATTTCATAGGATAGTCCAGAAATGGAATAGACACTATGTGTATCAACTTAAAATCTTGTAAATGGCACTGAGAAGACATGGCTTCTATTTTTTTGTGCAAATCTTTACATTATCAATCAAAGCATTCTCTATTTTATAATTGCTATTTTATAGCCAAACATATAATTCAAAAACTAATCACTACAATTAAAAAAAAACCCTAATCACTACAGTTAATAGTGAGTTACTAGCTCTTTGTATTGAGTGAGCTAGCCACCTAATGTCAACCCACATGATGTAAATCATATATTAAATATATTAAGCCACACACAATACCTTATTTTCTCAATTGAGGGAATAACAATTATTCAGGAAAGAAACGCTGTCTGCCATATTAAACATACTCATTGGCTTAAATAAGCATTTTTATTGCAATAATATTAAAACATTTTTAAAGTACATTTTAAGATAGAGGAAATATATTAACACTATGACAAATGCCATGTACATAGAATCTAGATACTCCAAGGAATTTTCTGTCAGGCTTCACGTTGATAATAACTAACACTTTAATTAGACAGTCACTATGGGTCAAGTACTTTATAAGCATTACTTCATTTAATCCTCACAACCACCCAGTGAGATAGGCATTTTTATCCCTATATAATAATGAGACCCAAGACTGGGTGTGGTGGCTCACGCCTGTAATCCCAGCACTTTGGGAAGCCAAGTGGGTGAATCACGAGGTCAGGAGATCAAGACCATCCTGGCTAACACGGTGAAACCCCGTCTCTACTAAAAATACAAAAAATTAGCCAGGCACGGTGGCGGGCACCTGTATTCCCAGCTACTCAGGAGGCTGAGGCAGGAGAATGGCGTGAACCCAGGAGGCAGAGCTTGCAGTGAGCCGAGATCGCATCACTGCACTCCAGCCTAGGCGACAGAGCAAGACTCAGTCTCAAAAAAAAAAAAAAAAGAGACCCAAAAAAGGGCAATTTCCCAAGGTCCAACCTATCACATGGTGGAGCCAGGACTCAAACCCAGAGAGTTGAAGTCAGTCCATATTTTAAACAACCCCATATTTTACTGCCTCTCCACATAGTCTATCTTGACCTGATTCCCTGACTCCATGCTCGTTGTTTTTCATTCTTCTCAATTCTTTCACCCCTTTCATCAAGGATTCTAATGTTAACCATACCCATCATTACCCAGCATCCATGCTGTCTGTGTCTACTACGGAACAGGAGAAAACGGAAACTTACTATTCTTACAATCAAGAGGTAGCAAGCAGCATAACCAATTCCAACACCTTCACTAGAGGTCAGAGGAGCAGAGCTATTACTCCCACAATCTTAAGACTTGAAACAAATCTGACCCAGGCCAAGAAAGAGATGAGGAAAATCCCAGAAAGCATTTGTTTTGTTTTGTTTTCTGAGACGGAGTCTCACTCCATCACTCAGGTTGGAAGGCAGTGGCACGATCAAAACTCACTGCAGCCTCTATCTTCCCAGCTCAAGCAATCCTTCACCTCAGCCTCCCAAGTAGCTGGGACCAAGTGTGCACCATCACACCGAGCTATTTTTTTTTTTTTTTTTTGTAGAGATAGGGTCTCACTATGTTACCCAGGCTGGTCTCAAACTCCCAGACTCAAGCGATCCCTCCCACCTTAGCTTCCCAAAGTGCTGGGATTACAGGAGTGAGCCACCACACCCAGGCCCCTAGAAAGCATTTAAAGCAGAGATTGTCTTATCAGATTGCTGATAAATCACCTGCTCAGCTAAGGTATCACCCATTCCCAAGTCACCAATACCAAGGTCAACAAACTAATCCAAAGACCATCTCAATGAAACCTTAATTCTTTGTTATAAATAACATCCCAACTGTTTCAACAATCAGAAAAAAGGGGGAAAAACATTGTGACTCAAAAAATGTAAAAATTTTCAGAGAAACAAAGAATAATAACTACGATTACAAAGTATATTTGGTATAACTAAGAATGAGGTATACAAGCTTTGAGTATAGAAATTTGGGCTCTGGCTCCAGTTATCTGCTCTATGACTTATGCTCATATGCTCTATAAATTACTTGACTTTTCTGAGCCTCAGTTTTCTTATCTTTAAAATGAAGATAAATGGCCAGGCACCTTACAGGAATCCCAGCACTTTGGGAGGCTGAGGCGGGCAGATCACTTGAAGTCAGGAGTTTGAAACCAGCCTGGCCAACACGGTGAGAAACCTCATCTCTATTAAGAACACAAAAATTAGACAGACGTGGTGGCACTCTCCTGTAATCCCAGCTACTTGGAAGGCTGAGGCATGAGAATCGTTTGAACCCAGGAGGCAAAGGTTGCAGTGAACCAAGATCACGCCACTGCACTCCAGCCTGGGTGACAGGACAAGACTCTGTCTCAAAAAAAAAAAAAAAAAAAAGGTAAAATGAAGATAAATACTATCTCAGAAGATAAAGCACTTAACACCTAACTTTATGAGCACTGAAGTTTATTTATTCATGCCTATAATTCCAGCACGTTAGGGAGCCAAGGTGGGAGGACTGCTTGAGGCCAGAAGTTTGAGACCAGCCTGGCTAACGTAGCAAGACCCTATCTCTAAAAAGAAAATAATAACAAAAAAAAAAAGTATTTATTCAATGATACTCATAAAAAAAATAATAATAAGACATTCTGGCTGGACACGGTGGCTCATGCCCGTAATCCCAGCACTTTGGGAGGCCAAGGTGGGTGGATCACCGGAGATCAGGAGTTCAAGACCAGCCTGGCTAACATGGCAAAACCTTGTTTCTACTAAAAATAAAAAAATTAGCCGGGTGTGGTGGCAGGCACCTGTAATCCCAGTTACTCGGGAGGCTGAGGCAAGAAAATCGCTTGAACCTGGGAGGTAGAGATTGCAGTGAGCCGAGATCATGCCATTGCACTCTAGCTTGGGATGCAACAGCGAAACTCCATCTCAAAAGAAAATACAAATAAAAGGACATTCTGCATCAGAGAAAGCACCAAAGCAAGCCTTAAAATTCAGGAGAGTGGATGAGAAACAGTACCAGAGTGAAGACATATAGAAGACATAAAATGGCCAGGCGTGGTGGCTCATGCCTGTAATCCCAGCACTTTGGGAGGCCAAGGCAGATGGATCATGAGATCAGGATTTCCAGACCATCCTGGCTAACACGGTGAAACCCCGTCTCTACTAAAAAATTAGCCGGGCACAGTGGCACACACCTGTAGTCTCAGCTACTCGAGAGGCTTAGGCAGGAGAATCGCTTGAACCCAGGAGGTGGAGTTTGCAGTGAACTGAGATGGCGCCACCATACTCCAGCCTGGGTGACAGAGACTCCGTCTCAAAAAAAAAAAAAGAAGGCATAAATTTTTTTTTTTTTTTTTTTTGAGACATATTATCGCTGTGTTGCCCAGGCTGGAGTGCAGTGGCACAATCTCGGCTTACCACAATCTCCGCCTCCCAGGTTCAAGCAATCCTCTGACCCCAGCCTCCCAAGTAGCTGGGACCACAGGCATGTACCACCACACCAGGCTAATTTTTGTATTCTTAGTAGAGACGGGGTTTCACCATGCTGGCCAGGCTGGTCTCGAACTCCTGACTTCAAGTGATCTGCCCACCTAAGCCTCTCAAAGTGTTGGCATTACAGGTGTTAGCCACCGTGCCCAGCCCCATAAATCGTATCTTTAAAAAATGATTACCACTCAATAATATACATTAAAAACATCTGATGCCTGCAGATACATGTCCCTCTAATTGGCAAGAAAATATTTTCCTAAAGATCATGAGTCTCAATAAAAATAACTCTGAGATCCCCTTTAAGATAAGCATCCATAACTATAAAATGATACACATAAAAGGTTATTAATTACAACATAATTTATTTATTTATTTATTTTTTGAGATGGAGTTTCGCTCTTGTAGCCCAGGCTGGAGTGCAATGGTGCGATCTCAGCTCACCGCAACCTCCGCCTCCCAGGTTCAAGCGATTCTCCTGCCTCAGCCTTCCAAGTAGCTGGGATTACAGGCTTGCACCACCACGCCCAGCTAATTCTGTATTTTTAGTAGAGACAGAGTTTCTCCATGTTGGTCAGGCTGGTCTCATACTCCTGACCTCAGGTGATCTGCCCACCTCAGCCTCCCAAAGTGCTGGGATTACAGGCGTGAGCCACTGTGCCTGGCCACATTATTTATTTATTTTTTTGAGACAGGGTCTCACTCTGTTACCCAGGGTGGAATGCAGTGGCGCGATCTTGGCTCACTGCAACTTCCACCTCCCAGGTTCAAGCGATTCTCATGCCTCAGCCTCCCCAGTAGCTGGGACTACAGGCACCCACTGCCACGCCTGGCTAATTTTTCGTATTTTTACTAGAGACAGGGTTTCGCCATGTTTGCCAGGCTGGTCTCGAACTCTTGACCTCAGGTGATCCGCCCGCCTCGGCCTCTCAAAGTGCTGGGATTATAGGCCTGAGCCACCATGCCCGGCCAAATTACAACATTATTTATGAGAACAACAACAACAACAAAATCAAAAACAAGCCATATGTCCACCAAAAGGGATGTGGTTGAAAAAACTATGGTACATCCACCCAATAAAAAGTATGCAACTGTATAAAAGTATAAAGATGTCAAAACGGCCGGGCGTGGTGGCTCAGGCTTGTAATCCCAGCACTTTGGGAGGCTGAGGCAGGCGGATCACGAGGTCAGGAGATCGAGACCACGGTGAAACCCCGTCTCTACTAAAAATACAAAAAATTAGCCGGGCATGGTGGTGGGCGCCTGTAGTCCCAGCTACTCGGAGAGGCTGAGGCAGGAGAATGGCGTGAACCCGGGAGGTGGAGCTTGCAGTGAGCCGAGACTGTGCCACTGCACTCCAGCCTAGGCGACAGAGCGAGACTCCGTCTCAAAAAAAAAAAAAAAGATGTCAAAACAAGGTATAGAATAATCTATATAGTATGCTATCTTTCAAGTAAGAGATAGTATAGATAACATGCTGCCTTTTATATAAAAGAGAGTGAATGTGTGTACAAACTTTTGCTTGTTTTTTCAAAATAAAACAATGGAAAGATTAATCAGAAACTAACGAAAATAGTTCCCTATGAGGATAAGGGGAAGAATGGGTAGTGGGGCTAGAGATGAAAGTAAGCCATAATGCTTTACATATTTTAAAAATAAAATAAAATTGAAAATTTTTTAAATTATATGTAAGTCTAGGAAGCAAAATGTAGCAACAGTTGGACAAAATAATTCTACCATCAACTATGTAATATTTATTAACTATCTATTGTTTTCAAAACATCCTGCCTATGCTAACATGGAAGCCAGCCAAGTAACAAGAAAGAGCAGGACTAAGGCCCATCTTCATGGCAAAGGAAGCCAAAACAAAAATGGCAGGACCAAAGCAAAGTACTAAACTCTACCCATGCAATATTTAAACAGGTTCCCAGGTAGTTTCATTTCAGAACTGTCAGACAAAATCTAATCAGCATATTCTCCTCTTCAAAGTCTGAGACCAAGGAAACAAAGGTTCCCATGATCATTCGTATGCCTGATTATATCAGCACAACACATGGTTCATGCCTTCATGAAGGCAATTACAACATTATACTATAACTTTTTTTTCTTTTGAGACACGCTCTGGCTCTGCTGCCCAGGCTGGAGTGCAATGGCACAATCTCAGCTCACTGCAACCTCTGCCCCCTGGGCACAAGCCATCCTCCCACCTCAACCTCCCAAGTAGCTGGGACTACAGGTACACACCACCATGCCTGGCTAATTTTTGTATTTTTTGTAGAGATGGGATTTCACTATGTTGCCCTGGCTGGTCTCCAACTTCTGAGCTCAAGCAATCCGCCTGCCTCAGCCTCCCAAAGTGCTGGGATTACATGCATGAGCCACTGTACCCAGCCTGTACTGTAACTATTAATTTCTGTTTGTCTCTGTCCTCTCCCTTGCCATTGCAGGGATCCTCAAAATGGAAGCAATGTAAGTTATTCATCTGTAAGTTTAACTGCAGTATCTGGCATACAGTGGGCACTCACCGTATCAATTCCATGAATATTGAATAAATTTTATAAACAGACAATCCCTAAGAAGATTTTCCGTTCATAAATATTTTTCCTACTCAAGACAAAATTTCACTATTGAAGGCTAATTTATTTGGATCTGTCTTCCAGAGTCTTTAACAAAATAGATACCTCTAAGAAGGGTATCAATGTTATCTCAACTGCTGTAAGCTAATATGTAAAGGGAATAAGAGAAAATGGCCCAAAGTTGAAGGGAAAGATTAGAAAGCAAAGAAATTGAGAAGCAGAAAAGTAAAAGAAATGAGATAAAAAGGTAAGATGGGTGGGAGGCAAAGAAATACCAGACTTTTGCCTAAAATCTGCCATCACTGACTCTTGTTATGACTGAATTGTAAACATTTCCAAATGTATTCACATCGAACACATTTTTCCTTAGAAACGAAAAGGATGAAGTTGGTTTTCACTTTTCTCAAAATGCTCAACAATGGTTGAAATTTCCTTTTTGATGTTTTCCTTCTTTGATCAAAACCAAACCAAAGAAGAGAAAAAAACTACAAATACAGTCTTTCAGAAGCTAAAAGAGCAACACCATTAGAAAGACTTTAGACATATGAAAATTCGGACAGGTGAATTTTCAAGGTTTGGGATGACAACTGAAAATCGTGAATATGACTGGAAGAGCTTACATTCCGTATTTGTATAATGTTTAAGAAAAATCAAAGTTTTAAGAAAAGCAAATTACTAATAAAAACTAATTTGAAAGCTCGAAAAAAAAATTCCTGCCTTTAGGGATCTTAAAATTAGTTCAGGAGCTAAGACATTAATATATGAAAAGATAACAAAAGGTAACAGATGGTAGGAGCCACCTGAGTGATCACAGGAGAAATAAAATTTGATTTGGAATATGGAAAGAGAGAAACAATGCTAGAGGACATTCTACTTGGAGGAAAGAATATAACAAGTTTAAAAGATCTAAGTGTGTTTTGGGTGGAGTGCGGTTCCACAAGTGGAATATTGTGTGCACTCAGTCTCAGAATGTTTACCAAGACATTTGTCACCTCCACCCCATCATCTGATAGCACAGAGCAATATAACTTATGAATAATGCTAGTACTTAACGACATGACATTATCAACTTCTCTGAATAAAGAACATGTTCTACCCTTTACTATTCTAAAATACTTCCTTCTTGAGATTCTGATATAAAGCTGAACATTCATTAATAGAATATTTAATTGCTTAAAAGAATTTTTCGGCCGGGCGCGGTGGCTCACGCTTGTAATCCCAGCACTTTGGGAGGCCGAGGCGGGCGGATCACGAGGTCAGGAGATCGAGACCACGGTGAAACCCCGTCTCTACTAAAAATACAAAAAATTAGCCGGGCGCGGTGGCGGGCGCCTGTAGTCCCAGCTACTCGGAGAGGCTGAGGCAGGAGAATGGCGTGAACCTGGGAGGCGGAGCTTGCAGTGAGCCGAGATTGCGCCACTGCACTCTAGCCTGGGCGACAGAGCGAGACTCCGTCTCAAAAAAAAAAAAAAAAAAAAAAAAAAAAGAATTTTTCCTAACAGCCCTAAACATTGACTATAGAGAAAATTTTTTAAGACACTGCTAATCCTCATAGCTAACATTTGAGAAGCTAAGAACAAGATATTTAAAATTATTTTATTAAATTTCAGTTTTATTCTATAAAGAAGCATTTCTGACCATTAAACTAATAAGGTTAAACAGACTTCTTAATACCAGCTCTATTAACCAGGTGCAGTGGCTCACGCCTATAATCCCAGCGCTTTGGGAGGCCAAGGCGTGTGGATCACTTGAGCCCAGGAGTTCAACACCAGCCTAGGTAACATAGTGAAACCCCATCTCTACAAAAACAAAACACAAAAATTAGCCAGGCATGGTGGCACACAGCTTAGTCCCAGCTACTTAGGGGGCTGAGATAGGAGGATCACTTGAACCTGGAGGCAGAGGTTGCAGTGAGCAGAGATCCCGCCACTGCACTCTAGCCTGGGCAACACAGAGAGAACCTGTCTCAAAAAAAAAAAAAATGAGCTCTTTATAGACATATAATTTATATTTTTAAAAAGTCAGCTTTATAGACATATAATTTATATACAAAAAATATTTAAGTGTATGGTTCAATGAGTTCTGACCCATATAGTCATCTAACCGCCATCACAAGACCAAGTAATTTTTAGTCTTCTCTTTAACTCCAAAATGTTATGAATCAGGAAAACTGATTTCCTATAAATGGCTTTGAGTTTCTGAAGTGTGATCTTTTAAAGTTTTAGAAATTATAATACAGTATTCTAAAAACATACTATATACCTGCCATCATTCATTTTGTATAATAGTTGGAACTTCAAGGACAACATGAAAGCATCAAAGTCTTAAAACACATACATACCTACTCTTTTTTCTAAGAGGTTTCCTTGTTGGGCTAACTTGATTGCATGAATATAGCCAAAGGAAGCATCATAGCCAAGCATTTCACAATATATAAGTCTCACCATACATTCCTTCATCATTTTCTGAAAAGCAAAATATCCAGTAGCTGTATAAATAAATAGAATATTTAGATTGTTTTACTATGTTCTCATAATTTAAAAGGAGGATCCTTCAATCCTGGCAATGAAGAAATAACATATATATTACAAATTAATCACCCAATATCGGACTTTATAAATAAAAATTGCTCCCAATCTTACTTACCAACAGTATTACTTTCAGTAAAATTATGTCACTATTTTGTTAGTGGCACTACTATAAAATAAATCAACTGTAGCTGTTTCTATGTGCCCCTAGTGAAAAAATTGGTTATAATGTGATGCATGGGGTCTTCACACAAGATTTCGTCATGGTCATTTTACTTGGCTTCTAAAATACAGCACATAATTTTAGTAGACTTTGTCAAATGAAAACATCCATAAAATTCCCACAAGTTGGTAATAATTTCTGTAACAAAAATATTTTTCACATTGGAAAACTAAATTGCACCTAGATTTTCTTCAGAATTATTGTGCTAAGTACAATATGGAATAGTTTGCTTTATAGGCACTCTTTTTTAATAACTCACAATTATAAACTGAGAGGCATGATTTCATTAATGGCATAGCTATTGTAATAATATTTAGTTTTCTAATGGGGTCTTTTAATATCTTCAATGCAAGCCAAAAATTTTTAAGAGATGCTAAAAAATTTATCACTAAGATATTTGCATTCTCAATATTTATGGAAAATCTTAATCAGAAATAAAATATATAAATAAAATGTGTTTCAAAATAACTAAAAGCTCATAGACTTTTTTTTTTTTTTTTTTGAGACAGAGTCTCGCTCTGTCACCCAGGCTGGAGTACAGTGGCAAGATCTCGGCTCACCACAGCCTCCACCTACCAGGTTCAAGCGATTCTCATGCTTCAGACTCTCGAGTAGCCAGGACCACAGGCGCACGCCACCATGCCCAGCTAATTTTTGTATATTTAGTAGAGATGGGGTTTCACCATGTTGGCCAGGCTGGTCTCAAACTCTTGACCTCAAATGATCCACCCACCTCAGCCCCACAAATTGCCGGGATTACAGGTGTGAGCCACCACACCCGGCCACATAGACTATTTTAATACGCCAAAATTAATTAGGGTTAGCATATTACAGGACTATTAAATCACAAAATGCTTAGGAAACAGTAAAATTGAATATTTGAAAGCAAGGATAATAATGTTTAATGTAAATATAAAGAGTTTAAAGAGAAACCATAGGAAAATCTTAAGGGAATGAGATTTAACTCAGGTCACTTGTGCTTAAAGCAGTAAAAGTTAATTCATTAACACATTAATTAAGACTACAAAATACTAGCTGGGCACAGTGACTCACTCCTGTAATCCCAGCACTTTGGGAGGCCAAGGAGGGCAGATCACCTGAGGTCAGGAGTTCGAGACCAGCCTGACCAACATGGTGAAACCCCATCTCTATTTAAAAAAATACAAAAATTAGCCAGGCGTGGTGGCCTGTGCCTGTAATTAATCCCAGCTATTCTGGAGGCTGAGGCAGGAGAATCGCTTGAACCCGAGAGGCAGAGGTTGCAGTGAGCCAAGATCATGCCATTGCACTCCAGCCTAGGCAACAGAGCAAGATTCCATCCTCCCACCCCACCCCACCCCCCAAAAAAAGCTACAAAATACTGAGAAAACAAACAAAAGATAAACAAAAAATACTGGAAGTCCCTCTTCAGACTTCTACATTAATTAGGAGTTAAAGTGTTCATTTAAGCCATTAAGTTTTAACCCTAGATTTGTAACATTTTATCTCAGAGTTTTTCAAAAGTCATTACGAACTTTATCTAAGTGAGATTACATGTCATGCATTTATTTTTAGAGATGAAAGTGCATTCCCCAATGCAGGAATTCTCTTTGCAATTTCTCTGACAACCAACCTTTACATGAACAGCTCCGGGACAGACTACTCTGTAAGATATACACAGAGTTGGATGGCCATAGTGTTATAAAACCTTCCTTTCAAACTCTGCCTTCCTAATCTCTACCTATTTATCTTAGTTCTGCCCAACTTCAGGTTTCTGCCTTGGAACAAGGAAAATTATATACTGATGCCAATCATAAAAAATGGAAATCTAACAAACAAAAACCATTTCTGTTTAACGTTTCTATCTAGTACTATGAAGCATAATTATTTTATCCATAGCCACAGACACACATACATGTATACACACAAACATACATATACACATATACACACGGATACATCAGATTATGTTTTGAGTTTTATTTGCCACATACTATTATTATGACCACAGAAGAAAATATATTCATTCTCTCAGACTTTACAAGTGTTATTCAAATTCACGATCATGTGCTTATGCAAAATGATCACCCTGATATTTTTACTGGCGGAGAGGGAAAACATTCCCACAGTGGCTTGTATACTGAAGACACTTACCAAATATTTGCTGAAGAAATGTTGCTTGAAACAAAATCTCATTTAAAAAAAAATCAGGCCAGGCACGGTGGCTCACACCTGTAATCCTAGTACTTTGATTTAGGAGGCCGAGGTGGGTGGATCACTTGAGGTCAGGAGTTCGAGACCAGCCTGGTCAACATGATGAAAACCCCAACTCTACTAAAAATACAAAAATTAGCCAGGCATAGTGGTGGGCACCTGTAGTCCCAGTTACTAGGGAGGCTGAGGCAGGAGAATCAGTTGAATCCAGGAGGCAGAGGTTGCAGTGAGCTGAGATCGTGCCACTGCCACTGCACTCCAGCCTGGGCAACAGAGCGAGACTCTGTCTCAAAAAAAAAAAAAAAAAAATCAAACTGGGTTTTAATCTAGTTATGCTGGGACAGCCCCACAGTGGCCTGCATAATAATGAATGACCATTCATTAAATAGTTGCTGAATATTGTTTGAAAAATCAAATTATGGCCGGGCGCGGTGGCTCACGCCTGTAATCCCAGCACTTTGGGAGGCCGAGGCGGGCGGATCACGAGGTCAGGAGATCGAGACCATCCTGGCTAACACGGTGAAACCCCGTCTCTACTAAAAATACAAAAAAAATTAGCCGGGCGAGGTGGTGGGCGCCTGTAGTCCCAGTTACGCGGGAGGCTGAGGCAGGAGAATGGCGTGAACCCCGGGGGGCGGAGCCTGCAATGAGCCGAGATCGCGCCACTGCACTCCAGCCTGGGTGAAAGAGCGAGACTCCTTCTCAAAAAAAAAAAAAAAAAAAAAAAAAAAAAAAAAAAAAAAAAAAAAGAAAAATCAAATTATGTAGAACAAACTTTAAAAACAACTAGGTCTTAAATAATAAAATTAGATATGCCTACAATATATTAATTCAGGTCTGAAAATATCATGTTGAAATCCCAACCTTTGCCAAATACATAACATTAAAAACATCAGATCAGCACTAGAGTCCCAAGAGTATCTCCACATTTATGTAATCATCATCACATTAGCCCTGACTTCACATAGGCAAATCTTGTTCTGGTGCAAACCAGTCAACAATAAAAGGCTAAAGTTAACATGAGTTGCTACCATCTATAATTCATTTTGACCATGATAAATCAAATTTTAGCAACCGATCATCAGTTAGATGCCATTATTGAGTCCACAGTAGACTAGGTTTCAAATTCAAATGTGTTGGCACTGACTATGCAAACCTACCAGTGTTGTAGTAGGAGCAGAAACAGTCGCTTTCAGACTACTCAGTTCCTGCTGGATTAATTTTTCTTCTTCCTGAGAAAGTGAAAATATTTAAATGCTTAACTGTCTTTTAAAACTGTAACAGCATTTATCTAAAGGGAAAAATATAATTTACAATACTTTTAATTTAAAAGAAACATTATTTTAAATGAGAGTTACAAATATTATGTGCTTACAATCTATCTAAAGGCATTTCTCCAAACCTCAGAACCATCCCTGGAGAGAATAAATACTTCCAGGCTAACCCATCCTTCCTCTTTTCTTTACTCAGTTACTTCCCCTTAATGGTAGAATAGCAGAAAATGTTTTTTTAAAAACTAAAGGTGGAGGCCGGGCACAGCAGCTCATGCCTGTAATCCCGGCACTTTGGGAGGCCAAAGCGAGTGAATCACTTGAGGTCAGCAGTTTGAGACCAGCCTGGCCAACATGGCAAAACCCCGTCCCTACTAAAAATACAGACATTAGCTGGGCATCCTGTAATCCCAGATACTCAAGAGGCTGAGGCAGGGGCAGGAGAATCGCTTGAACCCAGGAGGTGAATGTTGCAGTGAGCCAAGATCGTACCACTGCACTCCAGCCTGAGCAACAGAGCAAGACTCCATCTCAAAAAAAAAAAAAAAAATTAAAAGTGGAGAGAGAGTAGAAATTCTCCATGTATTGGCCCAAGAAAAGAGTCTCATCTCACATCTTCCCTTTAGAAGTAAAAAGTCTTCATGGAATTAAGAAATAGGGTAAGAAAGCAGAACCAGAAATAGGTCTTTTTCCCTTAAACTATATTCTTCTTCCCTGTCTTTTGCTCATTCCCCAAATCCTTTCCATAACTTCCTATCTCAGACACATACCAATGTGGTCACTTCTACTGTCTGCATTGTATGTTATCTCCCTAAGCACTTAAAAAATTGGCCCCATTTTTTTTTTGGCTAATATCATGCTACCTTTAAATTACACACTGAATTACATGTTCATCAGATGGCTATTCAAAAGCCACGAGTGAAGTACTGATACACGTGGATGCCTATCTACAGTTTCAAACTGCTATTTAAGACCAAAAATAACTTTTTAAAAAATTTTATTGAGCATCCCTTAAAAATTAGCAAAGGACAAAAACCTTAAGAAAAACAACATTATTAAGGCCACAAATGGCCAGGCGTGGTGGCTCACGCCTGTAATCCCAGCACTTTGGGAGGCCAAGGCAGGTGGATTACCTGAGGTCAGGAGTTCAAGACCAGCCTGGCCAACATGGCGAAACCTTGTCTCTACTAAAAATATAAAAATTAGCCGGATATGGTGACGTGTGCCTGTAATCCCAGCTACTAGGGAGGCTGAGGCAGGAGAATCACTTGAACCCAGAAGGCAGAGGTTGCAGTGAGCCAAGGTTGCACCACTGCATTCCAGCCTGGGCGACAGAGTGAGACTCCATCTCAAAAACAAAACAAAACAAAACAAAACAAAACAAAGCCCACAAATAATGATTCTGGAATGTGAAGCTGGTTCTCTCCGGATAGCATTAACTTATTAGATCTGCCAAAAAATGATTTTTTTTACACCTTCAGAGCACTTTCTTTTCTGTCTTTCCTTCTGTTTTAGCACTTATATTGCATTGTAGTCATGCTTATACCTGTCTTAAGCCCAAAACAAATGACCAATTCCTTGGGAAAAGGGAATGTGCTTAATTCTATTTTCCTGCGTCTAACACAAAACCTTGTTCCATAAACATCTGTTGAACAAATAATGACATTAACACATGCTCTTTTTAAGATATAAACTCCTTGTAGCTGTGAATCGGTATACTATACAATCCGTGCAACCATCGAGTGCCTGTGGGGGCCCGGGGCGGTGGCTCATGCCTGTAATCCCAGCACTTTGGGAGGCCGAAGCGGGCGAACACTTGAGGTCAGGAGTTCGAGACCAGCCTGCCCAACATGGCGAAACCCTGTCTCTACTAAAGATACAAAAATTAGCCGGGCGTAGTGGCGTAGGCCTGTAATCCCAGCTACTTGGGAGGCTGAGGCAGGAGAATCGCTTGAACCTGGGAGACAGACGCTCCGGTGAGCGAAGATCGCACCATCGCACTCCAGCCTGGGCGACAGAGCGAGACTCCGTCATTAAAAATTAAAAAATTTTAAAAGCTTAAGAATTTTTATAACTGCTCATTTTCAAAACCCATTTGAGGCAGAGACTTAGCAAATTTTACATTTTGAGAGAACTATACTTTTTCTTTGCCCAAGACGTTGTTCTAACCCAAGAACCTCAAGCTCCCCACAGATATTCGACAACAGGCTCACAGGATCTCTTCAGGTATGCGACATCTGAACTGTTGTTCAGGTGAAGGCACCAGAGCACAGAAGGAAACTAAGTAGGGAAAAAAACTTTGTAGAAGGTAAATAATGTTTGACACCTCCATCGCACCAGGTATTTTCACACGCTTGACATCTCACCCAATCCTCAAAACAAACAAACAAAAAGCTATGAATTATGTATCAGCACTTTTCCACGCCAACGTTGAGAAAACACATGGAGGGTCAGAGGTTACAGAGATGTTACCCAGATCAAAGAGTCAGTGTCAGAACTAACTGTGGAAACGGCCTCCCTGCTGTCAGTCCCAGCAGGAAAGTGAAGCTTCCAGGCAGACGAAAGGACTAACCCACACAGCAGCCCCTGAGCCCTGCTGGAGGGCTAACCCCAGAGGCCTGGAGTCTCGCCGCCCGGCCAGGGCCTGCTGGCGCGGGGGCCTCACTGCGATGTCCCTAAGCTCCCAGGCCGGCGGGCACCTACGTGCTTGGAGGTGAGGGCGGTGATGCTGCGGACAAGGCTGCCCAGCCTCGAGGAGAAGGACGCCTTGGCGGCCGCGGGCCCACCGCCGGGCTGGTTCTGCAGAAAGAGCCCCGGCAGCGCCGTCAGCGTCTTCTCCACTATGTCGCTCATCGCCGCAGCCGCCCGCTATCCCGCAGCCGCGAGGCTTCATGCCCGGCCGCCGCTGCCGACCCGGCCTCCGTAGGCACTTCCTGTTTTTTGAATAAGAAATCTTTATTGGCGTCCCGCGTGAACAAACTCAGTGTCGTTCTCGCGAGGGGCCACCAGAGGGCGCAAGAGACCGCGGGGGTGGAAAAGGCCGCTCGCCCGAGATTGCGCGCGGAAGTAGACCTTCTTTCTTGCGACGGGGTAGCGGTTCCGGGATCCCCCAGAACTGTGAGTCACCCTGAGGAAGCCGCCAGGGGCCTGGCCCTGTTAGGCATTGTCTCCCAGAGTCCCCCTTTCCCACTTGCCGCCTCCGCGTAGCCCGGGACCGCGTCCGGAGTTGCGTCTCCCTGGATGCGCCTTTTTCGGGACGTCCCCGCCCCATCCGCCGCCTCTCACTGTCCCCGGACCGCGCGCCACCCGCCCGCTTCCCACAGGCGGTTTCCCGCGGGTCCCCGGCGCCGCGCGCGGCTCCGGCCCTGGCGACTCTTGGGACACCCGAGTAGTTGCGTGATAGCGGGGCTGTCCTGAGGATTCGGCGTGCCAGGTTGAGAGCCCGTCGCGTGCCGGGGACTCGCGGCCACTGTAGCTTCCCGTCCGCCCCTCTTCTCCTGGGATTTGGGGAGGTGGACGGGAAAGAGAAGTGGTCGGCGGCCACCCTTGCCGACTCCTCCTCAGAAAGTCGCAGTTGAAAGGTCACCTTCCCGGAGTCCACTCCCCTGGCCCGGCGGGCAAGGATAGGCCTCCACGTCCCACCCTCTCACAGCGCTCGGTTCTGTTCCACTTTAGAACAAGTCGCAGTTGCCAGTACATAAACAGCTCCCCATAGAGAGAGTATTTTATTCATTCCGATTGCCCCAGCTTTTACCTAGAACAGAGTCTGGTACAATGGCTCTCCAAATGTGGTCTGGTGACCTCAGGGTCGCTGAGACCCTTCTAGGGAATTCACAAAGTCAAAACAATATTGATAACGTTTCTTACATGTTATTTGCCGTTTTCACCCTCATTCTGTTGGAAGTGTACAGAGTTTTCAAGAGGCTAGATGACGATTGACTAGCTGGTAAAATGTATGCTGGAGTATCCTTGTGTTTTCTAGAATTTTCGAAGATAGTAGGTTTACGGCATAAATACGTGCGTTTTCAGAGATTAATGCAGTTTGCCCTCAGTACTCCTAGTGTGTTTCTGGGAGGTAGGTTAGATAGGTGGTCATAGCCTCCCTTCAACGGGAACAAACTTGCTAAATAAATAGAACAAACCAGCACATAGTGTACAAACCACATCCCAGGCTCCTGGTTAGAAAATTTTGTAGCAAAGAGGTAGAAGAGCAGAAGGGAAAATCCCCAAACTCACAAGCGCAGAAACCCATGATCTGTGCCCTTGGGCTGAATTATACTCATTATAATAGTAAAAAAAAAAAAATAAGTAAATAAAAAAATAAAAAAACACTCCTGGGTGAAGATTTAAGGTACTAATAAGACATGCAATGTATATACTAGCATATACAACCACAGCGCACATGGTGTCAGAAGACCAGAGAACATGCTTAATAGCAGCACCCGTTCTCCCCCCTTCATGAATGATCCTGTGAGACTCCTACAAAGGGAGTTTCCCCAGTGTCAGTGCATGCTGTCTCACCTTTGAGCAGCCCGCTCTGATCAGCTGTGAGGGTGTACTTTCGCTTTGCAGTAAACTCTTTTGCTTGCTTTTACTTTGGACTTTAAAATTATTTTGCACCACGAAGTCCAGAACCTCAACCGGCCCACCAGCTACAGCTACACTTACAGGCTATCTTCGGTTATACCTGCTCTAATCTCTGTAACCTCCTTGTCACCTAATAAATGACTTTTTTGAAATCCTGAAGTTGTTCTAATACCTATATGGGAACATAAGAAAAAAGTTCAGTTTGTTAGCTTGTCTCGCAAGAATATTTTTTAATATATTGAGAACATGTTAAAATATTTAAACTTTATCTAAAAGGGATATTCATTTACTTATTTAATTTTTTTTTTTTGAGAGTCTCACTCTATCACCCAGACTGGAGTGCAGTGGCACAATCTGGGTTCACTGCAGCCTCCTCCTCCTGGGTTCAAGCAATTCTCCTGCCTCAGCCTCCCAAGTAGCTGGGATTACAGGCGCCCGCCACCATGCCCGGCTAATTTTTGTATTTTTAGTAAAGACAGAGATTCACCATTTTGGCCATGTTGGTCTCGAACTCCTGACCTCAGGTGATCCGCCCACCTCAGCCTCCCAAAGTGCTGGGATTACAGGCGCGAGCCACCGCGCCCAGCCAAAAAGGGATACTCTTTTAGAATTTAATTTTTTTATTTTATTTTTTTTTTTTAGATGGTGTCTTGCTCTATTGCCCAGGATGGAGTGCAGTGGTGTGATCTCAGCTCACTGCAACCTCCGCCTCCCAGGTTCAAGCAATTCTCCTGCCTCAGCCTCCCGCGTAGCTGGGATTACAGGTGCGTGCCACCACGCCTGGCTAATTTTTTGTATTTTTAGTAGAGATGGGGTTTCACCATGTTGGCCAGGATAGCCTCGATTTCCTGACCTCATGATCTGCCCGCCTCAGCCACCCAAAGTGCTGGGATTACAGGTGTGAGCCACCGCGCCCAGCCTAGAATTTAATATTTTGTCGTCTGGGCGCGGTGGTTTATGCCTATAATTCTAGCACTTTGGGAGGCCAAGGCGGGCGGATTGTCTGAGCTCAGGAGTTCCAGACCAACCTGGCCAACATGGTGAAACCCCATCTCTACTAAAAATACAAAATATTCGGATGGGCACGGTGTCTCACACCTGTAATCCCAGCACTTTGGGAGGCCAAGGTGGGCGGATCACAAGGTCAGGAGTTCAAGATCAGCCTGGCCAACCCATGTCTCTACTAAGATACAGAAATTAGCCGGGCATGGTGGCGTGCACCCATAATCCTAGCTACTCGGGAGGCTGAGGCAGGAGAATTGCTGGAACCCGGGAGGCGGGGGTTGCAGTGAGCCGAGATTCCACCACTACTGCACTCCAGCCTGGGCGACAAGGCAAGACTCCATCTCAAAAAAAAAAAAAAAAAAAAAAAAAAATTTAGCCAGGCATAGTAGTCCCAACTACCTGGGAGGCTGAGGCAGGAGAATTGCTTGAACCTAGGAGGCGAAGGTTGCAGTGAGCCAAGATCGCACCACTGTACTCCAGCCTGGGTGACAAAGCAAGACTGTCTCCAAAAAAAATAAAGGAATTTAATATTTTATCTTAAAATTAAATTTTGTTTTATGTGTAGTTTTTAATTTTAGGCTTTTCCATTGGCTTAAAAAGGGGATACTGGAAGATTCACTTTCTAACCTTCCCATATGTAAAGATGCTGAAAAAGATGAAGCTGACATCAGTATCAGAATTCGCTGACTCAGGGAAAGGGAGAAATCTGGTTGAAACTATAAATAACAAAGGAAAGTATAACAAAAGCTTCTTTCTTTCCCTTGGCATTAGAGCTGTTAATCACTTGCCTCATTTTATGTCATTCAACAGAACATTTTCAAATACTATTATGGTGCCAATCAAGTTGAGGCGTCGTTTTCAGACCAGTCAGAATTTAAAAGAAAGGGAATTGAATATTTTCAACATAGACATGATATGCTTTATAAAAGTCAAAGCTTTTGTATTACCATTTTCAAAGTAAAAATGAAAAACCTACTGAAGCATCTTACACATGAAATTATTATATTTCATTCATTGGAGAAGGACCTGCAATAGCTAAAAGACTAATGAATGCCTGCTAGATGATAATCAGTAAAAGAACTCATGGGAGTGCTACTTTCCAAAGATGCAGTAACTCACCAAATTAGACATTTAGTTGCAGGCCGGGCGAGGTGGCTCATGTCTGTAATCCCTGTATTTTGGGAGGCCAAGGCAGGCGGATAACTTGAAATCAGGAGTTTGAGACCAACCTGGCCAATATGGTGAAACCCTGTCTCTACTAAAAATACAAAAAAAAATTAGCTAGGCGTGGTGGTACATGCCTGTAATCCCAGCTATTCGGGAGGCTGAGGCTGAGGAATCACTTGAACCTGGGAGGCAGAGGTTACAGTGAGCTGAGATGGTGCCATGGCACTCCAGCCTGGACAATAGAGCAAGACTCTGTCTCAAAAAAACGAAAGAAATTTAGCTGCAAACATAAAGACTGAGTTAATATCTCATCTGCAGAATTATAATTCCTTTAAAGTGAACATAATTTTTCATGTAGCTGGACTTGTTGCTTTGCTTATATCCATCCAATGTCAGCACCAACTAATTCTTGAAGATCTTTTACATAAATCTTGGCAAGAAACACAAGTGGTGATAAAATAATGTATTAAACAACTTGTTTGAATCTCATAGTTTATCGTGGAACAATACACTCAATTTTTTTTAAGTCGGTTTCACTTAAGAATATCCTTGATGAAGCAGTAAGAATTCTTAATTTTATTAAACCTCAGTCTTTTGAGTGCACTTTTTAAAAAATATTTTTTGTGACAAAATGGGAAGTACTCATAAAGTACAACCTCATAAAGTATAAACTTTTAAATCCTGAGGCTTTTTTTTTTTGGCCGGGCATGGTGGCTCAGGCCTATAATCCCAGCACTTTGGGAGGCCGAGGCGGGTGGATCACGAGGTCAGGAGATCGAGACCATCCTGGCTAACATGGTGAAACCCCGTCTCTACTAAAAATACAAAAATTAGCTGGGTGTGGTGGACACCTGTAATCCCAGCTACTTGGGAGGCTGAGGCAGGAGAATCGCTGGAAGCCAGGAGGCGGAGGTTGCAGTGAGCCAAGATTGCACCACTGCACTCCAGCCTGGGTGACAGAGTGAGACTCTGTCTCAAAAAAAAAAAAAAAAAAAAAACTGTAGCAGTTGGCTAGATGCAGTGGTCAACACCTATAATCCTAGCCTTTTATCGGGCCAAGGTAGGAGGATCATTTAAACCTGGGAGTTTGAGACCAACCTGGACAACACAGTGAGAGACCCCTATCTCTACAAAAATAAAAATAAAACAATTAGCTGGGCACGGTGGTGCGTGCTTGTACTCCTAGCTACTCTGGAGGCTAAGGTGGAGGATCACTTGAAGCCAGGAGTTCAGGGCTACTGTGAGTTATGATCACACCACAGCACTCCAGCCTGGGTGACAGAGTGAGACCATATCTCTAAAACAAACAAGCAAAAAACTGCAGCAGCCTTTTTGGCAAAAATGAAAAATGAATAAGCTGGTCCTAAATTTTATATGTAATATCCAGGAACATTTTGAAAAAGAAGAACAAAGCTGGAAGACTTATAATACCCAGTTTCAAAACTTACTATAAACAGACAGTGATCAAGAGAGTGTAGTATTGGTGTAAAGATAGGCATGTATAAAACTGAGAGTTCAGAAATTATAGTCCATTGATTTTTGATGAAGTAGCCAAGACATTTCAATGGAGAAAGGACCATCTTTTCAACAAATAGTATTGGGACAATTGAATATCCATATGCAAAAAAGTGAACCTAGGCTCTTCACATTATATACAAAATGGAACTCAAAATGGATCTCAGACCTGCATGTGAGAAGTAAAACTACAAAAGTTCTAAAAGAAAACACAGGAGGGGCCGGGCGCAGTGGCTCAGCCTATAATCCCAGCACTTTGGGAGGCCAAGGCGGGCAGATCACGAGGTCAGGAGATTGAGACCATCCTGGCTAACATGGTGAAACCCCGTCTCTACTAAAAATACAAAAAATTAGCCAGGTGTGGTGGCGGGTGCCTGTAGTCCCAGCTACTCAGGAGGCTGAGGCAGGAGAATGGCATGAACCCGGGAGGCAGAGCTTGCAGAGAGCCGAGATCATGCCACTGCATTCCAGCCTGGGCGGCAGAGGAAGACTCTGTCTCAAAAAAAAAAAAAAAAAAAAGAAAAAGAGTTTCATATTAAAAAACAAAACAGAGGAGAAAATCTTTATGACCTTGGGCTAGGCAGAGTGCTTAAATATGACGTCAAAAGCACAGTTCACGGCCGGGCGCGGTGGCTCACGCTTGTAATCCCAGCACTTTG
Source organism: Nomascus leucogenys (assembly GCF_006542625.1). Classification (NCBI taxonomy): domain Eukaryota; kingdom Metazoa; phylum Chordata; class Mammalia; order Primates; family Hylobatidae; genus Nomascus; species Nomascus leucogenys. The sequence continues at coordinate 50,489,063 of NC_044386.1, forward strand.
GGAGGCCGAGGCGGGCGGATCACAAGGTCAGGAGATCGAGACCACGGTGAAACCCCGTCTCTACTAAAAATACAAAAAAAATTAGCCGGGCGTGGTGGCGGGCGCCTGTAGTCCCAGCTACTCGGAGAGGCTGAAGCAGGAGAATGGCGTGAACCCGGGAGGCGGAGCTTGCAGTGAGCCGAGATCGTGCCACTGCACTCCAGCCTGGGTGACAGAGCCAGACTCCGTCTCAAAAAAAAAAAAAAAAAAAAGCACAGTTCACAAAAATAGCTGACAAATTGGATTTTATCAAAATTAAAACTTTTGGGTTTAAAAAACATCCATAATAAATTGAAAAGATGTAGACTGAAAAAATATTTATAACTCATATATGTGATAAAGGGCTTATATCCAAAATATACAAAGAACTCATAACTTAGTAATAAGAAGACTAATAATCTAATTTTAAAATGAAGTAAACATTTGAATAGACATTTCACCAAAGAGGATATATAAATGGCTAATAATCACTTGAAAAAATGTGCAACATCATTAGTCATGAGGGAAGTGCCAGTCAAAACCACAATAAGATAGCATTAACACACCCACTAAGCTACAACCAAAAAGTCAGACAATACCTAGTGATGGAGGAGTTATGGGAAAACCTTCACATATTGCTGGTGAGAATATAAAATAGAACAGCCACATTGTGAAATCGTTTGGCAGTTTCTTAAAAAGCTAAATAGATTTGCCGCACAACTCAGCGATTCTGCTACTAAGTATCTACCCAAGAGAAATGAAAACATATATTCATGCAAACACTTGTATAGAAATGTTCATAGCAACATCATTTATAATAGCCAAAAACTGGAGATAACCCAAATGTTCATCAACTGATGAATGAATAAACAAAATGTAGTTTATCTATATACAATGGACTATCATTCAGCCATGAAAAGGAATAAAGTACTGGCACATGCTACAACATGGGTGAACTTTGAAAACATTATGCTAAGTGAAAGAAGCCAGTCACAAAAAACTGTATAGATAGTGTATGATTTCGTTTATATGAAACGACCAGGAAAATTTTTAGAGACAGAAAGCAGATCAGTAGTTGTCTGAAACTGAAGGTAAAAAATGAGGATTGACTGCAAATTCTCTTTTTGTTTGTTTGTTTGTTTTGTTTTATTTCTCTTCCTTTTTTTTTTTTTTTTTGACTGCAAATTCTCACAAGGAATTTGCTGGGTGTTAGAAATGTCCTAAAACTGGATTGTGACAGTGGTTGCACAAAGCTATCAATTTACTAAAAATTATTCACTGTACACTTATAATGGGTGAAGTCTTATGGTACATAAAATATATTTCAGTGAAACTAAGAAAAAGTCTCATGAATTTCAGAAATGCTAATTTATTGTTGGTTGACAGTTTGCTACAGGATCTTTCTGGGACTTAGTGACTAGAGATGCATGCAGAATTAGAAAGATAAAATAATTTGTTTAGAAAAATTAGTAGATTGAGAAGTGTTTGGTGGTGGTCAGAGAAAACCTTGGGAATGGCAAAAAGTTAGTCAGGAAACTCTCCAGGCTGAGAAAGGCCTAGAAAAAGAGACACTGGGTGGAGTTCTAGGGACTGCAGCAGCGGGGATTTAGGCAACTTTGTATACGGTTCCACTCTCATGCCCAAGGGGGCGCCAGAGCAGCAAGCCTCAGTCGTGATTGTGGACATTCCCAGCCCCTAATGCTGGGTCACGGTACCGCGTTCATTCAAAACTTGACCCAGGTTTTTTAGAGACCAGGACTCTCCATTTTGTTTTATTATCTTTCTTGAGAGGCGGAGGGAATTTGCCTGAAGGTGGCTTCCTTTTAAGTCTGAAAATGCAACAGGAAGAGCCAAGTGAGGCCCTGTGACTCTCTATGGAGAGAGGCAGTGGTTACGGCCCAAAGAAATAGCCCTAAGAAGAGCTTTTTCAGAATGACACATGCTAGTTTCTTCCTCTCCTTTCATGACTCAGGTCCACACTTCACACAGACTTTTGCCTGTGCCAGACTTTCCTCTGCCTTGACCGCTAGCCAGCAGACTGTGTCCACAGTGTTTTCCCGCTCCTGCTCCCCAGTCTGAATCAGCCTGGTAAAAACATTAGCTGGAAGATATCTGTTTACTGGGTAAATTCCTCTACAACAAATACCTTTGCAATGAAAATTTCTGTTTAACCAAAAGTTCTCCACAGCCCAGCTTATGTCTAACCTAGTTCAAGAAGTAATCCATGAAATAAAACTCTACTCCATACCACATATTTAGACAGTCAAGTTGAGCTACTTGTAAAGAGATTTGACCTGTAATACTTTTATTTTCCCCGAGGAGCTGGAAATATAAGTAGAGGCAAAAACAGAGTCCCCTTTGCACTTGGAGAGTATTTTCCCACATGCACTCATGTTAAAAATCCAGTTCCCAGGAAATCTTTGTAAGGACTTTTCCCAGTAGTCTACCAGATCCAGGACAAGGAAGAAAGATAGGCTCCAGACTGGATAAGCAGAGACCTTCCCAGAAGGAAACAATGGGAATTTAATATTCAAGCAGGCTCTGATCCAGAGCATTATGGGAACTGATCAAGGGATCAAAAATGAATCAAGAAACTAAATAACATTCCAAAGAAGTGATAGTACTGTTGAAGCCTGAGGCTGTACTCCACCGCGCCCAGCCCTGTACTAATATACTAATGAGAATCAAAACTTCAAAAACTACAGTATGTAGATCATATGACAGAATTAATTGTATCAGTAGTCCTTCTATACTGCTAAGAGCAAGATGTTACATACAGATGATGCACCTTGATTTACAATAGGGTTACATCCCAAAAAACTCATCATAAGTTGAAAATATAATAAGCAGAAAATGTATTTAATACACCTAGCCTACTGAACATCATAGACTAGCCTGCCTTAAAAGTCTCAGATCACTTATGTTAGTCTAGAGTTATTTTATGATAAAGCATTGAATATCTCATGTAATTTATTGAATACTGTACTGAAAGTAAAACAAAATGGTTGTATGGGTGCTCAAGATATGGTTTCTACTGAATGCATATCACTTTGCACCTGGTAGAATTGAAAAATTTCAAGTTGGGGACCATCTGTACTGCTAAGAGCAATGTTGTTAGGGGAAGCCATTTTCTCCCTCTCCCAGGTCCATAAAATAGAAACTTCCAGTTCAGAAGAATTGTGAAAACAGCATTTGCCTTCCTGCTATTTCCCCTCTCAGTTATCCCCAAGGAAGGAGTGACTCATCTGACTGAACCACTGAGGAAGGAACTGAGCATGTTCAGCCCTTTTTGCAACCTTCGTGGACTAGCCTGCCCACTAGACAGGTGCATCCTCCCACCAACCCCATCACTGAAGCATGTGCACCTTCGCACACACATACACTCCTGCCTCCCCCAAAAGTTTAGGAGTCAAGTACAGTCATGTATCACTTAAAGACAGGGATACGTTATGAGAAATATGTAATTAGGTCAGTGATTCCCAACCTCTTTGGCACCAGGGAGGGACCAGTTTTGTGGAAGACAATTTTTCCACAGACTGGAAGGGGTGAGGTAAGGTTTTGGGATGAAACTTCCACCACAGATCATCAGGCATTAGATTCTCATAAGGAGCATGCAACCTAGATCCTTTGCATGTGCAGTTCACAATAGAGTTTGCGCTCTTATAACAATCTAATGCTGCTACTGATCTGACAGGAGGTGGAGCTTAGGCAGTAATGCCCGCCTCCTGCTCACCGCCATCGCCATCACCTCCTGCTGTGTGACCTGGTTCCTAACAGGCCAGGGACCGGTACCTGGAACCGGGTGATTCTTTGTTGTGCAAACATCATAGAGCACACTTAAATCTAGATGCTTACTACATACCTGGGCTATGTGATGTATCTTATTGCTCTTAGGCTACAAACCTATACAACATGTTACTGTACTGAATAGGGAATTGTAACACAATAGTGTCTGTGTATATAAACATATCTAAATATAGGAAAGGTACAGTAAAAATACAGTATTATAATCTTAAGGGACCACTGTCGTATATATGTTCATCATTAATTAAAGAGTCCTTGGCCGGGCACAGTGGCTCATGCCTGTAATCCCAGCACTTTGGGAGGCCGAGGCTGGCGGATCACCTGAGGTCGGGAGTTCGAGACCAGCCTGACCAACATGGAGGAACCCCGTCTGTACTAAAAATACAAAATTAGCCTGGCGTGGTGGCACATGCCTATAATCCCAGCTACTAGGGAGGCTGAGGCAGGAGAATCGCTTGAACCTGGGAGGCAGAGGTTGTGGTGAGCTGAGATCGTGCCATTGCACTCCAGCCTGGGCAACAAGAGTGAAACTCCGTCTCAAAAAAAAAAAAAAAAAGAGTCCTTATGCAGTGCATGACTATATTAGGAAGTCTGATTGTGAGACCTGACCGGCAGCTTCTCTACTCTGTCCTCACTAAAGCTGATGCTTTTATCTCCCTCTGTCTGATTTTTGTGTCTATTTCTCAAAAGGAATTCAGATGGGTAACAGCTGTGATTTATTTGTCTCTCCAAGGCCCCCAAATCAAGACTTTAAGTAGCCCTGCCACTGAAAAGGTTGAAAATCAGTGAAAATGCAAATAAATGACTCTAGTAGAAGACTAAATTCATTGTATGCCCTTTGAGCAAGGGTTGAGCTCCTCAGTCAAAGAAGAGAGTCACCTTTTCCAGAAGAGAATGCAGCTCAAGGGGAGTGCAGGTGGGGCAGTGAAGGAGAAAGAGCTTCCCAGAAGCGTCGAGTGGGGGAACCAGCATCACTACCAGATTCCCTCATGTCTGTAGTGTGAAGTGGTGGCAGGAGCCGCCCACATTGGGACCCAGAAAACTTGTGATGAAATCCAAGCTGTTTTCAGATGTGTAGCCTTTACCATTTTGAGCCTCAGTTTTCTTATTTCTAAATGAGCATAAATATCTTCCTGCCTACCCTATAGGGTTACTGTGAGATTACATTTATATCATGTATATGAATGTTCATGTATATACTGGAAAGCAAAATAAAAATATAAAATAGCACGAAAAAGTAGTGAGGAGAAGGTACTTGATATTTTGTGATAGAAGTGCTGGATATTTCCCATTTGCTCACCCATCTCTACTCTCTACTCTGATCCATATCCTAAAGGCTGAATTGTCTGAATTGCATCAATGGGTTCCCTTGCCTTTCGGCTTCTGGTTGAGTTTAAAAAGGAGCAACAGAAGGAATTGGATAGGGCTAGATTTTTTGATTAGATTCTCTTTGTACGTCCCTGCTGGATCTCCCATGTTGGCTGCATCCCTCTGTGGAGAGCACAGCTTATGTCAAATTGCCAAACTGCCTTTTTTTTTTTTTTGGCAATCACCCAGGCTGTAGTGCAGTGGCACAATCGTAGCTCACTGCAGCCTTGACCTCGTGAGTTCAAGCAATCCTCCCACTCTCAGCCTCCCGAGTAGCTGGGACTACAGGCATGTACCACCATGCCCAACTTCTTTAAGTAGAGACAAGGTCTTGCTATGTTGCCCAGGATGGTCTTGAACTCCTAAACTCAAACAATCCTCCTGCCTCAGCCTCCCACAGTGCTGGAACTACAGGCATGAGCTACACATCTGGCCCCAAATTGCCTTCTCCACACTGTTTTCTCTCCAGACCAGTAGCATTGCCATCATCAGGGAATTTATGCAAAAGGAAAATATTTTAGTCCTACCCCAGACCTACTGAAGCAGAAACTCCAGGGTGGGGCCTAGTAATCTGTGTTGTAATAAGTCCTTCAGGTGATTCTGATGCATACTAAAGCTTGAAAACTGCTTGCTGTTGGAAGGGATTACTCCCTCTCATTTGCTCGCAGTAACTAACCCTAGAATACTGCCCAATTCCTTGCTGCTTCCCCAGAACTCTTTTACCTTTGTAAATAGTCCTTTTTATTATACTCTCCTCAAATTACTCATTTTCTTTTTCTTTTTTCTTTATTTTTTTAGGCTCTTTGAATTCTAAAAATTATTCATTTTAAATACACCATCATTTCCTGCAGGACTCTGATGTTGAGATCTCAGAAATAAGACAAGTAACTGTTTTGTATTACACCTGCGTAAAGGACAGGCACACTGATCAAAGTGAAAGAAAAAATGTCTGTCAATGAGATACCTAAATAAGATTTAGTTTAAGATCATTGTGGGCTACACACTCCCAAAATCTTTTAGGCCAAAGCCCACAGCGAGTCTCTGTGTTTCAGGAAATGTCTCCATTTGGTAAACTAAGAAATGATGTAACATCCTTGCAAGACATATGACTAAAATCTGAGGTTTCTGTGTGGGCTTTGGCTGTAATTTTGGTTTCTACCAAGGGCTTTAGTCTGAAGAGGGAAGCACTAAAATAAGTTGCTACTTGCAAAAAGAAGCTGCTGGTATTTCTTTCCTTTGGCGAAGACCAAAGCTATAGTGAGCTAAATTCATATCATTTATTTTTCATCCAGTATAAAAGTTATATGGGCCAAGACATAACATTTGAGTAGCTGTAGAAGGTAAGTTCAACGGGTCAGTGTGACTTTAGTGTATAATGCCCAAGACAAAGAAAGACTGTTTTAGGTGTTTGTTTCCTCAAGTCTCTTGTCATAGAGACTCCTCTTGTTTCCAGGGCATAAATAAATCCAAGGCAGAAGTATTCAACAGAGGTTGGGAAGAAAGCCTAGAGTAGAAATTGAGATGCCCCGTCCCAGCAAGTCATTTCCTTTGGAAATATAAGGGTTAAGCAGCCTGGAGTCAGGCTAAGAAAGAGGCTTTGGGAAAATGTAGGCCAAAGTGTTAACTCAGGTTTTTCTAACCTTTGTGGATTGAGACCATTGCTTTTGCCTACAAATGAATAAACTGTTCTTTTTTTTTTTTTGAGATGAAGTCTCACTCTGTTGCCCAGGCTGGAGTGCAATGGCACGATCTCAGCTCACTGCAACTTCCACCTCCCAGGTTCAAGCGATTCTCCTGCCTCAGCTTCCTGATTAGCTGGGATTACAGGCACCTGCCACCATGCCTGGCTAATTTTTCTATTTTTAGTAGAGACAGGGTTTCACCATGCTGGCCAGGCTGGTTTCAAACTCCTGACCTCAGGCAATCCACCTGCCTCGGCCTCCCACAGTGCTGGGATTACAGGCGTGAGCCACCATGCCCGGCCGAAGAAACTGGTTTTCACAGCAGTATCTTTTGTTTCTGCCTCATGATTTATTTATTCAGTCAGTAAGAGCTGGACCCTGAAAAATGGTGAAGTTGGCTAAACTTATCTTCAAATTTTTTCCTTAATCCATTTAAAAAAAACAATTTTAAAACAATTTCTCTCACCACCACCACACACACACACACACACACACACCCACCAATACCTGGTGCTTTCAAGCCGTAACCTGTCTGTCCACGGCTACCACTTGAACAACTTTCCCAGATTTCCCCCTTTGAAGTATTGTAGAGTACAGTCAGAATTTAAAGGAATAAGATCCTATCCCTCATGGTCTGTTACAGACATGATTATCTGATTAGCCCTGATGGGCAACGGCTTGATGCTAGAAACCCTCTCACCTAAGGCAGCCCAGTGGAGTGGACCAATCAGGAACCGAAGGCTTTATTAGCTGTGTGACCTTGGGCAAGTTACATAGATTCTTGGGGTTGAAAGGAACCAATGCTTTAATACATAACACCTCACTGAGGTGTAATCCATCTTCTATGTCATTTTCTTCTGAAAATAACTTCTACTACTTCTTCAATACTTCCTATGGGCCAGGTATGGACTAGGCAAAGTATGTGGTATACATTATCACTAGTCCTGAAAGTAACCCAGCAAGTGGTTAGTACTAGTCGCATTTTACAAATGCAGAAAGTGAAACTCGATTGAGTGACATAATTCATCCAAGTAAGTGGCAGAGCCAGGATTCATACCCAATTACCTTTAGTCCCAAGGTTGAAGCTGTGTGATTTTCCTAAGAGATCCAATTCTTACCCTATAATTGAAGCGTCATTTATAATGAGCTAAATTCTGTCTAACTCTAACTCTGGCTCACCACCACCTCCAAGTCCTACCCCTCTGGGTATAGTGAGCAAAGTTTGCTTCCTCTTCCACATGCCACTCCTTCAGATATTTGAAGACTACAAACTACTTCGACCACCCTGAAATTGTTTGACTTTTCCTCCTACAAATGTTTAAAGTCCCTTAACTGTCCTGGTGATTCTCCTTCACTTTGTCTCTGTCCCATTTAAAAAAAACAAAACAAAAAAAAAAAAACCTGAAGCTTAAGATACCTAGAGAAAACTGCACGAATTATAAATATACTGTGCAATTAACTTTTACATGTGAACACTACTTGGTCAAGAAACAGAAATATTACCAGAACCCTAGAAGTTTATGCTACTTTTTTTATCTCTGCCTCCCCCAGAAGTAACCACCATCCTGACTTTTAACATGTGAATTATGTCAATAGAATCACACAGTATGCACCATTTTGTATCTGGCTTCTTTTGCTCAACATTGTAAGAGTTATCCATGTCATATTATGTGTAGCTATACTTGATTCATTCTCATTGTTTTCTGTGTACTTTTTCAAAAACTGGTAAAATAGACATAAAGTTTACCATCTTAACTATTTTCAAGTGTACAGTTCAGTAGTATTGAGTATATTCACATTGCTCTATTACCATCAGCACCATCCATCTCCAGAATTTTTTCATCTTCCCAAAGCAAAACTCTGTACTTTAAACAATAACTCTCCATTTGCCTCTCCACTGAGCCCCTGGAAACCACATTTTACTTTCTGTCTGTATGAATTTGACTATTCTAGGTACCTCATATGAATGTAATCATACAGTATTTTCTCTTTTGCAGCTGGCTTATTTTTCACTCAGCATAATGTCCTCAAGTTTCCTCTATGTTGTAGCACATGTGAGAATTTCCTCCCTTTGTAAAACTGAATTATATTCCATGATATAGATATACCACATTTTGTTTGATTCTGTGTACTTTTTTTTTTCTTTTTTTTTTTTTTGAGACAGAGTCTCACTCTGTTGCCCAGACTGGTGTGCAGTGGTATGATCTTGGCTCACTGCAACCTCTGCCTCCCAGGTTCAAGCGATTCTCCTGCCTCAGCCTCCCAAGTAGCTAGGACTAAAGGCACGCGCCACCATGCCTGTCTAATTTTTGTATTTTTTGTACATATAGGGTTTCACCATGTTGGCCAGGCTGGTCTCAAACTCCTGATCTCAAGTAATCCACCTACCTCGGCCTCCCAAAGTGCTGGGATTATAGGCGTGAGCCACTGCGCCCATCTGATTCTGTGTACTTTTTAAAGCATGCTGCCTAAATGGGATTCAGTGTCCCCGGGTCTAGCATAAGCAGACGCTTTGCACAGTCACCACTGCTCTGATATAATTTTTAAAAATTGCTTCCAAGTCTGGCTCCCCTCTAGACAGAGTGCCCCTTATGTGTTATCCATCTTTGTTTCCCCAGCACCCTACTCCAAGTAGAAACTCAGTGAACAATATCGTTAATAAATGAATGAAAGTATAACAACCCCATGAATTTCCTTTCATTTTACCTCTCTGAGCCTCAATTTCCTCATTCTTCATATAAAGGGCTTGGACTATTGATTTATCAAGTCTTGCCTTCTTTAACATCTCTGATTTTGTGACAGACTTGCACTTAACAAGGCTCTTTAATGATCTATTCCAAAGGGTTTTCTAACAAAAACAACGGTAATTTTTAAAAATACATTTATGCGTTCTAGTTTATGTAACTTCATCTTATCCTCTTGGTATCCCTGTGAGGTAATGTAAGAATGTAAGGCTCTGCACAAGAGATGCCTGCACAAGGATATAGGAGACAGACTTGCAAAGTGGTTCACTAAGGTATTCTCCGTTAGGAGGAGGTTTGCCAACCGAATTTCTTTCATTCCACATCAGCGATGAGGCAGGGTGAATTGGCAGGCTTCCCCCATCTGTAAGGAAGCTGCAATTCCCAACTCAGTCACTAGATGGCTACGTAACTGCATCCAGAGGGGATAGACAAGGAAAACAACTCCGTCCCAGAACCAGAATCCACCCAGAACCAGAATCGTCCCAAAGTGGCAGTAAACCAAATTAGCCTTTTTTGGGGAGCCTTCCTAGATATAAAATGGTTAGGAGGTGCTGAGCATTCTGAAATACACCGTGAGGGCATTACAATGAAAATGCTACTCATTCTGTTCCTGGATAAGTTAAAAGAATAACCATAATATTTTTATCCTCCATCTTGTGGCTTTTTTTTGTCTTACTCTTTCCTCTCTTCGTTCCCCCTCATCCATCATAATTCATAAGAAGAGGCACAGGGCAAATTTCCTTCTTTTTCTTTTTTTTTTTTTTGAGACGAAGTCTTGCTCTGTCGCCCAGGTTGGAGTGCAATGGCGCGATCAACCTCTGCTGTTCTCATGTCTCAGCCTCCAGAGTAGCTGGGATTACAGGCGTGTGCCACCATGCCGGGCTAATTTTTGTATTTTTAGTAGAGATGGGCTTTCACCGTGTTAGTCAGGTTGGCCTCGAACTCCTGACATGAGGTGATCCACCCGCCTCAGCCTCCCAAAGTGCTAGGATTACAGGCGTGCCCGGCCTAAGGGCAAATTTTTTATGATCCCATTACTGAAACACACTTAAAATGTATCAAGGGACAGTAAGTTTACAAGTTAATCAGTAGCTCTCCAGCTGGAATTTTTAAAGGAGACCAAGTTTACGGTTTTATGAAAGAAAACACTCACAAATTTCAAGAACATTTGGAAACTTCTGTATCAGATCAGATAAAAATCCATACAAATAGGTATTCTTTCCTTGATAATTGCTGTAACATCAGTGTATATGACTCCAGATGTTTTTTTCTTTTTTCTTTTTCTTTCTTTTTTTTCTTTTCTTTTTTTTTTTTTTTTTTTTTTTTTTTTTTGAGACGGTGTCGCCCAGGCTGGAGTGCAGTGATGTGATCTTGGCTCACTGCAACCTCTGCCACCCAGGTTCAAGTGATTCTCCGGCCTCAGCCTCCCGAGTAGCTGGGACTACAGGCACATGCCACCACGCCCAGCTAATTTTTGTATTTTTAGTAGAGGCAGGGTTTTACCATGTTGACCAGGATGGTCTTGATCTCTTGACCTTGTGGTCCACCTGCCTCAGCCTTCCAAAGTGCTGGGATTGCAGGATTGAGCCACCGCACCCAGTCCAGGTGTTTTTTTCAAAGTACATAGTAGCATATGTTTCTTTATAAAAATAAAAACTAGCATTTAGAAATAATCTTTACAATTTTATTATAAAAAGAACTATTGATCAAACTGAAGACTGAGCTCTGATTTTTTTATTTTGCCCAAATTCCTACCTAAGGGTCTAGGGAGTCATGCCCTACAAACCATAAATTCTCATCAAATGGGTTTTATTTGACCCTATATATCGTGACACATTTTTCATTCTGACTCTGGCATAACATTATGAGACAAGGAAAAAACATTTAACCCCAAAATATATTTCCTTGCCATACCTTGAAATTGCCCTGCAAAGTGTGTTGTGGGAAAAATCCACATTTCCCTTTTGTTTTCCTTCTTTTCTTTCCAGATCCAGGAGATAATCAACTAAGAGCCAGGCACCCTTTTAGGTCTGATAAGAAACATTTTACAACCTGCTTTCTCTCTGAACTCTGCTATCTGAGAGATTCCGCTGCATAATAAAACCTGGTCTCCATGATCCTTTTTCTTTTCTTTTTTTTTTTTTTGAGACAGAGTTTCACTCTTGTTGCCCAGGCTGGAGTGCAATGGCGCGATCTCAGCTCACCACAACCTCCGCCTCCCGGGTTCAAGCGATTCTCCTGCCTCAGCCTCCCGAGTAGCTGGGATTACAGGCATGTGCCACCACACCTGGCTAATTTTGTATTTTTAGTAGAGATGGGGTTTCTCTATGTTGGTCAGGCTGGTCGCGAACTCCCAACCTCAGGTGATGAGCCCACCTCAGCCTCCCAAAGTGCTGGGATTACAGGTGCGAGCCACCACTCCTGGCCTCTATGATCTTTTTTCTTAACTTGAACATTCCTTTGCATTAACCCCAGGTCTTCAGGTAAACTCAACCAATTGTCAACCAGAAAAAGTTTAAATTTACCTATAGCCTGGAAACCCCCGCTTTGAGGTGTCCCACCTTTCGGAACCAAACCAATGTATTTCTTTTTTTTTTTTTTTTTGAGACAGAGACTCGCTGTCGCCCAGGCTGGAGTGCAGTGGCGCGATCTTGGCTCACTGCAGGCTCCGCCCCCCGGGGTTCAGGCCGTTCTCCTGCTTCAGCCTCCGGAGTAGCTGGGACTACAGGCGCCCGCCACCTTGCCTGGCTAATTTTTTTGTATTTTTGGTAGAGACGGGGTTTCACTGTGTTAGCCAGGATGGTCTCGATCTCCTGACCTTGTGATCCGCCCGCCTCGGCCTCCCAAAGTGCTGGGATTACAGGCGTGAGCCACCAAGCCCGGCCACCAATGTATTTCTTAAACGTATTTGATTGATGTCTCATGCCTCCCTAAAGTATATAAAACCAAGCAGTACCCCGACCACCTGGGTCACATGTTCTCAGGACCTCCTAAGGGCTGTGTTATAGGCCATGGTAACTACATTTGGCTCAGAATAAATCTCTTCAAATATTTTACAGAGTTTGACTCTTTTCATCGACAATAATCTGGTGCCCAACATTGAGCCTCAGAGAAGACTCAGGATCCTGAAGGAGTTGCCCAGAACTGGAGCTAAGGTACCAGCAGGAGCCCATTGAAGCCTCACCGAATTCGAGCTTCTCCTTCGGTGGAACTGGTAAGTTTTCCTGAGCCCCAACCTCCTGTTTTGGTTGACGGTCCTTGATTTATTCTAAGCTGATTTTTTCCTCTCTGTCTTTTCTCCTAGGAAGTTGGTTAAAATCTTAATTTTAGTTTCAGAAGTGCGTTCAAAAGGATCTTTCTCCATTGCCTTTTCTCTCGAAATTAATCTCAGTTGGCTTGTCTGTGCACGCTTTGCGTGAGGAACTGAACTGTTGCTTTTCATAAGTAAGTAAGAGACTGAGTTCCTCAGCTCTGAAGTGAAAGGGCATTTTGCTCCTCCCAGCTGAAAGGCACCTCTGGGTGACCGGGGGCCTTGTGGGAGTGTCTGGGGAGGGGGTTGATCCCCTGTAATGTGCAGCGGCCCTGTAGGAAACTCCCCAACAAATATTAATTTAAAAAGGCTCATCCGGGAAATGCATATAAGGGCTGATCACCCGGCGTCTTGAGCCCTCTCAGAGGTGATAGACCTCTGAAGAGAGAAATTGAGACACGTAAGAGTGTAGAAATAACTCAGTGGTGACACACTGTGGAGTGCTACCGACAGGCAGCACATATCGATCCACCACACAAAAACCTTAGGCCACAGGTCAGTTCCCCCAAAAAAAAAAAAAAAAAAAAAAATAGGAAATAAATCCTCCAAAAAAGAGGAAAGGCAAGGAGAGTGGCCCCCTGTGGGCACTCCAACTGAGTTTATGTTTAATAATTGTGGCGCCTTTACTTGCAAGTATTTATGTAAATGGAAAGATCTTACTAAAGATGACCTAGGTCTAAGGTTTCCAAAATGGGGAACTTTGATATTCCTAAATTGGCTTTCCTGCATGCTAGATTAGACAAATTAGGCTCCCAAATCAAAGAAAATGAATGGCAATCATACTTTAGCTGGCATCTAGAATCATCAAAAAAAGGGAAAGATAAGCTTGCCTCCCTCCAGGAAGTTAATTAAAAATTTTTTGAAACTGCTTCAGAATTTAAAAAATCAGTAAAAGTCACTTCTGAAATCAGGAAGGCTCCAGAAACTGACTCCCCTTCTGCTCCTCCTGACCCTCTACTCTCTGAACTTCCTTATCCGGACAATTTCATTTTTCCTCCTCCTTTCCCTCCTCCCTTGTCTCAAACCACAGGGGGGCCAGAAATAGCTGCAGAAAATAATATAGTAGTTGCTCCTTTTAGAGTAAAACCCATAAGCAGAGGGGATTCTAACATAATATGTGCCCCCTGGACCAAATCATAGTTAAGGCCCTGGTATCTGGATTCCCCAATCCGATTGAAGATCCCTTTGGGTTTGCTTAGGAATTCCAGTTAAGTCTTAAGATTTATGACCCAGGGTTCTCTGACCTATATCAGCTGATTCAGTTACTGGTCTCCAAAAACAAAGCTGAAGAATGGTTTAGAGTAGCAGATTGGAAACAGCCTTTAGAAGATTTTGACAAAATAGATGCAACTGGAAGAGAGAAATGCAGAGAGCTCTGCAATCACCTCTGTGACACTGTACCACAGATATTCCCCAAGGTTATAGATTGATAGATTGAGCAAAGGTGCAACAGTGTAAAATACGCCCAAACGAAATCATGCCTGACTTTTATATCAGGTTTGAAAAGACATTCAAAGAGTTTTCAGGAATACCTCCTAAAAACTTTGAGCACGGTAAAAGTGACACCTTACTTAATTCTGAGTTTATTCAAGGTTTAGATGAAGAGTTAGCAACCCTAATAAAGAGGAATAATGTGACTTGGGCTTCCTTTCCCACTAGCCACCTAGTCATCCTAGCTGACCAGTTGTCACAAGCAATCATTAAGAAAGAAAAGGAAATGGTCTCTAAAATTATAAGTTTACAACTAAAACAACTTAGTAACCAAGTTGGGAGTTTGCAAGGGTCCCATGGTCCCCAGAGATCTAAGCAACCCCAAGAGGAAGCAATTTACCACTATTGCAAAAAGAAAGGACACTTTAAAAAATAATGTAAAAAACTTAAATGGGTGCTTGCACAAAGTGGGCAAAGGACCCCAAAGGAAGGCACCAGAACAACTCAAAAATCAGAATAAGGATGCTCTGAGGGAATAGAGAGGGTTTTCCCCCTACTTCTAACTAATGCTTTAGGAGAAGTAGAAATATCCATAAATTGGGAAAATATCAAAGCCCTTGTCGACACCAGCGCTACACTGTCAG
Source organism: Nomascus leucogenys (assembly GCF_006542625.1). Taxonomy (NCBI): domain Eukaryota; kingdom Metazoa; phylum Chordata; class Mammalia; order Primates; family Hylobatidae; genus Nomascus; species Nomascus leucogenys. Next base: position 50,504,064 of record NC_044386.1, read on the forward strand.
TCTTCAACCCTACCTTGATTAAAAACCCTCTCCCTTGGAGTAAAGAAAAAGTACACATGGTAGGGGTTTCAAACTCTCGCCTTTAAATCAAATCCCCTTCAATTTCAATTAGGAGAACTAGTGGGGGATCACATTTTTCTTATAGTAGATAGTGTCCCACACACACCTGCTGGAACGGGATTTCCTAGAGACCCATAATGCTCATATCTCATTTTCACAAAAGGGAGAAATTATTCTCAACTTGGGAGACTTACAAAAACCCACATGTAGTACTGTGCTTGGGAAAGTTAATCAAGATTCTGGACAGGAAGAATTAGAGCCTTTCTTATCTAAAGTACCAAACCCCTTATGGGCAAGCTCTTCCACAAATATTGGGAGAATTAAGTCAGCAGTCCCTATAGAGATAACCATAAATAAATCCAAACCTCTGCCAAATGTAAGGCAGTATCTCCTTAGACCTGAAGCCTTCCTAGGAATCAAACCAATCACTCAGGACTATTTAGACAAAGGAACTCATAATACCCTGCACCAGCCCTTGCAATACACCAGTCCTCCCAGTTAAAAAGCCAGATGAGAAAGGCTGGAGATTTGTTCAAGACCTAAGAGCTATAAATAAAATAATAGTTCCTAGACACCCTGTTGTTCCTAACCCCCACACCTTACTGTCCAATATTCCTATCACTGCAGCCACCTCTCTGTTATTGATTAATGTAGTGCATTTTTCAGCATACCTGTAGAGCAAAATAGCCAATATCTTTAAACTTCCACTTGGGAAAATCGCCAATACACATAGACAGTCTTACCCCAGGGCTACTCTGAAAGTCCTACTTATTTTTCTCAAATACTAAAGGCAGATTTAGATGACACTGAATTTCCAAATGAATGTACTCTAACTCAGTATGTGGATATTTATTGTTCGTCCTCCTTACCAAAATGCAGAGAAGATACAGTCCTGAAACAGCTTGCTTTTAAGGGACACAAAGTGCCAAAAGATAAATTACAATTTTGCCTCCCCCAAGTTAAATATTTGGGACATATGATTTCCCCAAGGGGGCTTTTAATAAACCCTGGGAGAATCTCTGCTGTTATGACATTTCCCCTGCCCAAAACTAAAAAGCAATCAAGAGGCTTCTCATGGTTAACAGGCTTTTACAGGAGTTGGATTCCATACTACTCCTTAATTGCTCAACCCCTATATAAAAAACTAAAACAGACCCAGCCAGACCCAATCCACTGGGAAGAGAGGGGAAAAACAACACATAGAAGATCTAAAACAGGCTCTCACCCAAGCACTTGCTATAGGCCACCCCAATTACAGTCTTCCTTTTTCCCTCTTTGTACATGAAATAAATGGGAATGCTCTAGGACTATTAACTCAAAAACATGGTGACAATCACAGACCAATTGGTTATTTCAGTCAACAGTTAGATCCAGTTGCAAGGGGGCACCCTCCTTGCATGAGGGCTATATCAGCTGCAGCCACATTATGCAAAAACATTGAAGAATTTGTCCTAGGGTCCCCTCTGACCATCTATGTCCCCCACTCGTGAAATCTCTTCTAAGCTGTCACTACACTCAGCAATATTCTGTTAGCCACCTCGCCTCTTATGAGGTACTCCTGCTTTCTGCCTTCAACATCACTTTGAAGTGCTGTAACACTCTTAACCCTGCTACCCTGGTCCCCCTTCCAGGTGGACAACAAAAGGAAGAGGAACATGACTGCACTCTACTAACTAATATCTTACTCTCCCCTAAGGAAGATTTATAGGAAGACTCCCATTGATAATGCTGAATTAATTTGGTTCACAGATGGTTCTTAGTTAAGGGATATTACCAGGCAGGATACGCCATCACTTCCATAACAGACATAATCGAAAGCGCCCAACTCCAAGGAGGCAAATCAGCCCAGATGGCTGAATTAATAGCATTAACTAGACACCAACTGAAGGATTCCTTACAACCCCTCCGGAAAGGACCTTTTCAGGTGCTTTTAACCAACTCTTGCTCTGCAAAGTCAAAGAGAGTCACTTCTTGGATTCACATTTTACACCTAAAATGAGCACCTGACCACATTCCTGACCGCCCCTGAACTTCCGCAGCAGTCTCTGACACCCACCTGCAAATCAAGAGAACACTGGAAGCTCAGCCTGTCTCTAGGGCTACAGCAAAGCCAACATACTTCCAGAGATGCTGGACCAGGCTAGTCCTCATGAACCCTAAAATAACCATCATTCTTACTGTCCCTGCTATAGAATATTGCTAAAACCCTAAGTTTTAACTGAGACCCCTAAGAAGCTGTTTGGAATCTATGCAATCTTCTTTGGTATAACTTTCTAAATGGATGCGGCTATGCATTCCCTTGCTAAAGCCAGGAAAATGTTTTACTTGTTCATTCTCATTCCCACAATCTCCTCTGTCTACCTACCCCACACTCCTCTTTTCAAACCTGAAAATTTCTCCCAGTCCCCTGTAAACCTTAGCAGTCTTCCTGCAGGCAGAGCCCACATCATTTGGTATGATATAGACCAGGAGGAAATGAAGACTGTTATATGGAATAGCACCATTCTAAACATTCCCCAAGGTCCCCACTTTTTAGGTACCTCTATTATAGGGCTGCAACCAAATATGACGCCCTGCAGGAATACTTGCCTAACAATGCCTCAGGATGATCACTGAGGGGGTCTAACCAGGTAGAATGTTGCCTAACAATAGATATTGGGGATGATCATTTGAGACAATTGCCTTGTTACAATGTCTCCTATGTAAACTGCCATAGCATGGCCTGCCCAAATAACCACCAGCCCTGTGCTTGTGGCTGGATGCTCCTATCCAATACCAACCACACTAACACTGTCCTTAAAGAACTATTTATGGAAGTTAATTGGTGGACTGAAGTCCCTGACAGCACAAATTCCACCCTAAAACCAGGGCGCCACTGGGAAGCCTTATGGAATACCCAGACAAGAGCATACTTAGGTGTAACCTCCACTCACCTAACAATTGTTTGGGATACCTAGCGGTTGTGCATTGACTCCATTTATCCAAATTGTACAAATGGCATCAATATAAAATGGCAACAGCATTCCTGATGGATACACGAAAATTTGCCACCCAAAAAACTAAAGCATGACCTCACTGGAGGAGTCAGAGCTGGGCAAGGCATGCTGGGGCAAGCTGAGTTCATGGCTAATGAAGAGAGACATTCTTTAGAAAAAAAAAAAAAATCCCTATCAAAAATAGGCCACATTGAAGGAATGCTATTCCAGGAAGAGGGAAAAGGATGGGAAGCTGCTTTAAAAGATAATGCAGCACTCATCAAATGGATAGAAGAAACCAGACAAACCATGAAAACATACTCCCAAATCCAAAGATGGGAACAAGCATGTACTCTTACCTGATAGGGGCTCATGTCTATTTTATTACAAATGGGATCAGAGGTGGATATGAAGCAATGGTCTACAGTCCTCAGTACTGAGGCACAATCCAAACACCTGTGGAAAATATGTGGTCCTCCAAACTTATGGAGATTTTTGGACATTAAATGTGACCTTAAACATTGTATTCTCAGAGCACAGGCACCGAAGTTAAATGAGGTTCAAAGGTACTACCCCTGGGAAATAGGTGGGCTATTTTAGCCGATAATAACACATGGTATTCCATCTCCATTTCAGATTATGAAAAGAGAAAAGGAGAATGGCTATGCCCTCAAACCACTTGGAACCCTGATTTTTCCTAAACTTGGCCTCTAATATCCACCCCCATGGAACATAGCATCTGGTATATAAGGAAGGGCCATTTCTGTTGGGAGGGACAACAAAATGACACTGTAGAATTATATGACTTCTCCTGTAACAAAACCTCCTTTTCTCTCCCAAATACCAGTATATGGTGCAATACAAAAGTGGGAAAAATAGATATGTCCACCGTTAATAAGTCCTATAACAATTTAGACATTGAGGGCCAGGCATTCCTTGCATTTGATTTATACCCTCCTCAGGATGTTATACCCATGGAGATAAATTGGCTGGAAGACAGACTAAATTTATTAGATTCTGATTTAGTGTCAGTCCTACAATCCTCAAATAAGATTTATCATAAGGTTCAAATGACCATTGATAAGGAGGGTAAACACATTGTGAGTCTGATCAAAGAATATGATGATGCATGCAGTGATTTTTTGTCTGGTTAGGTTGTTTACTGCCCTCTGACTCTACCTGTAACCTTCTTGGATGCCTAATCTTTGCTATCTTGGGTATTTTGGTATTTGTCTCTGTATTTATCTTGGTATTTGTCACTGTATTAGCATTATATATCTCTTGTAAATGTTATGCCAGTTACAGCAAAATGAACAAGGCACAATTAAAGTCCCAGATCATGATAGCTCACAAAAGAGATATGATCTGGGATTTTTTTATACTAAACCCTAGGTCTGACTCCATCTCACCCCTTAAACTACTACTATTACACCAGGTCAGACCATTTCCTCCCCCCATGATCAAAATTGCAAATACTTAAAATTATTACCACCCAACCAGACTACTCTAGGAATGAGCGTTCCTAGCACTGTGGGACCTGTTGCTGTTTGTTGGCCTGCATATGCATTTTGTGGAATGCTTTTTGGCCAAGAAGGGGGATGGAGGACTAAGCTGTTTTTTATTTTGCCCAACTTCCTACCTAAGGGGTCCAGGGAGTCATGTGCTACAAACCATAAATTCTCATCAGACAGGTTTTATCTGACCCTGTATATCACGACTTACTTTTCAATCTGACTCTGGCATAACATTATGAGACAAGGAAAAATTACTTAATCCCAAAATATATTTCCTTGCCATACCTTGAAATTGCCCTGCAAAGTGTCTTGTGGAAAAAATCCACATTCTATAGAGAATCCCCTTTCCCTTTTGTTTTCCCTCCTTCCTTTCCAGATCCAGGAGATAATCAACTAAGAGCCAGGCACCCTTTTAGGTCCAATAAGAAACATTTTACAACCCGCTTTCTCTCTGAACTCTGCTATCTGAGAGATTCCGCTGCATAATAAAACTTAGTCTCCACAACCCTTTATCTTAACCTGAACATTCCTTTCCACTGATCCTAGGTCTTCAATAAACTCAACCAATCGTCAACCAGAAAATGTTTAAATTTACCTACAGCCTGGAAAACCCCGCTTTGAGTTATCCCACCTTTCTGAACCAAACCAATGTATTTCTTAAATGTATCTGGGTTGTTTGTTTGTTTGTTTGAGATGAAGTCTCACACTGTCACCCAGGCTGGAGTGCAGTGGCACGATCTCGGCTCCCTGCAACCTCCACCTCCCGGATTCAAGTGATTCTCCTGCCTCAGCCTCCCAAGTAGCTGGGATTTCAGGTGCGCACCACCATGCCCAGCTAATTTTTGTATTTTAGTAGAGATGGGGTTTTACCATGTTGGTCAGGCTGGTCTCAAACTCTTGACCTCAAGTGATCTGCCCACCTCAGCCTCCCAAAGTGCTGGGATTACAGGCGTGAACCACCGTGCCCAGCCCTTAAAAGTATTTGATTGATGTCTCATGCCTCCCTAAAATATACAAAACCAAGCTGTACCCCAACCACCTTGGGCACATGTTCCCAGGACCTCCTGAGGGCTGCGTCACAGGCCATGGTCACTTATATTTGGCTCAGAATAAATTTCTTCAAGTATTTTACAGAGTTTGACTCTTTTCGTCGACAAAATGTTGACAAATCTCACTCGGCATCTTCTTCTCTTACTATGAATATTCATGGCCTTTAGTAAAGTTGTGTTCAATTATTTCTTTTTATCTTTTAAAAATAATTAAATTTATTTAGACCTCCTTCTAAATCCTTAAGTGTTATTGGCATTTCTGCTACAAAGGTATTCTCACCAATTCCTACCAATTTTCTCTCATTCTTTGAAATTACACATTTGAAGATTGAACCTAGTTATCTTTTTTAGGTTGATTTATCACTTTTGAAACATGTTACTTTATTTTATTATCATTGCTTCTCTTGGTTTTGGGCCCTACTAACTTTAGGTGGGATTAGCACACTTTACTATTCATCCTTCTATTGTCTCCATGGAAGTTCTGTGACACTCCAGTTTTGTTCATTCTTTAGCATTTTAAATGCCTGGATGGGATAAAAAAACAGAAAAGCAAAACATAAATAAAGAAATAGCTATTTCGGCAACCGCAGAGAACAATTTCAACTACATGTTAGCATTATATATAGATAAAATGAAATAATGAATGTGAAGGCACTTTGAAAGATACAAAAGTATGCCATGCAAATGTAAATGAACATAATATTTGGCTTGACTTCAAGTGGAAATCAAGAACTGCGAAAATAATGGCTTGTTATGATTTACCAAATGCCTGGAGTTAAATATCTAGGGGGAGAGCATGGAGACACATGACTAACATCATTTCTTAAACTACTTGAATACTCTTCATATTATTTACTTATTGGTGTTCTGGCTACTCTTGTGACTCTTAACACATCTTAGTAACTGAGCAATGGAAGAAGGCATTTTTACAGTAACCCAGAGATTACAGTGAATATCAGGGACATAAATCAGCACAAAGTCTTAAAAGTGATTGGTTTGACAAGACGGGGCCAGTGTAATGTGGCTTTTCTATTAGCTTGGCTATAAAGTTGGCTATTAACTTAGCACTTAATTGGATCCTCCTGCAGGGAAACCATAAGAGCATTCAGTCCTGCAGGCTAAAAGAACATGGTGTACCTGTTGAATAGTGTTTAAGGTACTTTAAAAGTCTAGTTATAATTGAGTAATGACTAAACACAACTCTATTATATCAGACTTTTAGAGGTGGTAGGTATAGTGTCTACCTACACAAAATTGTATCTGAACGTCTGAGTCTGAATCCATTTACAAACTGTGTGCCTTTGATCATATATTTTAGCCTTTATGAGGCTGTTTCTTCATCTGTATACTAAAATTAACAGTATCTGTCCTTCTTACTTCCAAGAATTATAAGAATGAAGTCAGATCATACATAGGAAAGAGTTTTAGAGACATAAACACCACACAAACGTTAATTATCATTACCAAATATAACTCTCATATTTTACAAATGAGGAAACCGAGGCCCAGAAAAGCTGAATGATTTGGTTAAGGAGCTATTGTGGCTGAGTTAGATCTAGAATACAAATTTTCAAGACCTCTTTTCTTTTCAGTATGTCAGTCAATACTGGTTTTTGACATTTTATATATACTAAGGTCTCCATCCATGACTCATTTACATACAATTTATTACCCAGCCATAAAAAGTAATTAAAATTTAACTTTAAGTTTGTTGGAAGCTAGATTTAATTACTATATATGTTTAGATGCATTACTGAACTTCCAGCTGTAGCTGGGCTAGTCCCTGAAGGAAAAAGGTTTCTGTTTTTATTTTGCATGTCAGTGCTTGGTTAAAATGTCTGTTTTTATAAGAGAGTCACATGAGATACTCTAAACCCTAAATCTAATTACTGGGAAGAATCTAAAAAACAAATCCAAACCTTGTATGAAAGCCAAACCTTCATTGTACTTTCCAGTCTTCCGAAAATAACATTTTTCATCTTCATCCTAGCGTATATTTTAAACCTTTAATTTTACTATTCACATAAAAAGGACCAGTTGTAGCCTCAAAGATATTTTATTCTAATATGATTTTCATCCTAATAAATTTATCAATCGTGTGAAAATAGCATTATATCTAAAGATACTTTTGTTGTAAATAAAGCTATTTTGAGTTTTTTCTTACAATTTGTGATGGATTAGGACTAAATAATGTCTAAAGTTGCCTCTAAGCTCCTATGAACTAAAATTCAGAATTATAGAAGGAAACTAGATCGATATTTATTTTTCCAGCTACAGTTGCATGGAGATTCGAGACTAGTTTCATTTTCACAGAAAAAAAATACACAAGGACATGTTCATCCTTGAGGCCTTATTAAGGAATGTTTTTCGAAGCTTTGTGAGGCAAGGCACAGTGGCTCACGCCTGTAATCCCAGCACTTTGGGAGGCCGAGGTGGGTGGATCACCTGAAGTCAGGAGTTCAAGACCAGCCTGGGCAACATGGAGAAACCCTGTCTCTACTAAAAATACAAAAATTAGCTGGGAGTGGTGGCATGCGCCTGTAATCCCAGCTACTTGGGAGGCTGAGGCAGGAAAATTGCTTGAACTCAGGAGGCAGAGGTTGCAGTGAGCCAAGATCGTGCCACTATCTAGCCTGGGCGAAAGAGCGGGACTCTGCTCAAAAAAAAAAAAAAAAAAAAAAAAAAAATGCTTTGTGAGTGTGTGCTGGTTTAATTTTACAGTGTTCCACTATGGAGAACACATGGATTTTGTATCTGAAGATTTGGCTCATGTACTGGCTGATCTTAAGCCTCTCTAACTCTCAATTTTCTAATCTTTTAAATGGGGTTTTTTCAACCAGATGCCCAAACTTAACCTATAAGATTTATTTTTTAAAGGAAGGGGGAGGGCAGGGTACTGAAATAATCTAGAAAAGTATTTTAAAGCTAGAATTTTTCAGTCCAGAGAAAGGTAAAAACTTGACTATTCATTGCATTTATCCTTTGTTCTGGAAAAAATACCCAACTAGGCCCTTTACAAAAAGTAAAACTTGTAGCTAATCTGGGTCATGGAGAGCACTTTGAGAAAACCTAACTGCAGATATTTCCAGCAGAGAAGCTAACTAGATATTCTGGTTAGTAAAGCAATTATTGTGAGTTTCTGAGCTTGTACTTCGTCTCTGCCTGCTTTGTTGCTTTTGAGTTTGAAGCAGTGTCTCTTTTCTTTCCATATGAATCTAAATGTATTGGGCAGCCTTCTTGCTTGTGCATGGGAAAATATGTATTCTTGCCTGAGAAGGTGCTGTCCCGAAGTCTGAAGCTGAGGCCCAGGAGATGGCAGGGTGTTCCTTACTTGACAGAGAATGCCACATCACTAGGCCATCCCTGAGCTGTGCTGTTTGCCTTATTTCTCCAAGAATATATGAGCTTCAGCCCCTTCCTCCATTTTCCAGAAGTGCCAAAACAAAAAGGTCAACAAAGCTAACAGCTGAAGCATCTCTATGCTAGCAATTTTCCCATGAAGTGGTTGAGATGAGATCTTGAACTATTTTAACGCAAACAAAATTCTTGTGTCCAAACTTCTAAATCACTTTAAACATTCTATTCAAAGTTTTTCAACCCAATGGTTTTCTTTATTGTGACTAATTTTATGAAAGGAGGGAATGGATGTTTTATCATAAGAGAGTGAGTAGGCATTCAAGAAGTGCTTGTGGAATGAGGAGGAATTATTGAGTCCTTCCAGAAGTGAGTGAAGGGAGAGGTGACACTGTGTAGCACAGATCTACTGACAAGAGCTCCTCAACAGGGTTTGATGATTCTGATAGTCATCTCCATTTGGGTTATGTTTAAGGGATGTTCTCCTGGAATCTGCCTGACACCTGTTTTTTTTCTTGTCTTAGTTCAGGCTACTATACCAGAATATCATAGACTAGATGGCTTAAACAGCAAACATTTATTTCTTGCAGTTCTGGAGGCTAGGAAGTCTAACACCAAAGTGCTGGAAGATATGATGTCTGGTGAGGGCCTGCTTCCTGGTTCATAGATGGCCATCTTCTCACTGTGTCCTTACATGGCATAAAGAGGGCTAGAGAATTCTCTGAAGTCCCTTTTATAACGGCACTAATCCAATTCCTGAAGGCTTCACCCTCATGACCTAATCACCTCCAAAGGTCTCACTTCTTAATACCATCATACTGGGGGTTAGGATTTCACCATATGAATTTGCAAGGCACACAGACATTCAGTCCATGCATTTCTAGTCCCTTTCTCCTGAGGTCAGTATGTATTAAAGGAGCAGACTCTTACTCCTTCCACCTTGGAAGGTATGCTTCAGTGGAAAGGCAAAGATTGCAGTATTTTAGACATCTCCAGATGTTGTGTCCGTAAGAGGGAAGGCTGTCGGCATGGGCAATTTAAATTAATTTGTTTTTTCTTTTTATGGACTTGCTATGTTTACAAAAAGCAAACTTATCAAATTAAATTAACTTAAATATATGCCTTCATTTAACAAATATGTATTGAGGGCCTATCTTATAACAGACACTATTCCAGGCACTCAAGATACAGTAATGAATAAGACAAAGTCTCTGCCTTCCCAGAGTTTGCGTTCCAGTGGGGATAGGGAGACAATAACAAATAGATAGATACACAGTAAGCCAGGTGGTAAATACAACAAGAGAAAAATACAGCAAGTTAAGGAGGATATGGAGTGTCATTATATTTGTGGGAAGGGGTGTAACATATTGATTTCTGTTTCAGATATCCATTGCCACACAACACCCTAAATCCTATTGGTTAAAAAATATTAGCTGGGTGTGGTGGCATGCACCTATAGTCTCAGCTAGTCAGAAGGCTGAGGCAGGAAGATTGCTCGAGCCCAGGAGTTTGAGTTTACAGTGAGCTATGACTGTGCCACCGCACTCTGGCCTGTGTGACAGAGTGAGACCCTGTCTCTAAAATTAAAAAAAAAAAAAAAATTTTTTTTAAGAAAAAAAACGTATGATCTTGTAGGTTCCCGGGGGTCATTAAACAGTTGCACTCATATGGCAAATGGGGCCAGAGTTATCTGAATAATTGAATGGGCTGGACATTCCAAATGGCTTTTGCATTCACATGGCTGGCCCCTCAGCTGGGGAGGCTGGAACAACTGTGGTCTGGCCAGGCATCACTCTGTCTGCACATGACCTTTCTATGTGGCTATCTTGGGCTTTCTCACAGCATGGTGGGATTGAGTAGTCAGGCTTCTCCCATGCTGGTGGCTTCTCCTGAAGCAAATATTCCAAAAACTCCAAGTGAAAACTGCAAGGCTTCTTATGATGTAGCCTTGGAAGTCAGGCAAGCATCACCTCCACTACATTCTATTGGTCAAAACAAGTCACAGGGATCACTAGATTCAAAGGGAGAGGACTCTATGAGGCTGAGAATATTGGAAGATGTGGCTCATTAGGGGGCCATTTTTGGACACTAGCTACCAGTTATTAAAGGGATGGCCTCACTGATAAAGTGATATGTGAGCGGAGATAGAAGGGAAGCCAGGGAGAAGCCATGTGGGTATCTAGAAGAGATCTCCTAGCAGGATGAACAGCAAACACAATGTCCTGAGGCAGAAGTAGTCATAATATGTTTCTGAAAACAAGGAGACCAGTGTGGACAGAGCGAGAATAGTGGAGAGAAGTAGAAGTCATTCAGATAGGGAAGGAGGGGTTAGATGATATATAGCCTTATAAGCTTTTTAAGGACTTGAAATTTTATTTGGAGTGATACGAGAAGCCAATCCATGATATTGAGCAGAAGGATGATACGACCTGACTTCTATCTTTCTTTTTTTAGGCTAGTCGTGTGAAGCCGTGGGAGTGGGGAAGGCTGACTTCTGTCTTAAAGGCTTACTCTGGATCATAATGTTGAGTGAAAGCTGTCAGGAGACAAAGAGGTAGAAAACAAGTTATTGCCATCATCCAGGCCAATAGAAAATGAAGCTTGGAGCAGGGTAGTAACAGCAATAGAAACTATATTCTAATATATTTTAAAGGTAGAGTCCTCAAGATTTTCTGATGTTCTATGACAGAAAGAGAATTAAAGATGGCACCAAGGTTTTTTTGCCAGGGCAATTAGAATAATGGAGTTGCCATTTATTAAGCTGGGGAAGACTACATGAGCTACATTTAGTAGGGAGTTGGTCTTCAGGAATTTGGTTTGTATGTGTTAAGTTTCAGATGCCTATTAGATGTCCAAGTCGAAATTAAAATAAATACAAAGTTTATCAGGCCATGTTCATGCTCTGATTTTATATAATTGCATGTATTAATAAAAATTGTTGCACTTAACAGAAGAAAATAAAATATTTGGGTAGCACACAGCATTCTATGAAACCTGGAGACCCATACTGATGGTCTCCAGTGAACTCTAAGCTCTCATTTTGACATAAATGAATAGGCAGTAGTGTCGTGAAAAGAACATAGGCTTTGAACTCAGGCAGACTTGGGTCCGGATGCAGACTCTACCCTTTATTAGCAGTGAGGCTTCTGCATATTACATAATCTAAGCCTCAGTTTTCTCATTTATAAAATGAGAATAATGACACCTTGAAATACAGTTGTTAGAATTAGGTGAGTGAATGCGTGTAAGGCACCTGGCACACAACAGATACTTGGTAAATGGTAGCCATTATGAATGTGCTCACTGTTTTTTTTTCCTAAGTTCTTGCATGGCCTCTTCTTCTGGCAGACATCAGGGGAGGTGGCAGAAAGCAGGGCAGGACTCAGTGGGGGACAGTCCTACCGAGGTGCTGACCTGTGTGGTCCCACCTTACCCCTGGACATGCACCTGCAAACTTTGGGCAGGTCTCTGGGTGACAGCTCGATAGGATAACAGCAGTGAGAAGCAAAAGCAGTCTATACAGCTAGCATCCTCCCAGACTGTCCCAGTGAGACATGTGAACTGTAGTTCAGCAGAAGTGTGGGCGGGGGACACATGCTCAGGTCCCTGGGTTAAACAGGCTTGCATTCACTTATTGACGTTTCAAGCAATAGAGGCACAGCAACACGAGGCAGAGGGACACTGCTGCCAGGGAACATGCCTAGGACAGTGCTATCTTATTGTTTTAACCTTCAGTAAATATGCTGCCCTTGAGGTAAATGACAACTAGAGTAGGAGCATGTAGCCAGTGCCGGGTGCCATCTTCCAGCGTCTAAACTGATGTAAGTCCTGTGGGAATTGGGGTAAAAGGAGTACATAGAAATTTTTAAGAAAACAGTTAAGCAAGGTGGTCCACTGAGAGTAAAAGGGAGGAACAGGTATGATGAGCCATCTAGGGTCATGGGCAATGTGATAGAACAGCCAAGCAGTGTGGCCGGACGTAGTGGCTCACGCCTGTAATCCCAGCACTTTGGGAGGCCGAGGCAGGTGGATCACCTGAGGTCAGAAGTTGGAGACCAGCCTGACCAACATGGCAAAACCCCATCTTTACTAAAAATAGAAAAATTAGCCAGGCATGGTCGCAAGTGCCTGTAAAGTCCCAGCTACTTGGGAGGCTGAGACAGGAGAATTGCTTGAACCCAGGAGGAGGAGGTAGCAGTGAGCCAAGAGAGATCATGCCAGGGCACTCCAGCCTGGGCAACAGAGCGAGACTCTGCCTCAAAAAAAAAAAAAAAAAAAAAGAACAACCAGGCAGCATGGAGGGCCACAAGATGCCCATAATCATGAATGATCGTGAACTTAAAGTGTGTCTGGTTAGCATGGTTGCATGTTTTCCCCCAACACTTTTAAGCACGAACTAGGCAGAGTTGGTTTTAACCATACCTAGGATATTGCCAGGCACATACTGTACTCTGAAAGGAGAGAGAGGCAAATAAGTTGGTGTATGCAAGGACTGCAAATGGAAGCTGGCTAAGGAGGGACATTGAGGACACAATGGCCATGAGGGGCAGTGGAAGGTGTCAGGGTCAATGGCCTCTAGGTCCCCATGGAATTCAGGAAATTCTTTGAGCAAATCTTGGCATTACACTTCTTTTTTTTTTTTTTTTTTCATAGAGTCTCGCTCTGTTGTCAAGCTGGAGTGCAGTGGTGTGATCTTGGCTCACTGCAACCTCCGCCTCCCGGGTTCAAGTGATTCTCCTGCCTCAGCCTCCCAAGTAGCTGGGACTACAGGTGCACACCACCATGCCCAGCTAATTTTTGTACTTTTAGTACAGACAGAGTTTCACCATGTTGGCCAGGATGGTCTTATCTCTTGAACTCGTGATCCGCCTGCCTTGGCCTCCCAAAGTGCTGGGATTACAATTCTTTTTTTAAAAGGTGTTTAAGAATGGGACATTTCCTTGCCATCTTCCTACATCACTTTCTTTATTCTCGGTTTTTTAATTCACCTTTGCACAGTTTAAATAGCATGCTTATGAGGTAGAGTGTTGCTAGCTGCTTTGCTTCTATTGGGGTTTCGGGGGCAGGGGACGGGACTTCACTCAGAGTGCAAACTCTTGTAATTCTCGCAAATAAAGAGTTAAATGGTGTTATTTGGAAGTCCTTTAATATTATCCAGATTTGGCTTAGAGATAGGATTATGCTGCTGAACTTTATTTTTCTTTTTAATTTACAAAGAGCTCTCTTAATTCAGACATTCCAGTGCTTTGTTGGAATTTTCTATTACAGAGTAATTTTGAGGGGAGTTCTAACTTGACCTCTAACTTGGGGCAGGATCCTAATAAAATAGAAGTCTCCTGACCAGAGCTTCTTGCTCAGGTTCCTAACAGGAATGTCTTCTCTCCAGAATGGCTGTAGGAGATCAAATGACAGAGGCAGTTTTATCAGTTTGTTGTGCTGGTCTTTCACCTGCCTGAAAACTATCTTTAAATGATTGCTTTCCAAATGCAATGACACAGCAGTCTGTTTTCTAGAGACCTGAAGTTCAAATAAGCTTCTTGTTTGCCCTGGTGATTCTGGAGGTGATTTAAGGTAGAAAGAGCAGATCTCAAAGACACAGAAAGAGCCAAAAATAAAATAATTTGTAAGATTTTGAAACTCAAAAAAGTGAAAATGACCCATTAAGTCCACCATCCCTGCCTTGAGTAGTCTCCATGTTCATCTTCCCACTTCTACACAGGATTGCAGAGAAGCTGTTCTAAAAGAGAGCTTTCTGCCCATTCAGAAATTAGGTCCAAAATTCTGTCAATGTCTCAAGAATTTTCTAAAGTTATCTTATATTTATCTTTATGCAGATTTACTCCTCCACACTTGTACTCATTCTTTCATTGGCTACAAAGGGATATTCCCAGTTTGGAAAGTAATTCATTTCTTGTTGCTACAACAAACAAACCTAATGGTTAAATTATTTTCTTACCACAAGAAAAATTAATCATGATAAACTAGGGCATAAGTCTGGATTTTTTGGTTTTTTGAACCTATGGAAAACATAGCCTTGTGAAAGGTGACTTGAATTCTCCCTGAGTTCAACTCCTTCATCTTCCTGGCATTGTGGAATAGTGGGAAGAGAAAGAGAGCTGAAGTCAGAAGCCTCAAATCCCAACTCTGCTTTTATAAGCTGCATCATCACAGTTTATATTATTCTGAATTTATAGCTCCAGTCTCTTCATTTGCAAAATGTTAAGAAGCATGCCTATATTTGTTACCAGATAATCAGGTAACATATGAAAACTACTTTGTAAACAGTAAAACATTGTAAAAAGTGTGTTTATTTGTAGAGTTCACTCCAAGATGCCTCATGTTAACTTGTTTGGGGTCCTCCCTGAGCCCCTCTCCATCTTCCTTCTGCTCTTTCTTTCCCCAGCTTCCTCTCTCATTTCCCTAGTGTTCAGCTTTCCTTCATGGAATGTTATTGTAGCAGAGTTCCCAGAAATGACACAAAACTAAAAACACAGCCAAAGAAGAAAGTAATAACAGTGCACAGAGACCTTCCTTCTGCAAAACACATTTCTTACAGGGTGCTATAAGACTGGGCAAAGGGGGAGCAAGAGGAAAAAGCAGATTGGAGAAGCCAGTGACAGGAAAGCAGGAGATGGGGAGAAGGAAGAGTAAAGGAGCCAGGGAAGAGTGAACTAGAAAGGGAGAGAACACACATCACTCCCAAGTGTCTGAGCCTGGTCGAGAAAGGAGGATAGAGGGCTGCATAATGCCAATAAATCATAAAAGTACATAAAAGGGAGTTTGTACAGAAAAGAGCAAAGTAAGCACAACAAAACAAAATTGTTTTCCAGGAGCGGGTATCAGGTAGCATTGCATGTAGGCACTGTGATAAACTAAAGTTATTATGCAGTATAAACTGACAGGAAGAGTTTAATAAGAGTGTGTGATTCCTACAGCCAATTACTAGAAAGAAAATGTAATCACGGTTATATTTGTATTGCAGGTAAAATTATACTGTGACCAATAAAATATAGAAAAGATAGGCTAGGCGTGGTGGCTCACACCTGTAATCCCAGTACTTTGGGAAGCTGAGGTGGGTGGATCACGAGGTCAGGAGATCAAGACCATCCTGGCTAGTAGAGACAGTGAAACCCTGTCTCTACTAAAAATACAAAAAATTAGCTGAGCGTGGTGGTGGGTGACTTTAGTCCCAGCTACTCAGGAGGCTGAGGCAGGAGAATGGTGTGAACCCAGGAGGCGGAGCTTGCAGTGAGCCGAGATTGTGACACTGCACTCCAGCCTGGGTGGCAGAGCGAGACTCTGTCTCAAAAAAAAAAAAAAAAAAAAAAAAAAAAAATATATATATATATATATATATATATATATAGGAAAGATTTGCTTGAAATGCAAATGCTCTGTGCACATGAGGGAACATGTGTAGGAAATTAATTTAGAGCAACACACATTCCCATCTACAAGCTTCCCGCCTCTGTGGAATAAAGTGGCACTCTGCAGAAGCTCAGAAGTGGGTTTTTGGTAGATACCAGGTGTGGAAATTGAAAAGATGAAGGGGCTGGAGGAGGAATCACCACCAAGACTTGGGCTGGGATTCACAGAAGGAAGAGCGGCCTACACGGAACAGCAATCCTGTTAAGGACAAGACTCTTTAGTGGAATTTCTTGAGTAGGGTAATTGCTAATACCTAGTCTACTTTGTAATTAAAGACAGCCACATAAGCCCACTTGCAGACCTAGGCTCCTGTGTAAAGATTACCAACCAATCCTCAATCTTCTGACACACACATATAAGATGTCTTTCTTTGAGCCTGGATAAGGGCAGAGCAGACCATATTACATCCTGGACTTTTACTCTCACAAGACTGTTTCAGAATCTAACATTGGGGTAGAAACCAGGATAGTGAGCTAAAGTTGGGAGCTAAATATTCTACATCTTCAGGCTCCTCAGATAAAACCATAGAGGAGGCAAACTATTTCTGTTTTCATATTCCAAAAGTATTCCATGACTCATCCCTTTCTTTTTTCTTGAGTGTTCCTTCTCTTTCATATCACATCCATCTCATCTCAGGCGAACCTAATCTCTGTTACCCCACTGTGAGCACCAGGAAAGGTCTTTCCATGTAGTGTTGTCTTGAGATACACCAAGTTGATTTCACTTCTGCTTTGGCTGCTCTGAAATCAACCACTTTATGCAAAATTGAATGTAGGTGACTTATCTAAAGGTTAGGCAAGGTGCTAGTGAAGACAGGCCTCTTCTGTTAGCTGGGGAGGACTGGACTTTCTCTCCCAAATAGTTCAGGTAAAACCCTTGCTGCCAGGCCTCTAGGCAGCTTTCACAGCTGTCAGTTCTCTGCTTGTGCTCAATGGCCAACAGAAAGAAAAAATAAACAAAAATTCCAGGCCATCCCATGGGCTCCAAAACTAGGACTTGATGACTTCTGAGGTCTGACCTCACTTGCAGGTTCAGAATCCTAAGGCGGTAGCTTCTACCTTCATGTTCATCTGAACAAGTTAAGCAACATTTATGTTGCCAGTCCCTGAAGTCATTGTGTAAGGGAAAGCACGCAGAGAGAATGAAAACCTTTTGCCCTGAGGGAAAAACTCTTCAACTTCCACTTTGAATACACCCAGTCAGACTGAGCAAGAAAACATCTTTCATAACTACTTGCTGAGTGTTATAATAGAAGTCAGGGATAGATTCTTTGTCTAAATCAGGACTGTTCTGGTTTTAAAACAAGAAAGCAGGCCGGGCACGGTGGCTCACGTCTGTAATCCCAGCACTTTGGGAGGCTGAGGCGGGCGGGTCACCTGAGGTCAGGAGTTCCAGACCAGCCTGGGCAACATGGTAAAACCCCGACTCTACTAAAAATACAAAAAAATTAGCTGGGCGTGGTGGTGCCCGCCTGTAGTCCCAGCTACTCGGGAGGCTGAGGCACGAGAATCACTTGAACCTGGGAGGCGGAAGTTGCAGTGAGCCAAGATGGCACTATAGCACTATAGCCTGGGCTACACAGTGAGACTCCATCTGAAAAAAAAAAAAAAAGAAAAAAAGAAAGCAAATGTAGGAGAGCCAGTCCTGCACTTATAAACACTCAACTTTGGAAAAACTGGTACACAGTGCCTTTTATGTAATAGGGCAAAAGGGGTTTATCTATCTGCTTGTGTGGGAAAATTCCAAATACATTTTATGCACTTATCAATTACAAAATACAATACCCTAAAAACAGTCCATCATATTTCTCTTTTTGTCTTGGTTTTCCAAATAGTCAGTGAGGTTGCTGGGCATGGTGGTGCATGTCTGTAGCCCCAGCTACTTGGGAGGATGAGGTGGGAGGATCACTTGAGCCCAGGAGTTCAAATCCAACCTCAGCAATATAGCTAGACCCCTAAAAAATGGGGGGAAAAAACCCCACATGTTATTAAGTTGTTTACCTACAACAATTGTGAAAATTCTTTGGTTAAAACTGTAACCAAGAAAACCAGATTTTGATGAGATTTTAAAAAAATAAGTAGCTAGGTTTTATTCTCACTTTTAGTAGCTTCCCATAGTGTAAATGTACTCCTAACATTATATTCATGCTTCATTACTTGACTCTTGTCTTTTTGCTCTTGATTTAATAGGTTTGTAATTTAAAATTCCTGTTTCTCTTATTGTATCTATCCCTCATCTAATTTGGAAGAATAAAGAGCATACAGAAGAAATGCATTATTTTATTATTATTTTATTTATTTATTTATTTAGATGGAGTCTTGCTCTGTCGCCCAGGCTGGAGTGCAATGGCGCAATCTTGGCTCACTGCAACCTCCGCCTCCTGGGTTCAAGCGATTCTCCTGCCTCAGCCTCCCAAGTAGCTGGAATTACAGGCACACGCCACCACGCCCAGCTAATTTTTTGTGTTTTTAGTGGAGATGGAGTTTCACTATGTTGCCCAGGCTGGTCTTGAACTCCTGACCTCAGGTGATCCACCCACCTCTGCCTCCCAAAGTGCTGGGATTACAGGCGCCAGCCACCGCGCCCAGCCTATTTTATTGTTTTATTTTATCTTATTTTTTTGAGATGTAGTCTTGCTGTTGCCCAGGCTGGACTGCAGTGGCACGATCTCAGCTCACTGCAACCTCTGCCTCCCAGATTTAAGCGTTTCTTCTGCTTCAGCCCCCCAAGTAGCTGGGATTACAGGTGTGTGCCACCACACCCAGCTAATTTTTGTGCTCAGCCTAAATGCATTATTTAAAAATAACCATAATGAGGGCCAGGCATGGTGGCTCATGCCTGTAATCCCAGCACTTTGGGAGGCCGAGGCAGGTGGATCACCTGAGATCAGGAGTTCAAGACCAACCTGACCAATATGGAGAAACCCCATCTCTACTAAAAATACAAAATTAGCTGGGCGTAGTGGCACATGCCTGTAATCCCAGCTACTCAGCAGGCTGAGGCAGGAGAATTGCTTGAACCCAGGAGGCGGAGGTTGTGGTGAGCCGAGATCACGCCATTGCACTCCAATAACAGTAATGGTTATGACTTCCAATCAATGAAAAGACTTTTTCTCTTTACTATGAAGTTAATCTTTGTATGTCCCCACCCCATACCTCAGATTTATATGTTGAAGCCTAATCCCCAATGTAATAGTATCTAGTCCCCCTCCCAGAGAGGCCTCTGGGAGATAATTAGGTCATGAGGGGGGAGCCCTCATTAATAAAATTAGTACCTTATAAGAAGAAACTCTATAGAGCTTGCTTCCTTTGTCTCTCTTTGTTTTCCACCATGTGAGGATAAAATGAGAAGATGGCAATCTGCAAACCAAGAAGCAGACCCTCATCAGACACTGGCACCTTGATTTTGGACTTCCCAGCCTCCAGAACTGTGAGAAATCAACATTTGTTTTTTAAGCCACCTAGTCTATGGTATATTTGTTACAGTAGCCCAAACTGACTAAGACACTCCTATTCCAAACATACACAAACAATAGAAAATATAACAACAAAATAGAAAAATATAACAAAATAGAAAATGTAACAACAAAAAATTAAATACATGGATGAATTCAAAAACAAGAAAGGTAAATCTCTAGATGCCAAAAGTGAAGCAGAAACTAAAAGCCATAAAAAGATGTAAGTGAATGAGTGGCAAGGCAGCCAAACCATGCCTTTGCATGAATCAAAAATAGACTTACTCCCTGAACAAATTCACTCTCATGGTTTCAGGAATTGGTGAGTTCAATTTGGAGTTCAAGCTTGATATTACCCCCATGCACCACCTTGCCAAAGTGCTGGGATTACAGGCCGCACCCGGCCTGATTTTTGTTTTTAATTCTGCATATGTGGGGTGTCACAATTATTGACTTGTGTATGTTAAACCACCCCTGCATCCCTGGTATGTAACTAACTTGATCATGGTGTGTTATCTTTTTGATATACTGTTGGATTCAGTTAGCTAGCATTTTCTTGAGGATTTTTGCATCTATCTTCATCAGGGATATTGGCCTGTAGCTTTCTTTTTTTTGTTATGTCCTGTTTGGATATTAGGGTGATTCTGGCTTCATAGAATGATTTAGGGAGGATTCCCTCTTTCTCTATGTTTTGGAATAGTTTTACTAGGATTGGCATCAATTCTTCTGTGAATGTCTGATAGAATTCAGCTGTGAATCCATCTGGTCCTGGGACTTTTTATATTGGCTTTTTTTTTTTTTTTTTTTTTTCTGATTCTATCTTGCTGCTTGTTATTAGTCTGTTCAGAGTTTCTATTTCTTCCTGGAGGCTATCCTCATCATAAAGTAGCAAAGAAGTTGGCTGAATACTGTTCATGTTCTAGTGTTTGGTAAAAGGTATAATGCATGAGCAATGAAATTGGACATTTAGGCCAGGCGCTCCTGGTGGCTCATGACCATAATCCCAGCACTTTGGGAGGCCAAGGTGGGCAGATCACCTGAGGTCAGGAGTTCGAGACCGGCCTGGCCAACATGATGAAACCCCATATCTACTAAAAATAGAAAAATTTGCTGAGCGCGGTGGTGGGCGTCTGTAATCCCAGCTACTTGGGAGGCTGAGGTGGGAGAATCACTTGAACCTGGGAAGCGGAGGTTGCAGTGAGTCAAGATTGCGCCACTGCACTCCAGCCTGGGCAACAGAGTGAGACTCCATCTCAAGAAAGAAAAGAAAAGAGAAGAGAAGAGAGAAAAGAAAAGAAAAAAGAGGGAAGGGCAGGGAGGGGGAGGGGGAGGAGGGGGAGGGGGTGGGAAGGGAGAAATTGGACATTTTGCTGAGGAGATTTCTTTTTTTTTTTTGAGATGGAGTCTCACTCTGTTGCCCAGGCTGGAGTGCAGTGGTGCGATCTCAGCTCACTGCAGCCTCCACCTCCTGGGTTCAAGTGACTCTCCTCCCTCAGCCTCCTGAGTAGCTGGAACTACAGGCGCCTGCCACATTGCCCTGCTAATCTTTGTATTTTTTGTAGAAACAGGGTTTCACCATGTTGCCCAGGCTGGTCTCCAACTCCTGAGCTCACACAATCTGCCCACCTCGGCCTCCCAAAGTGCTGGGATTACAGCACTTTACAGTGAGCCACCACTCCTGGCCTTAGCTGAGGAGATCTCTAAGCAAGTGTTAAAGAAGCAGCTTGGTCCCTCCCTACTGCTTATAGTAAAATGCAAGAGGAAGAAATAAATTGAAAATGGTATTGTTAAGCAAAAAGGAATCAGAACATAAAGATTTGGAAAATTCTAAGCCTGTTCATATTATTTTAAAAATAAGAAGGTATGTTCAAAAGAGAACACAAAGGCCATGTCAGACCAACAATTTGATAAAAAAGATCAGCATGGGTGTGAACTATGAACCAAATCAGCCATCTATCTTGACAGAAGCCAGGAATACAGATAAGATTATAGCAGCGGAGGCCAGGCGAGGTGGCTCATGCTTGTAATCCCAGCACTTTGGGAGGCTGAGGCGGGTGGATCACGAGGTCAGGAGATCTAGACCATCTTGGCTAACACTGTGAAACCCTATCTCTACTAAAAAAAATATAAAAAAAAAAATTAGCCAGGCGTGGTGGCGGGCACCTGTAGTCCCAGATACTCAGGAGGCTGGGGCAGGAGAAAGGCGTGAACCCAGGAGGCGGAGCTTGCAGTGAGCTGAGATTGGGCCACTGCACTCCAGCCTGGGCGACAGAACAAGACTCCGTCTAAAAAAAAAAGATTATAGCAGCAGAAACACCACTGCCAGCTGGCACTAAACGGAGGGAGACTGTCAGCCTTCTTAGATCCTACAGGACTGGATCATAGAGCTGTGAACGTGCACTATTCCTCAAAACAAGAGAAGAAAGAACCCAAAATGATTTGAAGATCATCAGGCCATCACTCCCACCATAGAACCAGAGTGCCTAACTTGGGGAACAGGGCTGCCTCCACCTCAGTTTCAAAGAGCAGGACCAATGCCCAATGGAGCCATGGGTGCAGCGCCACCTGTAGCAGCAGAGGCACAGCACTATTCAGCAGAGCCACTGAGGTACAACTCCAGCCTGGCAGAGCCATGGGTGTGTGGCCCCCACGCGACAGAGCCACACAGGCAGGACTGCTACCCCAGTGGGTCCCAGAAGGCAGAGCATTGAGCCAAAGAAGTTCATCAAGCCTTAACATCTTACGAATTTTGCCTTGATAGGTTTGGGACTTTCTTGGGACTCCATCATCCCTTTCTTCTTTCCTATTTCTCCTTTTTGGGATGGGAATATTTATCCTATCCCTTTCTCACAATTTTATTTTGGAAACATGCAACTAATTTGGTTTCATAAGTTCACAGCTGGAGAGGAATTTTGCCTCACAATGAATCTTACCTCTATTCTTATTCATATCTCATTTAGATGAGACTTCAGACTTTAAACTTTAGAGTTCAGGCTGCAACGAGTTAAGACTTTTGAGGCTGTTGAGTTGGAATGAATGTATTTTGCATATGAGATGGGCAGGAGTTTTGGGGGTCCAGTGGCAGAATGCTATAGACTGAATTGTTGTGTCCCAACAAATTCATACGTTGAAATTCTAACCTCCAGCGTGATTGTATTGAGAGGTAGGGACCTTTGGGAAGTAATTAGGTCATGAGGGTGGAGCCCTCATGAATGGCATTAATACCCTTATAAGAAAAGACATGAAAGCGTGATCTCACTCTCTTTCTCTCTTCCCACCATGTGAGAATGCAACAGTGAGACAGCCTTCTACAAACCAGGAAGAGTGCCCTCGCCAGAAAATGGATTTGCTGACACTTTGATATTGGAATTCCCAGCCCCCAGGACTGTGAGAAATAAATTTCTGTCATTTAAGCATCCAATCTGTGGTATTTTGTTATAGCAGCCAAAACTAAGGTAGGTATAAATCTAAAAACTATGTACAAGATCTATATGAATAAATCTATATAACTAATGAAAGATATCAAAGAACAAAATAAATGGTGGGATATTCCATGTTCATGGCTAGGAAGACTTAATATTATCAAGAAGTCACTTCTTCCTAACTTAATCTGTAGATTAAATGCAATCCCAGTCAAAATCCCAGCAAGTTATTTTTCAGTCAATTTATTGATATATATCAATAAACTTTTTCTAAAAAAGAGAGGCAAAAGACCCAGTACAGACAACTCAGTATTGAAGGATAACAAAGTCAGAGGACTAATACTACCCAAATTCAAGACTTCCGGCTGGGTGCGGTGGCTCACGCCTGTAATCCCAGCACTTTGGGAGGCCGAGAGAGGCAGATCACCTGAGGTCAGGAGTTTGAGACCACCCTGGCCAACATGGTGAAACCCCATCTCTACTAAAAATACAAAAATTAGCTGGGCATGGTGGCACACGCCTGTAATCCCAGCTACTTGAGAGGCTGAGGCAGGAGAATCACTTGAACCCAAGAGGCAGAGGTTGCAGCGAGCCGAGATTGTGCCACCGCACTCCATCCTGGTCAACAGAGTGAGACTCCGTCTCAAAAAAAAAAAAAACTTCCTATAAAGCAGCAATAATTAGAACAATATGGTACTGGCAAAAGAATAGACAAGTAAACGAATGGAACAGAAGAGAGCCCCAAAAAAGACCCACATAAACACAGTCAACTGATCTTTGACAAAGGAGCAAAGGCAATACCATGGTGCAAAAATAGTCTTTTCAACAAATGGTGCTGGAACAACTGGACATCCATACAGGAAAAAAAAAAAAAGAATCTAGAGAAAGATCTAACATCCTTCTCAAAAACTAACTCAAAATGGATCATAGGCCTAAATGTAAAATGCAAAACTATAAAACTCATAGAAGAGAACATAGGAGAAACTAGATAAACTTGGGACTGGTGATTACCTTCTAGATATAATGCCAAAGTCGTGATCCATGAAAGAAACAATTGAGGCCAAGAGTGGTGGCTCACGCCTCTAATCCTAACACTTTGGGAGGCTGAGACAGACGGATTGCCTGAGCTCAGGAGTTACAGACCAGTCTGAGCAACATGGTGAAACCCTGTCTCTACTAAAAATACAAAAAATCAGCGGGACATAGTGGCATGTGCCTGTAATCCCAGCCACTCGGGAGGCTGAGGGATGAGAATTGCTTGAACTTGGGAGGCAGAGGTTGCAGTGAGCTGAGATCGTGCCACTGCGCTGCAGCCTGGGCAACAGAGCAAGACTCTGTCTCTAAATAAATAAATAAATAAATAAATAAAATTAAAAAGAAACAATTGATAATCTTGATAATCTCGACTTTATTAAAATTAAAAAATTTCTGCTACATGAAAAACAGTGTCAAGAAAATGAGAAGCCACAAACCAGGAGAAAATATTTGCAAAAGACACATATATAAAGAACTTTTAAAGCTCAGCAATAAGAAAACAACCCAATTTAAAAATGACTAAAAGATTTAAACAGATTCCTCACCAAAGAAGATACACAGATGACAAGGAAGCATATGAAAAGGTTTTCAACATTATATATCCTTAGGAAATTATGAATTAAAACAACAAATATATACCATTACACACCTATTAAAATGGCCAAAACACAACACCAAACTCTGGATGTGGAGCAACAGGAACTCTCCTTCATTGATAGTGGGAATGCAAAATGGTATAGCCACTTTGGAAGATAATTTAGCAGTTTCTTACAAAACTAAATGTACTCTTAACTGTACAATTCAGCAATCATGCTCCATGGTATTTACCCAAAGGAAGTGAAAGCTTATGTTCACATGAAAACTTGTATGCGGATGTTTATAACAGCTTTATTCATAATTGCCAAAACTTGGAAGCAACCAAGCTGTCCTTCAGTAGGTAATGGATAAATTGTTGTAAATCCAAACAATGAATTTTTCAGCACTTTAAGAAGTGAACTGTCAAGCCACTATAAGGCATGGAGGAAACTTAAATGCATATTATTAGGTGAGTGCAAAAGTAATTGTGGTTTTTGCATTGTTGGAACTTGCCGTTTGATATTGGAATACATTCTTAAATAAATGTGGTTATGTTATAC
Organism: Nomascus leucogenys; assembly: GCF_006542625.1. Classification (NCBI taxonomy): domain Eukaryota; kingdom Metazoa; phylum Chordata; class Mammalia; order Primates; family Hylobatidae; genus Nomascus; species Nomascus leucogenys. Next base: position 50,529,491 of record NC_044386.1, read on the forward strand.
ATCATTTTAATAGGAATTTCTTGCTTTATGTTTTTGTTTTTTGCTAATGACTTATTATGTGCTTTTTATTTTATGTTTGTTTTAAACTATGGAAATGATGTTAGACAAAAAGCAAATTCAAGCGATTTTCTTTTTTGAGTTTGAAATGGGTCATATAGCAGGGAAGAAAACTCTCAACATCAACAGTGCATTTGGCCCAGGAACTGCTAACGAACATACAGTGCAGTGGTGATTCAAGAAGTTTTGCAAGGGAGAACCTTGAACATGAGGAGTGTCGTCACTGGCCATTGGAAGTTGACAACTACCAATGGAGAGCAATCATCAAAGCTGATCCTCTTACACCTACAAGAGAAGTTGCCGAAGAACTCAACATCAACCATTCTATGGTTGTTCGGCATTTGATGCAAGTTGGAAAGGTGAAAAAGCTTGATAAGTGGGTGCCTCATGAGCTAAGCGAAAATCAAAAAAATCATTTTAAAGTGTCATCTTCTCTTATCCTATGCAACAACGAACCATTTCTTGATCGGATTGTGACATGCATTGAAAAGTGGATTAATTTATACAACAACCAGTGACGACCAGCTCAGTGGTTGGACTGAGAAAAAGTCCCAAAGCACCTCCTAAGCCAAACTTGCACCATAAAAAGGTCATGGTCACTGTTTGGTGGTCTGCTACCGGTCTAATCCACTACAGCTTTCAAATTCCCAGCAAAACCATTACATCTGAGAAGTATGCTCAGCAAATCAATGAGATGCACCGAAAACTGCAACGCTTGCAGCTGGCATTGGACAACAGAAAGGACCCAATTCTTCTCCACAACAATGCCCACCGCACATTGCACAACCAATGCTTCAAAAGTTGAACGAATTGGGCTACAAAGTTTTGCCTAGTCTTCCATATTCACCTAACCTCTCACCAACCGACTACCACTTCTTCAAGCATCTGGACAACTTTATGCAGGGAAAATGCTTCCACAGCCAGCAGGATGCGGAAAATGCTTTCCAAGAGGTTGTTGAATCCCAAAGCACGGATTTTACACTACAGGAATAAACAAAATTATTTCTCGTTGGCAAAAATGTATTGATTGTAATAGTTCCCATTTTGATTAATAAAGATGTGTTTCAGCCTAGGTATAATGATTCAAAATTCACGGTCCCAAGCCACAATTACTTTTGCACCAACTTAATACTAAGAAAAAAAAAGCCAGTCTGAAAAGGATATATACTGTATAATTCCAACTATGTGACATTCTGAAAAAGGTAAAACTTTGGAGACAGTAAAAAGATCAGGGGTTGTGGGGAGGGAAGGATAATAGGCAGAGCACAAGAGATTTTTAGGGTAGTGAAACTCTTCTGTATGATACTACAATTGTGGATACCTGTCATTATACATTCATCAAAACCCATGGAAGATATAACACCAAGAATGAATCCTAATGTAAACTAAGGACTTAGGGTGAAAATGATGTGTCAGTGCAGGTTCATTGATTGTAACAAATGTACTCCTGTGGTGTGGGATGTCTGTAGTGGGTGAGGTTATACAGGTATGGGAATTGGTAGCAGATTAGTATCTTTTTTTTTTTTTTTTGAGATGGAGTCTCGCTCTTGTTGCCTAAGCTGGAGTGCAATGGTGCAATCTCGGCTCACTGCAACCTCCACTTCCCAGGTTCAAGCAATTCTCCTGCCTCAGCCTCCCAAGTAACTGGGATTACAGGTGCCTGCCACCACGCCTGGCTAATTTTTGTATTTTCAGTAGAGACCGGGTTTCACCATGTTGGCTAAGCTGGTCTCAAACTCCTGACTTCTGGTGATCCGCCTGCCTTAACCTCCCAAAATGCTGGGATTACAAGACTGAGCCACCATGCCCAGCCATGGATTAATATCTTTAAAGTACTGCAGAAAAACAATGGTAAGGTTATAATATCTATCTATCTATCTATCTATCTATCCATCTATCTCTCAGTAATGAAGTCAAAATAAAGACTTCTTCAGACATTTGAAGCAGGCAGTTTACTGTCTCAGTTACTCATTAAAAAAATGACTAAACTTTCTTTTTTGGGAAAAATAAAATAAAAACATAGAGAAGCTTCCATTGGCCAAATATAGGAAAAAAGTGAACATCAAAAGGAATATTGGGCCTGGGCACAGTGGCTCACGTCTATAATCCCAGCACTCTGGGAGGCTGAGGCAGACTGATCGCTTGAGCCCAGGAGTTCGAAACTGGCCTAGGCAACATGGTGAAACTCCATCTCTACAAAAAAAACACAAAAGTTAGCCAGGTGTGGTGGCACATGCCTGTAGTCCCAGCTACTCGGGAGGCTGAGGTGGAAGGATCACTTGAGCCCAGGAAACAGAGGCTATAGTGAGCCATGATCATGCCACTCCACAGCAGCCTGGGGGGAGACAGAGTGAGACCTTGTCTCAAAACAACAACGACAAAAAGGATATTGACTACATTTGATTTAAACGTACTGAATATATAAAAATCCATGAGTTCACAGTGTTACAGAATCAAAAAGTAAAAGTAAACAAGAAAAAGCAAATACACACCCATGCAAACACTGGACACTATTAAAACCTAGGGTACAATACTTACTTCGAAAAATTGGCAATTAAAAATAATTGAGAATTAATCCTGCCTTTCCTGAGTGAAGTATACTTCAGAGTAACCAAATACTTAATGAGGGAAAGTTCTTTATCAAAGAACTCCAGTTAATAAATCAAAGGAAAAATACATTATAAATTTTTTATTTTACAACATAATGAAATAGTTGATACAACAGGCAAAGCTCATCAATGGCTAAAACTACTAAATTAAAGATGGAGAACTTTACAATAAAAGGATCAGACATTACCACTTGAACCTCCTGATCAATCTTAGCATCACTTATAATGACACAGACATGCTAGACCTCCTGAGACGATACAATATAAAGTACAGTATATGGCACCAACTGTGAACTATTTTTGTCAAAAATATTGAAACTACCAATATTCTGAGACTCAGTTAACCTAGTTTCCACTCACTGGGAATAGGTCTTAGAGGGATATGTTGGATGATACTATGAGGGAGCAGACAAATTCAGAATGTGGGACATTCTACAAAACAACTCATCTAAACTCATCTAATTTCTTCTATAAGTTAATGTCCTTTTTTGTTGTTGTTTGTTTCTTTTTTTTTTTGCTCACTCTGTAGCCCAGGCTAGAGTGCAGTGGCACAATCTCGGTCACTGCAAACTCCACCTCCTGGGTTCAAGCAATTCTCCTGCCTCAGCCTCCCGAATAGCTGGGACTATAGGTACAAGCCATCATGCCCGGCTAATTTTTGTATTTTTAGTAGGGATGGGGTTTCACCCTGTTGGCCAGGCTGGTTTCAAACTCCCAACCTCAGGTTATCCACCACCTCAGCTCCCAAAGTGCCGGGATTACAGGTGTGAGCCACCACGCCTGGCATGTTAATGTCATCTATATATATGAAGTGGGGGGACTATACTAGTATACTAGATCAGTGATTTCAACCAAGGGTGATTTTATCCTCAGGGGACATTGTCAAAAAATTGTCCAAATTTTTTGACAACTTTCCCCACAACAATTATCTAGTCCGAAATGTCAACAGTGCCACTGTGAAAAATTCTCTACTAGATTAAAGGAGATTGAAAATACTTAGCAATCTAATTTAATATGTAGATCTTATTTTGATCCTTATTTAAACAAACCAAAAAACCCAAGAAGACATTTTTGAGACAATCAGGGAAATTTGAATATAGTCTGGATATTAAATGATATTGAAGAATTATTGGATATGATACCAGTATTACGTATGGTAAGAAAATGTCTATAATTTTTAGAGATGCATACTAAAGGATGTAGGAATTAAATGGTATAATGTCTAGGATTTTCTTTAAAATATTTCAGCAGGCTGGGCACAGTGGCTTATAACTGTAATCCTAGCACTTTAGGAGGCCGAGGCGGGTGGATCACCTGAGGTCAGGAGTTCGAGACCAGCCTGGCCAATATGGTGAAACCCCATCTCTACTAAAAATACAAAAATTAGCCGGGCGTGGTGGCACGTGCCTGTAGTCCCAGCTACTCAGGAAGCTGAGGCAGGAGAATCTCTTGAACCCAAGAGGTGGAGGTTGCAGTAAGCCAAGATCATGCCACTGCACTCCAGCTTGAGCAACACAGCAAGACTCTGTTGCAAAAATAAAATAAAATGTTTCAGCAAAAAATAATATATAAGTATGGGAAAATATTGATAATTCTGGAATCTTGGTGATGACTTTGTGAGAGTCCCTGTATTTTTGTGTATGTTTGATAAAATTTTTTATTTAAATATTCTTTAGAAATACATAATTTAATCCAGAAGGAAAAAGAAATAGCTAAGAAGCAATGATTGTTATTCATAGAAGAATCATATTGGATAGTGAGACCCCTCTATTAAGACCTGAATGAACAGGGTGAGCAGCTGGTGTTCAAATCCTCAGCGTGATAAGCTGCAAGCCAGCCAAGCACTTTGAATCACAGTTCACTGAGAAGAAACAAGCCCTTCATGGTCTCCAAAAGACACTGTATGTGAAAAAAATGTATTTTGGTGGGTTCATTCTAATTTAGAAGTTATAGTTACACATATCTGCTGAAGAACAATAACTTTTTCATTTCATTTTTGTAATACAGGCTTTTGAGAAATTTGAATACTCTGAAAAACTTTAATTCAGGGAAAACTGTTGAGCTAATGAGGAAGGAATCCTCTAATGTGCTTGATGTGACTTGTTTTTCTGTATTTTTAAAGAGACTGTCATTTTTCACATCTCAATGTATTTGATGACTGTACCTCTCAAAAAATTAGGAAAAGATTATTTTCTATTTGTGATTTTCCTTAAACTGTTATCATGCAAGGTCCAGACACCTAACATGACCTCATTAGTGTTGGCTGCAGAGATGGGTGTGTTCCTCATGATTCGTGGTGACATTAATGGAAAGTTAAAGCCATACTTGCACTAGCCAAATAGAATCCTACTGTCTGCTGGAAAGCAGCTGTGGAAATAAAAAATCATTCACTTGTAGGACACAAGTGTGGACCACAGTATGAGTGACTTTTACTGGTGTAATAGGTTGAATGGTGGCTGCCAAAAAGATGTGTCCAAGTCCTAACTCCCGGTACCTATGAATATCACCTTTTTGAAAATAAGGCCTTCGTGGCCAGGCGTGGTGACTCACGCCTGTAATCCCAGCACTTTGGGAGGCCAAGACAGGCAGATCATCTGAGCTTGGGAATATGAGACCAGCCTGACCAACATGAAGAAACCCCATCTCTACTAAAAATACACAATTAGCCAGGCATGGTGGCGCATGTCTTGTAATCCCAGCTACTCAGGAAGGCTGAGGCGGGAGAATCTCTTGAACCTGGGAGGCGGAGGTTGCACTCCAGCCTGGGCAACAGGAGTGAAACTCCATCTCAAAAAAAAAGAAAAAAGAAAAAGAAAGAAAAGGCCTTCACAGATCTAACTGCAAATCTCAGGATGAGATCATCCTTTATTTAGGGTGGTCTGTGTCCTTATAAGAGAAAAGAGAGGGAGATTTGAGACACAAGAGAGACAGGGGAAAAGCCATGTGAAGATGAAGGCAGAGATTGGAGTTATGCATCTACAAGCCAAGGAATGTCAGAAGATAGGAGAAATGTGCCGGGTGCGGTGACTAACACCTGTAATCTCAGCACTTTGGGAAGCCGAGGCGGACTGATCACCTGAGGTCGGGAGTTCAAGACCAGCCTGGGCAAAATGGTGAAACCATGTCTCTACTAAAATACAAAAATTAGCCCGGTGTGGTGGCGGGCACCTGGAATCCCAGCTACTCACGGGCTGAGGCTGGACAATCCCTTGAACCTAGGAGGCAGAGGTTGCAGTGAGCCGAGATCACGCCACTGGACTCCAGCCTGGGTGACAGAGCCAAACTCCATCTCAAAAAAAAAAAAAAAAAAAAAGAAGATAGGAGAAATGCACGTAACAGATTCTCAGATTCTCTCTTACAGCCCCCAGAAGGAGCCAACCCTACCAATACCTTGATTTTGGATTTCCGGCCTCCAAAATGGCGAGAAAATAAATTTCTATAGTTTTAAGCCACCCAGTTTGTGATTATTTGTTTTGGCAGACATAGGAAGCTACTACTACTGATATGGGGCAGGCTCTCAAAGAAATACCCTGATGAACTGGAATAAATGACTGCAAGTAAATAGATTCTTTTTTTTTTTTTTCTGTTAGTAAATAGATTCTTAAATGGTCTCTGTTTGGTTATTCATTTAATCATTCATTCACTCAACAAATATCTATTTATTACATACTTGTCTCTAAAATATGACTGAGAATTTTTAGATTATTTGACACATTCTTGTCCAGGGTAAATTTGGTTACTGCTAACCCTGTAGGTGGGAGAAAGTTTACTGTAGAGATTTTGTACTTCACTTTGAAAGCTCTGTTAAATTGTCTTTTTTTTTTTTTTTTTTTTTTTTGAGACAGAGTCTCACTCTGTTGCCCAGGCTGGAGTGCAGTGGCACCATCTCAGCTCACTGCAATATCTGCCTTCTAGGTTCAAGAGATTCTCCTGCCTCAGTCTCCCGAGTAGCTGAGACTACAGCCACGCACCAACAAGCCCAGCTAATTTTTGTATTTTTAGCAGAGACGGGGTTTCACTCTGTTGACGAGGATGGTCTCACTCTCTTGACCTTGTGATCTGCCCGCCTCGGCCTCCCAAAGTGCTGGGATTATAGGCATGAGCCACCACACAGAGTGGTGCTTTTTAAAAGCTCTCCAGGTGATTCTAACATGCAAACAGGGTTAAGAACCTCCGCCTTGGCCGGGCACGGTGGCTCACGCCTGTAATCCCAGCACTTTAGGAGGCCGAGGCAGGCGGATCACCTGAGGTCAGGAGTTCAAGACCAGCCAGGCCAACATAGTAAAACCCCATCTCTACTAAAAATACAAAAAAAAAAATTAGTCGGGCGTGGTGGCGGGCACCTGTAATCCCAGCTGCTTGGGAGGCTGATGCGGGAGAATTGCTTGAACCCGGGAGGCAGAGGTTGCAGTGAACCAAGATGACACCACTGCATTCCAGCCCGGGCAACAGTGCGAGACTCCATCTCCAAAAAAAAAAAAAGAACCTCCACCTTATATTTTTTTTTCTTTAAACATAGTTATTTTTATTCAGGTTTCATTACTCCAATTTCAGGAGAAAGTATAGTAAGCCTGTTTAAACAGATTTTTTTTCAGTGTTTCAATGTTTGACACTGTATTGCTTATTTTCCTTGGAAATGTTTATTTTTAAATTTTATTTCAGCAGTTTTTGGGGTACAGGTGGTTTTTGGTTACATGGATGAGTACTTTAGTGGTGAATTCTGAGATGTGTGTGCACCTGGCACTTGAGTAGTGTCCACTGTACCCAATATGTTGTCTTTTATACCTCGTCCCCTTCCCAGCCTCCCCCCGAGTCCCCAAATTCCATTGTATCACTCCGTATGTTTTTGCGTCCTCATAGCTTAGCTCCCACTTATAAGTGAGAGCATACGATATTTGGTTTTCCATTCCTGAGTTACTTCACTTAGAATAATGCTCTGCCTTACTTTTAAGGATAGAAGTGCATATGCATATTATGACTGTCTCTACTGTGAAAGCAGAAATCACTGATATACCTAGAAACACATGGAGAGACATTCATTCTCTTTCTCACCATATAAAAAAAAAATACCCAAACCAACGCTGCTCAGCATGACACCAACTGGCTGACATAGCACATTCTTGATGACCATTATCCCAAGTTCCCTGTGAATCACTACACAGTTTTTTTTCAGTTCGCCCAGTTCTCCTCCCACATGCGGGTGCAGGGAGCAGCTGTCCATTGTGCAATAGCAGTGGACTGAAAGATAGAAGACATGGATTCTAACCGCATACTGTCCCTAACTAGCTGTGAGGCATGAGGCTGGTCACTCAATATCTCTGAGACTGTAAAATAGCAATGATTTTACTGTCTGTTCTAGCCACTTCATAGATTTGAATAAAGATCAAATGAAACATGAAAGCAATCATAAGCCATAAATTGCCATGTCAAGATAACAATATGACTATGGACTTAAGAGCCTCCAGGATAGAGCAGAATCGTTCTTCTCCTTATTTTCTCTAGGTAGTCCCCTATGCACCTGCAGTTTCCCCTTTATTCTCAAGGGAAAGTATGTGCCCTCGTAGAAAAAGAGATGAAGGAAGACAGGTATATGTACAAGACTGTATTTTTGCAGTACTTACAAAAGAATACCATCTGCCCATTTAAAAAATGAGACAGTGGCCGGGCGTGGTGGCTGACGTCTGTAATCCCAGCACTTTGGGAGGCTGAGGCGGTCGGATTGCCTGAGGTCAGGAGTTCAAGACCAGCCTGGCCAGCATGGTGAAACCCCATCTCTACTAAAAATACAAAAATTAGCCAGGCATGGTGGCAGGTGCCTGTAATCCCAGCTACTTGGGAAGCTGAGGCAGGAGACTCGCTTGAACCTGGGAGGCGGAGGTTGCATTGAGCTGAGATGATGCCATTGCACTCCAGCCTGGGCAAAAGCGCGAGACTCTGTTTCAAAAAAAAAAAAAGAAAAAGAGATAGCGCTATACAACCCATACAAAACGATGTTAATGATATATTATTAGGTGAAAAAAACTAAATTGCAGCACAGTACACAGGGTATAATCTCATCTTAAAATTACGTAAAAATGTTTGATAATGCATAAAAAATGTCTAGAAGGATACTTTCCAATCTGTTCCCACTGGGCATTAGGATTGATTGAGGGAGGGACTTTTTATTTTTACTTTGTAAATTTCTGTAATATTGAAATAGTTTTATAATGAGCGCATATCACTTTCATAATTTAAAAATATATACTAAAATGTAAATTGAGGGAAAACAGATGGTGAGAGTATTACAGCCTAGGATTAGTAAAGAGTCAGAGAGTGGTCCAGGCACAGTGGCTCACACTCATAATCCCAACATTTTGGGAGGCTGAGGCAGGAAGATCGCTTGAGCCCAGGAGTTCAAGACCAGCCTGGGCAAAATAGTGAGACCCTGTCTCTATGAAAAAATTTAAAATTGGTCAGGCATGGTGGTGTACACCTGTAGTCCCAGCTACTTGGGAAGCTAAGGCAGGAGGATCTTTTGACCCCAGGAGATTGAGGCTGCAGTAAACTGTGATCGCACCACTACACTCCAGCCTGGACCACAGAGCGAGACCCTGTCTCAAAAAATAAGTAAGTAGGTAATAAATAAATAAATAGTCACAGAGTGTAATTGCCCTAAAGTTGTTCCAGTGCCTGGACCCAGGCAAAGCATGCTATAAGGGAAGCATACAGCTCTCAAAATCCATTATCAACAACCTTTGAGAATTCACAGAGAAGAGTAGAGGTGACAGAAGGCTCAAAATGGTTGAGGGTTCTGATTTTAAAAAATCAGGAATTGCGAACTGCAAGGCTTGAGGTTTATCACCAGGAAAAGTCTAGAATGAATTATTATTAAATATTTGGTTTGTGAACATTTAAAAAGGCACGTGGTGGTCATCAGCAGATGACACAGATTCACTAAGAACGAACCATGACAAACCTATTATTTTTTGTTAGGGTAACTAGATCAGTAGCTCCGAGGAGTATCGTAGACAGTATATATTGATTTCAGCAAAGCTGTTCATTCACAAAGTCTCCTGCAACATCATTTTGGAAAATACACACGGTGCAAATTATTAAAGGATTCACAGCTGTTTATAAAATCATATTCAATGACTATTCCTAGGTAGTTGTATCCAATACAGTGTCTGTCTTTGGCCCACTTCTCTTTATTTTTTTTATTTTTTTTTTTTTGAGACAGAGTCTCGCTTTGTTGCCCAGGATGGAGTGCAGTGGCGTGATCTTAGCTCACTGCAACCTCCACCTCCTGGGTTCAAGCAATTCTCCTGCCACAGCCTCCCGAGTAGCTGGGATTACAGGTGCGTGCCACCACACCCAGCTATTTTTAATAGAGACAGGGTTTCACCATGTTGGCCAGGATGGTCTCAATCTCCTGACCTCATGATCCGCTCGACTCAGCCTCCCAAAGTGCTGGCATTACAGGCATGAGCCACCACACCCGGCCTTCTTTCATATTTTTAATCAATAACCTAGACACAGACATTGAAGGCAACCTTACCAATTTCTCGGATGACACAAAGATGAAAGGAATAACCACTAGCTAAAGCACAGGATCTATGTTCAAGATATTATTAATTTACTGGAATGCCAAGCTGAAACCAGTGATGGACCTAATGGGTGGTAGGATGAGAAATTTCAGTTTCATGCAAGAAAGAACTTTTAACTATAGTTGTCTAACAATGGAATAGGTAATTATTGGGGGAGGGGACTGGAGATTGGCCCATCAAATGTTTCTACAAATACAAAAACTAGTTGATTCTGACTGAAAAGTTAATAACAGACACTAAATGCTAACAGATTTCAAAGATAGTGGAAATTAATATAGGGCATAAAATTTGTTTTCCTAATGAAAACAAACACTGAGCAGGACCTTGAAGAATCAGTAAACAGTATAGATGCATGAAATAGAGGAGGTCATTCCAGAAGCAAGCCTAACGTGGCATTTTCCAGTCACAAAGTGACTGAGCTGGCTGTGGTTTTGGTGAGTAAAGGAAAACAAGGCTGGGGCCAGATTATGGAAGATCTGGGACCAGTAAAGAAGTTTATACTTTGTACAGTGGAGAAAGGATCAGTCAGGCTCTGCTTGCATGCATCTGAAGCAAATTCTGGAAAATTCAAGAGAGGAATTTATTGGAAAAATACGAGGAGCTCCCAGAACAAATGCAAAGACTAGAGAACCAGGCCTGGAAACATTAGAAAGCAAAGTGGACTCTAAGGCTAAAAAGTAGGAACTAGAAAAGTGGTCTTGAAGCAGGCCAAGGCTCCATGCAAGCATGAATGAATACACAACCGTATTTAATCTCTATTACATTGCTAAGGATTCAAATTAGAGGAACGAGCATTCCAAAGCCATAGTTTGGGTTATATGTCCTTCCTTTAGCTGAGAAAGAGATTCATAGTTGGTTTTTTTTAATCCAATAGAAGAGATAATCCCCAAAAGGAAATTGAGGTGTGAAGGAGAAATAAATACTGAGCAGCCAATAGACAACAAAAATTCACTATTGGCACTATTAGAGGTTTTGAGCAAGGAGGCAATGTGTTGAAAATAGTGCTATATGGAGATCTGGCAATTTGCAAATGGACTGAAGGAATGGAAATCTAAAGGCAGATAGTGAGTTTTCCAGGTATATAGTGTGGCAGTGGTAATAGGATAGCAATGATGTTCAAAGTAAAAACAGTAAGCCTTGATAACTGCCTAAAGGTTAAGGAAAAGGAAAGAGTCAAAAATTACTATAAATGCTCTCCTTAAAGACTGAAGGAATGATGGTGGTAGAAGTAAGACAGCTTAGAAAGAGAGCAACATCTAGGATGGAGGTGAAAATGATGCTTACAGTGTTGAGTTTAGCTGATGGGGAAAATGCTCAGTAGGAACTAGGACTAAATAGTCTATGAGGACTTGTTTGGAGATACAGACTTAGGAGGATTTGGCATAAAGATTTCAGTAAAAGTCAGACCTGGCTGTCTTACAGAATATATAAAATGATATGCAGGAATGGTTGAAAACTTCCCTCCAAATTGTAAGAAAAAAAGAGTATCCCCCCAAAAAAAGGAGTTAGTAGTGGAAGTTTTGGGAACTTAAAATGAGAACTTCTGTACTATAAACTTTTAACTATAAGCAGTATGATTTTTTCCATTTTTATTCTTATCCCATTTTCTCCCTTTACCCCAGATACCCACTCTAATTATATGTCCATATATATATATATACATATATATATATATATACATATTTTAAGGGATATATATACATGCATACACATATATCCCTGTAAAAAACGTGGAGTTTTTTGGAGTTTGTGTTTAAATTTAAATACGTATTTAAATATGTGACATTATGTTGCAGACCTCATTTTGTTATTTTTTCGCTCAACACATCATGTTGCTGTAAGAACAAGAAAGCCAAGTTGCTGCTTAGAAATGAAGCAACAGTTTACATTTCCACCAGCAGGTCATGAGAGTTCTCAATTCTAACATTTTCACCAACACTCGGTAATATCTTGTTTTTGCCAGTTTGATGAATATAAAATTGTGCCTAGTTGTTTAAAGTTTTTTTCTTCCTAGTGAGATGGAATACCCCTGAAGTCCTCAGGTTTCTCTTTCAATATACTGCTTGATTGTAGTCTTTCTCCATTTTTCTGTTGTTTCCATTTACTTATTGATTTCCAATAGTATCATTTATGTCCTAGAGCTGTGCGGTCCAGTACAGTAGCCACTAGCCATTAACCAGTAAGCCAAGAGTGCTCAAGTACTTGAAATATGGCTAGTCCAAACTGAGATATAATGTTAGTATAACATACACACCAGATTTTGAAAACGCAGTACAAAACAAAGAATGCAAAATATCTCAATAATCTTTATAATAAATTGAAATTATAATATTTTAGATATGTTAAATAAAATGTATTTTTAGAATACATTTTACCTATTTATTTTTGCTTTTTATATTGTGGCTACTAGAAAATTCAAAATAACATACATGGCTGGCTTGTATTTGTGCAAGCCACAAATTATATTTCTATTGAAGATGCTGTTCTAGATATCCTTAGCTAGTTTTAGACATTGACAATATCTTCTCTGGCTCTGTCCTCCATCTTAAGTTTGTATATGGTGTCTCATCAAATCTATCCATTTCTCACCAGGCCACCACATTAGATGACAACAATATCTATGTAAATGGCCCCCTGAAGTTGGGCAGTGAAAAACATATGCAGCCATACATAGCCCTGATTTTTGCCTGGTGGATTGTATTTTGTGCGTCTTGTTTAATAAGTTCTTCCCCACAGCTAGATCACAAAATTGTCCTTGTATTATTTTTATAATTAAAAAAGAGAAAAACAAGATGGTGTGCCATAGAAGAAAGTGGTTTATAAGGTCAAAAAATGCAGATTGTAGCCAAAAAAGATGACAATAGGGAAAAATCATTTATGCTGGATTTTATTATTTTTGACAGCAATGTTATCTTTCTAATTATGTTTTGGTTAGGCAAATGTTAAAATTTGCATTCCAAAGAGCACATTAACAGATGGTAAGGAAGACAGGCCACAAGCATGCTGAGTGACAGGCTGACTCCAGTTTCTAGTCTAAATATTTGCTGAGATTAGTTTTCACAATAAATAAATAACCTTGATGTAGATAAGAAAGAGCTGGCAGTAATTGCAAAGATCATAAGAGAATGTTTAGATTTCTACTTATATTATTCTGAAACATGCTTTTTTGAATATCGCTTGCTTACTCTGGAAAGTCATCCAGTCTCCATGCCCTATCAAATCCAAACTGCTCAAATCTGTCAGTGGAGACACCCATAGACTGGCCCCATCCAGGTTTGTGTCTCATTTTCCCAACAAACTATACATTCTACACAGATAGGTATCATGTCTAACATTAATACTTCTTCATCGACATCTTGAGAGATGTCATCATTTAAATTTTCTAAATTACTTGAGTAAAATGCTGTGTGCTTAGCATGAAATGGCTAAAATTTATTTGAGCAACAGTTTTCACCTTGAAGTAACTACCTGACATCATACAAAGAAAAATACCAATGACAGAAGCAAGTAGAAAATAACATGTTCAAAATGAGATATCAAATGATAAGGTATTTAAAAGTTGAGGTCAACCTCAGAACTGCTAATATGCCCATTACAACCACAGAAATATAGGTTTGCAGTAATAAGTATTGTAGTCTTCTTCAAACCCTTTAATTGAAGAAAGAAGTTGAAAGGTTAGAAAAAGTCAAAGGTAATGAGACCAACTCACCTCAGACCAAGTGCAGGATGTTTAGAGATTGAAGTCATTTATTCCTGATTAATACTGGGAATTCCAACTCACTTTAAGTATTAACACTTACCAGAATTTAAAACAGTTAATTCCGAATTAAAAGCTGACCTTTCTTTTTACTCAGCCTCTTAACTATAGGCTTCATTATGACTGTGTGAATGTATAATTTTCATTTTAAAAAGTTTGTAATACTTGTGTACAAGTCTGGGCATTACATTAAGAAAGCCAAATGTTTTTGATATCTTTTATGACAGTTATAACTTCGGTGTCTACTGGAAAAATTTGCAAAGGCAAGAATTTGTCTTTCAACATTATATTTGACATAGAATAGAAATGTATTTCCCAAGGCAAAATTGTACATACTTTACAAAATTCAGCTGTTATTGTTCCCAAGCTCAATTCTTCTCTGTGTCCACTCCTCCATCTAGATTTGTTTTCCTTCTTGTTGAAGTACATTCTTTGGTAGTTCTTTCAAGTATCTATGGATAATAAACTGTCTGTATCTGTATATCTGCAAAGATATTTTACCTTTACTCTTCAGTGATAATCACAATATAGACTTTTATTTTGACAGCTATTAAAAATGGAATTATACATTCACACACTCATAATGAAACATCAGCACATTGAAGATATTATTCTACTGTTTTCTAGGATTTATTTTTGCTAATGAGAAATCCAATTGTCTTTCCTCTCTGGTTAATCTTCTGTTAGTTTTAGAATATTTTTTCCTTTTCCATTGTTCTCCCATTTCATTAAAAGTATCTAGATGTTAATTTAGTTTTTTAATCCAGCTCGAACACAAATGTGCTCTTTATGTATTTTATATTTTTTGCCTGAGAGTTTCTCTTCAGCTAGAGTTATAAATTCTATGGTGTTCCATGAATATCTGGGTAATAGAAGCCTCCCTATGGGATGGTTTCATTGTTACTTATGCCTGAGCCCTGTGGGTTTTTGCAAATCTTTATGTTTGTTTCTTGGTTTTAGACAGCCGATATTTAGGATAACCCCCACTCACAGGTGGTTCCCTAAGACGTCTATTGCTTGCAGGTCATCCTGTTTTCATCTGTGTAGAGGTGGCTCACGTTTGCAGCAACTCTTGGCCTTTGGGTTTTCCTGGTCCCCATTCTTAGACAGTGTAGTAATTTTGCCGCTCCCCGCAGACACCAGGCACAGGGCAGCAGCCTCAGCTCCCAGCCCTAGATTTGCCCTACCCCAAAGACACAGATCAGTTTGGTTCCTCCTAGGGGCAGCAAAGCTTCAACTCCTTCTCCCTTTTATATCTATGCATTTCTGGAGAATTTTTTTTTCTTGATTTTTGAGGTTGGGTACTTATTTCTTAAATTATTATTATTATTACTTTTAGTCCAACATTCTGTGTGTAGAGTGGGGTAAAAAGGATTCTACTTAGCCATTTGGACTAGATCCTTTCACATTACCTTCTGTTTTTGTTTTTGTTACTTTGATATAGATGATCTTAGGAAAGCAGAGAGTAGATCCAATAACAAATGTTAACTGTGGCCTTCTATCTGTTTGTCTTTCCATACTGGGAAGTTCTTAGTAATTAGAGCCATCAAAACAAAATTGGAAAATTTTTTCTTTATTCAGAACAGGTAACTTTAGGACACAATAAAATCTAAAGACATCCTATCAAAAGTGACAGCTATATCATAGTAGAAGCATTAGCTTGGCATTTATAGATTGGGTTCAAGAAGAAAATTGGTCTCAAGATCAAAACTTTCTGAGATCATTTGGAATAAAAGCTAATCCTCACATTGAAATTAATGCAATGAATAATGGCCTTTTGTTGAAGCACTGATGAGGTCACGTCTATTCCAAGCAGAAGCCTGTCAATCTCATATTGTGGTCTACGTTTAATCAGGCCTTTGTTTTCAAGTTCACAAACACTAGAAATTCAATCTAAGATTTACACATTGCTAACTCTAATGTCATCAATTTACATGTTTAAAGTTGCATCTGCTGGTCCATAGGGCGTGAGGACTTTTAGGTCTGCATAAAGTTCATCAAAATTTTCTCAACAATATTTGTGGTTTTTTGTTTATTTATTTATTCATTTATTGATTGATTGAGACAGGGTCTCACTCTGTCGCCCAGGCTGGAGTGCAATGGTGCAATTTCGGCTCACTGCAACCTCCACCTCCCGGGTTCAAGTGATTCTCCTACCTCAGTCTCCTGAGTAGCTAGGATTACAGGCATGGGCCACCACACCTGGCTAATTTTTGTATTTTCTTTTTAGTAGAGACAGGGTTTCACCATATTGGCCAGGCTGGTCTCTAACTCCTGGCCTCAAGTGATCAGCCCGCCTTGGCCTCCCAAAGTGCTGGGATTACAGGCGTGAGCCACTGCACCCGGCCTCAACAATATTTGATATGAATCGAAAACATGTAAACTAAGAAAGCTTTGAGGGCATAATTATATATTCTTAAAATTAGGAAAAAAAATCAACACATGAGATTACAGTGAAATCCATACTCAAATCCTGCTGATAAATTGTTACAATCCTTTTGGAAAGTAATATGGCAACATAGGTGGCAAAAACCACAGTGTTTTTCTTGAAACCATAAGACCACTTGTAGGAGTTTATGCTATAGAACTAATTCAACAGAAGATTAAAACTATGTACATGAAGTTATTCATATGCAAGACTGAAAAATCAGAAACAAGTTAAATGTCTTTGTAAGTTACAATCTTTTGTTTTCAATTACCTTAACTAACGGTGGCTTATTGAGAGATAAAATGGATTATGAAGACTGACACATAGTTTCAGAACTAGAATCTCTTAAGGTATAAGACATTTTGTTGCATTGCCATCATCAAAGTAATATTAACTTCTCAATCCCTCTTCAGGTACTCTGCTTTTAAAGAGACTTGGATATTCTTTAACTCTGCTTCCACTGTTCCTACTACTACCAAACTATTTCCCTTATGTCTCAAGTTGAAATGTCTTCAAAAAGAGTATCTGATTATTTGGGGCATTTACTATGCAATATTGAGGGGTCTTTGTGGGGCAGAGCTTGCCCACAAGACTATCATAGATCTCTGACCACGGTCCAATGTCCACAGCCCTGATCCAATTAGCAGTACCAAGGATAGTAAGGTGACAGTACATTTTTTTCAGTCTTGAGATTACCTGATTTTTGCAATCTGAAAGATAAAAGGTTTTTAAAATGAATATTACTTAGTTATACACTTAATACAAGTTGTCCTTAATTGTCCATTCTTTCGATAAAAACATGACCATACTCTGTTCAGCATGATTCATATTTGCAGACAGATTTCTAAAATTAGGAAAGGTCATTGCCCAGCAAAGAGATACTTCATTATGTAACCATTTCTGAGATCCTATAATAAGAAAATATAGTGCATTCATTTCTCATTTCCTGGACCTTAATAAATCTGTTCCTGTTATCTTTTCCTAAAACTGTAGCTGTAGAAAAACATAAATACTTATCAAATAGGCAGAGACAGTGCCGAGAGATTTACTCATACATGTTTTTATCAGAAAAAAGCATGTCTAGAAAAGAGTTGCCCGTGTCATGCATGAACAATATAAAATGAAACTTTATGAAAAACATAAGCATTAACAAGATAAAAGAAAACACAGCAACTATGCAAATAAGCTAAGCAAAGAAAGCAGCAGTAAAGCAAGGAGGCTGGCACACCAAATACTATCCAAACATAAGGCAGAGAACAGAAAAATGTAAGAGCTGTTTCTGTTAGCATGTTTGTGATAAAATAAGAACTTATTACAAAATGATAAAATAACATAATAAAAGGTGTAAAAGAGAGATTGCATGGCAGGGCATGGTGGCTCATGCCTGTAATCCCAGCACTTTGGGAGGCCGAGGCGGGCGGATCACCTCAGGTCGGGAGTTTGAGACCAGCCTGACCAACATGGAGAAACCCTGTCTCTACTAAAAACACAAAATTAGCCGGGCGTGGTGGCACATGCTTGTAATCCCAGCTACTCGGGAGGCTGAGGCAGGAGAATCACTTGAACCTGAGAGGCAGAGGTTGCAGTGAGCCGAGATCGCGCCATTGCACTCCAGCCTGGGCAACAAGAGGGAAACTCCGTCTCAAAAAAATTAAAAATAAAAATAAGTAAAATAAGAGATTGCAGAATCTAGGAAACAAAACTCTATTAATTAGGAGCCAGAAACCATACTACTTACTTTAACAGAAAGAGTTGAAGAACTGCTAACTAGGTAATCAAGAACTGACAAGGGAAAAATAAAACACTAAGATTATAGATAGATATACAAATTATAGACAGATTTTAAAAAGGAGCTTCTATCCCTGGGGCTTGAGGAATAAAGGGAAAAGGCTAGAATAATTAAAATTTAAAAGCGTGGAGGAGAAGTCCCAAAAAACCGAGTACCAAATCTCTGAAAAGAACTTGCTGCTTAGCTGGTGCTATGGTCTTTTTGCTCAGAGAAGGGCCTCCATGGAATTAGGACCGAAATCTCTAAGGAAGTGGTGCTGACCAGCTGATATTAGGTATTTTAGAGGGTGTGATGAGGTTAGTTCTTCAAGTGTTAAGCAAACTGTGACTGTAACCTGGACTGTATAGCTGCTGTGCTGCTACTGGATCAAACGTACTCAGCCAGAGTTAAAAATGAGGCTGGGATACTGCTATAAAGAGGAGGAATCCAACAGGAAAGAAGGAAGTCCATCCTCCCTCCTCCAGCCTTTCACTTTCTCTCTCTGATATTCCCTATTGGAAACACCTCAGAGAGCAACTGGCAAAGCAGAAATGTGGTTTGCATAGTCCCAGCTCCAGCATCATAAAACAACATTAGGAAAGGGTGGATGTGTCACTGAGAGATTATATTTAATAACTGGCTAAAGGACCAAAACAATGCTATTACAGAATTAATAAACAAATCTGGAACAGCAAAAATCAAAACAAAAAAAGCAGCACAAAAAAACAGATCTAAGGACAAGAGAGGAAGAAAGAAAGGAAAGAAGGAAGGAAGATCACTGCTACCGGTGATCCAATTCACACAGCTTTTGTTAAGGCACACTTAATTCTAACACTAAATTGTTTCAACTTCTTTTCACTGTTTTCTTTGACAGTGGCCTCTCCTGTCATGCTGGTGGACACAATAGCTAGCAGAATAGCCATAGTTATGACCTGTCCCTGAATAGCCAAAATAGGCCATATCGGATATCAGAAACATAGAATCAACCTCTGTTATCAATGGAGATACAGAAAAAAGTAAAACATGTGGTCTCTGAAAATGAACTATGAAGTGCTCAGCAAATGTAACATTCTACATTGTCAGTGATTAATCTTATTGATACCTTGGAATATATTTCAAAAATTGTTCTGGCCAGCCGTGGTGGCTCACACCTGTAGTCCCAGCACTTTGGAGGCCAAGGCGGGTGGATCACCTGAGGTCAACAGTTCAAGACCAGCCTGGCCAACATGGCAAAACCCCATCTCTACTAAAAATACAAAATTAGCTGGGCGTGGTGGCAGGTGCCTGTAATCCCAGCTACTCAGGAGGCTGAGGCAGGAGAGTCGCTTGAACTCGGGAGGCAGAGGTTGCAGTGAGCTGAAATTGTGCCATTGCGCTCCAGCCTGGGAGACAGAGCAAGACTCTAACAACAACTACAAAAAAATTGTTCTGTGTTTTTTGCCATTATTCTAATATAAAACTATTCCCTTTTTTTCCTACAATGTGATTTGCACCACTTATTACTATCTAAATGACATCTCCTTCTTACTCTGTGTAACATGTGTGTATCTTCCCAAGCAATCAATAAGCAGGCAAGGGTTTCTTTTAGGGGTGTGTGTGTGTGTGTGTGTGTGTGTGTGTGTGTATGTGTGTGTGTATTTTTAAGCCTTGGGAGTTTTTGACATCATTCCTTGTGTTCAGGCTCAAAACTGAACTTCATTGGAGTATATAAACTGTTAGAGTTAAGGGAAAGCTTTATTGTTTCATGCTAAAAACTTTTCCTAGTACGGAATCTATTGAGTGTTGGGATGTGCTTTCTCAACAGTTCAGAAGAATACCAAAACAGAAATCATAATTTTCATATTTGACTGTTCTTTTACCAGTGAAATCTAAGTAATTCTTGGAATTCATACAGATCCTATAGGCATTGCACTTGAAAGAAACAGATGTAAATCAATTTTGTTATTTTTTTTTACCTTAAAGTTCTTCTATGGCAAAGCTGTTTTAAACTGGATATCTTGACAGCAGAATATTTGCACCAAAAAGTCATCACACTCAAACATGCAGTTGCATATTAGTAAGTGAAAATTTGAAGCGAAAAGGAAAGCTAGTGAGAGAAGAAAATGGGGGTTAGGGAAGAAAAGAGGAAGAAATACATAAATAGTTTGAACAACCTCTCCCACCAGTATTACCAGATAAAGACACCAATTCTGCTGTGAACTGCTTTACTACCTAGCTGCAGAGCTCCTTGAAGGATGAGCAGGTAGCCAAGTGAGCCTGCCCTGTCCCTATCTGCCCCCAGACCTTGGAGGGTAGAGTTACAACCCAGATTACCTAAGCACCACCAACCTTACAGCCTCAAGGTAAAGAGAACACAAACACACCTAAAACCACTGCCCACTCCTTTCTTCTGGCAATCTTTCTCTTCCTTGTCCTTTCCTGTTCCTCTGTTCTTTCTAGAAAGAACTTGTGGAAACGTCTTTGGCCCTTAGAGTTATGGGTGTTGGCAAGCATAAGTATGCAGCATTTTATGGGTCCTTCTCTCTAAATTCAAAAGTGGGCAGGGATTCATGCTACTGGGACTCTCAAAGTTGTACCATCGACAAAGGATAGACACTGGCATAATGGTGAACTGTTGATTTTTGTTTTTTGGTTTGTTTGTTTGTTTGTTTGTTTGTTTGTTTTTGAGACGGAGTCTCACTCTTGCCCTGGCTGGAGTGCAATGGCATGATCCCGGCTCACTGCAAGCTCCGCCTCCCAGGTTTGAGCGATTCTCCTGTCTCAGCCTCCCACGTAGCTGGGATTACAGGCATGTGCAACCACACCTGGATAATTTTTGTATTTTTAGTAGAGATGGTGTATCACCATGTTGGCTGGGCTGGTCTCAAACTCCTGACCTCAGGTGATCCACCAGCCTCGGCCTCTCAAAGTGCTGGGATTACAGGCGTGAGCCCACTGTGCCCGGCCGTGAACTGTTGATTTTTCTGACAGCTCCCAGACCACCTGAAGGTGTATTTGATTACTCATGGTCTGAGGGTCACCATTTCAGAACTACTCTCTTATCTTTATTCCTTTATTAGAGGAATTTACTTTCATGTTCTAGTCTAGTTTGAGAGCTCCTTAAAGGCCAGGGCTATGAGAAAGCTATCTTCCAGAGAACTCATAATCTTTTATATTATATACCAAATCCATGAGCTAATCAGTGGACATTTGTTAGTTATTGGACAAAATCCAAAAAATAAAAATAAAAATAATTTTAATATTCTGAATGATGTATTTTTAAAGTTTTAACAAGAAATAGAAAGTGTTTAAAATGTGGACACAGGAAAACCATATGGTGGTTACTAAAAAAATTAAACATAGAATTACCATATAACCTAGTAATTCCACTTCTGAGTATTTACCCAAAAGAACTGTTGGCGAGTTTGGCAAAATGGTTATTGACTAAAAAATTAAAAAAGAATTAAAAGCAGGGACACAAACAGATATTTGCACATCAATGTTTATAGCAGCATTATTCACAATAGCCAAAAGGTGGAAGCAAACCAAGTCACCATTAACAGATGAATGGATAAATAATGTGATATATACATACAATGGAATATTATTAAGCTTTAAAAAGACATGAAATTCTAACATATGCAATAATATGGATGAACCTTGAAGACATTTTGTTAAGTCAGACATAAAAGGACAAATATTATATGATTCCACACATGTGAGGTACCTAAAGTAGTCAAATTCATAGACAAAAAGTACAGCTGGGCACTGTGGCTTCACCCGTAATCCCAACACTTTGGGAGGTGGAGAGGGTAGGATCTCTGGAGCCCAGAAGTTTGAGACCAGCCTGGACAACATAGCAAGATCCTTCACTAAAAAAATAAAATAAGAAAATAGCCAGGTGTGATGGCGCACACCTATAGTCCCAGCTACTCAGGAGGCTGAGGCAGGAGGATCCCTTGAGCCCATGATCTTGAGGCTGCAGTGAGCTATGATTCCCACCACTGCACTCCAGCCCTAGCCTGAGCAACAGAGAGGGACCCTGTGTCTGAAAATAAAAAAATAAAAAAGCAGAATGGTGTTTGCCAGAGGCTGGGGGGTAGGGAGAATGGGGAGTTATCATTTAATGAATATAAAGTTTCAGTTTTGGAAGATGAAAATTTTCTGGAGATGGATGGTGGTAATTGTTACATGACAATGTGAATGTACTTAATATCACTGTATTATACACTTAGAATAGTTAAAATAGTAAACTTTTATGCTATATATATTTTACCACAACTTCTTTTAAAAAGAAATAAATCTTTAAAGAATATTGGCCAGTAGAAAGTATTTTATCTAATATTATTTTACCTCTTCATTTGTATCTTTGAACTATGAATAATCCATTTCCTTGTGTTCAGTGGTTCTCAATGGGTGGTCCAGGGACCGCCCCCCATCTCAACTCCCAGAAGTCTACAATACCTTTTCAGGAAGCCTTTAAAGTAAAACTAATTTCATTATAACATAATACTATAATATAATACTATGTTATTTCCCTTTTTTAAAACCTTGATTCTCTCAAATGAACATTAGAGTTTTGCTGAGGTCACGTGACATGTGGTATCACAAAAGACAGAATGCGAATACAGCTAAGAGAATTCAGCTGTCTTCTATTAAGCCAAGCATGAAAGAGATTTGCAAAAATGTGAAACAATGCCACTCTTCTCATGAAATCTTTTTGTTTGGGGAAATGTAGTTATTTTTCATAAAACATGTTATTTATATTAACATGTAATGAGATATTATTATTTTAAATGAATTAATACATAGTTTTTAAATTTCTCGATTTAAATTTCTTTTTTTTTTTTTTTTAACTTTTCTCTTTTTATAGGATTTAGAAGTTCCAAAGAGCAGCCTGGGTAACATATTTAGAGAACTGCCTTATACAATTTTCTGGATTCTTTAATATAATAGCATAGGTAAAATGTGGTTTATGTAGCCAGGCATTGCTTAGATGGGTATAAAAAGAATATTGGCTTAAAATTTGCTGGCTCACATTATCGTGTTGATGAGGTACTATAGCAAAAGTACCTCATCAACATAAGGTTGATTTGAGGCTCTTTCAACATGATTGAGTTAAAAGATTCCAAAAGAAAAGAAATGAACAACGTAATATACTATTACTGCTCCTACTATTGTTACCGTAGGTAGGTAGACAGACATGAACAGGGCAGGAGAGGGGTCCCTGCACCATACCCCCAACCAGGAATGTCAGGCAACCATCAGGTAATGGTCAGGCAGTTAACTGTCTGTCTAAAATCATTGGTTGCAGCCAGTGCCAGGCTGCAGTCTCCCTCTAGATAGGAAAAACCTGAAACTAGTGATCAGTAGCTTCTCAAGAATTGGTGGAGTGGGCTCAGACATGCGCACTAAGAAGCAAAATGGCAGAGTTTAACGGGTATATGACCTCCTAGGGACATGCGGCTCGTAAGGGAAGAACACCTCAAGTGAGCGTGCGTACAATTCCAGTAAACATGCTGAACATGCTCACCTCCCAAGTGCTAGCAGGCCACCGCGCATGCAGACAGCCAACCCCAAGGGAAGAAGGGGAGAAAGAACGCAAGACCCCATAAGTATGCCAGCGTATAAAGCCCCAAGTCAAAAGGTCAAACTGCGCACTTGTCTTTCAAGTTGCCCCCTTGGCCCTCTTCCAAGTGTACTTTACTTTCTTTTCATTCCTGCTCTAAAGCTTCCCCCCCCCCGCCACTCTTTTTGCCCAGGCTGGAGAGCAATCGCGCGGTCTCAGCTCACTGCGACCTTGGCCTCCCGGGTTCAAGTGATTCTCCTGCCTTAGCCTCCTGAGTAGCTGGGATTACAGGCACCGGCTACCACACCTGGCTAATTTTGTATTTTTAGTAGAGACAAGACTTCACCATGTTGCCCAGGCTAGTCTCAAACTCCTGACCTCAGGTGATCTGCTCGCCTTGGCCTCCCAAAGTGCTGGGATTACAGGTGTGAGCCACTGCACCTGGCCTCTAAAGCTTTTTAATAAACTGTTTCACTCTTGCTCTAAAACTTGCCTCAGTCTCTTCTTCTGCCTTACGCCCCTCAGTCGAATTCTTTTTCTGAGGAGGCAAGAATTAAAGTTGCTGCAGACCCATAGGGATTCGCTACTGGTAACATATTTTGGTGCTGTGTGAGTCGAATAACTTCCACTGCTAACACTATTATACTTTTTTAAAAACTTTCACTTTAGGTTGGTGGTACAGTGAAGTTTTGTTACATAGGTAAACATGTGTCATGGGGTTTGTTGTACATATTATTTCCTCACCCAGGTATCAAGCCCAGTACCCAATAGTTATCTTTTCTGCCCTTCTCCCTCTTCCCATCCACCCTTCTCAAGAAGACCCCACTGTGTTGTCTCCTTCTTTGTATTCATAAGTTCTTATCAGTTAGCTCCCACTTGTAAGTGAGAACATGTGGTAGTTGGTTGTCTGTTCCTGCGTTAGTTTGCTAAGGATAATAGCCTCCAGCTCCATCCATGTTCCTGCAAAAGACATGATCTTGTTCTTTTTTATGGCTGTATCCATTTAAATTTCTAATATGGTAAATTACGATAGTTACAGCCCACATAAGGAAAAGCTCTTTAAGGTCCTCCGTGTGTATAGGGGTCCTGAAACCAAAAAATTTAAAAACTCCTGGTTCAGTTTATAGGGTGATCAGACTAAGCCTATTAAGATGCTAGCAAACTGACATTTTTATCTCAGAATTCTATCCATTACCTCAGGTTAATCAAGGATTAGCCAACCTCTTCTAAATTCAGACAACCCAAAATTGTCTGTGAATGTAAACAGTTGTTGTTGAATGCGAGTTAAGTGATACTTGCTGATAAATAATTCTGAGTCTGCAAACTTCTGGGCCAGACTTCATTGCTACTGGATCAAAATTCATGCCTGCACATAGAGGATGGTAATTAAATATCCTAACACAAATTACGGGTTTGGAAGAAATGTACTCTTTAATTGGGTACCTTATCTATTCTGTGGTCACTTAAGTATAACCCACTAACTATAGAGTTCTTATTCTACTTAAACATGCAATTTAAAATCCATTATCCAGCAGTATAATTCGAAAAGGCTGTATAAAGTCTAGTTATGCAATGGTAACATCAGAAATACAGTCATAGTTTAAGATAGGTCATGCATTAGTCTCTTAAGATAGTCTTCTTATTAGTTGCCAAAACAATGTTTTGCTATCTAAAAGCTCCCTCAGAAAAAAAATGGTACTGGTAAATGCTGACTGAAATGAAATGTCTTAATTTTTTTTTCCTTTGCAGGAAATCAGGTCTTTATCAGATCACCTACTGGCACAGTGATTAAAAGCATAAACTTGGGAGATAGACAGACCTGTATTTCAATCTCTGCTGGAATACTCAGCCACTGTGTGACCTCAGGCAAATTGCTTACCCTCTTTAAATCTGTTTACCCATCAGTAAAACGGAGATACTAACACCTTTACTCAATGGATTCAGAAATAATTAAATTAAGTAATGGGTAAAAAGCAGTTAGCCCAAGGTCATATCCATACTGAGCATCTGATAAATATTAGCTACTATTCATAAATTATTATTGGCCTTTGTTACAAGACTGAACTAGTTCTAATTAGAAGTAAGAGAGGCTGGGCATGGTGGCTTATGCCTGTAATTCCAGCACTTTGGGAGGCCAAGGCTGGCAGATCACCTGAGGTCAGGAGTTCAAGACCAACCTGGCCAACATGGCAAAACCCCGTCTCTACTAAAAAACTACAAAAATTAGTCGGGCGTGGTGGTGGGCACCTGTAATCCCAGCTACTCAGGAGGCTGAGGCAGGGAGAATTGCTTGAATCTGGGAGGCGGAGGTTGCAGTGAGCTGAGATGGCACCACTGCACTGTAGCCTGGGCAACAGAGCAAGACTCCATCTCAAAAGATAAAATAAAATAAAATGAAAACAAACAAACAAAACAACAAAAGACAAAAGAAAAAAGAAAAAAATAAAAATAAAATCCTAAGTAAGTCTCCTCTAACCCTGTTTCATTGGTTCTAAAATGAACATTTTTTTACATTATAACACCTCTGTGATTCGGATACATCTTACA
This sequence comes from Nomascus leucogenys, assembly GCF_006542625.1. Taxonomy (NCBI): domain Eukaryota; kingdom Metazoa; phylum Chordata; class Mammalia; order Primates; family Hylobatidae; genus Nomascus; species Nomascus leucogenys. Next base: position 50,555,788 of record NC_044386.1, read on the forward strand.
ATTGATAATAACTGGCAGGCTATTTTTATTTCATTATGCTAAACAAAATAATGGCATATCTTACAATTCATGGGACTTAAGTTCAATGAAATGCAGTAATTGAGCTTTCTACTAAAAAATACTAACAGCACAGAAATAATTCCCCAAAATGCATCCTCTATCGTTGTACTTACCACACTAACCTGTGATCTGTCCCCCAGCCCTAAGCCCTGAAATGCGTATCATCTGGCACAAAGACATCGCTTACATTTGTTGAATAGCTGTGTGCTTAGACTTGATCTGATCTTATTCACCACTTATACTGTAAGTCTCTGAGTGTACCCAACGGGAGTCTATTCCTCTTTTCTCAGAATTCAACAGTCTTTAATTATGTCGTGTCCAGTGTTGCTCATACTTGTTTCATGCATGTGAATCTCATCTACCTGGCTATAATGTAAGCTTATAAGGACTGTCTGAGTCTGATAAATGTTTTACCTTTCCTAAAGGGCTGGCAGCATGACATTTACAGATGCTACTTGACTTACCTTGGGGTTACCACCTGCTAAACCCATCCAAGTTGAAATATGTCGAGTTGAAAATGCATTTAATACACCTAACCTACTGAACACCACAGCTTAGCCTAGCCTACTTTAAACGTTCTCAGAACATTTACATTAGCCTGTAGTCAGGCAAAATCATCTAACACAAAGCCTATTTTATCATAAAGTGTTGAATATTTCAAGTAATTTATTAAATACTGTTACATTACTTCAAAATTGTAGTGGTTTCGTACCATCAGAAAGTTGAAAAATCGGAAGTCAAACCATCGTAAGTAGGGGACGGTCTGTACTTAGCGATCAATTGCCTAAAAGGTTTTTTGGCACTGTATTAGGAGATATGATCATATTCCTGCTACTCTGATTCCCCCAGAATCTTGGGTAGGAAAATATTTTAATTCCTTAGGCTACTCTAAACAGTTCAAAGCCCTGAGAGTATCTTCCTCCACAACTACTTGTTGCTAATGAAGCTTTTGCCTGTTGATTGAAAGAGTCAGACCTACAGTGAAAGCATTAACCTTTAGAATAGATGGTCTCTGGCATAGCTGATACCGTCAGTGCAGCACCCACAGCTTCTCTGATCCTTTTTTATTAGCTCTGGGGCCCATCTCCCACTTTCTGTTTGGTTTCCTTTCAATCAATCCACTTCACTGTTATTCCCTGAAACCCAGAATTGTTCCAAGGGAACCATAGCCATTGCCTGGGTAGTGTCTGAGTATGAAAGAAAAACTTATTTGCCTCAAAGCTAGATAAGCCTAAAGGTATGACTTACGCTCCCGAGCTCTCCACAGGATCAGGCTGAGGCCAGACATCATCTGAAATTGTACCTTTGCTTGGCTTCTTTCCCTTCCCTATCTTACTCCTCATTCTTTTCTTAAAGTAGTGAGGCAATTAGGATCTGTAGTTAATAGTGTCTGGGTTGTAGCATAAAAGTAATGAAAAAAAGCTTTGTGTTCCATGATTTTAAATGTTACAGTTTACTAAGTCTTTGTTATTCCCCCAGGATGTGTATCTTTGGAACTCACAACGAGCAATATAAACCATTAACAAAACCAGACCTCAGGAGTCTTTCTGCCCTGCCCTTTAGAAAGACACATTCTGCCCTGACCAGGATGATAGGAATAAAGAAACAGCACTTTGGGAGGCCGAGGCAGGCAGATCACTTGAGGTCAGCAGTTTGAGACCAGCCTGGCCAACATGGTGAAACTCCATCTCTACTAAAAATACAAAAATTAGCCACACGTGGCAGCGCACACCTGTAATCCCAGCCACTCGGGAGCCTGACACACAAGAATCGCTTGAACCCAGGAGGTGGAGGCTGCAGTTAGCCAAGATTGCACCACTGCACTCCAGCCTGTGTGACAGAGTGAGACCCTGTCTCGAAAGAGAGAAAGAGAGAGGAAGGAAGGAAGGAAGGAAGGAAGGAAGGAAGGAAGGAAGGAAGGACAACAAACAATAAGAACTGACCAAATATTTAAATATTTCTTTTTCTTTTTCTTTTTCTTTTTTTTTTTTTTTGAGACAGAGTCTCACTCTTGTCACCCAGGCCCGGAGTGCAATGGCACAATCTTGGCTCACTGCAACCTCCGCCTCCCAGGTTCAAGCAATTCTCCTGCCTCAGCCTTCCAAAGTAGCTAGGATTACAGGCGCACACCGCCACACCCGGCTAATTTTTGTATTTTTAGTAGAGACGGGGTTTCACCATGTTGGTCAGGCTGGTCTTGAACTCCTGACCTTGTGATCTGCCCACCTGGACCTCCCAAAGTGCTGGGATTACAGGTGTGAGCCACTGCGCCCGGCCCTGACCAAATATTTCACAATCAATTCTAATTTATTTACAGATCACATTTATCTATTTCCACTTTTGACAATGCTTTTCTGATGAGCATCTTAGTGGCTTTTTGGAATTAAATAATGCAAAATGAGTTCACTAATCCCCTAATGCTGTCCAGCATACAGTCCACATTTCAATAAAATGCTGCATGATCACTTTATAGAAATGGCTCCAATTCCCCTCTTACTATATCCCTTGTAATACTTTGGATTCTCAAAAACAAATCTCAGGATCTATTCTAATGAATGGAATAGTTACACAAGATAACACCCTTTGGCCAGCAATTTCACAAATTTGATTTTTAAAATTTATTGGCTGGGTGCGGTGGCTCACGCCAGTAATCCTAGCACTTCGGGAGCCGAGGCAGGCGGATTACCTGAGGTTGGGAGTTCAAGAACAGCCTGGCCAACATGGTGAAACCCTGTCTGTACTAAAAATACAAAAAATTAGCCGGGTGCGGTGGCTTGTGCCTGTAATCCCAGCTACTCAGGAGGCTGAGACAGCAGAATCGCTTGAACCCAGAAGGCGGAGGTTGCGGTGAGCCGAGATTGCGCCACTACACTCCAGCCTGGGCTACAGAGCGAGACTTCATCTTAAATAAATACATAAATAAGCAAAAATAAAATGTCTTTAAAACTCTTAGATGTGGTAGATGCTGGTGGATGGTGAAAAGAGCATAAGCCTTGAAGTGAGACAGCTCTGGAAATGAATTCTAGTTCTTCTCCTTATTTTATGGCCTTAAGCAAGTTGTTTAATCCTCCTGAGCTTCAGTTTAATTTCCTTAACAAAACTGTTATGAATAAATGAATGGGCCAAGCACGGTGGCTCATGCCTGTAATCCCAGCACTTTGGGAGGCCGAGGCAGGTGGATCACTTGAGGTCAGGAGTTCGAGACCAGCCTGACCAATATGATGAAACCCCATCTCTACTAAAAGTATAAAAAAATTAGCTGGGTGTGGTGGCGTATACCTGTAGTCCCAGCTACTCTGGAGGCTGAGGTTGCAGTGAGCCGAGATCACGCCATTGCGCTCCAGCCTGGGCGACAGAGTGAGACTCCATCTCAAAAAACAAAAACAAAAAAAAAGTTAAGCCAGGCAAGGTGGCTCATGCCTGTAATCCCAGCACTTTGGGAGGCCGAGGTGGGTGGATCACCTGAGATCAGGAGTTCAAGACCAACCTGGCCAACATGGTGAAACCTCCATCTCTACTAAAATAAATACAAAAATTATCCAGGGGTAATTTTTGTATAACAAAAATTATACAGGTGGCAGTCACCTGTAATCCCAGCTACTCAGGAGGCTGAGGCAGGAGAATTGCTTAAACCCAGGAGGCAGAGATTGCAGTGAGCCGAGATTGCACATTGTGCTCCAGCCTGGGCAACAAGAGCAAAACTTCGTCTCAAAAAAAAAAAAAAAAAAAAATTAGCCAGGTTAGTGGTGCATGCCTGTAATCCCAGCTACTCGGGAGACTGAGGCAGGAGAATCACTTGAACCCAGGAGACAAAGATTGCAGTGAGCCGAGATCGTGCCATTGCACTCCAGCCTAGACGACAGAGTGAGACTCCATCTCAAAAAGAAAAAGAAAAAGAAAAAAAGAAATGAATGAGATAATATATATCTGTTGGGGGGAACTGAGATGTTAATCTGTGTTTTGCTCAGGCTGCTGTAGGTATTTTTGCCTCACACATCTGAAGAAAGTAGCCCTCTGCTTCAGGGAATGGTTAATAGCCTTAATGTCACAGGGCCAAAATTAAAAGTTGCCTGACACTTAGACTACAACCTTCCATCTAGTCTTGGAGGTGATATTGCTGGATTATTGGAGGTGGCAAGAGGCACCAAGGGTTGGGAGAAGAAGTAGACCAATACTGGAAATAAAGTTATTTGGGGACTATCTCCCCAAGTTTAGGAGAATGTGCTTATAGGTTTCAAGAAAATCAGGGGCATGTGTGCTCCCACACAGTACTTGGGTCCAAGGCCTCTGATCACGATAGCTGACTTGGCAGTGTGCTACACCACAGGGGGCAAGAAAGGTTGGCCACTAAACTTCAAGGCTTCCAATTTTTGTATACACCTCTGGCTCAACCTGTGCTCAAAAGTAGAGGAATCACCAGGAGCGGTGGCTCACGCCTGTAATCCCAACACTTTGGGAGGCCGAGGCGGGCACATCACGAGGTCAGGAGATCGACACCAGCCTGGCCAACATGGTTAAACCCTGTCTCTACTAAAGACACAAAAAATTAGCCAGGCGTGGTGGCGCACACCTGTAATCCCAGCTACTTGGGAGGCTGAGGCAAGGGAATCGCTTGGACCCAGGAGGCAGAGGTTGCAGTGAGCCAAGATTGCACCACTGCACTCCAATCTGGGCAACAGGGCGAGACTTCATCTCAAAAAAAAAAAAAGTAGAGGAATCACCTATAGACCTAGGAGAGACGAGCTCTTGCCCTGGGTCCCACACTTTAGAGAGCCCTACTCTGGCCCTCCGTGGGATTGTGCCCCTCTTTATGGGCGAAGAGGTCCACAAGGGGCATGTCCACCTGGAGCCCACACCTCACCCTTGTAGACTGTGCTTCATATAAATGGGACCCCAGAATTCCCAGGCCAAATGGCCTGAACTATTTCCAGGTGCTGAGCCAGCGTCTTTCCAGGATTTACATTCCTGAAGGCAGCCATGCCTCTGTGTACACGCCCTCACATGAAGGACAGTTAAAAGGTGACTTTTTGGCAGGAATGGGGATTGGTGAACAGAGCTTGGATGTGTAAGCTGGTCTACAGACACACATGCATGCAAGTTCCTTTATTGTCCTGAACAGAGCTCGGATGGGAAGTGAAAGAGGGGAAGTGTAAGAAGGAAAAAACACCAAATATACAGGAAAAACAAACTATTTTTTTCTATACTCACACCACTCTCAATACTTCATGTCTGACACCAGATGTGTAGGGTTTTGGTCCCATACTAAGCAACTCTCCAATTCTCTATGGACACCAACTGGGAATTAAACTCACTTCTGACACTATCTAGTGGGAGTCAGTGCAGATTCCAAAGGTAAAGGGCTCAGTCCCACAAGACTGCCCTCACGTCAACTACCAATCACAAGTCCAGGTTGCCACCTGTGCTTCTGACAGACTGTCTATAAACCAGAGGTTCTTATGACCTCCTCCTTAGGCTCAATCATTTGCTAGAATGGCTCATAGAACTCAGGGAAACACTTTACTTACATTTAACCATTTATCATAAAAGATACAACTCAGGAACGGCCAAATAAAAGGGATGCATAGGGCAAAGTATGTGGTAAGGGGCATGCAGCCTCCATGCCCTCTCTGGGTACACTGCCCTCCCAGCATGTCCACACATTCCCCAGCCTGGAAGCTCTTTGAATACTGTTCTCCTGAGTCTTTATAGAGGCCTCATTATATAGGCATGATTGAATAAATCACTGGCCATTGGTATCAACTCAATGTTTAGCCTTCTCTCCTGCCTGGAGGTCAGGGGATGGGGCTGAACGTTCCAACCCTGTAATCACCTGGATGGTTCCTCTGCAACCAGCCCCCATCCTTAAGCTATCTAGGGGCCACCGAGAGATGCCTCATTAGAACAAAGCACTGCAATCACCCAGGAAATGAAGCTCTGTGCGGGAAAAGGAAGAAGACCCAGTATATATTTCTTATTATTAATCACAATATCATCACAGGCCAAAGCTAGGGCCTAGGGCCAGCTTTTCTTACACCTGCACATTCAGATGCAGAAGCCCAAGAAGTCCTCAAATTCTAAATTTGAACAAGGACTTCCAGCTCGTTGTGAAAATATATTTGTCAAGACAGAATGACAGAACCTATTTAACAGGTTGTCAGCTTGCTTTATAACTTTCTTTTTAATTTTTTTTTTCTTTTTTTGAGATGGAGTCTTCACTCTATTGCCCAGGCTGGAGTGCAGTGGCGCCATCTCGGCTCACTGCAAGCTCCGCCTCCCGGGTTCACGCCATTCTCCTGCCTCAGCTTCTCTGAGTAGCTGGGACTACAGGCGCCCGCCACCACGCCTGGCTAATTTTTTATATTTTTAGTAGAGACGGGGTTTCACCGTGGTCTCGATCTCCTGACCTCTTGATCCGCCCGCCTCGGCCTCCCAAAGTGCTGGGATTACAAGCGTGAGCCACCGGGCCTGGACTAATTTTTTATATTTTTAGTAGAGACGGGGTTTCACCATGTTAGCCAGGATGGTCTTGATCTCCTGGCCTTGTGATCCGCCCTCCTCGGTCTCCCAAAGTGCTAGGATTACAGGCATGAGCCACCGCACCTGGCCTGATTTGTAACTTTCAAATATTTAATATGTAGTATATAAACTTCCATTTGTACTCTCGTCCTAGACCCTGAAAATATTAGGAGTGGGCCAGCCAAGAAACCATAGGACTAGGATCATCCACACACAGCAGTGGTAACCAGTGTGGTCTGAAGACCAGAGGGCTCACCTCTGAATATTCTGGAATGTGTAGGACCCTGGGAAGGTGAAGATACCCTAGGAAATACCCCCCTCCTCAAAGTAAACATGACAAAGCCCAGATTTCCCATCTCCCTTGACCAGTGTGGTACAGAGCCAGATTTAACTTCATTTAGAACAAAAATGGGCAAAGACTTTTGTCTGTCCTGTTCACTGCTTTCTCCCTCCATAGCACTCACAGCAGTACCAATATACTTTTTTTCTTCCTTTCTTTTTTTTTAGAGACAGGGTCTTACTATGTTGCCCAGGTTGGTGTTGAACTCCTGGCCTCAAGCTATCCTCCTGCCTCAGCCTCCTAAAGTTCTGGCATTACAGGCATGAGCTACCATGCCTGGCCCCAATGTACTTTTTTTTTTTTTTTTGAAGCAGAGTCTCGCTCTGTTGCCCAGGCTGGAGTGCAGTGGCATGATCTTGGCTCACTGCAACTTCCACCTCCTGGGGTTCAAGCAATTCTCCTGCCTCAGCCTCCCAAGTAGCTGGGATTATAGGTATGCACCACCACACTCAGCTAATTTTTTTATTTTTAGTAGAAATGGAGTTTCACCATGTTGGCCAGGCTGGTCTCGAACTCCTGACCTCAAGTGATCTGCCTGCCTCGCCCTCCCAAAGTGCTGGGATTACAGGTATGAGCTACCGTGCCTGGTCCCAATATACTTTTATTGAATTAATGAATTCTTGCTCCCAGTGTGAGGGACCAAACTCATGCCTGCCACATGTGTAAGCTCCTGTTTTTTGTTGTTGTTGTTGTTGTTGTTGTTGTTGTTTGTTTTTTTGGTTTTTTTTGAGACGGAGTCCCACTCTGTCGCCCAGGCTGGAGTGCAGTGGTGTGTTCTTGGCTCACTGCAACCTCCGCCTCCCAGGTTCAAGTGATTCTCCTGCCTCAGCCTCCCGAGTAGTTGGGATTGCAGGCACCCGCCACCATGCCCTGCTAATTTTTGTATTTTTAGTAGAGACAGTATTTTGCCATGTTGGCCAGGCTGGTCTTGAACTGCTGACCTGAGGTGATCCACCTGCCCCAGCCTCCCAAAGTACTGGGATTACAGGCATGAGCCACTGCTCCTGGCCAAGCTCCTGATTTTGTGCTACCACATAGTAGGTGTCAGTGTCAGGTACTTTATTTTATTTTATTTTATTTTATTATTTTTAGAGACAGGGTCTCACTATGTTGCCCAGGCTGGACTCAAACTCCTGGGTTCAAGTGATCCTCCCACCTCAGCCTCCTAACTAGCTGGGGCTACCGGTACTCACCACTGCCAGGCACGTTTTCTTTGTGCTGAACACCATATAATACTTATTTGTATCTAACCTGTCAGATGAATCTAGAATACTCTGTTTATTTACTAAATTATTTTAGCACCTGTGGACTGTCTGCTAGGCCCAGACTACTGGCTAGGTCTTGCCTGCCATGCTCTCTTGCTTACTATCATCATAAGGAAATGACATCCTACTTTCTGATGGAGCCCCTATCTATTAAAAACTCAGAGTTTCTTGGGTCCTGTATCTGAAACCACTTCTGCTTCACCCACAGCTTTGGGGCTCTAGACTTTCTCTATTTATGACTTTCCAATCCTTCATGGTGCGGTTCTGTTCACTGGTTGTGCCCACATTTAATGTAGTACCTGCCTCTCTCCCATCCTAGCTGCAATCCTAAATTAGAAATCCCACTTACAAATAGCTCATCACCAGGTGTCTGCACAGTAGACATGCCCTTTGATCTCTGGGCCAGAAAGTGATACTTCTGCTGTCACTCTTTAGGACAGTTTATTCAGAGGAAAGTTATAGAAAGAGTGAGTCCTTCCAAAAGGCATCTTCTTTCTTGACATTCTAAAGGCTGAGGAGTACTGTTTTAGAGACTTCTGGCTGGGCGTGGTGGCTCACGCCTGTAATCCCAGCACTTTGGAGGCTGAGGCAGGCGGATCACCTGAGGTCCAGAGTTCAAGACCAGCCTGACCAACATGGAGAAACCCCGTCTCTACTAAAAATACAAAACTTGCCGGACATGGTGGCACATGCCTGTAATCTCAGCTACTCGGGAGGCTGAGGCAGGAGAACCGCTTGAACCCAGGAGGAAGAGGTTGCGGTGAGCTGAGATCACACCATTGAACTCCAGCCTGGGCAACAAGAGTGAAACTCCATCTAAAAAAAAAGGGGGGGGAAGAGAATTCTCTAAGTCCGTATGCACCTCTTTGTGTTTCTCAGCTCCCTGCCATCTGCAGAGAATGCATCCATTCTCTGAGGACTAAAAACCACATGATCTCCATCCTGTTGTTGAGCTGTGATCACAATTGCAGCTAGGATTTTATTAGTCTGAGTTTGACCACCTTCTGAGTTTAGCTAGCTTAGTAGTTTCACTACAGCGCAATTCTACTAGTAGTACCAAGCTAAGTAAGCTGTATTCTCAGTACTCAGCATCCTGCCTGGCGTGTAATATTATTCAGTGAAATAATAAGTAGTCTCTCCCTCTAGAGACAGCTTATGTCAAGAACTATAAGGGATCTGAGATTGTACCCTACTTGCAATTAACATGCTAGCCTGTCATAGTTTCATGGATGTTGATAGAAGACATGAGATTCCTGGATCAAAGATAAAAATAGTTTATTACCCACAGCAATAGTATCTAAAGTGTCTGAATTTTTTGAGCCAGCTCTCCAAGTCCCATTCCCCACAAGATAATGTAAATAGGGCCAGTTAACAACTGTACAGGGAACTCTGAGCTTAGGGAATCTGAATCTTTTTTTTTTTCCCCAGAGTTTTTATGGTTTTATTTAACACAACTAAAACTTACACATGAGCTGTGTGAAAGAACAAAATTTCAACAAATTGAGTTTCAAAGATGTTTTTTGTTTTGTTTTGTTTTTGTTTTTCATTTATTGTTTTTTGAGATAGATTCTCACTCTGTCACCCAGGCTGGAATGCAGTGGTGATCTTTGCTCACTGCAACCTCTGCCTCCCAGGTTCAAGCCATTCTCCTGCCTCAGCCTCTGGAGTAGCTGGGATCACAGGCACCTGCTACCATGCCCGGCTGATTTTTGTATTTTTAGTAGAGACGGGGTTTCACCATGTTAGCCAAGCTGGTCTCAAACTCCTAACCTCAGGTGATCCACTCAACTTGGCCTCCCAAAGTGTGGCGATTACAGGCTTGAGCCACCGTCCCTGGCCAAGTTTCAAAGATCTGATTGACTTTTATTGGCAATTCATAAACCAGGCAGCATCCAGTCTACAAAATAGAAAGGAGCTCTGATGAGCTAAAGAGAGTGGGTGAGTTTAACAGGCAGAAAAAAAGCGGAGAAAAACAGAAACAAGAAACAAATAGCAGAATTGTCATTTCAAGGTTATCTTCCTTATAGGGACATAGGCAAAATCTTGTTGGCTTAATGGGATTTGGCTATAATCTGTCTCCTGATTTCTCAGAAGATCATTATCTTACCGGTATACAACTTAGGTTTCAGTTCGCTGAACTTCAGCATGAATGACTCTATTTGAGGCCTGCTGTCTTTTAACAGCTTTTAACAGCTGTCTATTCATTTTCTTTCTTCCAAGGCTGTGCAACTTGGCCTTGGGATTGGTGACTCATGGCCAGCCGGGCTTCTCTTTCCTCTATGACTTTTCAGTTCTTAGACGTTGTGAGCAATCCCAACACAGTAAGATTTATTGCACATCAGCAGCACTTATAGCTCCTTGACATTGTAGACCAGAAACCCAGAAAAGCCACTGAGCAGCATGTGCTTTGTCTTCTTCTTGTTCCCATAATCAATGTTGGGCATCAAGATCTGGCATTTGAACTTTCTCCACACTCTATTGTCAATGCCTCTGGGTTAGAGTCAACCTGCAAACAGTCCCTGTTTTCTGGGTACCCTGTCAATCTATCCTTTCCCGCCCCTGTGGATTTTTAGGTTTCAATGAGAAATAACCAGAGTAAAACACACACACACACACACACACACACACACACACACACACACACCAGATCTATTTTCATTGCAAGTGGACAAAACAATTCAAATATTCAGAAACTCTCTGGATATCATATTGGAAATATGTATTTCTAACCAAAGGTTACATTTGATCATGTTTAGTCTGAATGTTCACAATGAATTCATTAGTTGTGTGGTTGGGTCATTTGGAATTATACAACTCAATCTTTCAAGTAAAAAAATCCTATTCACCACTACTGAATTGAACTTCACATTGTAAATATTTGGCCTAATGGGATAATTATGTTATTAAAAAGAAATTAAAATTGTTTCTTCTTTAAGCAATTGGCACAGTGTATTCTTGGTACTTTTTTTTTTTTCTCTACTTGGTAGCAGTATAAACTGGAAGTACAGGTTAAGCCACCTTTCTGACACTTGGAAAGTTGAAGAGAGGAGGCAGAAAGGCCTGTCACAGCTGATTTCATGTTATGACTTGTTAATAGGCCCAGCCAAACTACCCTTGCAGTAGTTCAGGGAATTTAAAAAGGCATCCCCAGGGCTATGCAGCAAGAATATTTCTTGCACGACAGGACTGGAAAAATAAAGAGGGTTTCTTTGAAAATTGTGCTTGATGGCCCAGATTGAAATATATGCCAAAGGATAAAAAATTCTTAGCTGGGCTTGATGGCTCACGCCTGTAATCCCAGCACTTTGAGAGGCTGAGGCGGGTGGATCACTTGAGGTCAGGAGTTCGAGACCATCCTGACCAACATGGAGAAACCCCGACTCTACTAAAAATAGAAAATTAGCCGGGCATGGTGGTGCATGCCTATAATCCCAGCTACTCGAGAGGCTGAGGCAGGAGAATCGCTTGAACCTGGGAGGCGGAGGTTGCCGTGAGCCGAGATCGTGCCATTGCACTCCAGCCTGGGCAACAAGAGCGAAACTCCATCTCAAAAAAAAAAAAAAAAAAAAAAGAGGAAAAAAGACCAGGTATTGTGGCTCATGCTTGTAATCCCAGCACTTTGGGAGGCCAATGCAGGAGGATTGCTTGAGGCCAGGAGTTTGAGACCAGCCTGGGCAACATAGGGAGCCTCTGTCTCCACAAAAAAGCAAAAAAAAAGGTAAAAATACAAAAGTGTTTTTCCCACACTCACAAACCATTTAACACAATACTTCTGACACCAGGTGTGTGTGGGGAAAAAAAACCCACAAGTAATTCTGCAGCAGACACCAGCCGGGTGTCCTCTAATTCAATTAAATCCTGACACTATTTACCTAGAAATGGTGTCAGATCACACGGATTCTAGGCTAAGTCCCACAAGGATGTCCCCTACTTCAGATGCCAGTGACAAATAGTAAGTTGTCACCTGTACTTCTGACCGACCAGCTATAAATCAGGGATTCCCATGAATCTCTCATTGGTTTTGATTAATTGGCTAGAACAGCTCACAGAACTCAGAGAAACAAGTTAGTTACATTTACCCATTTATTACAAAGGATACAGATGAACAGCCAGATGGAAGAATGCATAGCTCATAGCATATGGGATGGATGCAGAGCTTCCATGCCCTCACAGGGAGCAGCACCCTCCAAGAACCTCCATGTTTTCTTTTTTTTCTTTTCTTTTTTTTTTTTTTTGAGACAGAGTCTTGCTCTGTCGCCCAAGCTGGAGTGCAGTGGCACCATCTCAGCTCACCACAACCTCTGCCTCCCAGGTTCAAGCAGTTCCCTGCCTCGGCCTCCTGAGTAGCTGGGATTACAGGTACCCGCCACCATGCCCAGCTAATTTTTGTATTTTTAGTAGAGACGGGGTTTCAATATATTGTCCAGGCTGGTCTTGAACTCCGGACCTCGTGATCCACCCGCCTCGGCCACCCAAAGTGCTGGGATTACAGGCGTGAGCCACCGCGCCTGGCCCCATGTTTTCAACTATCTGGAAGTTCTCTGAACCCAGTCCTTTTGGGTTTTTATAGGAGGCTTCATTATGTAGGCATGATTGATTACATCACTGGCCATTGGTGATCAACTCAACCCTCCCCCCTCTATGGCAGTTTTGGAAGTGCCAATCATGGCTCAGTCTTTCCAATGATCAGCCCCAATTCTGAAGCTATCTAGAGGCCCCCAGCCATCAGTCATATCATTAGCATACAAAAGACACTCTTAACTACTCAGGAGATTCAAGGGTTTTAAGGGCTGTATGCTAAGAAACAGGGAAGAAGACCAAATACATACAGTCATTCATTGCTATCTTTGGGGGATTGGTTCCAGGCCCTCCCTCAGATACCAGAATCCCCGGATGCTCAAGTCCCTTTTATAAAATGATATAGTATTTGCATATAACATAGGCATATCCTCTTACATACTTTAAATCATCTCCAGATTACTTATAATACCTAATACAACTAAATGATTTGTAAGTTGTTGTTATATTGTATTATTTAGGGAATAACGAAAAGGAAAAAGTCTATATATGTTCAATACAGATGTAACTATCCTTTTTTTCCAAAATATTTTCAATTTGTGGTTAGTTCAATCCACTATGAAATATGGCATACAATATGGTACCTCTGGCTCAGAGCTCTAAGATGGAGTCAGGAGGCTATTCTAGAAAGGACCTACAACCTGGATTTTTGAAAACCCAGGAACTTGCCTTTACCTTTGAACTGGGCCAAACTGCAATCACCACAACATCCTGGAAAACAGCTGAATTTCACCGGTGCTGCAACTCCTGAACAGCAACAACCAATGAACTATAGACTCATGTACTAAGCCAGCTGCCTTCACCAATGATAATTCTTGCAAAACAACTTCCATAATCACCCTTAACTTCCTTATAAGTCTCCTCTCTCCTCCCTCTTATTGGAACACAGTTTGGCTTCTAGCCAAATGTATGTCTCCCAAATTACAACTCCTAAGACCCCAGTAAAGGCTTGTCTTACTGCTTTGCAGTCTGGTCTTATGCTTCTTTTTCTTCATTGACATGTAGAACAGATACAGAGAACCAAATGTATATATTTTATTGTAAATCACAATATTATAATTTGTTAAATAGGTTCATCTTTATGGGCCCAGTATAGTCAGTCCTCAATGAACTTTTTATTGACTGAATAAAGTAATGAATAAATCAATGAATGATTATATGATTATAGCTTGCTTCTCCCCGTAAGTAAATTGACTTTTTGGCCAGGCGTGGTGGCTCACGCCTGTAATCCCAGCACATTAGGAGGCTGAAGTGGGAGGATCACTTGAGCCCAGGAGTTTGAGACCAGCCTGGGCAATATAGGGAGATGCTGTCTCTTAAAAAAAATTTATTTTAGGCCGGGCGCGGTGGCTCACGCTTGTAATCCTAGCACTTTGGGAGGCCGAGGCGGGCGGATCACGAGGTCAGGAGATCGAGACCACGGTGAAACCCCGTCTCTACTAAAAATACAAAAAATAAGCAGGGCGTGGTGGCGGGCACCTGTAGTCCCAGCTACTCGGAGAGGCTAAGGCAGGAGAATGGCGTGAACCCGGGAGGCGGAGCTTGCAGTGAGCCGAGATTGCGCCACTGCACTCCAGCCTGGGCGACAGAGTGAGACTCCGTCTCAAAAAAAAAAAAAAAAAAAAAAAAAAATTTATTTTAAAAATAAAAAGTAGGCTGGGCACAGTGGCTCACGCCTGTAATCCCAGCACTTTGGGAGGCCGAAGCAGGCAGATCACTGGAGGTCAGGAGTTTGAGACCACCTGGCCAACATGGTGAAACCCCGTCTCTACCAAAAAATATAAAAAATTAGCCGGGTGTGGTGGCAAATGCCTGTAGTCCCAGCTACTCAGGAGGCTGAGGCAGGAGAATCACTTGACCCAGGAGGCAGAGGTTGCAGTGAGCTGAGATCATGCCACTGCACTCCAGCCTGGGAGACAGAGCAAGACTCTGTCTCAAAAATAAATTAAAATAAAATAAAATGTAAATTAACTTTTTAAAAGGGAAACCATTTTAACCTAGTGCTATCAACCCCGTTCCATTCCTACTGTTGCTGTCTCTCCTTTCTTTTCCTGTCATGGAAGAATGGCTATCTATTCTAGCTATATTTGTGTTCTCTTCCTTAACATACTTCTGGAAAATATCTACCAGTTGTCTTGCAACTAGTATGGGCCTTGTGACTAAGTCTCATCAATGGAAAGTAAGCAAAATGATGTATCTGTCTCTGGGCCTATCCCATAAAACACTGAACTTGAGATCCTCCCTCACTCTTCATTTCTTCAACCAGATGCAGAAAAACAAGCGGAGGATTCCAAGGCCCAAGAAGACACTGCAGCTACCAGATAAAAGATACGTGGCTTTTAGGTCTGTGAATGACTGTGTGGAGTAAGCCTCCATCCACTTCACCCCCAACCAGTTTACTTATATATTGGACCATGACACGAATAGAAAATAGTTATTGTTTAACCATTGAGATTTTGTATAAACAAATGGAATTAACAATTACATTTGACCGGGTGCTGTGGCTCATGCCTGTAATCCCAGCCCTTTGAGAGGCCAAGGCGGATGGATCACATGAGGTCGGGTGTTCAAGACCAGCCTGGCCAACATGGTGAAACCCTGTCTTTACTAAAAATACAAAAAAATTAGTTGGGCGTGGTGGCGCACACCTGTAATCCCAGCTACTCGGGAGGCTGAGGCAGGAGAATCGCTTGAACCCCAGAGGCGAAGGTTGCAGTGAGCTGAGAGATCACACCACTTCACTCCAGCCTGGGTGAAAGAGCAAGGCTCCATCTCAGAAAAAACAAAAACAAAACAAGAAAACCCCAATTACATTCAGAGCAAGGATGGTCTCGATCTCCTGACCTCGTGATCTGCTTGCCTCGGCCTCCCAAAGTGCTGGGATTACAGACATGAGCCACTGTGCCCGGCCAGGAGTTGTAGCTTTTTATGCTCATGAGGTAGCCTGTTCTGGTAACGGGCATTGCTTCCTGAGCCTGAGTTCCATTTTTGCTTGCACAACTTAGTCTTGATTTGGGGGATTTTAGCTTCATATACCAGGAGCTCCTAGGAGTAAGACCTTGCTTTGCTTTCCTTTTGCTGAGTCCTATTCCAGAAGCACATTCTATCCTAATGAACCACGGTAAACATCCTAAAGCCAGCTTTCTGTACATTTGGAGTCCTGAGTTTTGTCTGTCCTCTTCATACCCTGCCTCCCACTCTTGCTGGGGAAACTTACTGTGCCCTGGTGCCCTAGCTGGCAGACCAATCATTTGTTTCAACTATGCCCATTTCCCTTGAAGTCTACTGAGGCCCCTTTGCTGTGCTGAATTGCCAGAGCATTTACTTTCAGCTGGGCCCACGCCTATCTTTTACTGCCTGGTGTGGGTGGGTCTGGAGCACGGTATCCTCTTGACCTCCCTCTCCAGCCTAGAGTGACCTCTGCGGTGCCTCACAGACGAGTTCTGAGATAGTACACTTCAGAGGTTATAGAGGTATTTTGTTTTCCCATTGGCATTTCGTATTTTAATGAATTTGTTTTAATTATGATAAATGTGTTTGAATCGTAGAGTATCATAAGTTAATTGTTTTAGGGCCTTATATCTTTATGAGATATGGATATACTGCATTTGGTACATGTTTGACATGCATATATTATTTTATTGTGTTAAATCCAGCCTACCCACACCTCAACTTAAAGTTTTGATGACTCGACATCATTTTACAAAGGTTCCAGCCAGTTGCCCTATTGTAAAGTCATTACGTAAGCAAGCTTTAAAGTGTTTTCCTTCCTTAATCTTACTTTTGTCCTACAGTTCTTCCAAGTATGTCTTGCTTTCATTAGTTGGCTTGTAACTTTACTACCTAGCTAAATAGGCCTAGTTGTTTCTCAACAATGACTTCTATTATTGAGCTTATGAAAGTAAGAAAATAAAATCAAACCTGCTGCTTGTGGATACAAGTTGTCAATTATCAATTCACAGGAAAGCAGCTGCATTAAGTAGTCTGTCTTACACTCCAGGCAGCAACAATGACAATAAAAGCCCTCACCCCACAGATGTCCTGGAAACACCCAGTTTCCATGCTGGAAGGGCAAATCTATTTGCACACGACCGTCACCACCTACACTAAGGGTGCCTGCAGAGTCCAGTAAAGATAGCTAACACTGAGTGGCTGTTTTTGTTTTTGTTTGTTTTGTTTTGTTTTGTTTTTGAGAGAGTCTTGCTCTGTGGCCCAGGCTGGAGTGCAGTGGCGTGATCTCAGCTCACTGCAAATCTGCCTCCCAGGTTCAAGCAATTCTCCTGCCTCAGCCTCCTGAGCAGCTGGGATTACAGGTTGCTGCCACCACACCTGGCTAATTTTTGTATTTTTAGTAGAGACAGGGTTTCATTATGTTGGCCAGGCTAGTCTCGAAATCCTGACCTCGGCTTTCCTTCCTTCCCTCCCTCCCTCCCTCCCTCCCTCTTTCTTTCTTTTCTTTTCTTTCTTTCTTTCTTTCTTTCTTTCTTTCTTTCTTTCTTTCTTTCTTTCCTTTCTTTCTTTCTTTTTCCTTTCTTTTCTTTCTTTTCTTTCTTTCTTTTCTTTCTTTTTTCTTTTCTTCTTTTCTTTCCCTCTGTGGCCCAGGCTGCAATCTACTCAGCTCGCTGCGCGCGGACTGCCTGGGACTGCCGCCGCGCGCCACCGCTGCCTGCTTTTTCTCGTTTGGCTGCAGGCGCGCGGTCGCCATGTTGGCCACGCTGCTCACCAGCTCCTGACGCCGAGTGCTCTGCCCGCCTCAGCCTCCCGAGCCCCTGCCCGGCCACCGCCCCGTCTGAGAGGTGGGGAGCGCCTCTGCCCAGCCGCCCCGTCCGGGAAGAAGTGAGGAGGCCTCTCCCGGCCGCCCGTCGGGAAGGAGGAGCCTGCCCGCGTCTGGGAAGTGAGGAGCGCCTCTGCCCAGCCGCCCCGTCCGGGAAGAAGTGAGGAGCGCCTCTGCCCGGCCGCCCATCGTCTGGGAAGTGAGGAGCGCCTCTGCCCGGCCGCCCGTCGAGAAGAAGTGAGGAGCGCTTCTGCCCGGCCACCCATCGTCTGGGAAGTGAGGAGTGCCTCTGCCCGGCCGCCCCATCCGGGAAGAAGTGAGGAGCGCCTCTGCCCGGCCACCCATCGTCTGGGAAGTGAGGAGCGCCTCTGCCCGGCCGTCCCGTCTGGAAGTGAGGAGCGCCTCTGCCCGGCCACCCACCGTCTGGGAAGTGAGGAGCGCCTCTGCCCGGCCGCCCCATCCGGGAAGAAGTGAGGAGCGCCTCTGCCGGCCACCCATCGTCTGGGAAGTGAGGAGCGCCTCTGCCCGGCCGCCGTCTGGGAAGTGAGGAGCGCCTCTGCCCGGCCACCCACCGTCTGGGAAGTGAGGGCGCCTCTGCCTGGCCACCCACCGTCTGGGAAGTGAGGAGCGCCTCTGCCTGGCCGCCCGTCTGGGAAGAAGTGAGGAGCGCCTCTGCCCGGCACCCATCGTCTGGGAAGTGAGGAGCGCCTCTGGCCGGCCGCCCGTCTGGGAAGTGAGGAGCGCCTCTGCCCGGCCGCCCCGTCCAGGAAGAAGTGAGGAGCACCTCTGCCCGGCTGCCCTGTCCGGAAGAAGGGAGGAGCCCCTCTGCCCGGCCGCCCCGTCCGGGAAGAAGTGAGGGGCCCCTCTGCCCGGCCGCCCCGTCTGGAAGTGAGGAGCGCCTCTGCCCAGGCACCCATCGTCTGGGAAGTGAGGAGCGCCTCTGCCCGGCCGCCCCGTCTGGGAAGTGAGGAGCGCCTCTGCCCGGCCGCCCATCCGGAAGAAGTGAGGAGCGCCTCTACCCGGCCGCCCCGTCTGGGAAGTGAGGAGCGCCTCTGCCCGGCCGCCCCGTCTGGGAAGTGAGGAGCGCCTCTGCCCGGCACCCACCGTCTGGGAAGTGAGGAGCGCCTCTGCCCGGCCCCCGTCTGGGAAGGAGCGCCTCTGCCCGGCCCCCCGTCTGGGAAGTGAGGAGCGCCTCTGCCCGGCCACCCCGTCTGGGAAGTGAGGAGCGCCGCCGCCCCCCTGGGAGGGGGGGGGGGGGGGGGGGGGGGGGGGGGGGGGGGGGGGGGGGGGGGGGGGGGGGGGGGGGGGGGGGGGGGGGGGGGGGGGGGGGGGGGGAGCGCCTCTGCCCGGCCCCGTCGGGAAGTGAGGAGCGCCTCTGCCGGCCCCCGGGGAAGTGAGGAGCGCCTCTGGCCGCCCGTCTGGGAAGTGAGGAGCGCCTCGGCCCGGCCGCCCCGTCTGGGAAGTGAGGAGCGCCTCGCCCGGCCCCCGTCTGGGAAGTGAGGAGCGCCTTGCCCGGCCGCCCGTCTGGGAAGTGAGGAGCCCTCTGCCCGGCCACCCATCGTCTGGGAAGTGAGGAGCGCCTCTGCCGGCCACCATTGTCTGGGAAGTGAGGGGCGCCTCTGCCCGGCCACCTATAGTCTGGGAAGAAGTGAGGAGCGTCTCTGCCCGGCCGCCCCGTGTCTGGGAAGAAGTGAGGAGCGCCTCTGCCTGGCCACTCCGTCTGGGAGGTCTACCATGGAGGCCAGAAGCAATGTGGGGGCTGGACGTGGTGGCTCACACCTGTGGTCCCGGCACTCTGGGGGGCGAGGCGGGTTGATCACTTCGGGCTAGGAGTTCGAGACCAGTCTGGCCAACTTGGCGAAACATGAAAAATACAACAGACAAACCAACCAACCAACTCAGTGACAACAAAACAGGTCTACCCTGGAGTCATACTCTAATTTTTTCTATTTTCCTCCCTTCCTGATCCTTTATCCCACTTTCTTTTTCTTCCTCTTCCTTCTCCCTCTTCTTTGTCAAATAGAGGATTGAGTTATTATCACTGATCCACATAAAGTCCCTCTCTACCTTATTTTAACTCCCACCCCCCATTTCTCTTCCCCGACTTCCCATGTGTAACCTTCCTAATATGTTTGATACTCATCTTTTTGTTTGTATGTATTTTTAGAAAATGTTTATTGTTTTTGTGTGCAAAAAAAAATTAATAAAAAAAAAAAAAAAAAAAAAAGAAATCCTGACCTCGAGTGATCCACCCACCTCAGGATTACAGGCATGCACTGCACTCAGCCAACACTGAGTGTTTAATATGCACCAAGCATTATGCTGCATTTTTTATTTATTTAACCACTGCAGCACTTTTAGAAGGCCAATACTATTATGATTGAAACTGCCTTTGCAAAATTCTGACTGAGACAGTGAAAGATCTAACTTAATCAACTCCATCTTCTAACCTCCAAGCTGTCCTTGTTCATTACTGGGCATAGGCTGAACTAACTTCGGGAGAAACTTAGTTTATAGTTTAAAACAAAAATGTTTAAAACAAAGACAACAACATCCCTTTCCCAAAGCAGACCTCCTTGCCTGGGGACTAGATTGCCTTTGTAGGACTAACATTAGCCACAAGATTAGAAATTATGGTTTAGAAGTCATGCAGCTGGAGGCTACAAGATTCTGACCCTCCCTAAACTACTCCTAAGATCAGTGCTTGAGATATTTTGCTGACCTTGTAGTTGATGGATCAGTTGGCACCACCCAGATTGATAAACTGCCTCATCTGATCTTGTGGCCCCCACCTAGGAACTGACTCAGCACAAGAAGACAGCTTGAGGCCGGGCGCTGTGGCTCACACCTGTAGTCCCAGCACTTTGGGAGGCTGAGGCGGGCAGATCACAAGGTCAGGAGTTCGAGACCAGCCTGGCCAACATAGTGAAACTCTGTCTCTACTAAACAAAACAAAAAATTAGCCGGGTGTGGTGGTGGGCGCCTGTAATCTGAGCTACTCAGGAGGCTGAAGCAGGAGAATCGCTTGAACCTGGCAGGTGGAGGTTGCAGTGAGTTGAGATTGCGCCATTACAATCCGGCCCGGGCGACAGTGCAAGACTACATCTCAAAAAAAAAAAAAAAAAAAAAAAGACAGCTTAGACTCCCTGTGATTTCATCCCTGACCAAGCAGCACCCCTGGCTAGCTGGCTTCCCCCAACCCACCAAGTTCTTAAAACCTCTGCTCCCCGAATGCTTGGGGAGACTGATTTGAGTAATAGTAAAACTCTGGTCTCCCGCACAGCAGCCCTACGTGAACTACTCTTTCTCTACTGCAATTCCCCTGACTTGATAAATGGGCTCTGTCTAGGCAGGGGGCAAGGTGAACCCCTTGGATGGTTATGTTATCACTACAGATAAGGAAATGAGGCTTGTATGTCTTGGGTAACTTGGCGAATGTCAGTGTCAATTAGGATGGATTCAACTGCAAATAAAAACTTACGAGGAATAGCTTATACCAGTGTTTCTCAAAGTTTAATCTGTATAAGAATCACGACCGGGCGCAGTGGCTCACGCCTGTAATCCCAGCACTTTGGGACGCCGAGGAGGGCAGATCACAAGGTCAGGGGATCAAGACCATCCTGGCTAACATGGTGAAACCCCATCTCTACTAAAAGTACAAAAAAGTAGCTGGGCGTGGTGGTGGGCGCCTGTAGTTCCAGCTACTCAGGAGGCTGAGGCAGGAGAATGGTGTGAACCCAGGAGGCAGAGCTTGCAGTGAGCCAAGATTGCGCCACTGCACCCCAGCCTGGGTGATAGAGCAAGAGTCCATCTCAAAAAAAAAGAAGAATCACTTGGGACTGGGCATGGTGGCTCACACCTGTAATCCCAGCACTTTGGGAGGCTAAGGCAGGTGGATTACTTGAGCCCAGTAGTTTGAGACCAGCCTGGGCAATGTGGCGAAACCCCATCTCTACAAAACATACAAAAATTAGCTGGGTGTGGTGTCAGGTGCCTGTAGTCCCAGGTTCTTGGGAGGTTGGGGTAGGAAGAATCACTTGAGCCCAGGAGATCAAGGTTGCAGTGAGCTGTGATCACACCATTGCACTCCAGCCTGGGTGACAGAGTGAGACCTTGTCTTAAAAAAAAAAAAAGAAGGCCGGGCGCGGTGGCTCACGCTTGTAATCCTAGCACTTTGGGAGGCCGAGGCGGGCGGATCACGAGGTCAGGAGATCGAGACCACGGTGAAACCCCGTCTCTACTAAAAATACAAAAAATTAGCCGGGCGTGGTGGCGGGCGCCTGTAGTCCCAGCTACTCGGAGAGGCTGAGGCAGGAGAATGGCGTGAACCCGGGAGGCGGAGCTTGCAGTGAGCCGAGACTGCGCCACTGCACTCCAGCCTGGGTGACAGAGCGAGACTCTGTCTCAAAAAAAAAAAAAAAAAAAAAAGAATCACTTGGGATCTTGTTAAACACAGATTATAATTCATTGCGGGGGTGGGGTGAGGTTCTGCATTTCTAATAAGCAATCAAGTGACGCCATTACTGGTCTGCAGACCACACTTTGAATACCAAGTGCTTAAGCCACAAGAGCACTTACTGCTTACCTAATGGAGCGATTTGGAGGTAGGTGGTTCCAGGATTAATTCAACAACTCTATAACTTCCTTCAGGACACAGTCTCCTTCTCTTTCTTTTATTTTCTTTCTTTTTTTTTTTTTTTTTTTTTTTTGAGACAGAGTTTCACTCTTGTTGCCCAGGCTGGAGTGCAGTGGCGTGATCTTGGCTCACTGCAACCTCCGCCTCCTGGGTTCAAGCGATTCTCCTGCCTCAGCTTCCCAAGTAGCTGGGATTACAGGCATGTGCCACCACGCCCGGCTAATTTTGTATTTTTAGTAGAGACGGGGTTTCTCCATGTTGGTCAGGCTGGTCTTGAACTCCCTACCTCAGGTGATCTGCCCGCCTTGGCCCCCCAAAGTGCTGGGATTACAGTCACCCGCTACCACACCTGGCTGATTTTTGTATTTTTAGTAGAGACAGGGTTTCACCATATTGGCCGGGCTGGTCTGGAACTCCTGACTTCAGGTGATCTGCCTGCCTCAGCCTCCCAAAGGGCTAGGACTACAGGCAGGAGTCGCTGCACTCAGCCCTCTATCTTTCTGATGTACCATCATAAAAGTAAACAGACTTTTTAATCTTAGGCTATTGGCCAGGTGCAGTGGCTCATGCCTGTAACCCCAGCACTTTGGAAGGCTGAGGTGGGCGGATCACCTGAGGTCGGGAGATCTAGACCAGCCTGACCAACATGGTGACACTCCACCTCTACTAAAAATACAAAAATTAGCCAGGTGTAGTGGCGGGCACCTGTAATCCCAGCTACTCGGGAGGCTGAGGCAGGAGAATCGCTTGAACCCAGGAGGCGGAGGTTGCAGTGAGCTAAGATCGCATCATTGCACTCCAGCCTGGGTGACGGTGAGTCTCAAAAAAAAAAAAAAAAAACCTTAGGCTATTTTCTCATGGTCACAAGATGGCTACCTCTGCTCCAAGCATCATATTTATAGCCCTAAACTATAAATATGATTTATTCCCTGAGACTGTGCACATTGCCAAATGGAAAAAAATCTAGTAAGAAAGATCTGTGAGTTGCCAGGTGCGGTGGCTCACTGCTTTAATCCCAGCACTTTGGGAGGCCAAGGCGGGCAGATCACAAGGTCAGGAGATTGAGACCATCCTGGCCAACATGGTGAAACTCCGTCTCTACTGAAAATACAAAAATTAGCTGGGTGTGGTGGCACGTGCCTGTAATCCCAACTACTCAGGAGGCTGAGGCAGAAGAATAGCTTAAACTAGGCAGTCAAAGGTTGCAGTGAGCTGAGATCACGCCACTGCACTCCAGCCTGGCGACAGAGCGAGACTCTGTCTAAAAAAAAAAAAAAAAAAAAAAAAAAAAAAGACCTAGGAGTTGATGGAAATACAGGTAGAAGAAGTAAAGGGTAAAAAAGGCTGATAGGCATTAAACAGTGTCTGTCATAGCTAAGAAGTAATATAGTCAGGATTCAAATGAACCTCTGTTCAAAGCTGTAACACCTCTCGTCTGTTGAATTGCCTATCACTGATGTGAGGTGGAAAAATCTCAGAAGGCAAGCCTAGAATGTGATTGTTCTATATATGTGTAACTCTGATGACTTGTACCATGCCAGCCTGAAGAATGAGTGTGCTATAAAAAAGGGAAAGAATTTGTTTAGTACCTAGAGATGAAGAGCCAAATAAGCATTGTCTAATTACAAATGTTCAGCTCAGCAGACAGCTATTCTGTTATAAGGCAGGGATTATTTTTCTGGATTAGATGTGCCCATAAAAATATCTCTTAAAAAGATATCTTTTATCTTAACTCCATACTCACCAAGAAAATTTCTGATTCTTCATTTGGCTTGCCAGGTAATTGGATACCAGAAAGGGATGGGTGTGGGGAGTTCTCTGATAAATCTACACAAGTGTGTTTCTCTGAAAGTGCATAGTTCCCACTGGGAATAAATTCATGGATTAAGAGAAGAGCTCCAAGACAACCCATGTCCAGACTGAAATTTATTATGCAATAAAAGTGGACCCACAAGTCATTATGAAAGAAACAGATTGTGTAGGAGATGTTGGAAAACTGGTTCACCATATGGGAGAAAATAAAACATAATCCATATCTAACATCACATATGGAACCTAGACCATTTAAAGACCTAAATGTGAATGGTAAAACTATAAAGTTCACAGATTAAAAATATAGACCAGTATATTTTTAACTTAGAGGCAAAGAATAAATTTTTAAACAATATTTTAAAAGCCCAATGAGAAATCAGTTTACATGGAGTAGTTGGTTTCTCAGGGAGCATGTAAGAAGAGGGTGTTCACTGAAGAAATGTATATGGTGCTGGGGAATAGGAAGCAACACGGGTGCCGTCACTGAGAGAGAGAATAGGTTAGGCCAGGTGCACTGGCTCATGCCTATAATCCCAGCACTTTGGGAGGCCGGGGTGGATGGATCACCTGAGGTCAGGAGTTTGAGACCAGCCTGGCCATCATGGTAAAACCCTGTCTCTACTAAAAGCACCAAAATTAGCCGAGCATGGTGGCAAATGCCTGTAATCTCAGCTACTCGAGAGGCTGAGGCAGAATTGCTTGAACCCAGGAGGAGGTTGTGGTGAGCCGAGATCACACCACTGTACTCCAGCCTGGGCAACAGAGTGAGACTCTGTCTCAAAAAAAAAAAAAAAAAAAAAGAGAGAGAGAGAGAATAGGTTGGATATAATGGATCAGGTGTACCCTATAGCAGCACATAAAATCATACATATTTTGCATATTACATTCAAATAAAAAGATATCTATTAAATACATTAAATTATCAATGGGAGTAGGGGAATGGAAACAGTATGGTGATAAAATGGAATGAATGGATCGGTACACAAATAGAATGGGGGGTCTTCATGGGACCAACAATGATAACATGCCAGTTACTGAAGAATGCCATTTAATTCAACCCTCGGTACCTAAGATCTAAATACATAAAAAATACATAAATTAACACATGTAGGCATGCATATATAACAGACATTTATGTACAGTTTCATATATAAATGTAAATTTTTTGAAGTTAAAAAATGAATACATGAAGATTCTTGTTTATTAGTTTTCTTTTGTTTTTGAAACTGAGTCTCGCTCTATCGCCCAGGCTGCAGTGCAGTGGCACAATCTTGGCTCACTGCAAGCTCTGCCTCCCGGGTTCACGCCATTCTCTTGCCTCAGCCTCCTGAGTAGCTGGGACTACAGGCACCCGCCACAGCACCGGGCTAATTTTTTGTATTTTTAGTAGAGATGAGGTTTTACCATGTTAGCCAGGATGGTCTCGATCTCCTGACCTCGTGATCCGCCGGCCTCAGCCTCCCAAAGTGCGGGATTACATGCGTGAGCCACCACACCCGGCCGGTTTATTAGTTTTCTTATAATTTCTTTTTTCTTTTCTTTCTTTTTTTTTTTTTTGTTTTTTGAGATGGAGCCCTGCTCTGTCATCGAGGCTGGAGTGCAGTGAGGTGATCTCAGCTCACTGCAACTTCTGCCTCTAGGGTTCAAGCAATTCTCCTGCCTCAGCCTCCCAAGTAGCTCTGGGACCACAAGCACGCTCCAACATGCCTGGCTTATTTTTGTCTTTTTAGTGGAGATGGGGTTTCACCATGTAGGCCGGCTAATCTTGAACTCCTGACTTCAAGTGATCTGCCTGCCTCGGCCTCCCAAAGTACTGGGATTACGGGCATGAGCTGCCTCACCCAGCCAGTTTTATTGTGATTTCTTATAGATGTCCTGATAAAATTCAGTCTCAGAACTCGCAAAGCTGAATCAGAGCCTGCACCTGGGACCCATCAAACTCCGCCCCAATAAGTAAGCCTAGTCCATGAACATCATATCTCTTTCTTTCCTTTCTTTTTTTTGAGATGGAATCTTGCTCTGTCACCCAGGCTGGAGTGCAATGGTGCGATCTCAGCTCACCGCAACCTCTGTCTCCTGGGTTCAAGCAATTCTCCTGCCTCAGCCTCCCGAGTAGTTGGGATTATAGGCGTCCACCACCACGGCCGGCTAATTTTTGTATTTTTAGTAGAGACAGGGGTTTCGTCATGTTGGTCAGGCTGGTCTCAAACTCCTAACCTCAGGTAATCCGCTCACCTTGGCCTCCCAAAGTGCTGGGATTACAAGCACGAGCCACCATGCCCAGCTTCATCATGTTTCTAACTACAGCCATAAATTTGGAAGATTTCAATTATTAAAATTGGATTCCATCTTTCTGTCTGGTTAGAATGTATCCTTCCTTTTCTTCAAATGGGAAGTTATAAATTTTCTTTCTTTTTTTTTTGAGAAGGAGTCTCTGTCACAGAGGCTGAAGTGCACTGGCATAATCTCAGCTCACTGCAACCTCCACCTCTCAGGTTCAAGCGATTCTCCCACCTCACCCTCCCAAGTAGCTGGGACTACAGGTGTGCGCCACCACACCCGGCTACTTTTTGTATTTTTAGTAGAGATGGGGTTTCACCATGTTGGCCAGGCTGGTCTTGAACTCCTGGCCTCAGGTGATCCACCCACCTAGGCCTCCCAAAGTGCTGGGATTACAGGTGTGAGCCACCACACCTGGCCTACATTTTCATTTTTATCTCTACTGTCTCTTTGTCTAATTAAGTTCTTCAGTTGATGGGAAGAGTTGGGCTGTTATTAATGATAGATAAACTTATTTGCACTAACAGTTTTCACGCTCTTGGTATTATTACAGTAAATTATTTTCTTGGTCAATATAGTTTTTTTTGGTGTGAAAGTAGATATCCTTTTTTCATGTTTTAAAAATAACTCCTGATATTTGAGGGATAACATTTAAGGTGAAGACACTATAAATAGAAAACTATCTCACTGAATTGTAAACTGGCATTTAGAATGGAAAAAGAAAAAAAAGGAGTGTGTTTATAAATGGAAGAGAATGTTTGTACAGGAGGCCAACTGTTGTTTTTAAACTAACCTTGATGCTAGGATTTAACCCTTTGCTCCTAAGGACATTAAATAGGTTAACTTCTAACCACTTGGAATCAAAGAGCAACAGGGACAAAATTATGAAAATTCTTAGGTAATGCTTGAATTTAGAAATTCTATAACGTAAGTGCCAAGTAAAAGGTCAAGACAGATCCTTTTTAGCCTGGCTTTTTATAAAGGCAAGTTTGTAAGTTAAATAACCCATATATTTAAGGAAAACAGCTGCACAAGTAAAGCGAACTGTTAAAATATCTGCTTGATTTAAAAAATCCAAATGAATATACATAAACTTTTATAATAACCAATAGAAAACCTAGAACAGTTAAAAATGTGGCTAAATTATGTGCTTTTTATAGTTCCAGTCCAGCTCTAAAGGAACATTATGAGTTTGTGGCTTTATTCTTTCTTCCTTTTAAAATGCCATTTATATGCATACAGGTGTAGCTCACTGCTAGTGCCTGGTGTTCCAGTTTGCCTCTAGGCAAGACTAGCTGGGAATGCATTTTGCAGATTCTAGACACTACACGCCCTCATCTCCCATAAGATATGGGAACTAAAGGCAAAATTGTAACAAATTCTAATGATATGCCTACCAGACTAAAATCTGTGGACCAAGTCACTGTAGTTGTAGAAATAAAAAATGGAATCAATCCAATCAAATTGCCAGAAATAATTCAATAAAAGGGGTTCTCCAAGGAAGCAAGTTTTTCTAGACAAACAGAAAGAAGAAGTGTTTGAAAAAAGAATTACTAAATTGATAAGGAGTAACCTAGGAAAGATGTGCTTCTTTAGGATTTTATTCAAGAACCAAGATGTATTACATTATTTAAACAACTGCTCAAAAAAACAAGATTGCAGGCACTGTCATTTGTCTCCTGGTGCTTTCCAATTTGAGAACGAAAATTGAAAAAGGAGAAAAAGGCATAGAGACGATTAGAGGAAGCTGACTCCAGGAAGTAATTTTGAAAATATTCTGTCTTGTACCTATTAGGCTAATTAGGCTTTGGGCAGAGAAAGGGCTATAAAATAAGGTGACTATTTAATTTATTATCCAGACATTTTGAGAGTGAAAGGGAGCACTGTTAATAAATAGACAAGGGTAATAGGTATAAACCAGGACTGTCCCAGGCAAAATGCAGGTATAGTTCCCCTAACTGTAAATGTGGTACTAGTTCAGGTGCACTAGAGATGCTTAGCTGATGTCTGAAATCCCACAAGCTTTATTCCTTTTTTTTTTTTTTTTTTTTTTTTTTGAGATGGAGTTTCACTCTTGGAGTGCAGGTGGCGTGATCTCAGCTCAACTGCAACCTCTACCTCCTGGGTTCAAGCGATTCTCCTACCTTAGCCTCTCGAGTAGCTGGGATTACAGGTGCCTGCCATCACGCCCAGCGAATTTTTGTATTTTTTAACAGAAACAGGGTTTCACCATGTTGGCCAGGATGATCTCCAACTCCTGACCTCAGGTGATCCACCCGCCTTGGCCTCCCAAAGTTCTGGGATTACAGGCATGAGCCACCGCATCCGGCCAGCTTTATTCCTTTGACTTAAGTCAACAAGGCAGTTGGCTCAGTTTCCTGGAAGAAGTAACCACTAAACATATATATATATATATATATATATATATATATATATATATATATATAATTTGAGACAGGGTCTTGCTGTGTTGCCCAGGCTGGAGTGCATTGGCACGATCACAACTCACTGTACTTTTCTTTTTTTTTTTTTTTTTTTTTTGAGAAGGAGTCTCGCTCTGTCACCCAGGCTGGAGTGCAGTGGCGCGATCTCGGCTCACTGCAAGCTCTGCCCCCTGGGGTTCACGCCATTCTCCTGCCTCAGCCTCCTGCGTAGCTGGGACTACAGGTGCCCGCCACCACGCCCGGCTAATTTTTTGTACTTTTAGTAGAGACGGGGTTTCACCGTGTTAGCCAGGATGGTCTCGATCTCCTGACCTCGTGATCCGCCCGCCTCAGCCTCCCAAAGTGCTGGGATTACAGGCGTGAGCCACCGCGCCCGGCCTCACTGTACTTTTCATCGCCTGAACTCAAGCCATCCTCCCCCTTCAGCCTGCCTAGTAGCTGGGAATACATGCATGACCCACCACAGCAAGCTACTTTCTTTCTTTCTCTCTCTCTTTTTTTTTTTCTTTTAGAGACGAGGTCTCACTGTGTTATCCAGGTTGGTCTTGAACTCCTGAGTTCAGGTGATCCTTCTGCTTCAGCCTCCTAAACTGCTGAGATTATAGGCATGAGCTACCCTTCTTCCTAGCCAATCATTTATATTTTAACATGAACAAACTTTTCAGAGTCTTCTCAGAGGGCAAGTTGGGAGCGACTCTGCCGCCAATCTGGAGATCTCTGAAATATTTTTGGCTGAGGGAGGAGGAAAAAGATAAGACCGACCCCAACCCAGAGAAGTATCCGCATGCAACCACAGGTGTCAAACAGGCCTCCTTAGCTCAAAGGATCTGTGCTTACCTATGCCCATGAAACACATGTTCCCCCAAAGATCCCGTCTCATATCAGAATATAGAGAGTGAGTTCCCAGCTGCTCATGGATCATTCTGTTCTACATAAGCCAGTCTAGAAGCTCACAGGATAACTGCCTTTTTTATGAAGTTGAGTGACTGCTTTTCCTTCATTTCACCAACTAGAGAAAAGTCCCTGGTCGGAGTTTTAACAGTCCCATACCACACCGAGAGTGGAAGCACAGAGGAAAGAATGGGGTGAATAACCCTGAATTAATGCTAAAAAGCATCCTTTCTCACAAAAAAGATTATGGGATCTTTTTTTTGCACTTCTTAACTCTGAGCAATTTATATCTCAGAGCAATTTATATCTCTGATTTAATCCAACTTAACCTGAATGCATGCACTAAAAACAGCCACAAAATAAATAAATGAATAAATTAAAGTCTCTAGGGTATAATTTGGGCCATCTTTGACCAGTAATTTGCATCAATGCCATCCTTGCTTTTCACAACAGGTTATACAAGCAAGGTAATAGCCACTGATCACTCACTTTTTATGAATATATAAATGAATACTAGAGGATGTCTCTGGAGAAGATTACAGGTTTTATATAAAGCTACTTTTAGATATAAGGTCCTGAAATAGAAACTTACAATCTCAGCAGAAATCAAATGGCTCCAGGATTCCTGTACCAAGGTGTTCTTGCCAAAAGATCTGCTAGGGAAAATGCATCATCTGTAAAAAGGCTAAAAACCAGCCTATAGTCCACCCTAGCAAGGTTTGCTGTCTAGAGTAGCCGCGTCCAATAGGACATTCTGCAGTGATGGACATGTTCAGTATCTGTGCTGCCTGACATCGTAGCTATTAGCCAAGTGTGGCTATTGAATATTTGAAATGTGACTAGTACAACAGAGGAACTGAATTCTTATTTTGTTTTGATAAGTTTAAATTCAAATACCCACATGTGAGTACTGGCTACCTTATTGAACAACACAAGTCTAGAGGCTAATCCAGCCTAAAGAAAGCAATCCAGGCCAGGCGCGGTGGCTCACACCTATAATCCCAGCACTTCGGGAGGCCAAGGAAGGCGGATAACCTTAGGTCAGGAATTCAAGACCAGCCTGACCAATATGGTAAAACCCTGTCTCTACTCAAAAAATACAAAATTAGCTGGGTGTGGTGGTGGACACCTGTAATCCCAGCTATTTGGCAGGCTGAGGCAGAAGAATCACTTGAACCCAGGAGGTGGAGGTTGCAGTGAGCCGAGATTGCACCATTGCACTCCAGTCTGAGAAACAAGAATGAAATACCGTCTCCAAAAAAAAAAAAGAAAGAAAGAAATAAAAGAAAGCAATCCAAAAGTCACCTTTGAATTCAGCAATGAATCTGACATTTGATAACTTAATATTTTAGCTGTATAAAAAACTATACTTTCCCCTATTAAATTATCTCAATTTGGCCAGGTGCAGTGGCTCACGTCTGTAATCCCAGCACTTTGGGAGGCTAAGGCAGGCGGATCACAAGGTCAGGAGTTCGAGACCAGCCTGGCCAACATAGTGAAACCCCATCTCTACTAAAAATACAAAAATTAGCTGGGTATGGTGGCCTGCGTCTGTAGTCCCAGCTACTCAGGAGGCTGAGGTGGGATAATTGCTTGAACCTGGGAGGTGGAGGTTGCAGTGAGCCAAGACTATGCCATTGCACTCCAGCCTGGGTGACAAAGTGAGACTCTGTCTCAAAAAAGAAAAAAAAAAAAAAAAAACTCAAGTCTTCACAATGGCCTTCTAGGCCTTTCATAATCTGGCCTTCCACCCCTCACTACCTTCACTCATTGCCTCTAGGATTTCAGCTCCTGCTCTATCTACCCCTACTCATGTAGCCCCAGTTCTAGTGGCCCCCTTGCAGCATTCTTGCCTCAGGGTGTCTGCATTTGCTGTTTTCTCTGCCTAAACTACTCTTCTCTTACCCATACTCACGGCTCGTTCCTCCCCTTCCTTTCAATTAATGTTCAAATATTATGTTCTCAGTGAGGCCTTTCCTGACCACCCTATTTAGAATTGTAATGCCCACCACCACCCAGACTCCTTACTTCTTTCCTCAACTTAACTTTTCTCTTTAGTGTTTTTCCTCTCCTAATATACTTTTTCTTTATTTTCTTGTTTTTGAGACAGACTGGAGTGCAGTGGCTCAACCATGGCCCAAGGCAGCCTCAACCTCCTGGGCTCAAGTGATCCTCCCACCTCATCCTCCTGAGTAGCTGGGACTACAGGCATGTGCCACCATGCCCAGCTAGTTTTTTTTAAATTTTCTGTAGAGATGGAGTCTTCCTATGTTGCCCAGGCTGGTCAAAAACTCCTGGGCTCAAGCAATCCTCCTACCTCTACTTCCCAAAGTGTTGGGATTACAGGCGTGAGCCACCATGCCCAGCCTTTTCTAATATACTTCTAACGTAATTCAGTTACTTATTTTGTCTCTCTCCCCATCTAGAATGTGAGCTCTATGAAGGCAAGGATTTTTGTTAGTTTTGTTTACTTCTGTACTCAGTGGTGTACTCATAAATGTTTAACATCTAGCTCAGGGATGGGGGCAACACCCTGATTTGCAGATTTCTGTGGTGTAAATACTTCCACTACGGCCAGTTTCAAGCAACCAACAAAAAGTTACTGAACATAGAGCTGAACATAATGTGAGAAGAGACAAAACTAGTATGTGGTGATTGAAGTCAGAAAACAGTTATTCTTGGGAGCAAAAGCCAGCTAGAAGAGAACAGTAGAGGGACTTCTGAGTAGATAGAAATGCTCAGTTTCTTGAAAGGATGCTGGTCACACAGATGTGTTGAGTTTGTGAAAGCTCATCAAAGTCTACGCTTGCAATATACACACTTTCCTGTCTTTATATTATACTTCAAGAAAAAAGTAAATTTAAAGAATATATAGGGCCAGACACAGTGGCTCACGCCTGTAATCCTAGCACTTTGGGAGGCCAAGGTGGGCATATGACTTGCGGTCAGGAGTTCAAGACCAGCCTGGCCAACATGGTAAAATCTTATCTCTACTAAAAATACAAAATCAACGGTGGTGGACCATACCTGTAATCCCAGCTACTCAGGAGGCTGAGGCAGGAAAATCGCTTGAACCTGGGAGGCAGAGATTGCTGTGAGCCGAGATTGCACCACTGCACTCTAGCCTGGGCAACAGAGCAAGACTCTGTCTCAAAAAAAAAAAAAAAAAAAAAGAATATATACTGAGTGCTCTTTTGACCAGGCATGGTGGCTCACTCTTGTAATCCCAGGACTTTGAGAGACTGAGGTGGGAGGATCACTGGAGCCTGGGAGATGGACATTGCAATGAGCTGGGATTGCACTACTGCATTCCAGTTTGGGCAACAGAGTCAGACCATGTCTCAAGAAAATTAATTATATATTTTTAAAAAGAATATATAGTGCCCTTTTATGTTCATAAGTTGTAAAATACTTCTCTCGCTCCTCCCAGTTTCCAGAGCTCCACCCTTTTGTTACTGAATTTTAAACTCATGGCCTTAGGTCTTTATCTCGTGACAGTGGGTCACCTCTCTAAATACACTTTCAGTTAAACTGATGTTCCCATCTCAGTTGATCCAGGTGACTGGAAATGACCGGCTGTACTTGCTGATGGGGTCGCACACTAATGCCTAGACTAGGCCAGCAATATCACATGGCCCTATCATCGTGATCTCTGGCATGTGCACCTGACACAGAATGCCAAGTATAAGTTAATGAAAAACAAGAAAAACCAGGGGAGGGGTCTAATAATGTCAAGACTTCTTAAAGAGAAAATATAATTATATAGTTTGTATTTTCAGCAAAAAACTCATGGGGGTCAGACTACACATTGTTATGAATGTAACATTCCTGCCAAATTGGATACTTGGTATTAATATTTAAATACTGACTTAAAGTCCAGGCTCAGTGGCTCATGCCTGTAATCCCAGCACTCTGGGAGGCCAAGGTGGGTGAATCACCTGAGGTCAGGAGTTCGAGACCAACCTGGCTAACATAGCAAAACCCTGTCTCGCCGGGCGCGGTGGCTCAAGCCTGTAATCCCAGCACTTTGGGAGGCCGAGGCGGGCGGATCACGAGGTCAGGAGATCGAGACCATCCTGGCTAACACAGTGAAACCCCGTCTCTACTAAAAATACAAAAATTAGCCGGGTGTGTTGGCGGGCGCCTGTAGTCCCAGCTACTCGGGAGGCTGAGGCAGGAGAATGGCGTGAACCCGGGAGGCGGAGCTTGCAGTGAGCCGAGATCGCGCCACTGCACTCCAGCCTGGGGCACAGAGCAAGACTCCGTCTCAAAAAAAAAAAAAAAAAAAAAAAAAAAAAAAAAAAAAAAACCCTGTCTCTACTAAAATACAAAAATTAGCCAGACGTCGTGGTGGCAGGTGCTTGTAATCCCAGCTACTTGGGAGGCTGAGGCAGGAGAATCACTTGAACCTGGGAGGTGGAGGTTGCAATGAGCCAAAATCACACAACTGCACTCCAGCCTGGGCAACAAGAGCAAGACTCCATATTAAACAAACAAGCAAACAAAACAAAACAAAATAAAACACACACACACACACAACTGACAAATACTGATTTAAGATGCTAATTTATATTTATTTATTTATTCATTTTTGAGACGGAGTCTTGCTCTGTTGCCCAGGCTGGAGTGCAGTGGCAAGATCCCATCTCACTGCAACCTCCGCCTCCTGGGTTCAAGCGATTCCCCTGCCTTAGCCTCCTGAGTAGCTGGGACTACAGGTGCGCGCCACTGCACCCAGCTAATTTTTGTATTTTTAGTAGAGACGGGTTTCACCATGTTGGCCAGGCTGGTCTCAAACTCCCAACCTCAGGTGATCCGCCTCCCTCAGCCTCCCAAAGTACTGGGATTACAGGTGTGAGCCACCGTGCCCCGCTGGTGTCATGGGGAGGCAGCATTGGTTTATTCCTCATTCCTCCTGCACATAGTATTTCTTATTCCTCCTGCACATAATAGCAGTGGCTATTACTGGAATTACACTACGGTCAAAAATCCTGAATCTGTTTTCTGCTGAGCAGGCATATTTCATAGAATCATAGTAAAATAGAGCCAGAAAAGTCATGTGGAAAGTATACTGCTGTGTAACAAATGGCACCTTAGAAGTCTAAAATTATCCTTGTGCATCAAAAAGATCTGACTGCATTTACTTGCTTTGGGTGATAGTTTATTAATCTGGAGGCTCCTATAAATAAACAACTTTAGGCGGGGCACAGTGGCTCATGCCTGTAATCCCAACACTTGGAGAGGCCAAAGTGAGCAGATTGCTTGAAACCTGGAGTTCGAGACCAGGCTCGAACATGGTGAAACCCCGTCTCTACAAAGAAATACAAAAATTAGCTGGGCATGGTGGTGTGCACCTATAGTCTCAGCTACTGGGGAGGCTGAGGCAGAAAGATTGCTTGAGCCAAGGAGGCAGAGGTTGCAGTGAGCTAAGACGGTGTCACTGCACTCCAGCCTGGTGACAGAGCGAGACTCTGTTTCAAATAATAATAATAGTAATAAACAACTTTGGTTTAAAAAGCCCAGAGTAGTCTCAATATGTCAGTAGTTAATACTGTAGTGCCCAACCAAGAAAACCATATAAATTAATTTACCTGGAGTCAGAGGAGGATTTGATTAATATGTGAATCAATCCACTATGCCAGAAAACTTTGGATATGGATTGGGTTTTGCTTTTTCCAGCAATATCTAAAGTCAACTACCGTTCCTTGCAGCAACACTGATTTATACAGACAATAGCAGCCATTGGTATACCTCAACACCAAGAACAATATAACTCTAGCTTACAATCTCTTTTTTTTTTTTTTTAAGTGGGATTCTCGCTCTGTCACTCAGGCTTTAGTGCAGTGGCATGATCTCAGCTCTCTGCAACCTCCACCTCCTGGGTTCAAACGATTCTCCTGCCTCAGCCTCCTGAGTAGCTGGGCCCACAGGCCCACACCACTGCGCCCGGCCAATTTTTGTATTTTTAGTAGAGATGGGGTTTTGCCATGTTGGCCAAGCTGGTCGTGAACTCCTGACCTCAAGTGATCTGCCCACCTCAGCCTCCCAAAGTGCTGGGATTACAGGCGTGAGCCATTGAGCCTGGCCTATTAGTTATTTCTTTAAAATTTGTATTTAAAGACCATTCATACAAAAGAATATATATGTAGATAAATAAAATCTCTCTATAAAGTTATCTGATATACCAGACTATTTTTTATTCATTTTTAGTGTAGAAATATGTCCTGGAGGGAGAAATAATTCAAGCTTTTATCAGTGAAGAAAACCTTGGACTTTTTTTTAGATGGAATCTTGCTCTGCCGCCCAGGCTGGAGTGCAGTGGCGCGATCTCAGCTCACTGCAATCTCCACCTCCTGGGTTCAAGGGATTCTTCTGCCTCAGCCTCCTGAGTAGCTGGGATTACAGGCATGCGCCACCACACCCAGCTAATTTTTGTATTTTTAGTAGAGACAGAGTTTCACCATGTTGGTCAAGCTGGTCTCGAACTCCTGACTTCGTGATGCACCCTCCTCGGCCTCCCAAAGTGCTGGGATTACAGTTGTGAGCCACCGCGCCCAGCCGAAACCCTTGGACTTTTTAGGCAAATCAAAACCTAAAGAGTTGATTTTGTTTGAAATTAGATCCAGCTATTCTTCAAAAGACAAGTCTTTTTTATGTTTTATAAGACATTTCAGAGGTAATTTAGTCAAACTCGAAAATATTCAAAACTACAACACTGGCTTCTTAATTATTAGCAAAAGTTTCTTAATTATTTAATAAACATTTATAGAGCACCCACAACTGGATTTAATTTCTTGCTGGGAGATTTCATATGCATAAATTTCCTTATCTGCAACATAAGAGTAATAATTTATGTCATATGCTTCAAATGAACTATGCTTCAAATAACTGCTTCAAATGAGCCTAATTAGAAAAAAATAGTAACTTATAAGACATTATAAAACCTTGCATGGCTTTGCATCCAAGTTCTCTTGCTGAGAGCTTATAAAGATTTCCTGGCTGGGTGTGGTGGCTCACGCCTGTAATCCCAGGACTTTGGGAAGCTGAGGCGGGTGGGTCACCTGAGGTCAGGAGTTCGAGACTCAACCTTGCTAACACGGTGAAATCCCATTTCTACTAAAAATACAAAAAATTGGCCGGGCGTGGTGGCACGTGCCTGTAATCCCAGCTACACGAGAGGCTGAGGCAGGAGAATCACTTGAATCCCAGAGGCGGAGGCTACAGTGAGCCGAGATCGCGCCATTGCACTCCAGCTTGGGCAACAAGAGCAAAACTCGGTCTCAAAAAAAACAAAACAAAACAAAAAAAGATTTCCTAAGGGAAGATGACCAAAGCCTGAGTTTTGGTCTATCACCTTGAGTCCTCCAATTGTGAGCTGTGTGAAATCCTTTCTCCTGAACTTTCCATCTACTGAATACATCTCTTCTGAACTCCCTGCCATTCAAGTCAACATTTCAATTCACCTGTCTTGTAGGAAGTATATACTATGTTTCACTGATTGACACAATTTCAAAGGAGCAGTAGCTCTGTCAAGAGCAGTAATAAATACATGTGAACAGGTAAACAGAAGACACAGTGATAAAACCACAGCTGACAGCTTGCCTCTGCTCCTAGTCACCTCCTGTGAACCGGGAAGCATTTAAGTCACATGCTTTGTTCAAGAAGAAATGTCTCATAAGCAGGTATCAAGGAGGCAAGCATTTAGCCAAAGTCAGTCAGATATTCAGAAAAACACCACCAGGAAACTTTGAGCAGCTTTTTCATCTGTGAACAAGATAATTACTGAGACTGAGGTGGTAACATTGATTATTCCCATTAAAAGGGTAATAAACATATTTTTATTTATTTATTTATTTATTTTGAGACAGAGTTTAGCTTCTGTTGCCCAGGCGGAGTGCAACGGCGCAATCTCGGCTCGCTGCAACCTCCGCCTCCTGGGTTCAAGTGATTCTCCTGCCTCAGCCTCCCAAGTAGCTGGGATTACAGGCACCCACCACCACGCCCAGCTAATTTTTTGTATTTTTAGTAGAGACAGGGTTTCATCGTGTTGGCCAGGCTGGTCTTGAACTCCTGACTTCAGGTGATCTGCCCACCTCAGCCTCCCAAAGTGCTGGGATTACAGGCGTGAGCCACCGCGCCCGGCAAAGGGTAATAAACATATTGTCTCCTGGAAGTTATGTTCAGAGATAGGTATTGACACACAAACCCAAACCCAACAACACAACCACTAAAGGAAAATGGTGGGAACCAGCAATCCCACTTCTGGGTATATATCCAAAGGAAATGAAACCAGTATGTCAGAGATATCTGCATGGCCATATTCATTGCAGCATTATTCGTAACAGCCAAGATATGGAAACAACCAAATTGCCCATCAATGGACACATGGATTTTAAAATGTGGTAAAGAAGCCAGGCACAAAAGACAAATACCTCATGATTTCACTTATATGTGGAATCTAAAAAAGTTGAATTCATAGAAGTAGAGAGTAGAATGGTGGTTACCAGAGTCCTACAGGTGGGCGGGGGGTGGGGGACAGGGAAAGGGGAGACATTGGTTAAAGGGTGCGAAGTTTCAGTTAGACAGGAGGAATAGGTTCTGGGGATCTATTGCACAGCATAGTGACTATAGTTAATAACAATATATTGTATACAGTATTCACAATAGCTAACAGAGTGGATTTTAAATGTTCTCACCACAAAGAAATGAAAAGTATTTGAGATGATGGATATGTTAATTAGCCTGATTTGATCATTCCACAATGTATACATGTATTGAAACATCACACTGTACCTCATAAATATACATAATTATTATTTGTCAGGTAAAAATAAAATAAAGCTTAAAAATAACTCATGAGATATCTTTTCCCACTTTTAGAAAGGAAAATAATGAAGCAATAAGATTTGGTTCATATCCTTGTTGGCTGGAAACTCCTGGAAATTCTTTGAGTTTACTAGTAATAAAGAGTTGATTTCTCTACTTGAACCCGGGAGGCAGAGGTTGCAGCAAGCTGAGATCGTGCCACTGCACTCCAGCCTGGGCAACAAAGCGAGACTCCACCTCAAAAAAAAAGTTGATTTCTCCATACCAGTAGTTCTATTAGGTACATGATGTTTTAAATTTACATCTCTCTACTGACTAATGATGTTGAGCATCTTTTCATGTGCTTATTTGTCATATGTGCATCGTCTTTGGTGAATTATCCAACTATTTGCTTCATTTTAAAAATTTTTTGTCTTCTTATTTAGTTATAAGAGCTCTTTATATATTCTGGATTCATTTTTGTTGTTGTTGAATGTAGGTTTTGCAAATATTTTCTCCCAGTCTAGGCTATGCTTTCATTCTCTTAACAGTATCTTCCAGAGAGCAGTTTTTATTTTGATGAAACCCAACCTATTTTTTTTTTTTTTTTTCTGAGATGGAATCTCGACCTGTCACCCAGGCTGCAGTGCAATGGCATGATCTTGGCTCACTGCAACCTCTGCTTCCTGGGTTCAGACAATTCTCCTGCCTCAGCCTCCTGAGTAGGTGGGATTATAGGCGCCCACCACCACACCCAGTAATTTTTGTATTTTTAGTAGAGATGGGGTTCCACCATGTTGGCCAGGCTGGTCTTGAACTCCTGACCTCATGATCTGCCCACCTCGGCCTCCCAAAGTGCTGGAATTACAGGCGTGAGCCACCACACCTGGCCAGTAAATGGTATTTTCTTTTCTTTCTTTAGACAGGGTCTCACTCTGTTGCCCAGGTTGGAGTACAGTGGCTCACTGCAGCCTCAGGCTATTGGGCTCCAGAAATCCTCCCACCTCAGCCTCCTGAGTAGCTGAGACTACAGGTGCATGCTACCATGCCCATCTAATTTTCGGTTTGTTTTTGTTTTTGTTTTGAGACAGAGTCTTCCTCTGTCACCCAGTCTGGAGTGCAGTGGCATGATCTTGGCTCACTGCAACCTCTGCCTCCTGGGTTCAAGAATTCTCTGCCTCAGCCTCCTGAGTAGCTGGGATTACAGGCGCATGCCACCATGCCCAGCTAATTTTTGTATTTTTAGTAGAGACAGGGTTTCACCATGTTGGCCAGGCTGGTCTTGAACCCCTGACCTCGTGATCTGCCCACCTTGGCCTCCCAAAGTGCTGGGATTACTGGCGTGAGCCACCACACCCGGCCACACTCATTTTTTTTTTTTGAGATGGAGTTTCGCACTGTTGCCCAGGCTGGAGCACAGTGGTGCGATCTCGGCTCACTGCAACCTCTGCCTCCAGGGTTCAAGCGATTCTCAAGCCTCAGCCTCCTGAGTAGCTGGGATTATAGGCACGCACCACCATGCCTAGCTAATTTTTGTATTTTTAGTAGAGATGGGGTTTCACCATGTTGGCCAGGATGGTCTCAATCTACTGACCTCGTGATCCACCCACCTCGGCCTCCTGAAGTGCTGGGATTACAGGCATGAGCCACCATGCCTGGCCTGATTTTCATGTATTTTTTAATAAAGACAAGGTCTTGCTATGTTGCCCAGGCTGATCTTAAAATCCTGGGCTCAAGCAGTCCTCCCATCTGGGCCTCCCAAAGTGTTGGGATTACAGGCATGAGCCATTGTACCCAGTCATAATCTTAAAAATTGAATTTGTAGCCAGGCCTGGTGGCTCACACCTGTAATCCCAGCACTTTGGGAGGCCCAGAAGGGAGGACTGCTTGAGCCCAGGAGTTCAAGGCAGGTGGATCACCTGAGGTCAGGAGTTCAAGACCAACCTGGGTAACATGGTGAAACCTCATCTCTACTAAAAATACAAAAATTAGCCGGGCATGGTGGTGTGCCCCTGTAATTCCAGCTACTCAGGAGGCTTGGGCAGGAGAATCGCTAGAACCTGGGAGACGGAGGTTGCAGTGAGCCAAGATTGCGCCACTGCACTCCAGCCTGAGTGACAAAGTGAGACCCTGTCTCAAAAAGGAAAAGAGAAAAGAAAAGGCCAGGCGTGGTGGCTTACGCCTGTAATCCCAGCACTTTGGGAGGCCAAGGTCGACAGATCACCTGAGGTCAAGAGTTTGAGACCAGCCTGTTTAACATGGTGAAACGCCGTTTCTACTAAAAACACAAAAAATTAGCCGGGCGTGGTGGCTTGTACTTGTAATCCCTGCTACTTGGGAGGCTGAGGCAGGAGAATCACTTGAATCCGGGAGGTGGAGGTTGCAGTGATCCGAGGTCGCGCCATTGCACTCCAGCTTGGGCAACAAGAGCGAAACTCCGTCTCAAAAAAAAAAATGCAGATTCTGACTCTGATCCAACCGGGGTTTGTTTGTTTTTTGTCGCCCATGCTGGAGTGCAATGGCAAGATCTCAGCTCACTGCAAACTCTGCCTCCCAGATTCAAGCAATTCTCCTGCCTCAGCCTATCAAGTAGCTGGTTTTACAGGCGCCCGCCATCACACTCAGCTAATTTTTTTGTATTTTTAGTAGAGATGGGGTTTACACCATGTTGGCCAGGCTTGTCTTGAACTCCTGCCCTCA
Organism: Nomascus leucogenys; assembly: GCF_006542625.1. Lineage (NCBI taxonomy): Eukaryota > Metazoa > Chordata > Mammalia > Primates > Hylobatidae > Nomascus > Nomascus leucogenys. The sequence goes on from NC_044386.1 coordinate 50,596,889, forward strand.
GGTGATCTGCCCACCTCTGCCTCCCAAAGTGCTGGGATTATAGGCGTGAGCCATGGCACCCAGCTGATCCAGCAGGTCTTAACTGCACCTATTCCTGGCATGATTATGCATTTCTAACAAGGTTTCAGGTGATGCTCTGATGTTGGTCCAGAGTACATGGTTATAGACTTTATTATGAATAGTAGTGAAACTAGATAGTTTTCTAGACAGTACAAGGGTCCTCTTAGGAGTTTTCTCAAGAGATTACAGTCACAATGCATCTGCAGTCTGATGGCACAGACATTTGTGTTTGGGAAGCAGTTCTCCCATTCCTTTCATGAGTTTATTCAAAACTCTTCAGTAGATGCGTCACTTGGTCCCACTTTCACGACCCACCTCAGCCTCCCAAAGTGCTAGGAATACAGGCATGAGCCACCGCACTCAGTGCATATGTCTAATTTCCAATTATCTAGGGATTTTCAAGACATCTTTTTGTTATTGATTTCCAATTATCTTGTGGTCAAAGAACATACTTTGTATGATTTAAAACCTCTTAAACTTGGCCAGGCGCAGTGGCTCATGCCTGTAATCCCAGCACTTTGGGAGGTCGAGGCGGGCAGATCACAAGTTCAGGAGATCGAGACCATCCTGGCTAACACAGTGAAACCCCATCTCTACTAAAAATACAAAAAATTAGCCAGGCATGGTGGCAGGCGCCTGTAGTCCCAGCTACTCGGGAGGCTGAGGCAGGAGAATGGCGTGAACCTGGGAGGCGCAGCTTGCAGTGAGCCAAGATTGTGCCACTGCACTCCAGCCTGGGCGACAGAGCGAGACTCCATCTCAAAAAAAAAAAAAAAGAAAAAAGAAAAAAAAAACCTCTTAAACTTATCAAGATGTGTTTTATGGCCAAATAGTTTATTTGGTAAAGGTCCTGTGTACCCTTGAAATTATGTAGTTGTTGAGTGGAGTGTTCTATAAATGCCAATTAGGTCAAGTTGGTCAGTGGTGTTGATCAAGTCTTCTGTATCCCTGCTGATTTTCTGCCTACTTGTTCTTTCAATTATTAAAAGATTTCACTTGAAATCTTTAACTATAATTATGAATTCATCTATTTTTCCTTTCAGTTTAATTCGTGTTGGAGCATGGAATTTATTTTTCATTTTAATTTCTCAGATGACTCTAATATGCAGCCAGAGTTGAGGGACATTGCTTTAAGCCAATGATTCTCAAACTTCAGCATGCATCAGAATCACATAGGGAACTTGTTATTAATAGAATAGATTGATGGACGCTACTCCCAGAGTTTGTGGGGTGAGGCCCAAGAATTTGCATTTCTTTCTTTCTTTTTTTTTTTTTTTTTAGTAGAGACAGGGTTTCACCATGTTAGCCAGGATGGTCTCGATCTGCTGACCTTGTGATCCACCCACCTCGGCCTCCCAAAGTGCTGGGATTACAGGCGTGAGCCACCGCACCCCACCAAGAATTTGCATTTCTTATAGTTCCCAGGTATTTCTGATATGCTGATCCAGGAGCCACACTTTAAGAATCACAGTCTAAGCCAACATTTCTCAACCTTAGCTGCATATTAGAATCATCTGGGGAGCTTTAACAATCCTGATTCACCACATAACCCAGATCCATCCGCTTTTAAGGAATAGAATGTAAGGCAAGTTTCCACTAAGCAGTTCTCTACTTGACTTTTCCCTTTGGCTTAATGATTTTGGGGTCCCAAGATTTATTTTCCTTTCACAAGTTCCAGCACTTTGGGAGGTAGGCGGATCACCTGAGCTGAGGAGTTCAAGACCAGCTGGTAACAGAGCGAGACCTCATCTCTACAAAAAAATACCAAAATTAGCCAGTTGTGGTGGTGCATGCCTGTAGTCTCAGCTACCCAGGAGGCTAAGGTGGGAGAATCACCTGAGCTGGGAGGTTGAGGCTGCAGTGAGCCGAGATCGTGCCACTGCACTTCAGCCTGGGGCACAGAGTGAGACCCTGTCTCAAAAAATAAAAACAAACAAAAACTAGAGCTCTTCCGATAGCCCAGGAGCCAATTTAGAGATTCACTAGGCAAAGGGCCATGAGAGGCAGAAGGGAATATTTAGAGATGAAGTCATCCAGTCCATCACAGCTATTCTATAAAAGGGGAACCTAGGCTGGGCACGGTGGCTCACGCCTGTAATCCCAGTACTTTGGGAGGCCAAGGCAGGCAGATCACCTGAGGTCAGAAGTTCAAGACCAGTATGGCCAATGTGATGAAACCCCGTCTCTACTAAAAATACAAAAATTAGCCGAGTGTGGTGGTGGGCACCTGTATTCCCAGCTACTTGGGAGGCTGAGGTAGGAGAATCACTTGAACCTGGGAGGTGGGGGTTGCAGTGAGATGAGATCATGCCATTGCACTCCAGCCTGGGCAACAGGAGCGAAACTCCATCTCAAAACAAAAAGAAAAGGGCGGGGGGCGGGGAACCTGGCTTGCTGTGGGCAACTAGAAAGTACGAAAAGAGTCCAGAATTGATAGGCAGCAGATGAGGCAGTTCTTACCTCACTGTGCCCCTAAGCTTCAGACCAACCTACATAGCCATCAACAGCAGATATTTGCACTTGGATATCCTAAAAGCATTTCAAACCCACTTCCAAAAGTATTCCCCCACCCCATTTATCCCATCAACCCCCGCCTACTTCGCCTTTGGCACCCAACTCAATAAATAGCCCAGGGCAAGCCCCTGGGAATCATACCTCTCCCTTTATCTCCATGTCTTCTAAGTTACCAAATTCTGCTACAAATCTTTTAGATCCATCTCCTTCTCCCTATTTCTTCTGCCACAGTTCAAGCCCTCACTGTCCCTGGATTTTGTTACTACAGATGTCTAACAGGTCTCCTGGCTTCCACTTCTTGACCTGTTTCAACACGTCTGCTACCCTGCCAGCCACCATAGAGAGCTTTGTAAAACAGAAAGTGTATGTCATTGCCCTATTTATTACTCATTTGTTCTCTACCCCTGGCAGGACAAAACCCAAAGTCACAAACAGTCCCAATGTATTTATGATTTGGCCTCTGACCTCTTCTCACATGTCATCTTTCACCACTCAGAACTTCAGCCAAGCCCAAGTTTTGCAGTTCCTTCAATGCCACCTTTGGCTTTGACACTAATGGCTCACTCTTCCTGGAAGTGCCCCCCTTCTTCTACCCTTTGCCGGGCTAAAATTAATTCACCTAGACTCAGCTCAGGCTGGTATTTTTCCTGGCACCCCTTTTATACCTCCTTTGATACTTCCATAACATCTTGTGCAAACAAGAGTCACTAGTCACCCTGAACTGTGTTTGCTCACACATCTGTGTCCCTCGTTAAACTATGAGCTGTGGGGTGGTAGGCACACTGTCCTATTCAGCATTTGATATTAAATATTCATCCAACAAATATCTGAGGACCTACTATATGCCAAATATTGTAGATGTAAAGGGTATAGCAGTCAACAAAGCAAAGACACTCCTTGCTATGAAGTGGGAGGTGGCATAGATAAACGAACCTTTACATAGAATGAAAAGTGCTGTGCAGAGAATTAAAACAAACAATAATATGAAAGTGATGGGACAGGCTGGGTGTGGTGGCTCATGCCTGTAATCCCAGCACTTTGGGAGGCCAAAGCGGGTGGATCACCTGAGGTCGGGAGTTTGAGACCAGCCTGACCAACATGGTGAAACCCTGTCTCTACTAAAAATACAAAATTAGCTAGGTGTGGTGGCGGGCGCCTGTAATCCCAGCTACTGGGGAGGCTGAGGCAGGAGAATTGCTTGAACCCGGGAGGCGGAGGTTGCAGTGAGCTGAGATCGTGCCATTGCACTCCAGCCTGGGCAAGGAAAGTGAAACTCCATCTCAAAAAAAAAAAAAAAAAAAAAAAAAAAGAGAAAAGAAAAGAAAAGAAAGTGACTGGACAGGTACTTTAGATTGGGTATGTCAGGAAGTCCTGTCTGGGGAAGCGACACTGAAGCTTATAAGTGAATGTCAACAAGGCAGGCATTCTGAGCTTTGGAGAGAAGAGCACTCCAGCAGGGAGGGCCACCAGAGCAAAGGCCGGGAGGGCCAAAGGTCCGTGTGCCTTAAAGTGTGGGAAAGTAGTGAAGATGGGGAGACAGGAAGGCAGGGGCCAGATTTACCTTTGCAGGCTAGAGTTTTGATTTTTTTTTTTTTTTTTTTTTTTTTTTTTTTGAGACGGACTCTCGCTCTATCGCCCAGGTTGGAGTGCAGTGGCACGATCTCGGCTCACTGCAACCTCCGCCTACCCGGTTCAAGCGATTCTACTGCCTTAGCCTCCAGAGTAGCTGGGACGACAGGTGCGTGCCACCACGCCCAGCTAATTTTTTGTATTTTTAGTAGAGACTTGGTTCCACCATGTTGGCCAGGATGGTCTTGATCTCTTGACCTTGTGATCCGCCCACCTCGGCCATCCAAAGTGCTGGGATTACAGGTATGAGCCATCACACCCGGCCGAGTTTTTATTTTATTCCAAGTGTGACAGAGAGAGACATGATCTGACATATGTTTTGAAAGATGGCTCCGGGACTGCTATGTGGTTACTGGGCTGTCCGGAGAGGAAACTGAGACCCGTTTGGAGGAGAGAGAAGTTGGTGGCCTGGATAGGGTGGTGGCAGCAGTTCTGGAGACAGTAGATGGATCTGGGTTATGTGGTGAGTTAGAGTGGCCAGGAACAAATGAAAGGCAGATTAATTAGGGTGACCCTTAGATTTCTGGCTGCATGCAACACTCGGGTAGTTACTGGGGAACCGAGCAGACGCTCAGACACTTCCGAGCCTTGAGAAATCCGTTCTCTCGCCAGGCTTCCGTGTGAGTTAAAGTCGGGCAGCCGGAAAGCGACAGGCTCAGACCCGCAGCCGGTGGCCTCGTAGCGCCGGGACGCCTGGACACCGGCAGAGCGCGGGGACTCTCCGAGCCCGGCGCGGGGGTTTCCGCATCTTACGGGCGGGGCCGGAAGAGGAAGTCGCGCTGCCGTGGCGGCCCCTGTAGCAGCGGCGGTCCCGTCGTAGCCCAGCCGGCCGCGTCTGTCCGGTCCGGTCCGGCCACGGAGGCAGCGCAACGGCGGGACCCCGAGCCCACCCCGCCGAGTAAGCTGCGCCGCACCGTGCCGCCCCACCCGGCACCCACCAGTCAGATGGGGCCGCAGCGGCGGCTGTCCCCTGCCGGGGCCGCCCTACTCTGGGGCTTCCTGCTCCCGCTGGTAAGGGGGCGGGAAGGCGTGCAGGCCTCCCAGGGGCTGGGCGGGGCCGGGGCCAAGGCCGGGGCTCCCTTCCCCTACTCCCCGCCCGGCCTCCCTTCTGCCCGCGCCTCCGCGGCCTGCTCTCGCGCTCCTCTTTCCTCCCCTCCCCTTCCCATTACTCATCTCTTTCCTTCCAGCCTTCTCTTTTCCACCCTCTTTCCCCCAACTTTACCGCCCCCCACTCTGTTCCCGCCCGTTGAAGTCCGGCGAAATACCTACCCCCAAAAGATCAGAGGAGCCCCTTAGGTTACATTGACCTTGGTGCTTCTCGATAGTTGCTCACTGTCCCAGCATGTTTAACATTGACCTCTGGGTTTTATTGTCTAAGCCTTTCTTACCGCTTCTTACCCTTGGGAAGAAAAAAAAAATTATACAAGGCGCCAGGATGTTGAGCGGTTCGAGGACTGCACTTTAATTGCACTAACACGGATGTCTTTTTCAAATTTCCTTCCCCACTGTAGTTCCTGCTTCGCCTTAGGGCTCATTTGATTCTGTTATGAGGGGTTTTTTTTTGGGGGGGGGGTTGTTTTGTAATAGTAATTTAAAATAACTTTTAAAAGAAGACACCAAAATGTAATGCTTTTAGTGGTTTTCAGTTTTCTGTCTAATTTAAAGGGATGGGTGGGGAGCGTCGGTTAAATATAAATAAGAAATATGTGTTCATAGATTTGTTTTCATAGTTACAGAGAATAATAGTGTTTTAAAATTCAGCCTCAAGTAATTCGAGCTTCAGTGTGGGAGTGGGGTGTCAGGAACACGGTGTTTCAGTTTTTCTTTCTAGTGACTTTTACTGAGGGAGTTTCAGGTTGGAAACTTATGCGTGTTATTTATTACAGAATTGGTGTCGTGTAAGCTTGTTTCGTTCTACTAGAATGTGTGATTTCTTTGAAAGACTGTTTTGCTGACTCTCCAGTTCAAGGGGTTAGTATTAGTGAATACAAAAGTGTCTTTAATATTTATTGAAAAACCAAAATCTAAGCCAAAAAGTGCCTTTTGGTGTATTCGTAACTTTGACAGGCAACATCAGGAACCTGAGAGAATGTATCTAAAAATTGCTGGGGGAGGGGAGTTTGGTATAAAAAGAGCAACAAAGTAGCAGTGTTAGTCGGAGTCTTTAAGGTGTTTACTGTGTAATCAGACAGATAATACTTATGTCCAAAAGATATTCAGATAGTGTGTAGATGTATGCAAAACTATAACCTAGATATAAAACTTTTCAAAGTGTTTTTGCACTCATTTTCATTTGACTCTCTTGAGCTGATTTTAAGAATGAATATATATCACATTCGTACTAATCCCTTCTCAACATAAATTAATAACTTAGTGATACATCAGTTCCTCATAAACTCACAATGAAATTCTTATTAAAGGCCCTGAGCCCTCTCACCAGAAAACTCTACTTAAGTAGACTTGTCATATGATTTCATAGCCTTCGCAAATCTAAAGATCGTCCCTGTTCTAAATTGTATCTAGGCTGTCTCCCACGTTCTGGATTTTAGGCCTTTTATGTTGCACCTGTGTACTTTGTTGTACTTCACCATGGTAATCTCAGGTTCTATACTCCGGTTCTAGGGTTGTTGTGAAGATTAAGTAACGTTTTTCTTTTTTTTTTTTTTTTTGAGACGGAGTTTTGCTCTCGTTGCCCAGGCTGGAGTGCAATGGTGCGATCTCGGCTCACCACAACCTCCGCCACCCAGGTTCAAGCAATTCTCCCGCCTCAGCCTCCCGAGTAGCTGGGATTACAGGGATGCGCCATCACACCTGGCCAATTTTTTTTGTATTTTTAGTAGAGATGGGGTTTCTCCATGTTGGTCAGGCTGGTCTCGAACTCCTGACCTCAGGTGATCCGCCCACCTCGGCCTCCCAAAGTGCTGGGATTACAGGCATGAGCTACCACGCCCAGCCTAAGTAACATTTTTCTACTCTGGAAATGTTTGGTGTGCATCTTATTATATGGTATGTAATGTCCTGATGACCGAATAAACTGACAATATCTGTTTAAATTGTAAGGATCTTTTTTTGATACCAGCTAGTATCACTGATTTTTCTATTTCTTGTTGATTTCTTTATGGATTTGTTTTCTTCTTGGTTCCTCCTTCCTTTAATTTACTGAGATGGTATTTCTCATTCTTGTGTTCTGAGAACTTGGGTAGATGTGGTTTCCTTTTCCTCAACTGGAGTTCTCCTTTCTCCTTTCTGGATACCTAGTTTCTTTCCTCCAACTCTGTCTGAAGTCTTCTACCATTTTCTCCCTGAAGCCCTTTGTTTATTCCTCTTCCCTAATTTTACAGCTCTAGGTAGCCTTTCTGAGTTCACTTGATTAGTGATGCCAGCTCAATCATTTCACTTCTCCTCTCTGGGCCCTTAAAACTGGCACGACTTCCCCTTAGTCATGTAATAACAGGGCCAACATCCTCCTCTATAATAGAAGCAGCACATAGTCTTCAGAAACCAGTGGCACATCCATCCAGAAGAGGCAGAGGATTTAGTATTGGAAAGGCCTTTAAAGTTCATTTAGCCTATCCTCCTTATCTTGTCATCTTCACATCAGAGTGACCTTACTGTGTATTTTGAACTGAAGCTACAGCACATCTGGCTGTTTTAATATTTTTTAAACCCATTAGGTCTAGAAATAAAATGAGTGCCTAGCAGGTAGGTAGCTGTGTCTTGACCTTGCCATAAGTACATTTTATTTTTTGGTTTTTTGGTTTTTTTTTTTTGTTGTTGTTGTTTTTTGAGATGGAGTCTTGCTCTGTCGCCCAGGCTGGAGTGCAATGGTGCGATCTCAGCTTGCTGCAGCCTCCACCTCCCGGGTTCAAGTGATTCTGCAACCTCAGCCTCCCAAGTACCTGGGATTACAGGTGCCTGCCACCACACCTGGCTAATTTTTGTAATTTTAGTAGAGATGGGGTTTCACCATGTTGCCCAGGCTGGTCTCGAACTCCTGACCTCAGGTGATCTTCCTGCCTTGGCCTCCCAAAGTGCTGGGATTACAGACATGAGTCACCATGCCCGGCTGCCATAATTACATTTTGCACCTCTTCTTCCCCAGTTCAACCCTGACCCTGGGCCCCAATGGTTAGAACTTTATTTTGCAGTGTGGACCCAGTCATGGGATTCTGTTTAAAAGACAATGGATGATATTTATGCTGGCTCTGTCTTTTTTTTTTTTTTTTTTTTTTTTTTGAGATGGAGTCTTGCTCTGTAGCCTAGGCTGGAGTGCAGTGGCCCTATCTCAGCTCACTGCAACCTCTGCCTCCTGGGTTCTAGCAGTTCTCCTGCCTCAGCCTCCCGAGTAGGATTACAGGTGCACGTCGTGATGCCCGGCTAATTTTTTGTATTTTAGAAGAGACGGGGTTTCACTGTGTTGCCCAGGCTGGTCTCGAACTGCTGAGCTCAGGAAATCCACCCACCTCGGCCTCCCAAAGTGCTAGGATTACAGGCGTGAGCCACTGCTCTTGGCCCTGGCTCTTTTTATTTTATTTTATTATTATTATTTTTTGAGATGGAGTTTCACTTTGTTGCCCAGGCTGGAGTGCAAAGGCACGATCCCAGCTCATCACAACCTCTGCTTCCCGGGTACAAGCAATTCTCCTGCCTCAGCCTCCCGAGTGGCTGGGATTACAGGCATGCGCCACCACGCCCAGCTAATTTTGTATTTTTAGTAGAGACGGGGTTTCTCCACATTGGTCAGGCTACTCAAACTCCTGACCTCAGGCGATCTGCCTGCCTCGTCCTCCCAAAGTGTGGGGTTGAAGGTGTGAGCCACCGTGCCCGGCAGCTCTGTCTTTTTAAATTGCTTCAAAGTTATTTGAAGAATCCTGAGTCTTCCTCATAGTGTCTTTATAAAAGTTCTGTTTTGGAGGATTGCTTGAGGCTAGGAGTTTGAGACCAGCCTGGTCAACATAGCAAGACCCCACCTCTACAAAAAATTAAAAAATTGACTGAGCGTGGTGGCTTGTGTCTCTAGTCCCAGCTACTTGGGAGGCTGAGGTAGGAGGATCACTTAAGCCCAGGAGTTTGAGGTTGCAGCTAGCTATGATCGCGCCACTGTACTCCAGCCTGGGTGACAGAAGACCATGTCTCTAAAAAAACACACACACACAAATGAAAAAATAGTTTTGTTGATTTTTTTTCTTCAAAGAATTTGAAGTAGCATATAGCTGCATCTTGAACTTGATACAATGAAATGATAATCAGGATCCCCAGCAGAAAAATCTGTTGCTGAAAATTTGCCTTCCTTTTGTATACTACACCAACTCAAAGAATCTTCAATTCTTTCTCTTCTGCTCTGTTCTGTCAACCTCCAGGGGAAAGTAGGTATGTTCTACTACCCAGGCAGTAAGAAATCTGCTGAGCTGCTGTGCTGTGGAATGAATTATGTCCCCCACAACCCCAACAGCCCCACCCAAAATTCATATGGTGAAGCCATAACCCCCAGTGTATTGATATTTGGAGATGGATCCTTCAGGAGATCATTAGGTTTAGATGAGCTCATGAAGATGGGACCCTTATGATAGGATTAATGCCATTTTAAGAAAAGACATCAGGCCGGGTGTGGTGGCTCATGCTTGTAATCCCAGCATTTTGGGAGGCCGAGGCAGGTGGATCCTGAGGTCAGGAGTTCGAAACCAGCCTGGCCAACATGATGAAACCCCGTCTCTACTAAAAATACAAAAATTAGCCGGGCATGGTGGTGGGCGCCTGTAACCCCAGCTATGCGGGAGGCTGAGGCGCGAGAATCACTGGAACCCAGGAGGCAGAGGTTGCAGTGAGCCAAGATAGTGCCACTGCACTCCAGCCTGGGCAACAGAGCAAGACTGTCTTGGGGGAAAAAAAAAAAGACATCAGAGAGCTTTCTCTCTCTCTTTGCCATGTGAGGACACAGTGAGAAGGTAGCTATCTATAAGCCAGGAAGAGAGCCTTCACTAGAAACTGGCCCAACTGGCACCTGATCCAGAACTGTGAGAAAATAAATTTCTGTTGTTTAAACCACCCAGTTTGTGGTACTTTGTTATGGAGCCTGAGCTGACTAAGACATGCTAGGTTTATTACATTTCCTCTTTTTAACTTTCAGGTTCTTCACAATTTTTGTTTTACCTTGCCTCTGAACTGTCTGTGATTTCTACAGCCCATTGGCTCCTTTCTAAGTCACTGATGGCTATATATCTCTTTCCCAAAATACAACACCTATAATCTCCTTTGAGACTCAAAAAATCCTGAGAAGGTTTAGGAAAATTATGACTTATCTTAGATCACATAGAAAGTCATGAAAAATAGGACTAGAACCAAGGTCTTTTGGTATTTTTCCACTAAATTAGGCAGTAATAATTTTTCTTTTTTTCTTATTAATGTAATGTAAATATGTTATATATGTTTTGATAGAGACAGAATCTTGCTATATTGCCCTGGCTAGTCTCAAACTCCAGGGTTCAAACAGTCCTCCTACCTCAGCCTCTCAAAGTGCTAGGATTACAGGTTTGAGCCACTGTACCCAGCTAATAACTTTTTTCTGAATCAAAAATAGGGCACAAGACTGATAGGATAAATTTGTGAACTTTATTTATAAGAAAATGCTAAAAAATAGGAAAAGTTGGCCAGGCATGGTGGCTCATGCCTGTAATACCAGCACTTCGGGAGGCTGAGGCAGGAGGATTGCTTGAGGCCAGAAGTTTGAGGCCAGGCTGCGCAGTATAATAGTAAGACCCCATCTTTAGAAAAACTTTATAAATTAGCTGGGTACAGTGGATCATGCCTGTAGTCCCAGCTGCTCAGGAGGGTGAGGTGAGTCACCCAGGATTTGAAGGCAGCAGTGAGCTGTGACCATGCCACTGTTCTGTAGCCTGGGTGACAGAGTGAGATCCTGTAGATAGATAGATAGACAGACAGACAGACAGACAGACAGATAGATAGATATGCTTATTATATATTTGATCAGTTGTTTAAAATCACCTGAAATTTGGTCTGTTTATGAAAATCCAAACCATAAAGTCTCCAAGTATAGGCCCTTACCTCAAGATAGTAAAAAAAATTTTTTTTTTTTTTTTTTTGAGACGGAGTCTCGCTCTGTCGCCCAGGCTGGAGTGCAGTGGCGCGATCTCGGCTCACTGCAAGCTCCACCTCCCGGGTTCACGACATTCTCCTGCCTCAGCCTCTCTGAGTAGCTGGGACTACAGGCGCCTGCCACCACGCCCGGCTAATTTTTTTGTATTTTTAGTAGAGACGGGGTTTCACCGTGGTCTCGATCTCCTGACCTTGTGATCCGCCCGCCTCTGCCTCCCAAAGTGCTGGGAAAATTTTTTTTAAGTTGATTGTTTTTCGGCCAGAATTTGCCAAGCTTTACCATGCCCTATGGTCTTAAATCAGTTCTGACTTAAGCATTTATATTACTTGCCTGGCCTTGTAGGCATTTGAGTTTGTGAATTCTAATGTAAATCATAAATGGCTGGGCATGATGGCTCACGCCTATAATCCCAGCACTTTGGGAGGCCGAGGCAGGCAGATCACGAGGTCAAGAGATCGAGACCATCCTGGCCAACATGGCGAAACCTCATCTCTACTAAAAATACAAAAAAATTGGTCAGGCGGGCGCCTGCTCTAGTCCCAGCAACTCGGGAGGCTGAGGCAGGAGAATGGCGTGAACCTGGGAGGCAGAGCTTGCAGTGAGCCGAGATGCTCTGCACTCTAGCCTGGATGACAGAGTGAGACTCCGTCTCAAAAAAACACAAAAATTAGCTGGGCGTGATGGTGCACACCTGTGGTGCCAGCTACTCGGGAGGCTGAGGCAGGAGAATCACTTGAACCCGGGAGGTGGAGGTTGCAGTGAGCCGAGGTCACTCGCCACTGCACTCCAGCCTGGCAACAGAGCGAGACTCCGTCTCAAAAATAATAATAATAATAATAAATTCTATAAAAGTTGAGATATTAAGTAGCAACATTATTTAGAGAAAACCAGGAAGAAGGCTGGATCTAGGTAACAAGTGGAGTATAAGCCCCATGAAGCAGGAACCCTACCTAACTCATACTCTGCTGTCTCCCCTAACGTCTCATAGATTGCAGAGTATTGAATGAATGAATAATGAATGAATAGTTGCCTTGTCTTCTCCCCACACCGTGCTAAAGCTAAGGGGTGCATTCTATGTTGCCAGATTGTCCAGATGGAAGGATGATCCTGTTCCTGCTTTTCCCATGGCCCACAGACAACTTTGATTCCCTGTAAATCCCTATTTGATGTCCTAGCTCCCACTTAGTCACTATTTAAATAATTACTCATAATCTCTGTAAGTCTAATTGTAGTCACTTTCAGGGCATCGTTTTCATAAATCTTGAATACTGGATGTAGAAATAGAAACAATGTGTGTTGTCTTGATTATATAAGTTATTAGAGAGGAAAGAGTGAATGATGAGAAAGTTTTTTAGGCCTGACTTTGGAACATGTGTCATTCAGACAATCCCAACTCCGCCTTTCCTGCAGGGGCTCCTTTCAATTCTTTTATTGTGTTGCTGTTGACTTAAAACTGACACCTGTGTAAAAGAGAAAGATACTTGTAAAGAAAGGGATATCTCTTACATTGCTATGATGTAAGGGCAGGTGACTGTTGCTGCTTCAAATTTACCAGTGATTACATTGTAACTTTATATATTCTGGTTTATGAATACAGATTTTAAAAAATTGCTAGTTCTCATTCTAAATAAATTGTTTATTAACAACATTTGTCCCCCAAGCCCTCCCCCTATTTGGTAACTAAAAATAGAAGCATGCATAGTTTAATTTGTACATTTTATATTTATTTATTTATTTGTTTGTTTGTTTATTTATGAGATGGAGTTTCACTCTTGTTGCCCAGGCTGGAGTGCAATGGCACAATCTCAGCTCACTGCAACCTCCGCCTCCTGGGTTCAAGCAACTCTCCTGCCTCAGCCTCCCAAGTAGCTAGGATTACAGGCATGTGCCACCACTCCTGGCTAATTTTGTATTTTTAGTAGAGATGGGTTTTCTCCATTTTGGTCAAGCTGGTCTCAAACTCCCGACCTCAGGTGATCTGCCTGCCCCAGCCTCTCAAAGTGCTGGGATTACAAGCGTGAGCCACCGCGCCCAGCCAATTTGTACCTTTTATAAAGAAAGTTTACATAGGGGTTAATTGGAGAGAGAGAGTTATAGTCACATTCAAATATTGTCTCTTTAAATTGAAGACAAGTATATCTAATGGAAAACAATACAAATAACATGAACCAGGTTTAACTTACAGACTGTGTAGGGGAGTGTTGAAACTGGGACCCAGTGACGCATCTACTGAAGAGTTTTGAATAAACTCATGAGAGGAATGGGAGAACTGCTTCCCAAACACAAATGTCTGTGCCATCAGACTGCAGATGCATTGTGAGTGTAATCTCTTGAGAAAACTCCTAAGAGGACCCTTGTACTGTCTAGAAGACTATCTAGTTTCACTACTATTCATAATAAAGACTATAACCATGTACTTGACCAACATCAGAGCATCACCTGAAACCTTGTTAGAAATGCATAATCATGCCAAGAATAGGTACAAGTAAGAACTGCTGGATCAGAATCTGCATTTTTTTTTTTTTAGACGGAGTCTCCTCACACTTTTGCCCTGGCTGGAGTGCAGTGGTGCGATCTTGGCTCACTGCAACCTCTGCCTCCCGGGTTCAAGCGATTCTTCTACCTCAGCCTCCTGAGTAGCTGGGAGTACAGGCACACACCACCATCCCCAGCTAATGTTTGTATTTTTAGTAGGAACGAGGTTTCACCATATTGGTAGGGCTGGTCTCGAACTCCTGACCTCAGTGATCTGCTTGCCTTGGCCTCCCAAAGTGCTGGGATTACAGCTGTGAGCCACTGCACTGGCTAGAGATGTCCTTTTTTTAGATTTTCGAAATCTTTTGACACTTGTCATACCAAAAGCTATTTAGTAGAAAAATGATCAAAGGAATAGGCAACATTAAGATATATTTAAACATTAAAATTGTTCTTTTTTTTTTTTTTTTTTTTGAGATGGAGTCTTGCTCTGTCGCCCAGGCTGGAGTGCAATGGCGCCATCTCAGCTCACTGCAAGCTCCGCCTCCCAGGTTCACACCATTCTCCTGCCTCAGCCTCCTGAGTAGCCGGGACTACAGGCGTCCGCCACCATGCCTGGCTAATTTTTTGTATTTTTAGTAGAGACGGGGTTTCACCATGTTAGCCAGGATGGTCTTGATCTCCTGACCTCGTGATCCACCCGCCTCGGCCTCCCAAAGTGCTGGGATTACAGGCTTGAGCCACCGCGCCCAGCCGTTTTTTTTGTTGTTGTTTTTTTTTTTAATTGAGACAGAGTATCACTCTGTCGCCCAGGCTGGAGTGCAGTGGCTCAGTCTCGGCTCACTGCAACTTCCACCTCCCGGGTTCAAGCGATTCTCAGGCCTCAGCCTCCCGAGTAGCTGGGATTATAGGCGCCTGCCACCATGACTGGCTAATTTTTGTATTTTTAGTAGAGACGGGGTTTCGCCACGTTGGCCAGGCTGGAACCATTAAAATTCTTTAATTTGAAAAGAAAATGATAGGGAATATGATTGAAGTCAGTTGATCTGGACAAAATAAATTAAAATTGTTCATGAGATCCCAGAATACCATAACAGGCACCTCGTAAAGTCAGAGAAAAAGGAAGTAGAACTTCACAGTATGGGCTAGTAAACTTGCTTCCTTTGTGTGTAAGGATCAAATAAGATGCTGAATATAAAGGTGCTGTTGTGAGCTTGATTTGATGGCCCTGGAGGACACTCGATTCCAGGACCAGTCTGAAGGAATTGGCCTGTAAAAGGAAGATTGGGGGTGAGCAGTAAGGAGCATTTGTCATAGGGAAAGGAGTTCCATGAGCTCTACAGTCCTAGAATTGGGAGTATTTAGAAGAGTATAAGGAAAGGATTTAGGATGTGGGAAGAACTGATTGGTTATTAGAGGAGCTTGAGAAGCGGTAGGAAACCCATGCCAGTATTGTAGAAGGGAAGGAGTTAACAGCTAATGCAGAGAAATATGTGATCATTATTAAAACTGCAGTGTGATGGTTGGGCACTGAGAATGAGATGGTTGGGGATCTAGCTGTGTGAAGGGACTTGAAGTGACAGCAGATTTGAAAGACTGCTGATCTTGGTTTTAGAGAGCTCAGTTCTAGTCCTGAGACTGACCTCATTCTTTTGGTCGTTTTGGATCTGTTTCATATATAAGATGAAGAGACTAGATTATGTTATTTCTAAATCCCTTCTACCTCTTAAATGATTTTTTTTCATTTGATATGGGGTCTGGCTATGTTGCCCAGGCTCGTCTCAAACTCCTGGCCTCAAGCGATCTTCCCACCTCAGCTTCCCAATGTGCTGGGATTCCAGGTATGAGCTACCATGCCCAGCCTCTTTTAGCTCTTGATACTAAACTTTTTACTAAAAGAAGTTTTTTTAAGGTTTTAATGAAGTCATAGAAGACCAGACCACAGTTGATGACAAAGGAAAATTCAGACATTCTGGAGCATGTCTCTAACTTGGAAGGTGAAAAGGAAGGATCTTTGTCAAATGATCTAATACTAGTATGAGTGGATCACCTAATTTGGCACTTGTAATGTTCAAACAGACCCTGACTTTTTCTTTTTTTTTTTTTTTGAGACGGAATCTCACTGTCAGGCTGGAGTGCAGTGGCACGATCTCAGCTCACTGCAAACTTCGCCTCCCGGGTTCACGCCATTCTCCTGCCTCAGCCTCCAGAGTAAATGGGTCTACAGGTGCCCGCCACCACGCCCTGCTAATGTTTTTGTATTTTTAGTAGGGATGGGGTTTCACCATGTTAACCAGGATGGTCTTGATCTCCTGACCTCGTGATCCGCCCACCTCGGCCTCCCAAAGTGTTGGGATTTCAAGCATGAGCCACCACGCCCAGCCCAGACCCTGACTTTCAAGCCCATTTTCTGTATGTTTCCCAAATTAATTGACACAGCACTGTGGTTTCCACTGTTCTGTTCTTTTATAGCCTTGTTACTCAAGGTGTGGTCCATTGACCATCAGCATCACCTAGGAGCTTATTAGAAATGCAGAATATCAGGCCAAGCATGGTGGCTCATACCTGTAATCCCAGCACTTTGAGAGGCTGAGGTGGGAGGATCACTTGAGGCCAGGAGTTTGAGACCAGCCTGAGTACATGGCGAGATCTTGTCTCCTATAAGCACTGCTCCTATAGCAGTGGTTCTCAAACTTTAACTGATATCAGAATCTCCAGAAGGGCTTGTTAAAACATAAATTGGTCAGAACTTCTGATTCAGTAGGTCTGGAATGGGGCCCAAGAATTTGCTTTTTCTTCTTCTTCTTTTTTTTTTTTTTTTTTTTTTTGAGACAGGGTGTCCTTCTGTCACCTAGGCCCTAGGCTGAAGTGCAGTGGCATGGTCATGGGTCCCTGCAGCCTCAGCCTCAGCCTTCAAGCCTCAAGCAATCCTTTCACCTCAGCCTCTGGAGTAGCTGGGCCTATAGGTACACACCTGTACACCAAGCTAATTTTTATTTTTTTTTGTAGAAACAAGATCTCTCCATATTGCCCAGACTGGTCTAGAACTCCTGGCCTCAAGTCGCCCTCCAGCATTGGCCTGCCAAAGTGCTGGGATTGCAGGCGTGAGCCACCATGCCCTTCCAAATTTGCTTTTTTTTGAAGACAGAGTCTTGTTCTGTTGCCCGGTCTGGAATGCAGTGGCGCGATCTTGGCTCACTACAACCTCCGCCTCCCGGGTTCAAGCGATTCTCCTGCCTCAGCCTTCCAAGTAGTTGAGACTATAGGCACGTGCCACCACGCTCGGCTGACTTTTTTATTTTTAGTAGAGACGAGGTTTCACCTTCTTAGCCAGGATGGTTTCGATCTCCTGACCTTGTGATCCTCCTGCCTAGGCCTCCCAAAGTGCTGGGATTACAGGTGTGGGCCACCATGCCCGGCTCCGAATTTGCGTTTTTTTTGTTGTTGTTTTTGTTTTGTTTTCGTCTCTGTTTTTTGAGACCGAGTTTCACTCTTGTTGCCCAGGCTGGAGTGCAATGGCTCAATCTCGGCTCACCGCAACCTCCGCCTCCTGGGTTCAAGTTATTCTCCTGCCTCAGCCTCCCGAGTAGCTGGGATTACAGGCATGGGCCACCATGCCCGGCTAATTTTTTATTTTTAGTAGAGACAAGGTTTCTCCATGTTGGTCAGGCTGGTCTCGAACACCCAACCTCAGGTGATCCGCCCACCTCGGCCTGCCAAAGTGCTGGGATTACAGGCATGAGCCACCACGCCTGGCCAATTTGCATTTTTAATACCTTAAAAACTATTAACGTTTTTGTTAGGAGGTCTTTGGCTTTAATTACTTCCTGCTCATGATTATCTGTTTCAAGTTTGCTTTTAATCTCCCCAGTAAGACTATACTTTCTTGTTTTGTGTTATTTTTTCAACAGCTTTATTGACGTATAATTTGCATACCAAATAATTCACCCATTTAAAATGTATAAGTCAATAATGTTTAGTATATTCACAGATACGTGCAACTATCACCACAGCCAATTTTATAACGTTTTCATCATCAGGAAAGGAAACTCAATAGGTAGAGCACTGAGGAATTTTAGGGCAGTGAAACTATGTAGTACAATGCTGTAATAATGGATATGTGTCATTGTACACTTATCAAAACCCATAGGATGGGATGTACACTTATCAAAACCAAGAAAGAACCCTAATGTAAACTATGGGCTTTGGATGATAACGATGTGTCAACGGAGGTTCATCAGTTGTAACAAATGTACCACTCTGCTGTGGGATATTGATAGTGGGAGAGGCTACACATGTGTAGGATAAGAGGCTATATTGAAACTCTGTGTTCTCTGCTTTATTTTGCTGTGAAACTAAAACTGCTCTAAAATAAAGTCTTTTAAGAAAGAAAGAAGTCTGGGCGTGGTGGCTCATGCCTGTAATCCCAGCACTTTGGGAGGCCAAGATGGGTGGATCGTCTGAGGTCAGGAGTTTGAGACCAGCCTGACCAACATGGTGAAACCCCGTCTCTACTAAAAATACAAAAATTAGCCAGTCGTGGTGGTGGGCGCCTGTAATCCCAGCAACTCAGGAGGCTGAGGCAGGACTGAACCCTGCTTGAAGGCTGCTTGAACCCGGGAGGTGGAGATTGCAGTGAGCCGAGATCATGCCATTGCACTCCAGCCTGGGCTTTAGAGTGAGACTCTGTCTCAAAAAAAAAAAAAGGAAGAAACTCCATATCCTTTAGCTGTACCCCTTATCTCCACATCCCACCAGGACCCAAGTAACCACTAATCTTCCAACCATTAATCTTTTGTATTTCTATTGCATAAGTACTTGGCAAGGTGCTAGATATATTTATTAAGAGATTAATATGTATAAACAGTTGCATCATCTTACTTAATCCTTATCATAACTGTGAGGTCTGAGTGTTTATTGTTATCTCAAAGCTGAGGATATTGAAACTTAAGATAGGTTAAATAACTTGTAACATAACCAGTAAATGATGAAACTAGCATTGTATCCTTGTACTATCATTTCAAAACTCATGCTCTTAACCTTTCTACCATATCTATTATAGTAAACTGAATTTTCGAAGCTATGCAATATCTATGAGAAATTTTACTAAGATATTTAAAATGTCATGGAAAGGCTTAACTTGTTTGGGCATGCTGGCTCCCTCACAAAATTTGCCGCATGTTCTTTTCTTTTAATAGCCTCTTTATGTGTCTCTCCACATTTTTCCTCAAGCTCATATAAATGCACAGATACATTGTAGGGGCTTCTTGAGGGGTCATTATATAAAAATAGGATTATGCTATAAATATCACTCTGAAGCTCACTATGGACATCTTCTGTTTCTAGAAATAGATCTAGCTCTTTGTTTTGAGTAGCTGTGTACTGTGCATATCATAATGTAACAGTTACCTTATTGGTGGAAGTTGGGATTTTTTGCTATTACATAGAATATTGCAGTTAATATCCTTATACATTTATCTTTGTGCTTTTGCATACTATATCTGTAGATATGAATCACAAGATTCTATGTGTCACAATTTTTGATAGATGCTGCTCATTTTTTATTAAAAAGGTTATACCACTTGAGCAGCAGCATGCACAGTTAAGACCCAGAAGATCCTGATCTGGGTATCTTTCCTCTCCACAAGGAGGTTAATGGATACGGATGTATAGCAGATAAAGGACAAGGTCAGTCTAGGATACCTTGTGTCAAAAAAACAAGAAGTCCTCAAAGACAAATGGAGTCTTGTTTTTTGTTTTTTTGGGTTTTTTTTTTTTTTTTTTTTTTCAGATGGAGTCTTGTTCTGTTGCGCAGGCTGGAGTGCAGTGGCACGATCTCGGCTCACTGCAACCTCCACACCCCAGGTTCAAGCGATTTTCCTGCCTCAGCCTCTTGAGTAGCTAGAATTACAGGCGCCCACTACCACACCCAGCTAATTTTTGTATTTTTAGTACAGACAGGATTTCACCATGTTGATCAGGATGGTCTCAAGCTCCTGACCTCAGGTGGTCCACCCACCTCGGCCTCCTGAAGTGCTGGAATGACAAGTGTGAGCCACTGTGCCCGGCCTAATTTTTGTATTTTTCGTAGAGACGGGGTTTCACCATATCAGCCAGGCTGGTCTCGAACTCCTGACCTCAGGTGATCCACCTGCCTCAGCCTCCCAAAGTACTAGGATTACAGGCATGAGTCTTGTATAAAGGATACAAAGAGCCAGCTAGAAGAGGCTCTAAATGACCAAATTTTGAACAATTTGAATATCAACCAAACCATCGTAATTATACCACACTGAAATTTTAAAAAAATTAATGCACCTCTACTGATACCAAAAGATGGTAGGGGAGAGAGTAAAGCTCTTTTAAAAAGAAGGATATGGCTGGGTGCAGTGGCTTATACCTGTTATCCCAGTACTTTGGGAGGCTGAGGTGGATGGATCACCTGAGGTCAGGAGTTCGACACTGGCCTGTCCAGCGTGACAAAACCCCGTCTCTACTAAAATACAAAAAATTAGCTGTGCATGGTGGTAGGCACCTATAATCCCAGCTACTCGGGAGGCTGAAGCAGGAGAATCGCTTGAACCTGGGAGGCGGAGGTTACAGTGAGCCAAGATCATCCCATTGCACTCCAGCCTGGGCAACAAGAGTGAAACTCCATCATCTCAAAAAAAAAAAAAAAAAAAAAAAGGATACTAGCCAGTAAAGGTAGAAGGAATGACAATATTTTAAAAATTCACCATTTTGTAATCCCCAGTATGATATGGGAAATTAAATTTAGGCAAGGATCATCATGGAGGCTAATATCCTGGTGAGAAGAAGCTGTTGGGCTGTTCACATGGTGCCATAGATTACTTACTCATCAAACATAAAAGGAAAAACATGTCTTTACACTAGAGAAATCCTATGGTTATCACCTTAACCAGATCATCAAAGTCAGCATCACTAGTGCAGGAAATCATGATGTTAATGTGTTATTTTGTTGGATGCAGTAAGAAGTACCCAATTCACTTATGAAGCATTCTTTCCAAAAGTGTTTAAATTAAATCTAAGCAACCTTCATGTTTATCTGCAGGATTATCTTCTTTAGTTAGAACTGTAAATGATTTTACTATATGACCTTAGGTAGGTTGTGTTAGTGACTTGTCTGAGTCTCAGAACCCTTGTTTGTAAAAACAGTGACATTGAATCAGAAAAAATGTATGAAAGTAACCTAGCATGTAGTTTGTTATATCATAAAGAATGTAACATACTAGTTCATCTCTGCGGTCAGAATCCATTCATAGCCACCAAGTATATAGCTGAATGAAAACTACATTTCTCTTTTTCACATCTTATTTCCTTATCTAATTCTATGTAATTTGATGGTATGTTTTATGAATTCCCTATACTTGCTTAGATCCATAAGCTGTGAAGCCCCAAGTGTGCCATAAACCCTCTAATCCAAAATGTTCAAGGGACATTTTAGGTAATAGAGCATGGGATTAGAACATTTCTGTACTCATTAGAAATTTACATTGACTTGTATGAAACTACCAGTTTTGTAGATTAAAAATGGTCAAATATCAGCAATGTCGTGTGATTCAATCTAATAATGTGCTTTGGTGGCAGAAGCTTAGTACGTCAACATTTGCCAAGCATTCTTTCTTTTTCCTTCTTTATGGTTTTAGGAAAAGATTTGCTCAGAGGAGGAGAGAAGGATTTGTATTGAGCCAAGTTTTAAGGAAATTGTGATGTGAACTCTTAATCTACTGTTATGTGTATTCTAAATATTTTTGGATATTTCTTCATTTTATACTCTCCTCTCCCCCCACGTACAATACTTATTCTTTCCCATCACTTCTTACCTCTTGGCTTTTCTTTCCAAGTAGTGGGAAATGAGACAAAGCTTTTCTTTTTCTGTACTTTAAATTCTGGATTGCTCTTTTTGAATAGGCAGTTGCAGAATTTTGAAAACATGAGCAAGAATAATTTACTTCAAGTTCCAGCTGGTTCTCTTCCAAAGATAGCACTTAGAAATGATAATGTACTTTTTTTCTTTGTACCCTAGTTCCTAGTAGAATATGGAAGGTAAGACAGATTGATGGATTTTGAGTACATGTTGTTTTATAGAATATAAACAATGGCCAGGTGCGGTGGTTCACACCTATAATCCCAGCAGTTTGGGAGGTCAGGAATTCGAGGCCAGCCTGACCAACATGGTAAAACGCTGTCTCTACCAAAAATACAAAAATTAGCTGGGCATGGTAACACGTGCCTGTAGTACCAGCTACTTGGGAGGCTGAGGCAGGAGAATTGCTTGAACCCAGGAGGTGGAGGTTGCAGTGAGCCAAGATTGTGCTACTGCACTCCAGTCTGGGTGACAGAGCAAGACTCTGTCTCAAAAAAAAAAAAAAGAATATAAACAATGAAGTAATAATTCATAGGAGATTGAAAAGGAAAGTTTCCAGCTGTGAAGTATTGAAATTACATCATAGCAAGAATTCTCCCTGGGGTACGGCCCTTATAACAAGAGTCATAATTGTTACTCCCTTAAGAAAGTGACATATCTTCCTTAAAGAAGGTGTGCTGGGCAATTGTGTATAGTTTTAATATTCCTAACCCTCCTTTTTACTTCCTCAAACAAGAAGAAACAAATTCATGGAAGACCATCCCTCTCAAGGAAATGTGATCAACCCTGCATATAAATAGCTTTATTAAAATCCTTAGTTGTTGGCAAGCCATAACATTGCAAGTTTGAAAGTTACTGTTTGTCTCCTAGACAGCTGCTCAGGAAGCAATCTTGCATGCGTCTGGAAATGGCACAGCCAAGGACTACTGCATGCTTTATAACCCTTATTGGACAGCTCTTCCAAGTACCCTAGAAAATGCAGTAAGTAAATCACAGTTACTATTCATAAACATAAAAATAGTGAAGAAGGAGGCTGGGCACGGTGGCTCATGCCTGTAATCCCAGCACTTTGGGAGGCCAAGGCGGGCAGATCATGAGGTCAGGAGATCAAGACCATCCTGGCTAACACAGTGAAACCCCTTCTCTACTAAAAATACAAAAATTAGCTGGGTGTGGTGGCAGGCGCCTGTAGTCCCAGCTACTCAGGAGGCTGAGGCAGGAGAATTGTGTGAACCCAGGAGGCAGAGCTTGCAGTGAGCTGAGATCGTGCCACTGCACTCCAGCCTGGGCGACAGGGTGAGACTTCGTCTCTGAAAAAAAAAAAAAAAAAAGTGAAGAAGGCTGTGTACAATGGCTGATACCTGTAACCCTAGCGCTTTGGGATGTCAAGATGGGAGGATCATTTGAGACCAAGTGGTCAAGACCAATCTGGTCAGCATAGTGACACCCTGTCTCTATTTAAAAAGAAAAAAAAAATATTGAAGAAGTGAGAATGACTGATAATTATGTTTTATTGTGTGAACCATTGTCATGTATGGTTGTTAATAAATAATTATTGATTTTTCTCAAGTATTTTTCTCTCTGGGAAAATAGGGAATTTTAAAATACTTAATTCTAAGCCTAAATATTTCTAATTCAAAAGATACTGTCTTAAACCAATATTGATAACCAAATGCAGTATTGATAACTGCATGCATTTAGGATGAAATAGACTTTTAACATGTTAAAAAGACATTTCTTATTTTCAGACTTCCATTAGTTTGATGAATCTGACTTCCACACCACTATGCAACCTTTCTGATATTCCTCCTGTTGGCATAAAGAACAAAGCAGTTGTGGTTCCATGGGGAAGCTGCCATTTTCTTGAAAAAGCCAGAATTGCACAGAAAGGAGGTGCTGAAGCAATGTTAGTTGTCAATAACAGTGTCCTAGTAAGTTATAAAAACAATCATATCTTATTTTGAGTTCATGATGTGAAATTTCACAAAAATGGAATTAACATCTTTGTGTGTGGTTTAGAGGCTGAGTTTTGAATGATCTGATAGCAAGATTCTTTGTAAATAAATAATCAAGATCTAATAGGCATTTACTTGGAAAGTTTTTCAGTTTTTCTATTCCTAGAGCAGACAAGACTTTGTTAGGAACAAATATATATATATGCATATATATATAGATATATATGTATTACACGTATATAGTATGAATATATCATAAATGCTATATATATTATAGCATTTATCAGTTTAAGTTCATGTTAAAAGGATTCAATTTTGAGAACTTACAGAGTATTAAGAAAGAATACCTGAAATTTTGTCTTATAACTTAAAGAAAGATGTAATATTTGTATTTGATGGAATAGTGTTTTATTCTATAAATATGTTAGTAGTAAATAAGTTTTCATAATTTTTTTTCTTTTAGTTTCCTCCCTCAGGTAACAGATCTGAATTTCCCGATGTGAAAATACTGATTGCATTTATAAGCTACAAAGACTTTAGAGATATGAACCAGGTAAATTAGCAATTACATATTAAAGTTTATAAATACTATATCTCTTTATTTTTAATCACTGATGTTTAATTTTGAGCATTACATTTGCTCCATTTGCTAACAAGAAGCTATAAGGCCTATCAAGTTTTTCTTTGGAAAGTACTCATCTCTCATTTGGCACAAAGTGTCTCAAAGCCTAAACTTTAGAAAGGATGTTTGTTTTCAGTTCTTTAAAAATCTCTTGTCATGTCATTTATCTTAACTTTAAATTCCTGAACAAAATATGATGGTGTAGAACACTGCACTATAAAGATTTTATAAACCAAAGCATATCATCATACTTTTGACTAGGGAATATATCATGTCATCAGACAATAATTCTAGTCTTCTTGACTGTCTGATGTATAATGTCCATTCCAGAGTGAAATGTGGACTATTGCTGTTATGACTATAGTAGAGAGAAAATTTATTCCTGTGTTTAACTGTTATTTTGCCTTTCAGACTCTAGGAGGTAACATTACTGTGAAAATGTATTCTCCGTCATGGCCTAACTTTGATTATACTATGGTGGTTATTTTTGTAATTGCTGTGTTCACTGTGGCATTAGGTGGATACTGGAGTGGACTAGTTGAATTGTAAGTTTAATTAACTTAAGCGTTTTTGTAATAAATGGTTAAAAATTTCTCCAATCATTTTAATTATATAACAACATTTAAAAATTTTATCTGCCCTCAGAATATGAAGCCAGTAAGCCCAGTCTGCAGGTTTGTCCTCATTTAGATCATTTACATTTTCACCAGAGAGAAAAGAGTCACAGATTTCTCTAACTCTTCCACTGTCAGAGGAACATTGACATCACATCAGAGACTCTTTTAAGTTAAAATGTTTAATTCTGTCTCCCAGAAAAGGTCATGGGAGATATCCTCATATGCCTATTGATTTAGACTGGAAGAAAATAAGCAAGAGAAAGTAGGGAGTTTTTCAGCTCCTCCTGGGCTGGGTCATTACAATGTGGCCTCATCATTCTGTTTAATGCTTTAGGAATTCTAAGGATGTTAGTAATGTCCATCTCTTTTTTCACTTAGTCAAGATTTATTTCAAGGCTTGAAAACATTCAAGCCAACTGAAATGGTATTACTGTCACTTTTTATAATACATAAATAGGCCAGGCATGGTGGCTTATGCCTGTAATCCCAACACTTTGGGAGGCTGAGGCAGGCAGATCACCTGAGGTCAGGAGTTTGAGACAAGCCTGGCCAACATGGTGAAACCCTGTCTCCACGAAAAATACAAAAATTACCTGGGTGCAGTGGTGCATGCCTATAATCCCAGCTACTTGGGAGGTTGAGGCAGAAGAATTGCTTGAACCCGGGAGGTGGAGGTTGCAGTGAGCTGAGATTGTGCCATTGCATTCCAGCCTAGGCGACAAGAGTGAGACTATGTCTCCAAAAAAAAAAAAAAAAGTAAATAATTAATATAAAACTTTGAAAAACGTAGACACAGTTAAATAACCACTAAACACCACACTATTCAATTCTCAAAAGCAATGGCTATTTAGCAAACTGTAAGGTAACAGTAAAATATCAGAGAACTTTTATGCATTTAGAGAACATAATTAGCAGCAAGCTAGTCAGACAAAATAAACATAAATGTTTTTACATTTTCCTTTTTTTTTTTTTGTTACAGAGTCTCGCTCTGTTGCCAGGCTGGAGTACAGTGGTGCGATCTTGGCTCACTGAAAACTCTGCCTCTCTGGTTCAAGTGATTCTCCTGCCTCAGCCTCCCAAGTAGCTGGGACTACAGGCGCACACCACCATGCCTAGCTAATTTTTGTATTTTTAGTAGAGATGGTGTTTCACCATGTTGACCAGGATGATCTTGATCTCTTGACCTCTTGATCTGCCCGCCTTGGCCTCCCAAAGTGTTGGAATTACAGGCGTGAGTCACTGTGCCTGGCCTCCATGTTTGTTTTTAATTTTGCTTTATAAAGCCACTGATAAATTGAGGCATCTCTCAATTATAGGATTTCTCACATTAAAAATTATATATTTATATATATTTTTTGAGATGGAGTCTTGCTCTGTCACGTAGGCTGGAGTGCAGTGGTATGATCTCAGCTCACTGCAACCTCCGCCTCCCAGATTCAAGCATTTCCCCTGCCTCAGCCTCTTTAGTAGCTGGGATTACAGGTGCCTGCCACCATGTCTGGCTAGTTTTTGTATTTTTAGTAGAGATGAGTTTTCACCATGTTGGCCAGACTGGTCTTGAACTCGTGACCTCAGGTGATCTGCCCACCTCGGCCTCCCGAAGTGCTGGGATTACAGGCGTGAGCTACTGCGCCCAGCCTAAAAATTATATTTTCTAGCCTTGGCAACATAGCAAGACCTCATCTCCTCTAAAAATAAAAAAATTAGCCAGCGCCAGGCATAGTGGCACACGCCTCTAGCCCCAGAGGCTACTCAGGAGGTGGAGGTGAGAGGATTGCTTGAGCCCAGGAGTTTCAGGTTACAGGGAGCTGTGATTGTGCCACTGCACTCCAACCTGGGCAACAGAGTGAGACCCTACTAAAAAAAAGAAAAAAAAGGCCAGCTGCAGTGACTCATTTTTTGGAGGTCGAGGTAGGCAGTTCACTTGAGCCCAGGAGTTCAAGATCAGCCTGGGCAACATAGTGAAACCCCGTCTCGGCCAGGTGTGGTGGCCCATGCCTGTAATCCCAGCTTTTTGGGAGGCCGAGGCGGGCAGATCATCTGATGTCAGGAGTTCGAGATCAGCCTGGCCCACATGACAAAACCCCATCTCTACTAAAAGTACGAAAATCAACCAGGTGTGGTGGCGTGCGCCTGTAGTCCCAGCTACTTAGGAGCCTGAAGCAGGAGAATCACTTGAACCCAGGAGGTGGTGGTTGCAGTGAGCCAAGATCATCCCATTGCACTCCAGCCTGGGTGACAGAGCGAAACTCCATCTCAAAACAAAACAAAACCCATCTCTACAAAAACATAAAAAATAAAAATTATATTTTCTAAATATTTTTATTGGAAGAAATGAAAAAGCCACAAACTGCAATGTTTGCCATAAATTCATACACCAGAAAGTAAAATGCAATCCACCTGAATCTGTATATGCTTCCCTTTTCTCCAACAACTTTAAATGTTTTCTATATACTTTATAAGTTTTATTAAAATCAGTTCTAATTAATTTATGCAGATTAGGGGAAATGATTTATAATAAATTATCCTTAAAATTACCTTCTACAAACTTCTAACCCTACTGCCCCCATAGCCACCACATCTGCTGCTAAAGTGAACAATGATGCAATGTACTGTTTGTGGGGGCGCAAAGCATCTGTAGTCTTGATTTCCTGAATAGCCAAAGATTTCAACTTTCTGCCAGTTTAAACAAAAAGACTCAAATGGCCAAAATTATACAGTGAGAAGAAAAATCTATAGCATGAAGATTAACTAAAACTTTAAAGCATGTCCATATTTTAATTTAAATATAGAAATTTCAAATGTACATAACATTCGGATTTTCCTATTTAGTAGTAACCTTAACTCAGTCTCCTCACAGTTTTGTACTTGTGGCTCTAAATTAAAAAGTCAATGTATATTCGTAACTCTCAATGAAAAAAATGTGCCCAGAGCATATTATTTCATGTATGAAGGGCAAAATATATTTGCCTTGTGAATTGATCTATAGCTTCCATTTAAAAGATCTTATTTGTAACTAAATGAAGCTAAGGTTATTTGTAATTTCTTAAATACTAAAATTTGATTGACTTACATCAAGAGGGAAATGTTAAGAGTTTAACAAGTGTAGGTTCCTGGAGTGTTGAGCTTTAAACATTTTATGTATTTGGAAAGCATGTTTCAACATATATCAGTCACATCTTTCATATGAGTAAGCATGTTTTTTTCCTTCGTTATTAATCTTTAATCTTTTTTTTTTTTTTTTTTTTTTGAGATGGAGTCTCACTCTGTCACCCAGGCTGCAGTGCAGTGGTGCAATCTTGACTCACTGCAACCTCCACCTCCCAGGTTCAAGCAATTCTCCTGCCTCAGCCTCCCAAGTAGCTGGGATTGTAGGTGTGAACTACCACACCAAGCTAATTTTTTGTATTTTTTTTTAGTAGAGATGGAGTTTCGCCATGTTGGCTAGGTTGGTCTTGAACTCCTAACCTCAGGTGATCCGCCTGCCTCGGCTTCCCAAAGTGCTGGCATTACAGGTGTGAGCCACTGCACCTGGCAATTATTAATCTTTATAAAGCATAGTATGTAAGATCTCCATATCTCTAAAATCATTTTGTATATTACTTAGGGAAACTTTAGAAATAATTTTCCAAAAGCTGCTGATTTATTGAAAATGTTTTCCTATTTATTCTAGATTCTTACTATACTTCCATTCCCATGTAAATTCTTTCTTCTCTAGAATAGTGCTTCTCAAACTGTGAAGTACATATACTTATCTAGAGATCTTATTAAAATACAAATTCAGGCCAGGCGTGGTGGCTCACACTTGTAATCCCAGCACTTTGGGAGGCCGAGGCAGATAGATCACTTGTGCCCAGGAGTTTGAGACCAGCCTGGGCAGCATAGTGAGACCCATCTCTACAAAAAGAATTTACAAATTAGTTGGGTGTGGTGACATGAACCTATAGTCCTAGCTACTCAGGAGGCTGATGTAGGAGGACTGTTTGAGCCCAGGAATTTCAGGCTGCAGTGAGCCGTTATCATGCCACTGCACTCAAGCCTGGGCAGCAGAGCAAAATCCTATCTCAAAAAGATAACAATATGAATAATAAAATACAAATTCAGATTTAGTAGATTTGGGATAGGGGCCCAGATTCTGCATTCTTTTTTTTGTTTTTTTTTGAGATGCAGTCTCACTCTGTTGCCCAGGCTGGAGTGCAGTGGTGAGACCCCGGCTCACTGCAACCTCTGCCTCCCAGGTTCAAGCAATTTTCCTGCTTCACCTTCCCCAGTAGCTGGGATTATAGGTGCATGCCACCACACCTGACTAATTTTTTGTACTTTAGTAGAGACAGGGTTTCACCGTGTTGCCCAGGCTGGTTTCGAACTCCTGAGCTCAGGCAATCCGCCCGCCTCAGCCTCCCAAAGTGCTGGGATTACAGGTGTGTGCCACCGTGCCTGGCCCAATTCTGCATTTTTAACAACTCCCAAGTGATTTAGCTGGCCTATGGACCACACTTTGAGTTTAGCAAGGCAAGCTTTTTTATATACACGCTAGGACAAGCTCCTCCTTGAGAAAACTGGAAATTGGAGGGGAGTATATATCAGCTTTTTTATTTGTAAAACATGATGATGGAGCAGAAACAAGTAATTTGTTGCCTTCGGAAACCAGATTGGGAGAGGAAATGTCCCATACCTGCAGGATCATGGATTTTAAAATTGAGGGGGCTGATTCTAAGAGCAAAATAAAGATAGAGAGAAGTAAGTGTGTGTGGGAGGAGAAAGGGGTGGTGACCGTATGGAGAAAGAGAATATGAATCAGTGATATAAAGGAAAAAGTTTCATAAAAAGAATTATTAAAAACATAAGGCCCATCATTTAGCAAGTAATGACAGTTGGATGGAAAGAGAGTAAGGCTTAGAGAAGGGAAAATGTGCCAGAACAGGACCTCACAACCCAACCTGGGCTCTTGTTGCCCAGGTTGGAGTGCAATGGCGTGATCTTGGCTCACTGCAACTTCTGCCTCCTGGGTTCAAGCAATTCTCCTGCCTCAGCCTCCCAAGTAGCTGGGATTACAGGCATGCACCACCATGCCCAGCTAATTTTTGTATTATTGATAGAGATGTGGTTTCACCATGTTAGCCAGGCTGGTCTTGAACTTCTGACCTCAGGTGATCCGCCTGCCTCGGCCTCCCAAAGTGCTGGGATTACAGGTGTGAGCCACCATGCCCAGCCTAAAAATCTTTTTATAATAAGGTCACTGGTCCTCAGCCTTTATAGCCTCTAGATGGCATGCAATAAAGTTTAGGTTCCTATTGCATATGGCTCTCAAGCTGATATGAAAGTACAATTTTTTTTTTTTCAAAAAAGATGAATTGTAATTTTTTTTTTTTTTTTTTTTGAGTTGGAGTCTCACTGTCACCCAGGCTGGAGTGCCGTGGCATGCGGTCTTTGCTCACCGCAACCTCTGCCTCCCAGGTTCAAGCGATTCTCCTGGCTTAGCCTCTCAAGTAGCTGGGATTACAGGCACGTACCACCACACCTGGCTAATTTTTGTATTTTTAGTGGAGATGGACTTTCATCATGTTGGCCAGGCTGGTCTCAACTCCTGACCTCAAGTGATCTGCCCACCTCAGCCTCCCAAAGTTCTAGGATCACAAGTGTGAGCCACCACACCCAGCAGAATTGTAATATTTTAATGTGATATAAATCTAGTACACTGTATGCTTTCCTTCAAGAAATTGCCTGTGCTTTTTAGTTCAATGACTATGAATAGATAAATCTTTATTATGGCTTACAGGTATACTATGACAATAATTTCTTTAAATTTATTTCTGTAGTGACAGATATCATAATTAGTACCTTTTTACACTCAGGTACCACATTTATAGAAATTTATTTAATACCCTGTCATTCAGCTCTTAGAGTTTCAGGGGAGGTGCTAGCATGTCTCCATCAACTCTCTCCCTGCTCTTTTCCCAGGCAATCTACTCTTTTTTTTTTTTTAATTTTTAAAATTAATTTAAAAAATATATTAAAAGAAATAAACTTTTTTAACCTAAATTTTGTATTGAGCCCAGACCTAACAAGCAGGGCCAGGATTTGCACAGGAGGGAGCAGTTTAGAACAGAGTTGTTGAAAAGTATTCAGAAGTAGTATTAATAATATGTCGTAGGTTGCATATAACTAGGAGTAGGAAGGTCGACAACAGAGATTGCCCAACAAACAGCAGTTGCAGTTCTTTTCCTCCTCGACTTCTGTCTCTGTTATTAGCTCTGTGGCCTAGCAAGGGTTGAAACAATATTTCGTTATCTTAAATAAAGGTAGGACAAAGTTATGCCTTGAATTTCTTTTGAGTCCTTTATAATACATTGATGAGCATAGACTAGGCGTATAGTAAATGCTAAGTTGGTTGAGAGGAGAATTTAGCGTTTACATTTAAGAGAAGCACTGGGTGCGGTGGCTCACGCCTGTAATCCCAGTATTTTGGGAGGCTGAGATGGATGGTTTGCCTGAGCTCGGTTCGAGACCAGCCAGCGCAACATGGTGAAACCCCGTCTCTACTAAAATACAAAAAATTAGCCGGGCCTAGTGGCATGTGCCTATAGTCCCAGCTACTCGGGAGGCTGAGGCAGGAGAATTGCTTGAACCTGGGAGGCAGAGGTTTCAGTGAGCAGAGATCACGCCACTGCACTCCTGCCTTGGCAACAGAGCAAGACTCTGTCTCAAAAAAAAGAGAAGCTAATTTTTAGAAGTGCTTTACTATCTGTAAGTTGATAATAGTAAGTTTGTAAGAAGCATTGGTTTTAGTTTGAAATTTATTAAGTCAATATAATTTTCAAATTAGATAATATAAACATCCACAAGTATTAATTTGTTTATATAATAAATGTCATCTCTTTCAATAATTTTGCCTGCAGAAAAAAATGTTTCAAAAGTTAATGGTTGAAAACAGATCATCTCTGGAGAGTAGCATTTAAGAGGTTTTTACTTTCTAGATTAAATATTTCTTTTTAGGGTACAGTTTTTAAAAAGTACATTATTTGCTATAACAAGATAGCTTAGAAAAATAATAAAATAAAAATATTTTAATAAATAAAAATACATTTCTTCAGAAACAAATTTAAATTGGTGTTAGAGATAAATTTTTTAAATAACTGTACTTGGCTAAGATTTGCTAAAGTTCTTGTATGTTTGTACAGGGAAAACTTGAAAGCAGTGACAACTGAAGATAGAGAAATGAGGAAAAAGAAGGAAGAATATTTAACTTTTAGTCCTCTTACAGTTGTAATATTTGTGGTCATCTGCTGTGTTATGATGGTCTTACTTTATTTCTTCTACAAATGGTTGGGTAAGAAGTCATATTTTATGTTTGCTACTGTTAACATACATTCTTTTCACTGACTGTTACTAGATTTATCTTTTCCTTTAAGACATTCTACCTGGAAAACATATGCGAATAATTTGGTTAATATTAATTTCTTTAAAATTATCAGAGTGTTAGGTCTCTGTTACTCTGAGATAAAAATATTTGGATTAAAAATACAATATGTGCCAGGAGCAGTGGCTCACACTTGTAATCCCAGCACTTTGGGAGGCCAAGGTGGGCAGATCACCTGAGGTTGGGAGTTTGAGACCAGCCTGACCAACATGGAGAAACTCCATCTCTACTAAAAATACAGAAATTAGCCGGGCGTGGTGGCACGCGCCTGTAATCCCAGCTACTCACGAGGCTGAGTCAGGAGAATCGCTTGAACCTGGGAGGCGGAGGTCGCGGTGAGCCGACGTTGCACCATTGTACTCCAGCCTGGGCAAAAAGAGCGAAACTCCATCTCAAAAAAAAAAAAAAAAAAGTGCGTTATGTTTTCAGATAAGAACACTTCTTCATGGATGACTTGAAATAATTGCCATGGTCCCTAAATTTTCCTCTCTGTAGATGAATGATATAGCTCAGTATCTAAGCAGTGGATTAAGGAGTTCTTGGTGGCTATATTTAGTTACATGAAATAGAAGATTATTCAGATTACTGATGTATTGCGTCTACTAACTCCCAAAGTGTAGTTTATCTTTTGTCACTTTGCAAATCAGGATGTTTTATTGCTCGAATTTTATGTTACTTATATAAACAGGATCATATTATATCTGAAGACACACAGGTACTTCACTGTGGTCTAGAGAGTAACCAGTCCTTTTTTTCCTTGAAGAAAGTAGAGCAGGAACTATAATGGCTTGTCCATCTCCTGAACAGTCTTATTAATGGCTTAACAGAATGGAAATTTGCCATCCCTGGACAGTATACAGCACAAAGAGAAGGGAGACCAGGGTAAAACGAGTGTACCTAATACGAACTAGCAAAAAGCCCTTTTAAGAACCACCAAAGGCTACCATGCTTATGTGTATAGCATTAGCATAAATTTCTGGACTAGGGAACTAGGGCCTAGGATTTGTTTCATTCAGCATTTTTTTTTTTTTGAAACAGAGTCTCGCTCTGTCGCCCAGGCTGGAGTGCAGTGGCACAATCTCGGCTCACTGCAACCTCCGCCTCCCAGGTTCAAGTGAGTCTCCTGCCTCAGTCTCCTGAGTAGCTGGGATTACAGGTGTGCGCCACCATGCCCGGCTAATTTTTCTATTGTTAGTAGAGACGGGATTTCACTATGTTGACCAGGCTAGTCTCAAACTCCTAACCTCAAGTGATCCACCCGCCTTGGCCACCCAAAGTGCTAGGATTACAGGCGTGAATTACTGCGCCCAGCCTCATTCAGTTTTTGTTCAGTTTCTCTTGTCCTGTGACAGCAGTTTAAAAACTAGACCTATGATATCTTTTTTTTTTTTTTTTTTTGAGACAGAGTCTTGCTCTGCTCTGCTCTGTCACCCAGGCTGGAGTGCAGTGGCACAATCTGAGTTCACTGCAACCTCTGCCTCCCACATTCAAGCAATTCTCCTGCCTCAGCATCCCAAGTAGATGGGACTACAGGCACGTCCCACCATGCCCAGCTAATATTTGTATTTTTATTATTTGCATTTATTTATTTATTTGAGATAGAGCGATTCTCTTGCCTCAGCTTCCCGAGTAGCTGGGATTACAGGCGTCTGGCACCACCCCCAGCTAATTTTTGTATTTTTAGTAGAAACAGGGTTTCACCATGTTGGCCAGGCTGATCTCAAAGTCTTGACCTCAGGAGATCCACCCACCTCGGCCTCCTATAGTGCTGGGATTACAGGTGTGAGCCACTGTACCCAGTTTATGACATGTATTTTTTAATTAAAAATAAGTCATTCTGGCCAGATGCAGTGGCTCTCGCCTGTAATCCCAGCACTGTGGGAGGCCAAAGCAAGTGGATCACTTGAGGTCAGGGGTTCAAGAGCAGCCTGGCCAACATAGTGAAACCCCGTCTCTACTAAAAATACAAAAATTAGCTGGGCATGGTGGTGCGTGCCTGTAGTTCCAGCTACTCAAGGGGCTGAGGCAGGAGAGTGGCTTAAGCCTGGGAGGCAGAGGTTGTGGTGAGCCAAGATTGTCCCATTGCACTCCAGCCTGGATGACACAGTGAGACTCTGTCTCAAAAAAAAAAAGAACTCATTTTGTTAATATCACTCATTTTAAACTGTTGTTGAGAGAGCGAGTACCAGAATGATATTTGTATTATGTTGGCATCAAACAGGTGATTTTATTAATTTAATACTCCTTCAGATTAATTTCTGTTATCAACTCTCAGTTTACAGTAGTCATTGATAGAAAAAAGAGAGCCCTCTACTTTACCTGAAAGCATATTTTAGTTTTTGGTAAGAGATTTCCTTAAATTCATCGCTATTTAAAAAGAAGACAGCCGAGTGCAGTGGCTCACGGCTATAATCCCAGCACTTTGGGAGGCCAAGGCAGGCACATCACCTGAGGTCGGGGCTTTGAGACCAGCCTGGCCAACATGACAAAACTCCATCTACTGAAACTACAAAAATTGGCTGGGTATGGTGGCGCATGCCTGTAATCCCAGCTATTCGGGAGGCTAAGGCATGAGAATCACTTGAGCCCAGGAGGCAAAGATTGCAGTGAGAGCCGAGATCACACCACTGCATTCCGGCCTGGGTGACTGGGCGACAGAGTGAGACTCTCAGAAAAAAAAAAGAAAAAACACCTTACGATTTAAATTTCAGTTTAGTAAGTAATTCAAGTCATCATATAGTCACTTCATTGGAAGTATGATTCAATAAAGAAAGCTAAAGAATTAATATTGCTTGTATAAATATTTTCTTATCACCTTTCTTTCTGTTCTCATGTAATATAGTGTTTTGTTTTTTTCTAGTTTATGTTATGATAGCAATTTTCTGCATAGCATCAGCAATGAGTCTGTACAACTGTCTTGCTGCACTAATTCATAAGATACCATATGGACAATGCACGTACGTATCTCTTACAGGAAATCTTACAATGTTGGTGTTTATAATTTAAAACAATACAAAAGTAGAAGTATTATTTGAAACCTATATAGTCCGATATGCATTGGACCTATAGGTGTTTAAATTTAAATTTAAGTAAAATTAAATAAAATTAAAAATTGAGTTTTTCATTCTTTTATTTATTTATTTATTTATTTATTTTTTATTAATTTTTTTTGCACACAAAACAATAAACATTTTCTAAAAATACATACAAACAAAAAGATGCGTATCAAACATATTAGGAAGGTTACACGTGGGAAGTCGGGGAATAGAAATGGGGGGGGAGTTAAAATAAATGAGAGAGGGACTTTATATGGATCAGTGATAATAACTCAATCCTCTATTTGACAAAGAAGAGGGAGTAGGAAGAGGAAGAAAAAGAAAGTGGGATAAAGGATCAGAAAGGGAGGAAAATAGAAAAAATTAGAGTATGACTCCAGGGTAGACCTGTTTTGTTGTCACTGAGTTGGTTGGTTGGTTTGTCTGTTGTATTTTTCATGTTTCGCCAAGTTGGCCAGACTGGTCTCGAACTCCTAGCCCGAAGTGATCAACCCGCCTCACCCCCCAGAGTGCCGGGACCACAGGCGTGAGCCACCACGTCCAGCCCCCACATTGCTTCTGGCCTCCGTGGTAGACCTCCCAGACGGAGCGGCCAGGCAGAGGAGCTCCTCACTTCTTCCCAGACACGGGGCGGCCGGGCAGAGGCGCTCCTCACTTCCCAGACGGGGCGGCCAGGCAGAGACGCTCCTCACTTCTTCCCAGACGATAGGTGGTCGGGCAGAGGCGCCCCTCACTTCCCAGACGATGGGTGGCTGGGCAGAGGCGCTCCTCACTTCCCAGACGATGGGAGGCCGGGCAGAGGCGCTCCTCACTTCCCAGACGGGGCGGCCGGGCAGAGGCGCTCCTCACTTCTTCCCGGACTGGGCGGCCGGGCAGAGGCGCTCCTCACTTCCTCCCGGACGGGGCGGCCGGGCAGAGGCACTCCTCACTTCCTCCTGGACGGGGCGGCCGGGCAGAGGCGCTCCTCACCTCCCAGACGGGGCGGCCGGGCAGAGGCGCTCCTCACCTCCCAGACGATAGGTGGCCGGGCAGAGGCGCTCCTTACTTCCCAGACGGGGTGGCCGGGCAGAGGCGCTCCTCACTTCCCAGACGATGGGTGGCCGGGCAGAGGCGCTCCTCACTT
The DNA here is from genome assembly GCF_006542625.1 of Nomascus leucogenys. Classification (NCBI taxonomy): domain Eukaryota; kingdom Metazoa; phylum Chordata; class Mammalia; order Primates; family Hylobatidae; genus Nomascus; species Nomascus leucogenys. The sequence goes on from NC_044386.1 coordinate 50,633,359, forward strand.
CCCAGACGGGGCGGCCGGGCAGAGGCGCTCCTCACTTCCCAGAGGGGGTGGCCGGGCAGAGGCGCTCCTCACTTCCCAAACGGTGGGTGGCCGGGCAGAGGCGCTCCTCACTTCCCAGACGGGGCGGCGGGGCAGAGGCGCTCCTCACTTCCCAGACGGTGGGTGGCCGGGCAGAGGCGCTCCTCACTTCCCAGATGGTGGGTGGCCGGGCAGAGGCGCTCCTCACTTCCCAGACGGGGCGGCCGGGCAGAGGCGCTCCTCACTTCCCAGAGGGTGGGTGGCCAGGCAGAGGCGCTCCTCACTTCCCAGACGGGGCGGCCGGGCAGAGGCGCTCCTCACTTCCCAGATGGTGGGTGGCCGGGCAGAGGCGCTCCTCACTTCCCAGACGGGGTGGCCGGGCAGAGGCGCTCCTCACTTCCCAGACGGTGGGTGGCCGGGCAGAGGCGCTCCTCACTTCCCAGACGATGGGTGGCCGGGCAGAGGCGCTCCTCACTTCCCAGACGGGGCGGCCGGGCAGAGGCGCTCCTCACTTCCCAGATGGTGGGTGGCCGGGCAGAGGCGCTCCTCACTTCCCAGACAATGGGTGGCCGGGCAGAAGCGCTCCTCACTTCCCAGACGGGGCGGCCGGGCAGAGGCGCTCCTCACTTCCCAGACGATGGGTGGCCGGGCAGAGGCGCTCCTCACTTCCCAGATGGTGGGTGGCCGGGCAGAGGCGCTCCTCACTTCCTAGACGATGGGTGCCTGGGCAGAGGCGCTCCTCACTTCCCTGACGATGGGTGCCTGGGCAGAGGCGCTCCTCACTTCCCAGACGGGGCGCCCGGGCAGAGGCGCTCCTCACTTCCCAGACGATGGGTGGCCGGGCAGAGGCGCTCCTCACTTCCCAGACGGGGCGGCCGGACAGAGGGGCTCCTCACTTCTACCCGGACGGGGTGGCCGGGCAGAGGGGCTCCTCCCTTCTTCCCGGACAGGGCGGCAGGGCAGAGGCGCTCCTCACTTCTTCCCGGATGGGGCGGCGGGGCAGAGGCGCTCTTCACTTCCCAGACGGGGCGGCCGGGCAGAGGCGCTCCTCACTTCTTCCCAGACGGGGCGGCCGGGCAGAGGCGCTCCTCACTTCCCAGACGGGGTGGCCGGGCAGAGGCGCTCCTCACTTCTTCCCAGACGGGGCGGCCAGGCAGAGGCGCTCCTCACTTCCCAGACGATGGGTGGCCGGACAGAAGCGCTCCTCACCTCCCAGACGATGGGTGGCCAGGCAGAGGCGCTCCTCACCTCCCAGACGATGGGTGGCCGGGCAGAGGCGCTCCTCACTTGCCAGATGGGGAGGCCGGGCAGAGGGGCGGCCGGGCAGAGACGCTCCCCACCTCCCAGACGGGGCGGCGGCCTGGCAGGGGCTGCAATCCCAGCACCCTGGTAGGCCAAGGCAGGTGGCTAGGAGGCGGAGGCTGCCGCGAGCCCAGAGCACGCCACCGCACTCCAGCCCGGGCAACACTGAGCACCGGGTGAGCGAGACTCCGTCTGCAGTCCCAGTACCTTGGGAGGCTGAGGCGGGCAGAGCACTCGGCGTCAGGAGCTGGCGACCAGCGTGGGCAACATGGCGGACGCGCGCCTGCAGGCAAAGGAGAAAAAGCCGGCAGCGGTGGCGCGCGGCGGCAGTCCCAGGTAGTCCGTGGCGCGGGCAGCAGTGAGCCCAGTAGATTGCAGCCTGGGCCACAGAGGGGAAGAAGAAGAAAGAAGAAAGAAGAAAGAAGAAAGAAGAAGAAGAAGAAGGAAGAAGAAGAAGAGGAGGAAGAGGAAGAGGAAGAGGAGGAAGAAGAGGAAGAGGAAGAGGAAGAAGAAGAGGAAGAAGGAGAGGAAGGAAGGAAGGAAGGAAGGAAGGAAGGAAGGAAGGAAGGAAGGGAGTTTTTCATTCTTATTAGCCACATTGCAAGTGCTCAATAGCCACATATGACTAGTAGCTACTATACTGGACAGCACAAACATAGTACATTTTTCATCATCACAGAAAATTATATTGGACTGATAAACATTTTATTATGTCTCATTTGTTTTACTTAAAATCAAGACTTTTAAAATTGGTATTTCAGTCACTTCTTATGACTGTGGTTAACGTTTGCTACTTCTTATATCAAGTGAACATTGTACTTCATCTGCAGTGTTAACTATTTCAATCTGTTTTTTAGGATTGCATGTCGTGGCAAAAACATGGAAGTGAGACTTATTTTTCTCTCTGGACTGTGCATAGCAGTAGCTGTTGTTTGGGCTGTGTTTCGAAATGAAGACAGGTATGAATACTCAATGTATTTGCTTTTAGATTAAGGATGAATTGTTTCCTATCTTGCCCTGATACTTATTATGATTATTACGGAATTTTTTTGCTTCTATGCCAGAACACCAGTCTTGTAATGAACTACTTCTTAAATAAGCAGATCTTATGTTAATGCATTTGAACTCATATAGAGAAGGAAATATGAATTATGATTTCAACACATACACTGAAATAGACTTTAAAAATATACCTAATTTCACACCTGTAATCCCAGCACTTTGGGAGGCTGAGGCAGGTGGATTACCTGAGGTCGGGAGTTCGAGACCAGCCTGACCAACATGGAGAAACCCCATCTCTACTAAAAATACAAAAAATTAGCCGGGCGTGGTAGTGCATGCCTGTAATCCCAGCTACTCAGGAGACTGAGGCAGGAGAATCGCTTGAACCCGGGAGGCGGAGGTTGCAGTGAGCCAAGATCACGCCATTGCACTCCAGCCTGGGCAACAAGAGTAAAACTCCATCTCAAAAAATATATATATATGTATGTGTGTGTGTGTGTGTATATGTGTGTGTGTGTGTATATGTGTGTGTGTGTATATATATATACACACACACTTAATTTTGGTATAGCCACACAGTTGAGTGCAGTGCAGCTCTAAACAATGAAGATCTCTGTGAAATGATATGCAGGGAGTTCCAGGAGAGAGAGAAAGAGAGAGAGAGAGAGTGCAGAAACAATCAAAATGTCCATCAAACTTTGAATGGGTGAATACATTACATTATATTTACACAGTGGAATACTATTCACCAATAAGTAAGCCATATACCACATGCACAAGTGTGAATGAATCTCAAACGTAATGCTAAGTGAAAGTAGTCAGATACAAAAGAGAACGTACTTGCTGGGCGTGGTGGCTCACACCTGTAATCCCAGCACTTTTGGAGGCTCGAGGTGGGCAGATCACCTGTGGTCAGGAGTTCGCGACCACCCTGACCAACATGGAGAAACCCCATCTCTACTAAAAATACAGAATTAGCTGGGTGTGGTGGCGTGCACCTGTAATCCCAGCTACTCAGGAGGCTGAGGCAAGAGAATCACTTGAACCCAAGGCAGAGGTTGCAGTGAGCCGAGATCACACTATTGCACTCCAGCCTGGGGAACAAGAGTGCAACTCCGTCTCAAAAAAAACAAAAACAAAAAGAGAGAGACAGAATATACTCTATAATATATAAAGTACAAAAAGGAGCACAATCTATACTTTTTAAAAAGTTTTATTTTTAATATGGGAACATAATGACTATATATATTTATGGGATACATGTGATGTTTTGATACAGGCATACAATGTGAATGATGACATCAGAGTAATTGTGGTATCCATCACCTCAAGCCTTTATCATTTCTTTGTGTTGGGAACATTCCAATTTCACTCTTTTAGTTGTTTTTACAATATACAATAAGTTATTAACTATATCACCCTATTGTACTACCAAACACTAGATCTTATTTATTTTATTTAACTATATTTTTGCACCCATTAACCATCTTCACTTTATCACCCCCACTCTCTACCTTTTTTTAGCCTCTGGTAACCATCATTCTACTATCTCCATGAGTTCCATTTTTTATTTTTATTTTCTTAATTTTAGCTCCCACTATGAGTGAGAACATGCAATGTTTGTCTTTCTGTGCTTGGCTTATTTCACTTAACATGATGTCTTCAGTTCCATCCATGTCTTTGCAAATGACAAGACTTCATTATTTTTATGGCTGAATAATATTCCATTGTGTGTATTTGTAAAATTATATATATATGTGTGTATAATGTTTCCTTTATCCACTGATGGACACTTAGATTGATTCCATATCTTGGCTATGGTGAATAGTGCTACAATAAACATGAGAGTTCAGGTATCTCTTTGATATACTGAGTTCCTTTCTTTTGCATGTATATCCAGTGGTGGGATTGCTGGATCATATGGTAGTTCTGTTTTTAGTTTTTTTGAGGAACTTCCATACTGCTCTTCATAGTGGCTGTGGTAATTTACATTCCCACCAACAGTGTACAAAGTTCCCCCTTTTCCCACATCCTTGCCAGCATTCTGGGATGAGATGATATCTCATTGTAGTTTTGACTTACGTTTCTCTAATTGCAATCAGATTTCATCTGATTGGAGATGTTGAGCATTTTTTCATGTATCTGTTGGTCATTTGTCTTTGGAGAAATGTCTATTCAGATATTTTGCCCAATTTTTAATTGGATTACTTGGGTTTTTTTTCTATCGAGTTGTTTGAGCTCCTTATATATTCTGGTTATTAATCGCTTGTCAGATGGGTAGTTTGCAGATGTTTTCTTTCATCCTGTGGGTTGTCTCTTCACTTCCTTGATTTTTCCTTTGCCATGCAAAACCTTTTAGCTTGACGTGATTCCATTTGTCCATTTTTGCTTTCGTTGTCTGTGCTTTTCAAGTCTTACTGCAGAAATCTTTGCCAAGACCAATGTCCTGGAGCATTTCCCCAATGTTTTCATCAAGTAGTGTCATAGTTTCAGGTCTTAGATTTAAGTCTTTAATCCACTTTGGTTTGATGTTTGTATTTTTTAAGTGAAAAAAGCAAAGTGCAAAAAAAATAGAGTATGCTGTCTTTTATGCAAGAAAGAGGGGGATATAAGAAAATATACAGATATCTGTTCATTTCTAGGAAGATAACCAGAAAAAAATATATACTTAGTTTATATTAATGGTTTATTAATAAAATTATTGAGGACTGAAAGGATTTAATGGCCTAAAATTTGGGAAACAAAGCTCATACAGCTTTATGCAGCTTCAGGTAGGATAATCAATGGATAATTACTCATGTCAATTTCTGATGGAGTAAGTTGCATAGCTCTTGTTTTCTTTATGTTCAAGCTATTTGGATCTGTGTTAACACTGATATTTTGTTAACAGCTGTTTTCTAGAACGAGACGTGTTAATGTACTTATGTCTGATATATGTTCTTCTGAGGTAGCCTTTTCAACTTTTTCTTAGTGTAATAATATTCATTATTCTACTAGGACAGTAAAATTACCAAATATAGAGTATATGAGGGGTTTTGTTGTTATGCTTGCTATTTAATAATTGAATAGTCAGAAATCAGCCAGGCGTGGTGGTGTGCACGCCTTTAGTCCCAGCTACTTGGGAAGTTGAGACACGAAAATCGCTTGAACCCAGGAGGCGAAGGTTGCAGTGGGCCGAGATCATGCCACTGCACTCCAGCCTGGGTGACAGAGTGAGACTCTGTCTTAAAAAAAAAAAAAAATGGAATAGTCAAATCATAGCAATTAAATGATATTACCTCAGTGATCTATGTCTTTTGAAAAGCTTCATCAAAACATTGATAAAGCAATAGAGTAATATCTTTTGATTTTAGGTGGGCTTGGATTTTACAGGATATCTTGGGGATTGCTTTCTGTCTGAATTTAATTAAAACACTGAAGTTGCCCAACTTCAAGGTAATGTATACAATACTACTTTGCTAGTTAAAATAAATTTTTCAAAGACAACTTTATTAAGGCATAATTTACCTACAATTAAATGCGCCAGTTTTCGGTGTACTGTTTATGGAAAGTTTATGAATGTATAACTTTATAATCACTATCCCAGTGAAGTTGTAGAATATTTCCCATCTCTTCCAAAACTCTACCATGGCCTTTGCAATCAGTCCTAACCCCCAGGCCCAGACAACCACTGATTTGCTAGCTAAACTATTGTTTTTTTTTTCTTTCTTTTATTTGTATAAATTTAAGGGGTTCAAGTGTAGTTTTGTTACATGGATATATTGGGTAGTGATGAAATGTGGGCTTATAGTATAACCATCACTTGACTAATGTGCATTGTCCCCATTAAGTAATTTCTCATCCCTCACCCCTTCTAACTCTTCCACCATGCCGAGTATCCAGTGCCTGTTATTCCTCACTCTTATCCATGTGTACACTTTATTTTAGCTAAATTTTGTTTGTTTGTTTTTATAGAGATAGGGGTCTCGCTGTGCTACCCAAGCTGTTCTTAAACTTCCGGCCGCAAGCAGTCCTTCTGATTTGGCCTCCCAAAGTGCTGGGATTACAGGCATGAGCCACTGCACCTGCCTAAAATATTTTTTTTATTTGTTTTTTTTTGTTTGTTTTTTGAGATGGAGTCTCGCTCAGTCTCCCTGGCTGGAGGGCAGTGCTGCAATCTCGGCTCACTGCAGCCTCCGCCTCCTGAGCTCAAGTGATTCTCCTGCCTCAGCCTCCCAAGTAGCTGGGATTACAGGTGCCTACCACGAAGCCCTGCTAATTTTTGTATTTTTGGTAGAGACAGGGTTTCACCATGTTGGCCAGGCTGGTTTTGAACTCCTGACCTCAAATGATCTGCCCACCTGGGCCTCCCAAAGTGCTGGGATTACAGGCGTGAGCCACTGTGCCAGGCCTGCCTAAAATATTTTTAATCATTCGTATAATATGCCAAATTCATAAAATCTTTAACATGACCAAATATCAGGGAAGCACATTTCTTCTTTTTTTTTTTTCCGAGACAAGAGTTTCACTCTGTCGCCGAGGCTGGAGTGCAGTGGCACAATCTCAGCTCACTGCAACCTCTGCCTCCCGGGTTCAAGTGATTCTCCTGCCTCAGCCTCCTGAGTAGCTGGGTTTATAGGCACATGCCACCATGCCCGGCTAATTTTTGTATTCTTAGTAGAGACGGGGTTTCACCATGTTGGCCAGGCTGGTCTCGAACTCTTGACCTCATGATCGGCCCCGCCTCAGTCTCCCAAAGTGCTGGGATTACAGGCATGAGCCACCACGCCCAACCCAGCACATTTCTTTGGTTCGGTGATTTTTTTTAAAAAAATAAGATAAAGAAGATAAGGGTTTTAATATGTAGAATAAAACTATACATAGTATTAACCATATCTTTTTAAAAGTAATATTTAAATGTATATTCATATATTTATTTGCACTTGAAAAATAATTTAATGCCTTAATTTACATTTAGGAAGATTGACCTTTAATTTTGTTTCTTTCTTTGACAGTCATGTGTGATACTTCTAGGCCTTCTCCTCCTCTATGATGTATTTTTTGTTTTCATAACACCATTCATCACAAAGGTATGACCATATTTTTGAAATGCATGAGGAAACATGCTAAAAAATGATCATCTTAAATCTGCTCCTAGATTATTAATTTTGCAGATTTTTACCACTGAGTGAATTCTAATTCTCTTAAAATAACTGTCATTGAAATTGGCCTTTTAACTTTCAAGCCTTTAATCCATTTTGTTAGATTTTAAAATGTCTCTTGACTGATACAAATATGAGAATATCTGTAATTTTCTTCCGTTTTTAAAGTATTTTTTCTTATGAGCTAAATGTTTACTGTAGGCAATATAGACAATAAAAAAATAAAATATCATTTCTGAAGCCCTAGTTTGAGACTAAGAAAGAGCAGCACACTGGAAATCAGAAGGCCTAGAATGTAGCTCTGTAACCTTGCAACCATAGGCAAGTTACTTAGCCCTTTCTGCTTGCATTTGTATGAGGGAGTACTGCTAGCCATTCATCTTCCACCTCCATCAGTGGAATTCTTTTGGTTCCAACTAACAGAACCCAACCTAAGCCTTCTGTACCAAAAAGGTCTCATTTATCTAGGCTGTGTTTGTAGGCCAGTGTGGGGCTGGCGTCAAGAGAAGCTAGACTCAGGGCCACATACTCTCCCTTTTTGCTTCTGTCCATTTGTTCATTCTCTCAGACTGGCTTTTTCTATGAAGTTAGAATCAGAGCAACTGGCAGCTCCTAGGTCATATATTCCCAGATCTGCCGCTAGCTCTTCAGTAAAATGAGGAGAGGTGTTGGGTGAGTATGGTGGTCCGTAATTATTTGTCCAGCTTTTCTACCTTGATCCTTTTCCTGTCTCATGAATATAATATTAATTATTGCTTAATTCCCCTACTTTCTCCCATTTTGAGTCTTGCTTTGTAACTTTATATTATCCATTTATCCTTTTCACTCTCATATATTTCAGTATTTGATATTCTCTACTTTATTTATCATTCCTTCTTTTTTTTTTTTTTTTTTTTTTTAAAGGCCGAGTCTTGAGGCTGAAGTGCAATGGCACAATCCTAGTTCACTGCAGCCTCAAACTCCGGGGCCCAAGCCCAGGAGTCCTCCCACGATGGCCTCCCAGAGTATTGGGATTACAGGCATGAGCCGTAGCGCCTGGCCTCATTTCTTCTTTACCCATTCATTAAACCTATCATCTGTGAAATCACTGTAAAAATCTACACTTCTGATATTTGCTATAATGGCATAAAGACAAACTGTACCCTATTGGGGAGCTAAAATTGTAATAGGTAACAAATATAATTAACTGTCCCAAAATACAGCTAACCAACCAAACTTTTTTTTTTCCTCTTCCTTGAGACACAAACCTTTTTTTTGTTTTTTTCCTCTTCATTGAGACAGGGTCTCGGTCTGCCGCCCAAGCTGGAGTTCAGTGGCTCAATTATGACTTACTGCAGCCTTAACCTCCTGAGGCCCAGGTGGTCCTCCCACCTCAGCTTCCCAAATAGCTGGTACTACAGGGACACGCCATTACACCCAGCCAATTTTTGTATTTTTTGTAGAGATGGGGTTTTACCATATTGCCCAAGCTGGCATATGGGCCAGCTGGCATATGCCTGGCCTAACCAAACCATTTTACTAGCACCTTTCTGTCACTTAATGATGAGCCATTTGATTCATTGACTTCACTGAACAATAGTAACCTAAAAAAAAAAATTCATAGAACTAGTATTATGGGTTATAACTAAACTTGTTAATTTGGCCAGGTGTGGTGGCTAATGCCTATAATCCCAACACTTTGGGAGGCTAAGGCAGGCAGATCACTTGAGGTCAGGAGTTCACAACCAGCCTGGCCAACATGGTAAAGCTGTATCTCTACTAAAAATACAATAATTAAGAGGCCGGGTGTGGTGGCTCATGCCTGTAATCCCAGAACTTTGGGAGGCCGAGGTGGGTGGATCACTTGAGGTCAGGAGTTTGAGACCAGCCTGGCCAACATAGTGAAACCCCATCTCTACCAAAAATACAAAAATTTGCCAGGCACAGTGGTGGGCGCCTGTAATCCCAGCTACTTGGAGGGCTGAGGCAGGAGAATCACTTGAACCCAGGAGGTGGAGGTTGCAGTGAGCCGAGATCGCGCCACTGCACTCCAGCCTGGGTGACAGAGCGAGACTCCGTCTCAAAAAAAAAAAAAAAAAAAAAAAATAATTACCCAGGTGTGGTGGTGCACGCCTGTAGTCCCAGCTACTCGGGAGACTGAGGTGGGAAGATTGCTTGAAGCCAGGAGCGGAGGTTACAGTGAGCCGAGATCGTGCCACTGCACTCCAGCCTGGGCAAAAGAGTGAGACTCCATTTCAAAAAATAAAATTGTTGGCCAGGCACGGTGGTTCACGCCTGTAATCCCAGCACTTCGGGAGGCTGAGGTGGGCAGATCACGAGGTCAGGAGATTGAGACCATCCTGGCTAACACGGTGAAACCCCATCTCTACTAAAAAAAAAGAAAAAAATTAGCTGGGCATGGTGGCAGGCACCTGTAGTCCCAGCTACTTGGGTGGCTGAGGCAGGAGAATGGCGTGAACCCGGGAGGCAGGTGATCCGAGATTGTGCCACTGCACTCCAGCCTGGGCAACAGAGTGAGACTCCGTCTCAAAAATAAATAAAAATAAAAATAAAAAATAAAATTGTTAATTTATTAGGGTATTTTTAACTTGGTTCAAAAGTGTGTTTTTGTAGGATACCCCATCAGAGATCTCATAGCAAAAGTGAAATGTTCCCTCTACAAAGCCATTTCCATAAATCAACAGATAATCCATAACATATGACACATATATTACACAGTAGATATAGCTGTAAACTGTAACTAAACTTTTTTTTAAAATAACTTTTCCATTCTGATACTACTCTCACTTTGTGAATAAACATATCTGCCCCAGAAAACTGTTTGCATTCCATATACATAGAATGTTTCAGAATTTTAAGGTATAGGATGAAAATAAAGGTGTCTTTTAGCCTTCTTTCTTTTGTGCTTAAGAAATGTTTCGTCTTCCTATTTCTTAGTTCCTGCTGACTAGGAATGTGATTTCTAGCAACCTAATATGGTGGAAAAAGCTAAGTGCTCGCTCTTTGGAGTTCACTGCTATAGATTTACTTTAATACCTTCTTCTGAGTCTGATTTGTTTGTTTTTATTAAGGCAGCAGGCCTTAGTTTAGTAGGTAACTCAGAAATCAGATTGCTGATTTTCCTGGTTTTCACTGTAAATTTGAAGGATTAAATATTGCATATTCTAAACATGTTCTTGACCCAAGTATTGGTGGCCTTCTAGTGAGTTGGCAAGGCAGGTCGCCATAAGTGGCAGCAATAAGAGCCTGTCTTACTCATTTTTTTCCATCCACCACTGTGCTCAGTATTGTGTCTTACAAGTAGTAGTTACTCAGGTATCTTTAAATGTATGGGAGGATGTCAATGATGGTCTTCAGTTAAATGTTTTACATAACAATTAGAAAGTGAACCAAAATGAACTCTTTATCTGGAAATGTTATCACAACCTGGGAATCTGCTTTAAGGAACCGTACTTAGTATTAGTTTATTTTCCTAAACTCCTTTGACTTAACCCTTCTGTAACCCAAAGCTTAATATGCGCAAAAGATTTCTGCAGTTACAGGTTTTATCCTCCTTTCTACTCAGCTCAGGAATCAGTGAGGTCCTTTTAAAAACACTCAAGTGGTTTCTCCTGTGCACCCCACCCACATGGAAAATATTATAGTTAGTCAATCAAATTTTCCTGAAATTCAGCATTTGTTTATCTTCCCTGTACCTGCTTTGCTGATATACTTAACATAATACGAAAGATAAAATGAGTGGTTCATGCAGTCTTAGCTTGCTGCCTCACAATGTTTTCCCTCTCCACAACAGACTTGGCTATCAGGAAAAATTTTTTAAATGAACCCCTCACACAGCCCACATAAAAAGACTTTATCCAGGCACAAGGGAGGGAAATTTCGCTAAGGTTAATGTTTTGATTGGATCATAGAAAGCAGGCAGGGCTGAAATTGGATGAGAGTTAGGCTAGAGAAGCTTCTCAGGTTCTATAGGGTTGGATCTTTTCAAGTTTGGTTTCATTGTTTTGTTACTGTGGTGAGTAGCCATAAGGTCAGATGTATATTTATTCAAATAAAGTTACCAATTTTTTTTACAAAGCTAAGTGTAAAAGATTTTAGTATGACCTTCTTCATTGACATTACTGAAAACTACTAAGAACATATAAGGCATAATGTAACTAAAAGTACTGTACCTAAAATTTTTAACCCATTACAAATGTCAGATATTAATATGTCATTACAAATCAGAACGGAGGGTTCACTTGAATTATTTTTACATGATTCATTTGCCAATTTCTGAGAATTATTGAGCTCTGATAAAGTGGAGCAACTGTACTAGGTGGACTTTGTTTTAGATGACTTCAGTTTTTGCTATCTACAAAGACTTTAGGAAAAAAGCAGTCTGCAGCCCATTTTCAATCAGTGTAACTGGCCATATGCCATGGGGCTTATATCACACTTGAATAGTGGCAGATTGTTCTCTTTAAATGATTAGACAACTTCTTTTCCTTCTCAATTTTAGAATGGTGAGAGTATCATGGTTGAACTTGCAGCTGGACCTTTTGGAAATAATGAAAAGGTAGGGATGGCAATGAAATAGAAATGGCTATCCAGTGTATGTATGTGTATCCAGTTAATAATTTGCTTTCCTGTGTAATTCATTGGTCACGTAGTGCATGTTAAGGTATTGTAAAACTTATTTCTCAGAAAATATAGCTCTTTTCTTAGTTATTCTAAATTATTAAATACCTATTGACTTGGGTTTCATCCTAGAATGATGGAAACTTGGTGGAAGCCACTGGTCAACCCTCAGCTCCCCATGAGAAAGTAAGGATTGTATTTCAGATATGTTCATTGGACTTTAAATCATACCCTCTGAGACAAGACTCTTCTTTGGGGAAAAAAAAATCCAGATTGCCAAAAAAAATAAGGCCTATTCTGTTTTCTATGTTTCAAGGCCTGAGTTCTATTCTTGGCAAAGAGAAAAAAAAAAGGTTAAATGTGGGGATACTTGGTTAATACTATTAATCCTACATGTGTTTTGAGCTTCATTTTTTTCAAAACTAATCTTTTTCTTTTGGATATAGAAACAGAGTATTTCAAGTTCCTTTAAACTGTCAAAAAGAACTATTCTAATGTTAATCATTCCCTTTCTAGAAGATATGGGTGGCCAGGCACGGTGGCTCATGCCTGTAATACCAGCACTTTGGGAAGCTGAGGCAGGCGGATCACCTGAGGTCAGGAGTTTGAGACCAGCCTGGCCAACATGGTGAAACCCTGTCTCTACTAAAAATAGAAAAATTAGCCAGGCGTGGTGGCTCATGCCTGTAATCCCAGCTACTTGGGAGGCTGAGGCAGGAAAATCGCTTGAACCTGGGAGGCGGAGGTTGCAGTTGCAGTTGCAGTGAGCTGAGATCGCGCCACTGCACTCCACTTGGGCGACAGAGCGAGACTCTGTCTCCAAAAAATAAATATATAAATAAAAGATACGGGTAAAGATTGCCAAGAAGTTCATTGGTGGCTTCTGTTTTGTTTTGTTTTGTTTTGTTTTTGTTTTTGAACAGTTGCCAGTAGTCATCAGAGTACCAAAACTGATCTATTTCTCAGTAATGAGTGTGTGCCTCATGCCTGTTTCAATATTGGGTTTTGGAGACATTATTGTACCAGGTAAGCAATTGTAACAATTTTAGTTAAAAAAAATACTGATGATTTTAAATCATCATATGTATAGAATCTGTTAAAAGTTACCTACTCTGTATTAACTATTTCTGGCTGTCACTAGAGCTGAGATTGTCATAACAAAAAAGCTTGTTGAGGGGTAGAAGGTAAAGCCCAAATGGTAACAACTAAAGTACTGTAATAGCTCCCATGGCTCAAAAAGTTTGTTAGAGGAAGCAACTAGGATCAGTTTAACCTTCTTCTTCAAGAAAGTATATTTGTGACTCTTTTTAGAAGTTGAATATAATAATGCCAAACAAATAGTTTATATTACTTATATTTTAAGATAATAGTTATGTTTTAGAAAAAGGGGTTTAAGAATATTAGGCAAGGCTGTGATCAAGAGGAGAAACATAGAAGAACACCAGCTTGTAGGACTGCGTAATACAAAAAGACACAGTTTATAGTGGAATTTATCACCATCTCTTAGCATGTCTGCTCTGACAGTGTGGTTTTGCCTTACTTTCCTCACTGCACTGTCTGTAGAATAAACTTAATCCAAGCCCAGTAATAATTTAGTTTAGAAGTAATTAATAATATTCCTCTATCAACTGAGTTTTTCCTTCTTCATTTTTCTTTTTTTTTTTTTGAGATGGAGTCTCTCTCTGTCACCCAGGCTGGAGCGCAGTGGCGTGATCTCAGCTCACTGCAACCTCCGCTTCCCAGGTTCACGCTTCTCCTGCCTCAGCCTCCTGAGTAACAGGGACTACAGGCGCCTGCCACTACACCTGGCTAATTTTTTGTATTTTTAGTAGAGACTGGTTTCACCGTGTTAGCCAGGATGGTCTCGATCTCCTGACCTTGTGATCTGCCCACTTCGGCCTCCCAAAGTGCTGGGATTATAGGCGTGAGCCACCGCACCAGCTCCTTCTTCATTTTTCTTACAGTCTCCCTATGTACTAACTGCCTGTGGTGGATGGGTGAGGAGTACTGGTGCTTCTGAAAAAGCCCTTCTATTTACATAGTAAAACCAGGTAGAGAGAGAAAAGCTAGCAGTGTTGCCCTGCAAGTTGACATGGCAAAGTCCATTATAGCAGCTCTCTTAGCTCAGTGAATCTTGATTCACGTAATTGATAAAACAAGGAAAACATTCTGTTGAGTAACCTTACACTTCTTTGAATATCATTAAACTTATACCTGATTTTACCATTTCCACACCAAGGGCTATACAAGATCTTCTGTATAGAACTTGGCATAGAACTTGTAAAAATAGTATATAAATACTACGTTATTGAAGTAAATGTCAAAGGTCTAAAACAAAAATATTTCTCCAAAGAGCAGAGGTACTGACAATACATGACTTAATCCTAAAAGCTAAATTTGAATTTAGGGAGGAAAAAAGTACTATTTTTTAAAAAACGTGGAAATGTGATTAAACAGCAAAAACAGCAAGGGACTTATTTTATTAATTTTATAGAGACCAAAACTAATTAATTCAAATAACTAATGAAGATAGTAAAATTATTTTATGATTTTTAAGTGGTTAAATGTCATCCTATCTGTTTTTATAACATTATAAATAAATGCAAGCTGAGATTTCTTCTTTGGGAAGAAGAAAAGGTTCAACAAATTTCTTACAAGAAATAGATATTAAATGAGTTGTTTCTGCATAATTGCATGTTTACAAATGAAAGCATGAGCCAAGCGTGGCGGCTCATGCCTGTAATCCCGGCCCTTTGGGAGGCTGAGGCAGGTGGATCACTTGAGGTCAGGAGTTCAAGACCAGCCTGGCCAACATGGTGAAACCCCATCTCTACTAAAAATACAAAAATTAGCCATGTGTGTTAGCACATGCCCATAATCCCAGCTACTTGGGAGGCTGAGACAGGAGAATCCCCTGAACCCAGGAGGCAGAGGTTGCAATGAGCTGAGATCACACCACTGCACTCCACACACCACTGCACTCCAGCCTGGGTGACACAGCGAGACTCTGTCTCCAAAAAAAAACCCAACTGAATAGTATTCCAGTCTGTGTATGTACCACATTTTCTTTATTCATTCATCTGTTGATGGACACTTAGGTTGCTTCCATATCTTGGCTATTGTGAATAATGCTGCAGTGAATATGGGAATGCAAATATCTCTTTGACATACTGATTTCAGTTCCTTTGGATATATACCCAGTAATGGGATTATTAGACCAAATGGTAGTTCTAATTTTAATTTTCTGAAGAACCATCATACTGGTTTCCATAATGGCTGCACTAATTTACATTCCCATCAACAACGTACAGGGTTCCCTTTTTGCTACATCCTCTCTAAGGCTTACTTTTCGTTTTTTTAATAACAGCCATTCTAACATATGTAAGGTGATATCTCATTGTGGTTTTAATTTGCATTTTTCTGATGATTAGTGATTTTGAGCAATTTTTTCATATACCTGTTGGCTATTTATGTGTCTTCTATTGAGAATTAGCTATTCAAATCCTTTGCTCATTTTCTAATTGGGTTGTTCACTTACTATTGAGTTGTTTGAGTTCCTTATATTAATATATTTTAGATGTTAACCCCTTATCAGATACATAGTTTGCAAATATGTTCTCCCATTTCATAGGTGTTTTCTTCACTTTGTTGACTGTTTCCTTGGCTGTGCAGAAGCTTTTTAGTTTGATGTAAACCCATTTGTCTGTTCAATACATTTTTTAATGATAAATTTTAAAAGTTTTCTTCATGACCGGGCTTGGTGGCTCATGCCTGTAATCCCAGGACTTTGGGAGGCCGAGGCCAGTGGATCATGAGGTCAGGAGATCGAGACCACCCTGGCCAACATGATGAAACCCCATCTCTACTAAAATACAAAAAATTAGCCAAGTGTGGTGGCACGTGCCTGTAGTCCAGCTACTCGGGAGGCTGAGCAGGGGAATTGTTTGAACCTGGGAGGCGGAGGTTGCAGTGAGCCGAGATCGCACCACTGCACTCCATCCTGGGCAACAGAGCGAGACTCCGTCTCAAAAAAAAAAAAAAAAGTTTTCTTCATGACATGGAATATTGAGCAGCTAATAAAAATGATAGTTAAAAACTATTTAATAGCTTGAGGAAATGTTTAAAGTATGGTATTAAGTATTTTTAAAATCAGCATATAAAATTTTGTCAAGAATTTGAGGTACTTGAATGTTCTCATAATACAACAATGAAGATTCAATTTAACATATACTGTTACTATTGTTAACAGTTGAATTTGCATTGCTGTTATTGTTTTAAGAAAATAATGTGTTTTTTAAGGCCTGTTGATCGCATACTGTAGAAGATTTGATGTTCAGACTGGTTCTTCTTATATATACTATGTTTCGTCTACAGTTGGTAAGTTTTTGTTTTTTCTTTCTATTAAATGTTGAATTGTATCCTCTGGAGGAAAAGACAGAGGTCTGAAAATAAAGAAGGAGTACAGTTTGGGCATGGTGGTTCACCCCTGGAGTCCTAGCACTTTGGGGGCCAAGGCAGGCAGATTGCTTGAGCGCAGGAGTTCTAGACGAGCCTGGGCAACATAGTGATCTCTATAAAAACAGTTTTAGGGCCAGGCACAGTGGCTCACGCCTGTAAGCCCGGCACTTTGGGAGGCCGAGGCAGGCAGATCATGAGGGCAAGAGATTGAGACCATCCTGGCCAACATGATGAAACCCCATCTCTACTAAAAATGCAAAAAAAATTAGCTGGGCATGGCGGCACACACCTGTAGTCTCAGCTACTGGGGAGGCTGAGGCAGGAGAATCACGTGAACCTGGGAGGCAGAGGTTACAGTGAGCCAAGATTGCGCCACTGCACTCCAGCCTGGTGACAGAGCAAGACTTTGTCTCAAAAAAAAAAAAATTATTTTTGAATTAGCTGGGTGTGGTAGTCATGCCTATGGTCCCAGCTACTCAGGAGGCTGAGATGGGAGAAACGCTTAAGCCCAAGAGGTCAAGGCTGCAGTAAGCCACGATCGTACCACTTCACTATAGCCTGGGCGAAAGATTGAGTCTCTGTCTCAAAAAAAAAAAAAAAAAAAAGAAAGAAAAAGAAAAGAAATAGCTAAGTGAGGGAGAAGATGAAGAAAAGAAAAAAAGTATAAAGAAATTCAAAAAGCAGTCTCAGCCGGGCGCAATGGCTGGCCAGACGTGGTCCCTCATGCCTGTAATCCCAGCACTTTGGGAAGCCAAGGCAAGTGGATCACTTGAGGTCAGGAGTTTGAGACCAGCCTGGCCAACATGGTGAAATCTCATCTCTACTAAAAATACAAAAAGTTGCTGGGCATGGTGGTGCACACCTGTATTCCCAGCTACTCGGGAGGCTGAGGCAAGAAAATTGCTTGAACCTGGGAAGTGGGTTCAAGAGACAAGATTGCACCACTGCACTCCAGCCTGGGCAACTGAGCGAGGCTCCGTCTCAAAAAAAGCAGTTTGAGGCCACTAAGTATAGTACTCTCCAGGGCTTTAACATATTAGTATCCAAAGGCAGATTATAGGAGTGTTCATTAATTTTGTGTACCTTTGGACAACTCACTTAAACTCCCTGTTCCTCCATTGCCTCATCTTTAAAATTAGAAACTATACTAAGTTGTTTATAAAGGGAATATTCTGAGATCCTATGTTCCTAGTAAAACCCTGAGTCACTAAGAAAAGTTCAGGCCAGGCACGGTGGCTCACACCTGTAATCCCAGCACTTTGGGAGGCTGAAGCGGGCGGATCACCTGAGGTCGGGAGTTTGAGACCAGCCTGACCAACATGGAGAAACCCAGTCTCTGCTAAAAAATACAAAATTAGCCAGGTGTGGTGGTGCATGCCTATAATCCCAGCTACTCGGGATGCTGAGGCAGGAGAATCGCTTGAACCCAGGAGGCGGAGGTTGCGGTGAGCTGAGATCGTGCCATTGCACTCCAGCCTGGGCAACAAGAGCAAAACTCCATTTCAAAAAAAAAAAAAAAGAAAAGTTCAAAAGTATGTGCTTATTAACAAAGTTTAGGAAGTATGTAATCAGTGTTAGGAAGATTTTTTAAAACAACCTATAGTACCTATTGGTACAGATTTAACTATTTAACATCTTTTTTTTTTTTTTTTTTGAGACGGAGTCTCGCTGTCGCCCAGGCTGGAGTGCAGTGGCGCGATCTCGGCTCACTGCGGGCTCCGCCCCCCAGGGTTCACGCCATTTTCCTGCCTCAGCCTCCCAAGTAGCTAGGACTACAGGCACCGGCCACCTCGCCCGGCTAATTTTTTTGTATTTTTAGTAGAGATGGGGTTTCACCATGTTAGCCAGGATGGTCTCGATCTCCTGACCTCGTGATCCGCCGGCCTCAGCCTCCCAAAGTGCGGGATTACAGGCATGAGCCACCGCGCCTGGCCTATTTAACATCTTTAATAACAACAGATAATTGAAACTCTCATGAATTATTATCTCTTATCAGTGATACATGGTTAGGTTAGTAATAATTGAAATGCTAACCAGTTTCCACATTTTTCAAAAGCTCTGTAGAAGATGTCTCCTAATGCTATCTGGGAAAATGATGAAATTACAAGAAGTCATAGAGCAAAAATATCCTCAGAAATATTTGAAAACCAGTACATAAATGAGAGAGGAAAAAACCCACCTTTGGTAACATGTAGAAATGACTTATAGCTTGGTATTCTTCTTGCAGCCTATGCTATTGGCATGATACTTACATTTGTTGTTCTGGTGCTGATGAAAAAGGGGCAACCTGCTCTCCTCTATTTAGTACCTTGCACACTTATTACTGCCTCAGTTGTTGCCTGGAGACGTAAGGAAATGAAAAAGTTCTGGAAAGGTAACAGCTATCAGGTATGTGCTTGTACTTTGGTTACCAAGTTATCTTATGACTTAATTTACTGACTGATTTTGGGTGGGAACAGCCTATATATATAGCAAAGCTTTTATGTACCAAAAAGTACTGTAATACCCCCTTACTCACTGTCCACCTGCTGAATCACCATTTGTCACCTCCCCTGCAATCTTAATGCCAAAAGCCTGGTGATTCAAGACAAAACTACAAAAGAACTGCAGAGGACATCAGGGAAAACAAAATAGCATTTCAACATGTATTTTCAAAACCTACACAAAAGCAGACTTCATGAAAGATAAAACTCGATGTTTAAAATAAGTACTTAATTTTGAGACCAAGCATTAGCTATTTATAGTAAGAGTCCTAAGGTTTTGCAGATAAAAAGTGTACTCTGGCTAGGCACGGTGGCTCACGCCTGTAATCCCAGCACTTTGGGGGGACGAGGCAGATGGATCACCTGAGGTCACAAGTTCGAGACCAGCCTGGCCAACATGGTGAAACCTGTCTCTACTAAAAATACAAAAAATTAGCCAGGTGTTGTGGCAGGCGCGTGTAATCCCAGCTACTTGGGAGGCTGAGGCAGGAGAATCACTTCAACTCAGGAGGCAGAGGTTGCAGTGAGCCAAGATCACGCCATTGCACTCCAGCCTGGGCAACAAGAGCGAAACTCCATCTCAAAAAAAAAAGTGTGCTCTTCAGCATCTAAATGGGCCTAACCAAACTAGATAGGGCACTCATTTGTGATTTAAGTGAATCAAGGTTGAGCTTTCTTTAAAATTTCTAAACAAAGAAAATCTTGATACCAAGGTCTCTTTTGCTTGAGTGGTTTCTTCATTGAAGTTAAAGCCTTTTCTTTTTTTTTTTTTTCCTAAATGTTCTTGGTATTCCAGTAAAGTCTGTTTGCATTGAAATTAAGAAGAGTTGGGAAACCCTAGCCTATTGAGGTCAGGGCCGTGGCACTGACCCCTTCATGAAGGCACTTTGTGAGGCAGTTAGCTCTGCTTTCCCCTATTACAACTACCACCCTCCTCCATCCACCCTCATGCTTCTGTGTCAGTGGTCACGTGAACAAAAAGAGAGACACTTTGGATGGGTGGCTGAAATTCTGATAGTAGATAAACAGTTCAAAGTCTATGTCCATCTTGTGCTTGGTCTTTCGTGTCATTTATAGTGTTATTTAATGAGAGGTGGTTAACACGTTAAGTTACAAACTACTATGATTTGAAAAAACACTGGTTTAGAATTTTTTTGAGGAAATCTTAAAATTTCTTTGAGATTTGGTTAAGCTAGTAATACCTGTCTTGCCTACATCACAAAGCTGTTGTCTCAACTTATACTGTTATATGTAGAAGTAGTTTATGATCATAATGCCTTTGACTAAACTAGTAAGGTAACTTTTAACTTTTCCATTGAAGATGACATTCACATAGGTTTTTTATTTTTATAGATTTTTAAAAATAAAAGTGTATCCTATGATATACACTATGCTAATAACATCTAAAAATCACATCTCAAAAAGTACTCTACATCATTTTTTAATGGTTTTATATTTCTTCATTTAGCAAATGTTTATGAGTGATTCTATGAGAGGATACTATTTTTGGTATTGGTGATACAAGATGATCAAGTTAGAAAGAGGCCTATTCTCATGACCTCTTGAAAGTTACAGTCTAGCCGAGCGCGGTGGCTCACGCCTGTAATCCCAGCACTTTGGGAGGCCGAGGCGGGAGGATCACGAGGTGAGGAGATCGAGACCATCCTGGCTAACACGGTGAAACTCCGTCTCCACTAAAAAATACAAAAAGAAATTAGCCAAGCGTGGTGGCAGGCACCTGTAGTCCCAGCTACTCGGGAGGCTGAGGCAGGAGAATGGCGTGAACCTGGGAGGCGGAGCTTGCAGTGAGCCAAGATCGTGCCACTGCACTCCAGCCTGGGGCACAGAGCAAGACTCCATCTCAAAAAAAAAAAAAAAAACGAAAGTTACAGTCTAGTGGGGAATAGAGATAAAGTCACTAACAATAAAGCGTGGTAAACGTATTAGTTACGGCAGGTGCCACGAAAACTATAGATGGGATATCCAGTGCTTGTGGTTTCAGGAAAGAGTCCTAGGTGATTTGGGGAAGGCTTTCTAAAGAATATTAAATTTATGTCCAGACTTTAAGACTGAGCTGTGTGTTCCATGTTGAAGGAACCATGTCTTCCGAGGCTCAGAGGGAAGAGAACATGGCACATTCTAGAAACTCAGTGAAGGTTAGGATGGCTATAATGCTGAGTAAGGGTTACAGGAGCTACAGGAAATGAAAACTGGAGAAGGAAGCAGGAGTGAGAGCCTTGTAGCATCTGATAAGCCACATTTAAGAGTTTGGACTCTATACTAAGCATTGGAGACCATTCAAGGTTTTAAGAAATCTAGAAAATTAAGGGAGCAAAACTGGGGACAATTATTGCAATAAGAAGTGATAGAAGGCCAGACATGGTTGTTTACACTGATAATTGCAGCACTTTGGGAGGCTAAGCCAGGAGGATCACTTGACCCCAGGAGTTTGAGACCAGCCTGGGCAACATGCGAGACCCTGTCTCTACAAAAAAGAAAAAATTTGGTGGGCGTGGTGGCACATGCCTTTGGTCCTAGCTACTCGGGAGCCTGAGGTGGGAGGATTGCTTGAGTCCGGAAGATAGGGGCTTCAGTGGGCCATGATTGCACCACTTCACTCAGCCTGGGCAACAGAGAGAGCGAGACCCTGTCTCAAAACAAAAACACAAACAAAAAAGAAGTGATAGAAGCCTAAATTAGCAAAGTAGTGAGATGGAAAGACGTGAACAAAGTTAAGAGAAATTTAGAGGCATAATAGGGCCTGATGATGGAGTCAGTATGCGTAGAGGAAAAGAAGTAGAGTCCAGGGCTTCTGGATTGGGAA
Organism: Nomascus leucogenys; assembly: GCF_006542625.1. NCBI lineage: Eukaryota > Metazoa > Chordata > Mammalia > Primates > Hylobatidae > Nomascus > Nomascus leucogenys. The sequence continues at coordinate 50,655,207 of NC_044386.1, forward strand.
ACTGAGTGGGGGGATGGTGATGAAGGAAAGGCAACAGGGTTGAGGAAGATGATGATGAATTCAATCTTGAACATTTCAGAAGTACCTATTGGATCACCACAAAGAGAGAAATAATAGGCAGTTGAATAAATAGGTCTGACGTGCAAGAGACAGACCTGGCTAGAGATAGATACTTGAGAGTGCCATTAGCATACAGAATAGAGTGAGAATGTAGAGGCAGAAGAAGAGACTCAGGACAGGCCTGTGAGCAAGAGATTTCTATTATTAGGGGTACTTATCTGATTAACTGTAAATCAGGACAAAGAAGACAAGCAACATCAGGAAATTTTATTGTGAGTTGACATTAAATCTTTGTTTAGTTTAGAATTGAAATTTAGGATTGTTAGTGAGAGCACATGTGCTCTCTTACAGAATTATTTATGTTTCTTGTTATTTTCATTGTCAGAATTTATTTTTACTTACAAAAAATTCATTTCCCTTTCATACAGCTTTTAAAGTATTTTATTATTAAAAAATATATGCTTATAGGCTGGGCGCAGTTGCTCACGCCTGTAATCCCAGCACTTTGGGAGGCTGAGGCGGGCAGATCACCTCGGGTCAGGAGTTTGAGACCAGCCTGGCCAACATGACAAAACCTCATCTCTACTAAAAATACAAAAATTAACTGGGCATGGTGGCGCATGCTTGTAATCCCAGCTACTTCAAGAAGCGCTTGAACCTGGGAGGTGGAGGTTGTAGTGAGCTGAGATTGCACCACTGCACTCCAGCCTGGGTGATAGAGCAAGACTCTGTCTCAAAAATAAATAAATAAAAATATGTGATTACAGAAAATTGGGAAAATATTTTTTAAAAATACAAGAGGAAAATTAAGTCCACCCATAATTCTACCACCTAGAGATAGTTAAGGTTTAAGTGAATTTCCTTCTGTGCCTTCTCTGGATAAATGGATAGACGAGTGAATGATACTGTAAATAGTTCTCTTTCTTTTTCACTGCATTTTATATTTTATTTTAAATTCCTTATAAAATTATTTTAATGGCTATATAATATTCCCTTATATGCATATATCATACTTTATTATTTACTTTGACCCAGTAATTTCTCTTTAAGGTATTTTCAGAAAATGATTAAAAATTTGGGCAAAAATGATGTGAAAAGATGTTCATTGTAGTAATCCTAGTCTTCTTTGTTCTATTTTAATGTCGTAGGTTAATATTATTGGTAGTTAATTTACTAAAATTTTTGCATAGACCTTTACCGTTTTCATTTTAGTAATTTTTCTTTTTTGTATCTTAATTACAAAGTAATACGTATTTGTGTTTTTAAAATAAGCAATACAAAAGTGTCTAAAGTAAAAATGGGAGTCCTTTTTGTAACCATTCTTCCCCCACCCCCACCCTTAACAGGCAGCTACTGTAAACAGTTTCTTTCTTTGTAGCTTCCATATCTTTTTATGCTAACTCATACTGGAAATAGTTAAATATTTAGAGTTGTTGTATACATAAAGTTATTAACATTGTGTTTCTTTGGAAATTTGCTTCTCTCTCCCAACCTCCGTCATTTCCTAAGCTTTGTCAGTTTCTATTTCCAGAATATCCCTGTTTAACTCCCAACTTAAATTCTGCCTTCTCCAAGCAGATCTCTAAGAAATTAGAAGGAAGTAGGCGCTCCAATTAAAATCACATTTACCTTTCACCATGTTTTTTTAGACTTTGTACTTTAAATACTTACTAACATCTGCCCTGCAGTGCAGGTATTTGTATATGCCTCCCTCACTAAGTATTAGCTGTTACGTATTAGGAATCCACAATGCTTATGACAGTAGTCTTTATGCTGTAAATTCTCAGCTAATGTTATTGTAAGTCTTTATGCAGTGCACCTGTAATGCTCGATCCTTCATCCACTGGCCTTTAGTTACTTTTGCATGTGTGTATAAGCTTCCTGATTGTATTTCAGCAGCCCTTATCAAATGACTGTAATTGTCATATGCCACTGTAAAAGTGAGGCACTTTTAAAACATTAAACTAGACATGTATCTCTACAGTCTTTATGTGCAATCTTTTTTTGTAAATATTGCAAGTTTTTGCTGCTGTTTTGAAATAATCAAATACAAAACAGGTAACATAAAGTTACAATCTAAGGCTAAGGCAAATTTGTTTATACTATTAGTCATTTGGTTCATTCGAATCCCTGATAATAGAGTTGAGTGCAAGAATATTGGTAGTAAAAAGCAGGACTTTTCACTGGAGACTCTTTAAATGTCCAGGTACCCTGACAGTCTTTCCATGCTGTTTTTAGTGGGCAAGTTATACCTCACTTGTTGTAACTTGGAGACTTTATTGAAATACTTCAGGATCTTACTTCGAGTCTTTTAGCCCTTCCTGTGAGTTTCTCTCATCAAAAGAAGTAATGTTTCTATAGGGTTTCACTAAAATAATACTAATTTGGGCTGGGCACGGTGGCTCACGCCTGTAATCCCAGCACTTTGGGAGGCTGAGGCGGGTGGATTGCCTGAGATCAGAAGTTCGAGACCAGTCTGGCCAACGTAGTGAAATCCCATCTCTACTAAAAATACAAAAAAATTATTCAGGCGTGGTGGCGCGTGCCTGTAATCCCAGCTGCTAGGGAGGCTGAGGCAGGAGAATTGCTTGAACCCGGGAGGCGGAGGTTGCAGTGAGCCGAGATCGCGCCATTGCACTCCAGCCTGGGCAACAAGAGTGAAACTCCATCTCACACACAAAAAAAAGGATACTAATTTGGAAATACTAATTGTAAATTATTTTCTACAGCCCAAAACTAGTTACACTATATTTCCTATGAACATTTTTTGTGGAATGCTTCAAGAGCTACAGTACTCAGACCCACTTACTTGATTTTATGTGAAGTCTTAGTTCTAATTAGTATAAAGCAAATAAAGATACTTTTTTCTCAGAAGAGAAAAATCAAGCAGAGTCATAATTACTTTGGCATATAGCACAATGAAGAGGAGTCATCATTTTAGGGGATATTTTTTGCTTCTATAATGAAATAAGTGGAGTTAAATTTGTGCAGCAATGTCCAATAGGCTATTTTTCTCCAGGCAGGTGGTAAGTTTTCAGTTTGTGATATCCAGTAAACAGTGAGTTGTGTCTGTTAAATGTCACTAGTACTTCTCATTATTTTTAGAAGTCACAGCTGTAACTGACAAGTCAGAATACAGAGATAAGTTAGAACAACTCTGCTTTAGTATCAGCGAGTCTCCAGTTATGCTGCTTTAGTGAGTGTTGTATTAGACTATTTCTGGAGATTGGTTCAATTATAAGCAAGCAGAGCTATCAGAAAACTCCAGGTTAGCTGACCTGATTTCAGAGCCATCTTTCCAAATCAAGCTTTCCTGTTTCCAAATATGATGAAAATGTTTGCCAATTTTGTCAATTAATTGTATTATTTATGTTAATTTATTGTTGTATTTTTTAATACTTTGTCCTTTATGTTTCTGTATTGTTTTTATTGGAAAGTCAGTAAAGTAAATAGGGAATAGAGATGCTTACTTCTCAATAAGTTGACTTTGAAAGTGGTTTTTTTAATTAATATATTTCTATGTTCAGGGATTAGATTATATAGTGCCAGTGAGGTACCTGGGGATTAGGAAAGAAGAGGCAAGTTAGATGAGACTGACTCACTACCTACTGTGCTAACGAGGCACCAGGGAAGCATGTTATAATTTAGGGTATGTGGACTGTCATTTCATTAGATTACAGTTGCCGGGGTAAGCAGATCCTGGGGAAGAAAGAGGGTTTCTCCACCCTCCATTCTGCTGAGGCTGCTTCAATTTTCTCTCTACACAGCCCTAATCTCTTAGACCCAGAACTTCTAAATTCCTAGAAGAAAAGGGGCCTAAATATATCTTACATACTTTTCCTATCCCCTCTTCATTTAAATTGACTAAAATTAAATGTTCAACATCTTCATCTTATGTTTCATATAGTGAACTGCTTAATGTTATCTGTCTTGATTTGGCTTTTGTTTTTTTCCCCTTAGAATTGCTACAAACTAGTGACCTTAAATCTAGGGGACATCTTTGGCAATTAGAAAACCTCAAAACAGTTTTGGGTCTTGAAATGGCTTGTAGAGTATCAGCAGGTTTTTTATTTTTTATTTATTTTTATTTTTTTGAGACAGGGTCTCTCTCTCTATTGCCTAGGCTGGAGTGCAGTGGCGTGATCTCGGCTCTTCAAAGCCTCTGCCTCTCAGGTTCAAGCAATTCTCCCACCTCAGCCTCCCAAGTAGGATTGGGATTACAGGTGCACCACCACGCTTGGCTAATTTTTGTATTTTTAGTGGAGACAGGTTTTCACCATGTAAGCCAGGCTGGTCCCGAACTCCTGACCTCGTGATCCACCTGCGTTGGCCTCCCAAAGTGCTGGGATTACAGGCATGAGCCACTGCGCCTGGCCCAGGTTTTGATTTTGTAAGCTGTCTCCATTAGTTGAGACTGTTGTCAGCCAAAAGCCTTAGCTCATGTTGTATTCTTTCTGCCTGGCAAGTCAAGAGACCCTGTTTGGAGATGATTCCACCCTCTTGTTCTTCTTCCAAAAAACACTAAAGCCTTCAGAACCACTTTTCAAAAATAGGAACATTTATCTTGCTGATCTTTCGTTCTTCTAATTCTTGATGAAGGAGAGGAAAAAAGTGGATCGCAATACTGAAATTTAATCACTAGTCTAAAAGTCTTTAACAGTCTTCACAAAGGCATTAAATACTTTTTTCTATTTTTAGTAATTGTATTTGAATTGCTGAAACACTGAAAGCATTTAAACAGTTTCTTCATCCTTCATTTTCAAATATAAGACAATTTTTTATGAGAATATAGGCAGAGCTGAAGTGACCATTTGAGAAAAGTGTTATTGGTAATTTCTTTTTTTTTTTTTTTTTTTTTTTTTTTTTTTTTTTTTGGTCGGAGTCTCGCTCTGTCACCCAGGCTGGAGCGCAGTAGCACGATCTCGGCTCACTGCAAGCTCTGCCTCTTGGGTTCACACCATTCTCCTGCCTCAGCCTCCGAAGTAGCTGGGACTACAGGCACTTGCCACCACGTCTGGCTAATTTTTTTTGTATTTTTTAGTAGAGACGGGGTTTCACTGTGTTAGCCAGGACGATCTGGATCTCCTGATCTCGTGATCCACCCGCTTCGGCCTCCCAAAGTGCTGGGATTACAGGCGTGAGCCACCGTGCCCAGCTGGTAATTTATTTAAAATAGTCTATAGCAAATATATATATATATATATTTTTTGACAGAGTCTCACTCTGTTGCCCAGGCTAGAGTGCAGTGGCGTGATCTCGGCTCACTGCAACCTCCGCCTCCTGGGTTCAAGCAATTCTCCTGCCTCAGCCTCCCGAGTAGCTGGACCTACAGGCGCCCATCACTACGCCCAGCTAATTTTTGTATTTTTATTAGAGACGGGGTTTCACCATCTTGGCCAGGCTGGTCTCAAACTCCTGACCTTGTGATCTGCCCATCTCAGCCTCCCAAGGTGCTGGGATTACAGGCCTGAGTCACCGCGCCTGGCCTAGGAAATGTATTCTTGGTTTTGTTTTCAGATATCATTTGACATCAAGTTCATTTTTTGTAGAAATTGTTATAATGTTTCCAAAGTTTAAATTATCTTACAGTTATTTCAAGGTGTCAATAATATCACACTGTCCCAGAGTCAGCAGGTATTCTCACAGTGATTCATGAGGCCATTTTTAGTTTTCCCATTTGTGTGATTGGACACTGCCTGGAATACTGTCCTGGAATAAGTGTCAAGAATATCTTCCTTTTGTTCTGGAGTTCTCACTGCCATGAAGGGCAGTATTCATATTGGGAAATGGAGATAATGGAAGATCCAGAGAACACAAATTGGCTTTGAGTCATGTGATTAGGCTTCCTGAGAGGTTCAGTGTCACCCTGACTATCTCCTTAGAAGTGTGGATGTTGAACCAGAACAGTGCTCCAGAAGGAGTGCTCAGTTTCATAGAGCAATCTGTGTTTTTTAGAAAAACTCAGAATCCTTTTGCTAATGTAGTGAATATTGGGGGCAAGTTGAAATTTTGCATTTCCTAACGTCTTTTATTTATGCCTAGATGATGGACCATCTGGATTATGCAACAAATGAAGAAAACCCTGTGATATCTGGTGAACAGGTTGTCCAGCAATAATATTATGTGGAACTACTATAATGTGTCATTGATTTTCTACAAATAGACTTCGACTTTTTAAATTGACTTTTGAATTGACAATCTGAAAGAGTCTTCAATGATATGCTTGCAAAAATATATTTTTATGAGCTGGTACTGACAATTACATCATAAATAACTAAAACGCTTTGCTTTTAATGTTAAAGTTGTGCCTTCACATTAAATAAAACATATGGTCTGTGTAGTTTCCGAGATGTACTATATACAGTATATTTTTCTAAAAAAAAAAAATGCCTTGACCCACCCCTATACTTTTTTTTACTGAAATCTGTTTCTTTCAGCTCTGATGGCAGATACAAGTAGTTACTATTTCTGAATGGGTTTTACTGTAAAGAATTATGCAAATTGGCCAGGCACGGTGGCTCACCCCTGTAATCTCAACACTTTGGGAGGCCGAGGTGGGCGGATCACGAGGTCAGGAGATCGAGACCATCCTGGCTAACACGGTGAAACCCCTCTCTACTAAAAATACCGAAAATTAGCTGGGTGTGGTGGAGGGCACCTGTAGTCCCAGCTACTGGGAAGGCTGAGACAGGAGAATGGCGTGAACCCGGGAGGTGGAGCTTGCAGTGAGCCAAGATCGCACCACTGCACTCCAGCCTGGGCAACAGAGCGAGACTCCGTCTCAAAAAGAAAAAAAAAGAAGATTTATGCAAATTATATCTGCTCTATAGAAATAACTGTTTAACACCATGCAAGAAGGCGATTCAACAGTGAAAATTTGGACCTTATGTCACTGCAGAGGTTAGAAATACATAATTTTGGAATAAATATAAGTGCACATTTTTGTAGTATTTTTGTAAACCCAATCGTTTCATAAACTTGAGAACTGAAATTACTTCAGACTGCATGTGTATTAAGAACATTTTTCCAAGTATAGAGAAACATAATATATAGAACTAGTCACTAAAATGAGACAGAAACTGAAATCTAGTTTTCATTGGTTTGACAGCCTTTTTTTTGAAAATGTAGCTTAAATTTCAATACTAACATTCAGTTTCACTTTGGTATTTCTGATCTTTGAAATTTGGTTCTGTTGATGTTAAGGTTTGGTTTTTTTTAATTATTTTTGTTAAGAAATTATGTATTAATACATATGGCTCGTTGTTGAATACAACATTCCTAACATTATCCCACATTCCCCCACCCCAACCCGTTACCTTTTTTTCTTCCTGATTCCCACCCCTTGCCCCATAGGTAATGATTCTTAATCTTGGTGGAGGATGTACAAAGTGCGATTCAGAGAAAAGAACTGGCAACAACAGCAAGAGACTTGGTGTTAGTCTCAGTTTAATTACAGTACAAGGAAGAGTTGAGTAATTTGCCGCAGCTCAAGACACTTGTATCTCAGTTTTCTAATCTGCAAAATGAGTAGGTTAGACCAGCTAATCACTCTGGTACCTTCCAACTTGAAAAAAGTTTTTTCCTCATTCTTTGGTAAACTTTAGATGTGGCCTGAACGTTCTCCTGGAGGTCAGAGGTCAAATTATCGTTCCATTTTCTTTTATTTTACTAAGAAATTCCCAAATGACAACTGATAACAAAAGCAGCAGGATTTTTCATTTCTCTGTAAATAATGTATAAAATATGTGAACAGAACTATATCTTTCATCTAAGGCCAGTTCAATTTATTAAAAATAAAACTAATGCCTTTTAAAATTGATCAGACCTTTGATATTTGAACTAAATTTTGCATTAGAGACTTTTTAAAAATTGTTCGCTTTTGCTGAATAAATTGAAAATAGAGAAGTTCCATTGACAGTCAGTCCCTCTCTGCTTAATGCAGTTATGGGTCCTTTCGTTTATGGCAAATGACTTACCTGACAAGAGTTAATTTTGCCTCTATTGTGTCAAGTTTGAATATTTTCCAAAAAATCTGATTTATTTGGCAGACTCTGAGAGAACAGATTAAGTGCCATTTTAAAACTCTAACTATATTTTCATTTATAATAATAAAATATTTGCCAAAATACGGCTTTTTTATAAAATTATCTGCACCCTCATCCAAGCTTTATGATATTTAATAGCCTTAATCACATTTTATGAAGAATGTTAAGGAAAATTTTTTTTTTTTTTTTACTGCATCTGAATGAGATAATTTCTTTTTTTTTTTTTTTTTTTTTGGAAACGGAGTCTCCCTCTGTCACCCACACTGGAGTGCAGTGGCAAGATCTTGGCTCACTGCAATCTCTGCCTCCTGGTTCAAGCAATTTTCCTGCCTCAGCCTCCCAATAAGCCGGGATTACAGGTGCGTGCCACCACACCTGGCTAATTTTTGTATTTTTAGTAGAGATGGGGTTTCACCTTGTTGGTTAGGCTGGTCTTGAGCTCCTGACCTCGTGATCTGCCTGCCTCAGACTCCCCAAGTGCTGGGATTACAGGCATGAGCCACCGTGCCTGGCAAAATAATTTCTCAAAATAATTTGGTTTCATATAACTGGAGTAGTAATTAATATTTTAACTTCATCAACTAGATGTATCTCCTCAGTAGCATAGTAACTGGTACATCCAGAAATCTGAAGTCTGACTTACTTGATACAAATTGTACTTTAACCATTAGTTATTAAGGAGGTAAAATCTTGTTCTAACTTGCTATTAAAATCTTATTGGTTAAATAGAAATAAGAAAAAGTATAATTACTCAAGTTTCTTCATCCTCAATGTCAACTTTATATTGTAATTAAATGTGTAGCAACCAAGCTGACAATAATGATTAAGAAATTAAAGTACAGAAATATTTTATTTGGGGACTCGAACAAAAGATAGATAAGATGAAAATTTGACTTTAAAAGCTGTCATCTCTTCCTCTCTTGCCCTCCCACCACCAATAACTTTAAGGGGAAGAGAAGCTGGTTTTTTCCCTAAACATGTCTTTAAAATAATGATACACTGTATTTATTAATTCTTGATGCAAAAAGAAAAGTTCTTAGTTAGAAAATCCCTATGAAAATTTTTGTGGCTTATCAACAGAAATCACTATCTCAAACTGTAATGTAGATTACTTTTATCTCAGTTTAGTTTAGCAAAAATAAATGTGAGGCTTGTGGGGAAAGACCTTGATATTCTAATACATTATATTTTCTTCTAGCTTGTAGATTTTTTTCTTTTTTTTTTGAGACAGAGTTTCGCTCTTTTTGCCCAGGCTGGAGTGCAATGGCATGATATCAGCTCACTGCAATCTCCGCCTCCCGGGTTCAAGCGATTCTCCTGACTCAGCCTCCTGAGTAGCTGGGATTATAGGCATGTGCCACCACACCCAGCTAGTATTGTACTTTTAGTAGAGACAGGGTTTCTCCATGTTGATCAGGCTGGTCTCGAACTCCCAACTTCAGGTGATCCGCCCGCCTTGGCCTCCCAAGTGCTGGGATTACAGGCATGAGCCACCGTGCCTGGCACTTGTAGATTTTTTTTTAGATTAGCAATTCCTTAGTATAATCTGCAATTTATTTCTCTTTTAAAGAAATAATTTTAACCCATCTGCTATTGGCATTCGTATAGTTTACTTGTCCATAGAGATTTTAGTGAATTGATACATTTATAATAAATACAAATGAGCTTTCCAGTTTTCTTTGCTCTTTCAATTTATGCTTTAGTATAAGCAAAAATTACTATTTTTACATTTTTAAAAATTGTGGGTACATGTAGGTGTATATATTTATGGGATGCATGAGATGTTTTGATACAGGTATGCAAGGTGAAATAAGCAGATCATGGAGAATGGGGTATCCATTCCCTCAAGCATTTATCCTTTAAGCTATAGACATATTTTACATTTGAATAAAAAATATTTGAACTAAGACTGGGTGCGGTGGCTCACACCTGTAATCCCAGCACTTTGGGAGGCCAAGGTGGGTGGATCACGAGGTCAGGAGTTTGAGACCAGCCTGACCAACGTGAAACCACGTCTCTACTAAAAATACAAAAATTAGCTGGGCATGGTGGGGCGCGCCTGTAACCCCAGCTACTCAGGATGCTGAGGCAGGAGAATCGCTTGAACCTGGGAGGTGGAAGTTGCAGTGAGCTGAGATCACACCACCGCACTCCAGCCTGGGTGACAGAGCAAGACCCCATCTCAAAGAAAAAAAGAAAAAAAAAAAATATATATATATATATATGTATATATATATGAACTAATTTATTTAAGCTTAACCTCTAAAATTTCAGCCTGATCTTAACCAATGAAATTTCAAAAACAAAAACTGTACTTCAGTCTACAATTGAATGGAATTCAGTGTAGACCAGTACAATGGAATGTACTGGTCTGAAAGGCTTTATAGTTTCCCATTGTCAAGGAAAAATATTGAATTTATTTAAGATGTTGCCAGATAACCAGTTCTACAGTTAAAAAAGATTCATTAGCAGTGCCCTATTTACCTCAAAGGAATTAAAGGAGTTAGTGAAGGTAATGGAAATAAAACCAAAATATTGAATATAAGCTGGGTGTGGTGGCATGCACCTGTAATCCCAGCTATTTGGGAGGCTGAGATGGGAGGGTCCCTTGAGCCCAGGAGTTTGAGGCTGTAGTGAGCTGTGATTGTGCCTGTGAATAGTGACTGCACTCCAGCCTAGGTGACATAGCAAGATGCCATCTCAAAGAAATATAGATATATAACATAAAAGAATAACTTTATACATTTCCTGGAGGAAAAGTACTCTGTAAATTCAAGAGATCTGAATCAAATTACTCAACCTTTTGGAATTTGATCCTCTACTGTAATACTCATATGCGAGATTACTGAATTTTCAGAGTGAAAAAAAATTGACAGGGTAATATATAGGCCATATTATAGCGAAGATCATAAGTATAAATGTCCTTATTTAATCTTTCCATACTGAGGACAGCCTCTATATAAAAATGTTCATTGGGAGAAAAATTATTTTTAAAACTAAATTTTTATAGTAGTCCTCCATTACTGGCAATTAAGGAGCAACCTGCAAAATGTAGAATATTTAATGTCATTATGTGGTTCTTTGATTAGGCATAAAAAGTATTGCAAACAGCTTTTCTATTCCTTTGGAATATGAATCTTTTTAATGTCTAAAGTTAACCTGCAACATTTTCTAGTAGGACAAGTCAATGTAAATTAGGTAATTTTTGGCTGTTTTATACCTTCTGTTGCATTTTGTTCAAATGAAAACATTTTTAAAAACATATGATTCAATTTTTACTTCTCAGATAATTGGTTTGAGTGTGGAATTTCTTTTTTAACACTTTGATATGTAAGTTAGTGTAAATTAATACTTTTATAACACTACTAGGCTTTATATTTTTATGGAATGTTTTAAAATTTGAAATTTTTGAAGTGTTAATTTAGCAGTACTTTAAACTATCATTATGTGCCAATACTGACAAGAAAAACAATTTTTTATGTATTTAATTTACTATGGTATTCAATAAATTCTATTTTAAAATAAAATTTGAATTTGTTTTATTTTGAATGATGAAACAATTGAAAATGAACTAACTGTACTAGATAGATCATGTTCATATAACACAAAAATGGTAATAATTGCTTAAGAAATTATGTAGCTATTTAGGTTTTACAAATTATCCTTAAAACCTAGATTCTGGCCAGGCATGGTGGCTCACACCTGTAATCCCAGCACTTTGGGAGGCCGAGGTGGGCGGATCACGAGGTCAAGAGATGGAGACCATCCTGGCCAACATGGTGAAACCCCATCTCTACTAAAAATACAAAAATTAGCTGGACGTGGTGGCATGCGCCTGTAGTCCCAGCTACTCGGGAGGCTGAGGCAGGAGAATCACTTGAGCCCAGGAGGAGGAGGTTGCAGTGACCGAGATTGTGTCACTGCACTTCAGCCTGGAGACAGAGCGAGACTCCGTCTCAAAAAAAAAAAAAAAAAGTACTAAGGTCTATATAGGCTCTTTTTTACCAAAAAACAAAGTCCCACCCCTTGTGCTGAACAATCCTGGCATTTGCATTTTTGCTAGTATTGTTCCCAGAAATTACCAAGATCCTTGCTGCCATTGTACTTTCTTTTTAATTCAGATGAGATTGGCCTTGATATGTATTGTAGTTTGTCTTGATGATATGTTGAGAAAATCCTGTTCTTCCCTCCATACAAGAACCTTGTGTCATACTACAGGCCCATATATCTGGAAAGATACATAACTTTCCAGAAACTGGAAAGAGTGGCTTTTTTTTTTTTTTAGGGAGAAAGGAAGTAAGATGGCTAGGGCACAGGAGTGAGGACTTTTCCATGTATACTCTTTTTTTTTTTCTCGTATTTAATTTTTTGAAAAATAGAGACGAGGTCTCACTATGTTGCCCAGGCTGGTCTCAAACTCCTGAGCTCAAGTGATCTGCCTCAACCTCCCAAAGTGCTGGGATTACAGGCATGAGCCATCAAGCCCAGCCTATACTCTTACTTTCTGAATTTTCTATCATATGCTTCTGTTATGAATTTAAAATACAAATACCATAAAAATCTACTGAGTTAATTTTTTGGGAATGTTATAAAATTTATTCATTTAAACATTCAGACAATTATTTTTCTCAATAAATATTCATATTAACAGCTGGTTAAATAGTAAATTATTCATATCATTTTCTTTTGTTTTTTTGAGACAGAGTCTTGCTCTGTCACCCAGGCTGGAGTACAGTGGCGCAATCTTGGCTCACTGCAACCACCCCCTCCTGGGTTCAAGTGATTCTCCTGCCTCAGCCTCCCAAGTAGCTGGGAATACAGGTGCACGCCACCACACCTGGCTAATTTTTGGTATTTTAGTAGAGACAGGGTTTCACCGTGTTGCCCAGGCTGGTCTTCAACTCTTGAGCTCTGGCAATCCACCTGCCTCGGCCTCCCAAAATGCTAGGATTACAGGCGTGAGCCACCACGCCTGGCTAATTTTTGTATTTTTAGTGGAGACGGGATTTCACCATCTTGGTCAGGCTGGTCTTGAACTCCTGACCTCGTGATCTGCCTGCCTCAGCCTCCCAAAGTGCGTGCGCCACCTTGCCCGGCCAGATCAATAGTTTTAAACTTTTTTGTTGTTGTTGTGACGCTTACCCTACTGACCCACAACAAATGAAAAATAAAGCAAAAATTAAAATATCACTGAAAAGCATTAGTGCTAGAAAATGAAAACAATGACCATTCTAGGTAACACTGATGATAAAATGTTCTCTCTCAAAAAATTTTGGAAATTCCAATTACCTGTGGATGAGCCCTTAGAATTGCACTTGTAGCAATAGCCAGACTTCTTAGCGGACTTCTGGAAAGAGATTGCTGTAAACTATAGTAAGGCACTAATTCTTTCTTCCTTAGGAGGCTATGGGTAAATATTAACAGTTCTTAGTCAGGTAAAACTGAATGTCTATGGTTTGGCATATCATTCTGTTAAAAGCAATTTAACAATTTAGATCAGAGAGTCACTTCTCTAGATTAAGTGGGAAAAGGTACCAATTGGCTTCTAATTAATAAGTCACCTATAAATAGGCTCTGCTACCTATTTAATTATATAGAAAACCAAATAATTTTTTTATAAATGTGAAAAATGTTTCATCCACAAATGTATTAATATGTATGTCCAACACTTTTCAACTGAAGCTTCACCAACTATTGACCAAATTCAGTCCCTTTCAATGCAGAGAAATAAAATATACAAAGGCAGTTGCCAAGTCCTCTCCATTCCGTCTTCCAGATGTCTCTCAAAAGAGTTCCAGGAATCACCATCCCCACTGCCACTAAATTAGCTTAATCTGTCTGTACTGTAACAGTTTCTTAATGGGTCTTCCAGCCATTAATTGTGCCATTGATTCCCTTTCCACATCATAGCCAGTGATCTTTCCAAAGTGGAAATCTGATCATTCAACTACAGTGCTTTAGAAAAACCCTAAACAGCACCTAATTTATCTAAGAATAGTCCAAAATCGTTAGCGTGATTTTTTTTCTTTGAGATGGAGTTTATACAACGGGAAATTAAGTTGGAAATGAACAGGGGCTACACTAGTCAGACCTTAAAAATCACATTAAAGCCTGGGCGCGGTGGCTCACACCTGTAATCCCAGCACTTTGGGAGGCCAAGGTGGGCGGATCACCTGAGGTCGGGTGTTTGAGACCAGCCTGACCAACATGGAGAAACCCCCTCTCTACTAAAAATACAAAATTAGCCGGGCATGGTGGCCCATGCCTGTAATCCCAGCTACTTGGAGGCTGAGGCAGGAGGATTGCTTGAACCCGGGAGGCGAATGTTGCGGTGAGCCGAGATCGAGCCATTGCACTCCAGCCTGGTGACACAGCAAGACTCTGTCTCCAAAAGAAAAAAGAATAATGAGACCAGGATTGGCTTGGTGACTCATGCCTGTAATCTCAGCACTTTGGGAGGCTGAGGCGGAGCTCAAGATCAGCCTGGGCAACATGTGGGACTTCGTCTCTAAAACAAAATTAAAACAAAAAGAGAGGGCCGGCGAGGTGGCTCACTCCTGTTATCCCAACACTTTGGGAGGCTGAGGCAGGCGGATCAACTGAGGTCAGGAGTTCAAGACCAGCCTGGCCAACATGGTGAAAACCTGTTTCTACTAAAAATACAAAAAATTACCCAGGCATTGTGGCAGGCACCTGTAATCCCAGCTACTCAGGAGGCTGAGGCAGGAGAATCACTTGAAACCGGGAGGCGGAGGTTGCAGTGAGACAAAATCTTGCAGTGAGCGACAGAGCAAGACTCCATCTCAGAAAAAAAAAAGAGAAAGGAAAAATAAAAACAGTGAGACATGTATATATACACTCATACACATAAAAACCCATACAGTAACTTTGAATTGATGCCATTTATCTTGCATTTTAGGATATTCCTTAGCTAATCTTACAATGTTAAAATTTTATTACAATAAATTGACATTAAGTTAACAATGTTAATATTTCATAGAAATAGAAATGTGATTATATCCAATATCAAAAAATCAGATCTTTTTTTTTTTTTTTTTTTGAGACAGTCTCGCTCTGTCGCCCAGGCTGGGGCTGGAGTGCAGTGATGCCATATCAGCTCACTGCAACCTCCGCCTCCCGGTTTCAAGCAATTCTCCTGCCTCAGCCTCCCGAGTAGCTGGGATCACAGGTGCCTACCATCACACCTAGCTAATTTTTGTATTTTTAGTAGAGATGGGGTTTTACCATGTTGGCTGGGCTAGTCTCGAACTCCTGACTTCAGGTGATCTACCCGCCTCGGCCTCCCAAAGTGCTGGGATTACAGGCGTGAGCCACCACGCCTGGCCCCAACAATAATATTCTTAATCAACATAGGGCTTTGCTAAATTCAAAGTGGAATTTCTCTGTATGGTTACTGGTAATTTGTTCTGGCTTTTGCCCAAATGTAGTCACCTGGGGCAGAGTTTGAGAGCTTTAGGAAGAAATTTTTTTCCCTTTTAGAAATAAACACAGGCCAAAGAAAAGGTTATTAAAAGTGGGAAAATAGGCCGGGCACAGTGGCTCACGCCTGTAATCCCAGAACTTTGGGAGGCCGAGGCTGGCAGATCACGAGGTCAAGAGATTGAGACCATCGTGGCCAAATGGTGAAATCCCGTCTCTACTAAAAATCAAAAAAATGTTAGCCAGGCATTGTGGCACGCGCCTGTAATCCCAGCTACTCGGGAGGCTGAGGCAGGAGAATTGCTTGAACCCGGAAGGTGGAGGCTGCAGTGAGCTGAGATCACACCACTGCACTCCAGCCTGGAGACAGAGCAAGACTCCATCTCAAAAAAAAAAGTGGAAAAACATTTAAAAAATTTTTAGTTGTATATTGTGTAACTGATTAGCATATCACATATAATACAATTGAAAGAAGCCTGATTTTCATCCTCTCAATTATTCAAGAAATATTTATTGAATACTTATGATATGCCAGCCACTGTACTAAGGTACTGGGGTTAGAGATTAGTATTTGAAACATTCCAGGTATTTTTAGTTGGCATTTTATAAGCTTTCCACTAACAAACGAGGGTAATTCTTTTGAAAGAGTCCCTAAGAAAGAAAATCCATTAATCCTCTATCCAAAGTACAGCAAAATTTGTTGGAACTGGTTTAATCACCTTCTGCTTATATAAACAAAGGCTTCTGTAGTCATTTGCCAAGCATCTATGAGTGTCTGAGTTTAAGTGACAGAGAAAGTTACATAAAATGGACATTTCATATATTGACTCTTTGTTTTCATGCTCTAAGCAATTTTAATTGTTTTAATGTTGTCAACATTCTAAGTCATTTCTTTTTAAAATTTTTTCTTAGAGTCAGGGCCTTGCTTTGTTGCCAAGGCTGAAGTGGCATGATCATGGTTCAATGCAGCCTCAAACTCCTGGGCTCCAGTAATCTTCCTGTCTCAGTCTCCCACGTGCTGGGATTACAGGTGTGGTCCCTGTGCCTGGCCCTAAATCATTTCTTTTTATTTATTTTTATTTGTATATATATATACATTTTGAGGCAGCATCTCACTCTGTCACCCACGCTGAAGTGGGATGGTGCAATCACAGCTCACTGCAGCCTCGACCTCCCCTGGTGATTCTCCCACCTCAGCCCCCTGAGTAGCTGGGACTAGAGGTACGTGCCACCATGCCCAACTAATTTTTGTATTTTTTGTAGAGACACAGTTTCGCCATGTTGTGCAGGCTGGTCTCCAGTTCCTGGGCTCAAGCAATCTGCCCATCTCAGACTCCCAAAGACCCCCACTTACAGGTATGAGCCACAGCACCAGCCCTAAATAGTTCCCTTTTAGTTTTGCAATAAAGTGTGTGTCTCTTTTTCAGTTGCCCAGGGACTCACGCTGATGGCAGATCCATTCAGAGAGAAGCCAGAGGCATGATTAATGTGGAAACAATCATATAAGCCAACAATTTGTACCTAGTGCATTAAACAAAGATCTTTGACTGGGCCGGGCGCGGTGGCTCACGCCTGTAATCCCAGCACTTTGGGAGGCTGAGGCGGGCGGATCACAAGGTCAGGAGATCAAGACCATCCTGGCTAACACGGTGAAACCCCGTCTCTACTAAAAAATACAAAAAATTAGCCGGGCGTGGTGGCGGGCGCCTGTAGTCCCAGCAACTCTGGAGGCTGAGGCAGGAGAATGGCGGGAACCTGGGAGGCGGAGCTTGCAGTGAGCCAAGATCACGCCACTGCACTCCAGCCTGGGTGACAGAGTGAGACTCCGTCTCAAAAAAAAAAAAGATCTTTGACTAGTTGATTAAACAGGTTGAGGTAAAGATTTTGTGAAAGACTGAATCACATATAATCTGTTTTCTATTGTTGGTGACAGATTTCTCAGTTATGACTTACTGTCACAAGAGGTAATATAGCATAAGGCTCAAGGGCACAAACTCTGGAATTAGACTGTAATGGTTGAAATCCTGGCTCTGCCCTGTGCCTCAATCTTCTCCTTTGTGCAGTGGAGGAATAATAATAGCATCTGGCTTACAGAGTTGAAAGGAGCTAATGAGTTAATACATGTTAAGTGAATAGAACAGCACCCAGCAAGTAAAAAACCACACAATAAATGCTGGCTTTTCAGTATAAGGAGGGAAGGACTCTCATGTCTTCAATTGTCCTACTTCAGATCCTTCAGGATTCTGCTTTTAGTTTGTGTTTTGTTTTGTTTTCTAGAGACAAGGGTCTCCCTATGTTGTCCAGGCTGGTCTTGAACTCTTGGACCTAAGTGATCATCCTGCCTTGGCCTCCCAAAGTGCTGGGATCACCAGTGAGAGCCACTATGCCTGGCCTGCTTTTGCTTATCTAAATGTAAACTCTGGCCGGGTGTGATGGCTCATGCCTGTAATCCCAGCACTTTGGGAGGCCAAGGTGGGCGGACCACCGGAGGTCAGGAGTTTGAGAACAGCCTCGCCAACATGGTGAAACCCCATCTCTACTAAAAATAAAAATTAGCTGGGTGTAGTGGTGCATGCCTGTAGTTTCAGCTACTTGAGAGGCTGAGGCAGGAGAATCACTAGAACCCAGGAAGAAGAGGTTGCAATGAGCCAACATGGTACCACTGCACTCCAGCCTGGGTGACAAAGCAAGACTCCATCTCAAAAATAAAATAAATTTAAACCTCTATTTTTGTGAATGTCAACATTTTAAATAATTGTGGGAAGTTATAAAACCTGAATACTGTAAGAGATAGTAATTTTTTTTTTTTGAGGCAGAGTTTCACTATTTTTTTTTTTTTTTTTTGAGACGGAGTCTTCTCTGTCCCCCAGGCTGGAGTGCAGTGGCGCGATCTCGGCTCACCGCAACCTCCACCTCCTGGGTTCACGCCATTCTCCTGCCTCAGCCTCCCGAGTAGCTGGGAATACAGGTGCCCGCCAACACGCCCGGCTAATTTTTTGTGTTTTTAGTAGAGACGGGGTTTCACCGTGTTAGCCAGGATGGTCTCGATCTCCTGACCTCGTGATCCGCCCGCCTCGGCCTCCCAAAGTGCTGGGATTACAGGCTTGAGCTACTGCGCCCGGCTCAGAGTTTCACTATTGTTGCCCAGGCTGGAGTGCAATGGGCACAATCTCAGCTCACTACAAACTCCACCTTCCGGGTTCAAGTGATTCTCCTGCCTCAGCCTCCAGAGTAGCTGGGATTGCAGGCATGAGCCACGACAACCGGCTAATTTTGCATTTTAGTAGAGATGGGTTTTCGCCATGTTGGTCAGGCTGGTCTCAAACTCCTGACCTCAGGTGATCCACCCACCTTGGCCTCCCAAAGTGCTGGGATTACGGTGTGAACGCACCTGGCCTTTTTTATTTTTTTTATGGAGTCTCACCATATTGCCCAGGCTCACCTCAAACTCCTGAGCTCAAATGATCCACCCATCTCAGCCTCCGAAAATGCTGGAATAGGCGTGAGCCACCAGGTCCAGCAAAATACTATAATGATTCAATGTACCCATTGTCACTCATTTAAGAAAGTTAACAAATTCTGCTTCAAAAACAGGATATTTTGGGCTGCGTGCAGTGGCTCATGCATGTAATCTCAGCACTTTGGGAAGCCGAGGTGGACGGATCACCTGAGGTCAGGAGTTCAAGACCGGCCTGGCCAACATGGTGAAACCTCATCTCTACTAAAAGTACAAAAATTAGCCGGGCGTAGTGGCGTATGCTTGTAGTCCCAGCTACTCAGGAGGCTGAGGCAAGAGAATCGCTTGAACCCGGGAGGCAGAGGTTGCAGTGAGCTGAGATCATGTTACTGCTACTGCACTCCAGACTGGATGACAGAGCGAGACACCATCTCAAAAATAAATTAAAAAATAGAAAAATAAAAATAAAAAAAAGGATAACCAATTGTAAGCTAAAGTTTGCCATCTGCATACTTTGATGAAATGTCTGTTCAAATTTTTTACCTTCTCTTCAATGTTTTTAACTTCAGATTTTTTTAATTGGGTTGTTTTCTTAATGAGTTGTTTTTTTGTTTTGTTTTGTTTTTGTTTTGTTTTGTTTTTGTTTTTGTTTTTTTTTGAGAAAGATTTTCGCTCTTGTTGCCCAGGCTGGAGTGCAATGGCATGATCTCGGCTCACTGCAACCTCTGCCTCCCTGGTTCAAGTGATTCTCCTGCCTCAGCCTCCCGAGTAGCTCGGATTACAGGGATGCCCCACCACGCCCAGCTAATTTTGTATTTTTAGTAGAGATGGGACTTCACCATGTTCGTTAGGCTGGTTTTTACTCCTGACCTCACGTGATCCACCCGTCTCGGCCTTCTTATCAATTTTAAAGAGTTCTTTATATATTTTGGATACCATCACTTCCTTGATCAGAGAGGCATATTGCAAATATTTTCTTCCAGCTTGTGGCTTATCTGTTTATTCTCTTAATAGTATCTTTCACAAAGTAGAAGGGTTTTTGTTTTTGTTTTTATTTTTTTGGTTTCTTTTGAGACAGCGTCTCACTCTATCACCCAGTCTGGACTGCAGTGGCGCAATCTCGGCTCACTGCCACCCCTGCCTCCCGGGTTCAAGTGATTCTCATGCCTCAGCCTCCCGAGTAGCTGGGACTACAGGCATGTGCACCATGGTTGGCTAATTTTGTTTTTTAATTTAATTTGATTTGATTGTTTCTTTGTTTTTGAGACAGAGTCTCACTCCATCACCCAGGCTGGAGTACAGCGGCACAATCTCAGCTCACTGTAACCTCTGCCTCCCAGGTTCAAGGGACTCTTATGCCTCAGCCTCGCCAAAAGCTGGAATTACAGGCACACATCACCACGCCTGACTACTTTTTGTATTTTTAGTAGACTTGGGGTTTCACCCTCCTGGCCAGGATGGTCTCGAGCTCCTGATGTCAAGTGATCCACCAGTCTTGGCCTCCCAAAGTGCTGGGATTACTGGCCTAAGCCACCATGCCCAGCCTAGAAGTTGTTATTTATTTATTTATTTATTTTGGAGATGGAGTTTTGCTCTTGTTGCCCAAGCTGAAGTGCAGTGGCATGATCTCAGCTCACTGCAACCTCGGGCTCTGTGGTTCAAGGGATTCTCCTGCCTCAGCCGCCGGAGTAGGTGGGATTACCGGCGTCCGCCACATCGCCTGGCTAATTTTTTTTTTTTTTTTTTTTTTTGAGACAGTCTCATTCTGTTGCCCAGGCTGGAGTGCAATGGCGCGATCTCGGCTTATTGCAACCTCCGCCTCCCGGGTTCAGGAGATTCTCCTGCCTCAGCCTTCCGTGTAGCTAGGATTACAAGCACGCGCCTCCACGCCCAGCTAATTTTTGTATTTTTAGTAGAGACAGGGTTTCACCATGTTGGCCAGGCTGGTCTCGAACTCCTGACCTCATGATCCACCTGCCTCGGCCTCCCAAAGTGTTGGGATTACAGGCGTTAGCCACCGCGCCTGGCCTTTTTTTTTTTTTTTTTTTGAGACAGAATCTCGCTCTGTTGCCCAGGCTGGAGTGCAGTGGCACGATCTCGGCTCACTGCAACCTCCGCCTCCCGGGTTCAAGCAATTCTATTACCTTAGCCTCCTGAGTAGCTGGGACTACAGGCGCATGCCATCACACCCAGCTAGTTTTTGTATTATTATTAGAGATGGAGTTTCACCATATTGGCCAGGCTGGTCTTGAACTCCTGACCTCGTGATCCACCCACCTCGGCCTCCAAAAAGTGCTGGGATTACAGGCGTGAGCCACCACGCATGGCCTAATTTGTTGTATTTTTAGTAGAGATGGAGTTTCATTATGCTGGTCTCGAACTCCTGACCTCAAGTGATCTGCCCACCTCCCTCCCGGAGTGCTGGGATTACAGGTGTGAGCCACTGTGCCTGGCCTAGAAGTTTTGTTGTTGTTGTTGTTGTTGTTGTTGAGACAAGTCTCACTCTGTCGCCCAGGCTGGAGTGCAGTGGCACGATCTCAGCTCACTATAAGCTCCGCCTCCTGGGTTCACGCCATTCTCCTGCCTCAGCCTCCCGAGTAGCTGGGACTACAGGCGCCCGCTACCACGCCCGGCTAATTTTTTGTATTTTTACAAATAACCCCCGTCTACTAAGAGACGGGGTTTCACCGTGTTAGCCAGGGTGTTCTCTATCTCCTGACTTTGTGATCTGCCCGCTTCGGCCTCCCAAAGTGCTGGGATTACAGGCGTGAGCCACCGCGCCCAGCCGGAAGTTTTTAATTTTAACAAAATCCAACATCAATTTTTTTCTTACATGGATTGTGTTTTTAGTGTTATATCTAAAAGTCATTTCCAAACTCAAGATCACCCAGATTTTCTTCTGTGAGTTTTATTGTTTTTTGTTTTCCATTAGGTCTAAAATCTCTTTTGAGTTAATCTTTGTGACGGGTGTAAGGTCTGTGTTAGATTTTTTTTTTTTCCTATGTGGATGTCCTGCTGTTCTAGCACCATTTGTTGAAAAGACTGTCCTTTCTCTGTTGAATTGCCTTTTCTCTTTTGTCAAAGATCAGTTGACTGTGTTTGTGTAGGTCTACTTCTGAGGTCTCTATTTTGTTCCATTGATTTAGTTTGTTTATCCTTTTGCCAAAACACAATCTTTATTACTACAGTTTTGTAGTAAGTCTTGAAGCTGGGTAGTATCATGTCAGTCCTCAACTTTGTTCTTCTCCAATATTGTGTTAGCTATTCTGTGTCTTTTGCTTTTTTACATAAATTTTAGAATTAGTTTGTCTATATCCAGAAAACAACTTGCCAATATTTTAAGAGTGCATTGAATATATAGGTCAAGTAGGGAAAAACTGGTATCTTGACAATATTGAGTCTTCTTATTCATGTAGATGGACTATCTGTTTAGAGCTTGATTTTTTTTGTCAGAGTTTTGCAGCTTCCTTCCTATAAATCTTATACATATTTTGCAAGATTTATACCTGTTACTTTTTTTGGTGCTAATGTAAATGGTAATGTGCTTAAATTACAAATTTTAATTGTTCATTTCCCCATATAATCTTTTTCCAGAGATGACCTCTCACTGTTTTGCCCACAACTCCCAGGCTCAAGTGACCCTCCTGCCTCAGCCTCCTGAGTAGCTGGGACTACAAGTGCACACCATGCCTAGCTTCTATATGATTTTTTTGGAGACAGGGTCTCACTATGTCACCCAGGCTGAAGTGTAGTGCTGTGATCTTGGCTCACTGCTACCTCCACCTCCTGGTCTCAAGAGATCCTACCACTTCAGCCTCCCAAGTAGCTGGTACTACAGGTGCGTGCCACCATGCCCAGCTAATTTTTGTATTTTTAGTAGAGATGGGGTTTCACCATGTTGCCCAGGCTAGTCTTGAAATCTTGGACTCAAATGATTTGCCCGTCTCAGCCTCCCAAAGTGCTGGGATTACAGGCGTGAGCCACTGCACCCGGCCTCTTATATGATTTGCTTTAAAATATTCACCTTATAAAATTTGCTTTAAAATATTGACCTTGCTATGATACTTCTCTACCACAAAATTATACACATACAAATAGATTGAAGCACTGAGATGAAAGAGGTGTAATCAGAGTTAGTGTTTAAGGCAGTGGTCCTCAAACTGAGGTATAGATGCCATGATGATGTACAAAGAGTTTCCAAGGAATATGGGTAGTATTAGGGGAATTGATATTTACATAATTGATTTTATAAGGGAAATTTAATTTCACGTTTCTCTTCCACTTTCTGTTTTGTTTTGTTTTTTTTTTTTTTTTTTTTTTTTGAGACAGAGTTTCACCTTTGTTGCCCAGGCTGAAGTGCGGTGGCACAATATCGGCTCACTGCAACCTCTGCCTCCCAGGTTCAAGCAATTCTCCTGCCTCAGCCTCCCAAGTAACTGGGATTATAGGCATGTGCCATCATGCCCAGCTAATATTTTGTATTTAGTAGAGACAGGGTTTCACCATGTTAGCCAGGCTGGTCTCGAACTCCTGACCTCAGGTGATCCACCCATCTCGGCCTCCCAAAGTGCTGGGATTACAGGCATGAGCCACCGTGCCCGGCTACCCTCTACTCTTTAGGAATGGTATCTTATCTTAATCTGACATGACACTCTGCATGCCAGAATCAAAGGACAGAGTAACATTTTAAGATTCTGGCCTATCAAGAGAGTTTGTTTGTTCAACAAATATTTATTAAACAACTGAATGCTTGATGACATCTACTTAGTAGGCATTTAAGATGGATAAGGTTATGATCCTCACGCAGTTGAATGTTTAGTAGGGGATTAACAAGTAAGTTGGTTGAATACAACAGGATAAATGCTGTAATAGAGAATATAAGGCCGGGCGAGGTGGCTCACGCCTGTAATCCCAGCACTTTGGGAGGCCGAGGCGGGCGGATCACGAGGTCAGGAGATCGAGACCACGGTGAAACCCCGTCTCTACTAAAAATACAAAAAACTAGCCGGGCGTGGTGGCGGGCACCTGTAGTCCCAGCTACTCGGGAGGCTGAGGCAGGAGAATGGCGTGAACCCGGGAGGCGGAGCTTGCAGTAAGCCGAGACTGCGCCATTGCACTCCAGCCTGGGGGACAGAGCGAGACTCCATCTCAAAAAAAAAAAAAAAAAAAAAAAAAAAAAGAGAATATACAGGCTGGGCATGGTGCCTCACGCCTGTAATCCTAGCACTTTGGGAGGCCGAGGTGGGTGGATCATTTGAGGTCAGGAGTTCGAGACCAGCCTGGCCAACATGGTGAAACCCTGTCTCTACTCAAAATACAAAAATTAGCTGGGTGTGGTGGCACGTGCCTGTAATCCCAGCTACTCAGGAGGCTGAGGCAGGAGAATCATTTGAACTCGGGAGGCAGAGGTTGCAGTGAGCCGAGATCGCACCACTGCATTCCAGCCTGGGCAACAGAGCGAGATTCCATCCCAAAAAAAAAAAAAATCAAGAGACTCTTTATTATTATTTTTTATTTCTTTATTTTGAGACAGGGTCTTGCTCTGTCACCCAGGCTGGAGTATGGTGGCATGATCTTGCTCACCACAGCCTCAATCTTTTGGGCTCAAGCAATCCTCCCGCCTCAGCTTCTGAGTAGCTGGGACTACAGGCAACGCACAGCCACACTGGGCTAATTTTTCTGGTTTTTTTGTAGAGACAGTGTTTCACCATGTTGCCCAGACTGTATCATTTTATTCTCATACTATTTTGCTTAGCATTTTAAACAGTATAGTAGTAAGTGTTGAAATGTTGTAACTAGGCAAGGACAAGGAGGAGAATTAGTATGTGATCTAGTGAGAGTGAAAAATAGACATGCCATTGACCAAAATGGAAACAGAACCCTTCTGGAAAAAAAGTGTAAGAACATTTAACAAACATTTTCTGAAGCACTGAATTTATCAATCTTGTCATCACCGAACATTGACTATAACTGCTCCTGACATATTCTTAGACACTGAATATAAATATATATATTTCAAGATTTATTTTTTATTATTTATTTATTTATCTATTTTTTTGAGAAGGAGTCTTGCTCTTTTGCCCAGGCCGGACTGCAGTGGTGCTATCTCAGCTCACTGGAAGCTCCGCCTCCTGGGTTCATGCCATTCTCCTGCCTCAGCCTCCCAAGTAGCTGGGACTACAGGCGCCTGCCACGGCGCCCGCCTAATTTTTTGTATTTTTAGTAGAGACGGGGTTTCACAGTATTAGCCAGAATGGTCTCGATCTCCTGACCTTGTGATCTGCCTGCCTCGGCCTCCCAAAGTGCTGGGATTACAGGCGTGATTTTTTTTTTTTAAGAGACGTGGTCTTGCTATGTAGTCCAGGCTTGAGTGCAGTGGCCATACACAGGCACTATCCAACTACTGATCAGCAGGAATTCTGACCTGCTCAATTTCTGTCCTGAGTTGATTCACCCCTCCTTAGGCAATCTAGTGGTCCCTTGTTCCCAGGAAGTCACCATGTTGATGCTGAACTTAGTACAGGCACCCAATCCGCATAGCACACTACAGCCCAGAACTGGGCTCAAGATGAGCCTTCTGCCTCAACCTCTGGAGTAGCTGGGAATACAGACATGGGCCACTGTGCCTGGCTCAATACATATTTTTTGAATGAATAAATTCATTCTCCAGAATTGATTGCTGATTGAAAGTCAGCATCTATGAATTTCAAGGCTGGTTGATACTTGAAAATTAAGGAACTTATTTTGATTAGTTCAATTAAGGATAAATCCTGTTCCCCATTTCTTTTTTTTTTTTTTTTTTTTTTTTTTTTTTTTTTTTGAGACAGAGTCTTGCTCTTTCACCCAGGCTGGAGTGCAGTGGCGCAATCTCGGCTCACTGCAAGCTCCGCCTCCCGGGTTCACGCCATTCTCCTGCCTCAGCCTCTCCGAGTAGCTGGGACTACAGGCGCCCGCCACCACGCCCGGCTAATTTTTTGTATTTTTTAGTAGAGACGGGGTTTCACCGTGGTCTCGATCTCGTGACCTTGTGATCCGCCCGTCTCGGCCTCCCAAAGTGCTGGGATTACAAGCGTGAGCCACCGCGCCCGGCCTTTTTTTTTTTTTTTTTTGGAGACGAAGTCCTGCTCTTGTCCCCCAGGCTGGAGTGCGATGGCACGATCTCAGCTCACTGCAACCTCTGCCTCCTGGGTTCAAGCGATTCTTCTGCCTCGGCCCCCCGAGTAGCTGTGATTACAGGTGCCTGCCACGATGCCCAGCTAATTTTTGTATTTTTAGTAGAGACGGGGTTTCACCGTGTTGGCCAGGCTGGTCTAGAACTCCTGACCTCAGGTGATCCACCCGCCTCGGCCTCCCAAAGTGCTGGGATTACAGGCATGAGCCACCGCGCCCACCCAATCCTGTTCTCCATTTCTAACTCTAAATTTTCCCATTTACCAAAGAGTTCTGGCAAGTGTCAAGGAGCTCATCTTGTTTCATTTTTACACCATCCAACTAAGGAGCGACGCATTAGTGAGTACAAAAAGACCAGAGTTACAAAGTTCTAATGAAACAAAGCACTCTAATCTCACTTTATTTTGATTTTCCAGTTTGTCTGCCTCCACCTTCTAGATTATAAAGTCCCTACAGGCAGGAAATGTGTAGGCCCAACTGAAATCCAGAAAATAAACATTTATTGAATGCATGCATAAATTAGTCGAGATGCCTTCCCCAAGGCTGACAATTTAGTGTGACACATATATTAAAACATTCTTTTTTTTTTTTTTTTGGAGACAGAGTCTGGCTCTGTCCCCCAGGCTGGAGTGCAGTGGCGCAGTCTCGGCTCACTGCAAGCTCCGCCTCCCGGGTTCACGCCATTCTCCTGCCTCAGCCTCCCGAGTAGCTGGGACTACAGGCGCCCGCCACCACGCCCTGCTAATTTTTTGGTATTTTTAGTAGAGACAGGGTTTCACTATGTTGGCCAGGATGGTCTCGAGCTCCTGACGTCGTGATCCGCCCACCTCGGCCTCCCAAAGTGCTAGGATTACAGGCTTGAGCCACCACGCCTGGCCAAAACAAGACAAGTCTTGGTTCTGCTGGACCTGCCAGATGGGGAAGAAATACACAATACCTGAAGATTGTTCACAAGCTGGGAGAACCAGTGGGTGGATTAGTTTTTTTCTGAGAGAAGATCCTACTTCAGTGAATTGTGGGTCATAATGTTTGAAAGGCAATAACTATGTTTTTTTTTTTTTTTTTTTTTTTTTTTTTTTTTTTTTGAGAAGGAGTCTCGCTCTTTCACCCAGGCTGGAGTGCAGTGGCGCGATCTTGGCTCACTGCAGGCTCCGTCCCCCGGGGTTCACGCCATTCTCCTGCCTCAGCCTCTCCGAGTAGCTGGGACCGCAGGCGCCCGCCACCACGCCCGGCTAATTTTTTTTGTATTTTTTTAGTAGAGATGGGGTTTCACCGTGGTCTCGATCTCCTGACCTCGTGATCCGCCCGCCTCGGCCTCCCACAGTGCTGGGATTACAAGCGTGAGCCACCGCGCCCGGCCGCAATAACTATGTTGAATGAAAGAAGTTAGACCGAAAAAAAAGATGCGTGCTGTATGATTCCCGTATATAAAACTTTAGCATGTGCAAACTTTTCTGTACTGAAAGTAGATCTGTAGCTGATAAGGGATGTGATGGAGAGGGACGAGACGAAGGGATTATGAAAGGGGGGAGGAAACTTAGACGTGAATATGTTCATTTGATTATGGTGATTTCATGGGTGCATAGGTATGTCAAAACTTGTCAAATTGGACATTTAAATACGTGCAGTTTGTCATGTCAATTATTTTAAAATAAAGTCGTTTTTAAAAAAGAGGTAAGAGGCCGGGCGCGGTGGCTCACGCTTGTAATCCCAGCACTTTGGGAGGCCTGAGGCGGGCGGATCACAAGGTCAGGAGATCGAGACCACGGTGAAACCCCGTCTCTACTAAAAATACAAAAAAAAAATTAGCCGGGCGTGGTGGCGGGCGCCTGTAGTCCCAGCTACTCGGAGAGGCTGAGGCAGGAGAATGGCGTGAACCCGGGAGGCGGAGCTTGCAGTGAGCCGAGATTGCGACACTGCACTCCAGCCTGGGTGAAAAAGCGAGACTCCGTCTCAAAAAAAAAAAAAAAAAAAAAAAAAAAGAGGTAAGATAGAGTCAGATCCCTGAGGGTCAGATTGAGGAACTCTCGAAGTCTTCAGGAGCAGAAAAATGTTAAAGCAGTTTTAAGAAAATTAAACTGATTGTGGTCTTCCCAGTAGACAAGGAATAACATTTAGTAAACCGTTGCTAATAGCCAAACCTTGGCATGTGTGACAGCAAAATAAATGGAAAGGTGGATAGGTACATATTACATCCAGGGAACAACCCAGTTTTTGGTCCAGAAGGTGTGGCGTATGCGTGTATGTGGGTGAGTATCTCTGCAGGGAAAAAGACAGTCCCATAGTTAAACCAAGAAGAATATTTACCGGCAGCAACAGGAGAGGATAGAGAAAGAACATGATTGGGGTAAGAAGATGATTTTGCATTTTGGACGAGGAGAGAGTAACATTTAAAGCCTCTACTCGCTCTGAAGCAGAGTGTGTTGCGACACTCGAGTTTGCTGGAGCGGGTCGGCACAGGCCAGGCCTAGTTAGCGGAATGAGCCCACACAGCAACTCCAGACTGGATCCCGAAGCCTGGAACCTTAACCCTCAACCTCTGATTCCCCAAGTTCCACTCTCGTAGCTGAGGCTGAAGTTTGTCTAAGTCCCGCCTAGGTATCCAACGGAGATAAGGCGTGAGCACCCCACCACTTTCTGGGAACCCGGAGGCGGTCGGCGTGGGGGCGCGAACCTGCCAGGCGCGTGCGCGCGGCGCTCAGGGAGGGGGCCTGGAAGTAAGGGAGCGCGCGCCCTTCACGTGACCCGACCCGCGGGCGGCGACGCACGCGCCGCGCCGCGCCGCTCACGTGGTCCGTTCCCAGCCCCGTCGCCGGCGGAGGCGGGCGCGGGCGCGTGCCTGTGGCCAGTCACCCGGAGGAGTTGGTCGCACAATTATGAAAGACTCGGCTTCTGCTGCTAGCGCCGGAGCTGAGTTAGTTCTGAGAAGGTTTCCCTGGGCGTTCCTTGTCCGGCGGCCTCTGCTGCCGCCTCCGGAGACGCTTCCCGATAGATGGCTACAGGCCGCGGAGGAGGAGGAGGTGGAGTTGCTGCCCTTCCGGAGTCCGCCCCGTGAGGAGAATGGTACTGGACCCACGCAGGCCCGGGCGGGGAATGGTCCTGGGGTTGCGGGCGGTAAAGGAGAGACTTGGCAGGCAAGTGTGTGGGGAGCCGCGTTCCATGCGGCGAAGGACCCCCAAATTGCCTGGAGGCTTCCGGATTTGTCCTCGCGGGACGGGTGTGCAGTTCGTTCGGGGGTGAGGGGCGGGAGCAGGTAGCAAGTTCGACGCGACACCTCTTCGCGGGAATCCCTTAAGCCGAGACTCGGCTCCCAGCGAGGGCCTCTGGAGGCGGCAGAGGCGCGAGCCGGGGACTACCTGGCTGGGCTCAACTGAGCGGCCGCAGCGCGCCCGACGCAGGGCTCAGCCTTCAAACTCGGCATCTCCTGGGAGCACGGTCCTCCTGGCGCCAGTTGCTGGCAGATAAGGGAACCAAATGCTCTGCTCAAGTTCTACATGGAAAAAGGGAGGGACGGAGGGCTGGAAGGGTGCAAAAAGGGGGCAGAGGACACGGGTTTGGAGCAGTGCCTTGTTTGCTGTGCAGCGGAGACTCTACAGGTACATTTCCTTTTTGGAACCAAAAGGGAGGGATTTGACGATATTCATGGTAGATCTTTTTTCTTTATCAAGAATTAAGGATTTGGGTGGGTGGGGGGAGGCTTCTGTGGGGACCAAGACGATGTGCTGTCAGTCAGGATTTAAGTCGAACTACCTCATCCATTGCCCCAAAGAACAGCTGATCGTGTTTTAAACCAAAAGGTGTAGAATGGAGAGAGGGAGGCGGTGCATTGCAGCTTCCAATAGAGCTTTTTATTTTTGAATATCGGGAAGCGATTTTGAAGATTTCTTAAAAAGAAAAGTCATTTACATCAGGGACATGAAAAGCAGAGTAGGTATTTTTGGTCAGTACTTGAATTTGATAGGCTTTATGCAAACAACTCTCCCTCTGCTCGAGTCTGGCAAGTTTGCTTTTCATTGGACGCTAATTCAAGTGCCATACAAAACTAAAATAAGAGTTTTACTTATACCACAAATGTAGTAATACTTTGAATAAATAATGTCTCTTCCACTATTTTCCACCTTATTCTTTTTTGTTTGTTTTGAGACAGGGTCTCACTCTGTCGCCCAGGCTGGAGTGAAGTGGCGCGATCTCCGCTCACTGCAACCTCCGTCTCCCGGGTTCAAGGGATTCTCCTGCCTCAGGCTCCCGAGTAGCTGGGACTGTAGCCACTATGCCCGGCTAATTTTTGCATTTTTAGTAGAGACGGGGTTTCACCACGTTTGGCAGGCTGGTCTCTTAATTCCTGACCTCGGGTGATCCGCCCTCCTCAGCCTCCCAAAGTGCTGGGATTACAGGCGTGAGCCACCGCGCCAGGCCAACATGGGAGATTTCAGACATGCAAAGATATATTGTAGAATGAACTACCATATACCCATTGGCCAGTTTCAACAGCTTCAACCATGTGAATTTTATTTCTTCTATCATTCCTCATGTTCTTCCTCAATGGGATAATTTTAAAGCAAATCCCAGACAAATGTCATTTATGGATACTTTATTGTGTTTATGTCTAAAAAGACAAGGACTTTTTAACATAACCACAATATTATTATCACACCTAAAAATTAATAATTGCTTAATATCATTAAATATTCAGCATATTTCCCTGATTGTCTCATGTTTTAGTCAGTTGATTTGTTAGAATCAGGTTACAAAGAATTCTGCACATAGCATTTGGTTGGTAACTCAGTCGCTAGTACCTTCTCTTCTTGGGGTGTGGGGGTGTCGTTTACCATTTATTTGTTGAAAAAAACCCATCATTTGCGTTGTAGAATTTCCATCAGTTTGGATTTTATTGAATGCATCCCTGTAGTGTCATGTAACATGTTTCTTTCCCCTCTGTATTTTTTTCTTTTTTCTTTTTGTTTGAGACGGATCTCGCTCTGTTGCCCAGGCTGAGTGCAGTGTAGGGATCTCGGCTGACTGCAGCCTCCGCCTCCTGGGTTCAAGTGATTCTCCTGCCTCAGCCTCCCAAGTAGCTGGGACTACAAGTGTGAGCCACCACACCCGGCTAATTTTTGTATTTTTAGTGGAAACGGGGTATCGCCATACTGGCCAGGGTGGTTTTGAACTCCTGATGTCCAGTGATCTGCCTGTCTCACCTCCCAAAGTGTTGGGATTACAGGCATGCCCCACTTTGCCCAGCCTCTACTCTTTATTTCCTGTGAACTAGTTAGTAGTTAATCTAAAGGCTTGATCAGTAGTCGGGAGTGATGGGGCTCGCCTGTAATCCCAGCTACTCGGGAGGCTAAGGCAGGAGAATCGCTTGAACCTGGGAGGCGGAGGTTGCAGTGAGGGGAGATCGTGCCACTGCACTCCAGCCTGGGCGACAGAGTGAGACTCCTTGATCAGGTGGGGCGCAGTAATCCCTGCACTTTGGGAGGCAGTGACAGACTGATCCCAGATCACTTGAGGTCAGGAGTTCAAAACTAGCCTGGCCAACATGGTGAAACCCCGTCTCTACTAAAAATACAAAAATTAGCTGGGCATCGTGATGGGCACCTGTAATCCCAGCTACTCGTGAGGCTGAGGCAGGAGAATCGCTTGAACTTGGAGGTGGAGGTTGCAGTGAGCCAAGATTGCACCATTCACTCCAGCCTGGGTGAGAGTCTGTCTCAAAAAAAAAAGAGACTTGATCAGATTCTAGTTTCATACTTTGACAATACTCATAGATAGTACTATGTACTTTCTGTTGCATTGCATTAAGAGGCACATACTGTCTTTGTTTTTTGAGAAGGAGTCTTGCACTTGTTTTTTTTGTTGTTGTTGTTTTATTTTGTTTTTTTTGGGGGACAGAGTCTTGCTCTTGTTGCCCAGGCTGGAGTGCCTGGCTTACTGCAACCTCTGCCTCCCTGGTTCAAGCGATTCTGCTGCCCCAGCCTCCCGAAGCTGGGATTACAGGCGTCCGCCGCCACGCCCGACTAATTTTTGTATTTTTAGTAGAGACAGAGTTTGCCATGTTGGCCAGGCTGGTCTCAAACTCCTGACCCCAGGTGATCCACCCGCCTCGGCCTCCCAAAGTGTTGGGATTACAGGCATGAGCCACTGCGCCCGACTTCTTCTTCTTTTTTTTTTTAATGTTAAGATTGACCAGTGGGTTCGTGTTGTCTGATGCCTGATCTCTCAGTTGTGAAGTTCCCCATAAGTTATTCATGTAGTAGTTTTTGTAGTAACCATTTAGTTTTTGTCATTGATCTATTATTTCATTCTGTGTTTCCTTTTCTCGTTTCTTTTTGGGAAATCTTTCAACATGTAAGTAAATTGCAGTTTTTTTTTTTTTTGAGACGGAGTCTCGCTCTGTCGCCCAGGTTGGAGTGCAGTGGCGCAATCTCGGCTCACTGCAAGCTCCGCCTCCCGGGTTCACGCCATTCTCCTGCCTCAGCCCCTCCGAGTAGCTGGGACTACAGGCGCCCGCCACCACGCCCGGCTAATTTTTTGTATTTTTAGTAGAGACGGGGTTTCACCGTGGTCTCGATCTCCTGACCTCGTGATCCGCCCGCCTTGGCCTCCCAAAGTGCTGGGATTACAAGCGTGAGCCACCGCGCCCGGCCGCAGTTTTTTTTTTTTTTTTAAGTGACTGCCTGTTAAATGTCAAATGCTTTAAGTTTGGTACCTGGGTCAGGGTGCAGTGGCTCACGCTTATAATCCTAGCACTTTGAGAGACTGAGGCGGGTGGATCCCTTGAGCCCAGGAGTACAAGACTAGCCTGGGCAAGATGGCGAAACCCAGTCTCTACCAAAAAAAATAAAAAAAGATTAGCTGGGCATGGTGATGCACACCTGTGGTCCCAGCTACTTGGGAGGCTGAGGTGGGAGGATGGCTTGAGGTTGCAGTGAGCTGAGATCATGCCACTGCACTCCAGCCTGGGTAACAGAACCAGACCCTGTCTCAAAAAAAAAAAAAAAAACAGTTTGGTACTGGGAAGCAAAATTCAGTGGTTGAGGTTAGTTTAGGACATAAGCATTGCTTGACTATGAGGATTTTAACAGTCATTTATGTGAATCAATAAAAAGAACTTAAGATGGGTATCACTTTCAGATGATGCTTTGCAATTATTAGATTAGTTGAATGTGAATGCAGTGTTTGACTTGGAGAATTGGACCTCTTGTACTTTATAAAAATATGATTAGTTCTAGTTTAAATTGTTCGTTCTTTTAGAGATTTTGTTGACTTTTTGGTACAGTTAATTTTGGATTTAGGAAATTGCTCTGGATTTTTTTTTTTTTTTTTTTGAGACGGAGTTTCCGTCTTGTCGCCCAGGCTGGAGTGCAATGGTACGATCTTGGCTCACTGCAACCTCCGCCTCCAGGGTTCAAGTGATTCTCCTGCCTCAGCCTCCCAAGTAGCTGGGATTACAGGCACGTGCCACAACGCCCATCTAATTTTTATATTTTTAGTAGAGATGGGGTTTCACCATGTGGGCCAGGCTGTTCTCGATCTCCTGACCTCATGCTCTATATTTTTTTAACCTGTTTTTCTGGGAGTGTGTATTTAGTTTTCTGACCATGTAGAGGTTTTAGAACCCTGTTAAAGGAATTTTGGTGTGTGGAGGTAAGCAGTTTTTTGAAGTTGGTAAGTCAAGACTTGACTCTTGACATATTTTTGCCGGGTCACAGTCTTTTTTTTGAGACTGAGTTTTGCTCTTTGGCCCAGGCTGGAGTGTGGTGGCGCGATGTCGGCTCACTGCAATCTCTGCCTTCCAGTTTAAAGTGATTCTCCTGCCTCAGCCTCTCGAGTAGCTGGGATTACAGGTGCCTGCCACCATGCCTGACTAATTTTTGTACTTTTAGTAGAGACGGAGTTTCCAAGTGATCCACCCACCTCGGCCTCCCAAAGTGCTGGGATTACAGGCGTGAGCCACCTCAGAGTCTTTTATGAGCATCACTGTTATCTTCTCAATCTGTAAAAGGCAGATGATAATCTTTTCCCTACTTGACCTAAGGAGCAATATTAGGATTAAAGTCTGTGAAACACTGTTTACCCCTCTTACCGTCATATAAACACGTCAATAACATAACACCTTAACTATCCAATTGCCAGACTTCTGGAAACCTTAACTTTGGAAACCAAGCTCCTTGTGGAAAGTGAGTAAAAAGCTTTTGAGCTAAGTCATCAATAATATAGCAACCTTGAGACAGAGTTCACTGATTGAAAAATGTGTGCAAAGTGAAATTTAACAGGCTTAGTTTTCTGCTTTCTGCTGGCAGTTTGGTAGTACACTGGAGATAACAGGAGGAAAGTTACCTGAGAAGCAGACTATTACTGTTAGGAGGACACTGGAGAAACATAATTAGATTAGAAAGATAGGGCTATACATTACCCTTTACTATATGAACTGATAGTCTTCCTAGTCTAATTTATCATACCTAATACCCGAAAGATACTCTGGACTAAGAGAAGTACGTAATAGGCTTTAGGCACATTTTTGCATTAGCTAACGTGTCGGCATTTAGCTGTGGCCATTGCTCTGAATGCTTTGTGTGTGTGTGTGTGTGTGTGTGTGTGTGTGTGTGTGTGTTTATTTTTGAGACGAAGTCTTGCTCGGTCACCCAGGCTGAAGTGCAGTGGCGTGATCTCAGCTCACTGCAACCTCTGTCTCCCGGGTTCAAGTGATTCTCCTGCCTCAGCCTCCTGAGTAGCTGGGATTACAGGCGTGTGCCACCGCACCCGGCTAATTTTTGTATTTTTAGTAGAGACGGAGTTTCACCATGTTGGTCAGGCTGGTCTCGAGCTCCTGAGCTTGTGATCTGCCCGCCTCGGCCTCCCAAAGTGCTGGGATTACAGGCATGAGCCACCTCGCCTGGCACTGTACATATATTAATCCTGCAGGAAAACTCTGTGAAGTCAATACTGTTTTTTCCATTATTTATGATAAAGAGCAGAGAATCAAAAATCACTTGCCAGCGGTCACAAGGCTAATAAGTGGTAGAGTAGGTGTTGACCTGCCAAACTATAGAAACTTGGAGAAGGCTTTTGATATTCAGGGACATGTATATTTATAAGACCTCAGATGACAGGTGTTATGTCAAGTTAAAAAAGTTATAACTTTAAAAGTTTGCTGTACTTGATTTTCTTCAAATGATAATGAAATCTAATAGAATTTCCTTTACTATCAAATTTCTGTGTATTAACCTTAGGACAGATAATGTACAACTCAGTTGTCTGGTTTTTTTTTTTTTTTTTTTGAGACAAGTGTCTCGCTCTATCAATTAGGCTAGAGTTCAGTGGTGTGATCTTGGCTCACTGCAGCCTTCGCCTCCCGGGTTCAAGCCATTCTCCTGCTGCAGTTTCCCAAGTAGCTGAGGTTACAGGTTGCACCACCACATCAGGCTACTTTTTGTGTTTTTATTTTTATTTTTTAAAAATTTGTGTTTTTAGTGGAGACAGGGTTTTGGCATGTTGCTCAGGCTGGCCTTGAACTCCTGGTCTCAAGTGATCTACCTGCCCTGGCCTCCTAAAGTACTGGGATTACACGCATTAGTCTGTATGCATTTTGTTTTATTTTTATTTTTATATTTTTTGAGAAGGAGTCTTGCTCTGTCACCCATGCTGGAGTGCAGTGGCGCAATCTCAGCTCCCTGTAGCCTCTGCCTCCCGGGTTCAAGTGATTCTCCTCTCTCAGCCTCCCAAGTAGCTAGGATTACAGGCACCCACCACCATGCCCAGCTAATATTTGTATTTTTAGCAGAGACAGGGTTTCACCATGTTGGCCAGGCTGGTCTCGAACTCCTGACCTCAAGTGATCCACCCACCTTGGCCTCCCAAAGTGCTGGGATTACAGACGTGAGCCACCGCCCGGTCATGCATTTTATTTTGACAAGTGCAGAGACACATACTCTGGGGCAATCCTTAGTAGATTAGAAAAGTCATTAAGTAGATTTCTGGATGGGTGTAACTCTTTGTTAAAAGCAGCAGGAAAAGACTGGGCATGGTGGCTCTTGCCTGTAATCCCAGTACTTTGGGAGGCTGAGGTGGGAGGATTGCTTGAAGCCAGGAGTTTGAGACCAGCCTGGCCAACGTGGATAACCCCATCTCTACTAAAAATATAAAAATCAGCTGGATGTGGTGGTGTACGCCTGTAATCCCAGCTTCTTATGAGACTGAGGCATGAGAATTGGTTGAACCCAGGAGATGGAGGTTGCAGTGACTCCAGATTGTGCCACTGCACCCCAGCCTGGGTGACAAAACAAGACTCTGTGTCAAAAAAAACAAAAAAACATATATATATATATATATATATATAAATAAAATAAAACCTGTAGAAACCTATCATGAATGTATCAAGAAAAGTATCAACAGGCTACTCACTGATAGATAATGGGTTGATATGGCTTACTCGCAGTGTGAACGTCCAAGTTTTCTTTTTTTTTGGATAGTGTCTTGCTCTGTTGCGCATGTCAGAGTGCAGTGGCATCATCATGGCTTACTGTATTCCCAACCTCCTAGGCTCAAGTGATCCTGCCACTTCAGCCTCCCAAGTACCTAAAATGGCAGGCCCATACCACCAACCTGGCTACTTAAAAAATTTTTTTGACTGGGTGCGGTGGTTAACACCTGTAATCCCAGCACTTTGGAAGGCTGAGGCAGGTGGATCACCAGGTCAGGAGATTGAGACCATCCTGGCCAACATGGTGAAACCCCATCTCTACTAAAAATACAAAAATTAGCTGGGCATGGTGGCATGCACCTGTAGTCCCAGCTACTCGGGAGGCTGAGTTAGGAGAATCGCTTGAACCCAGGAGGTAGAGGTTGCAGTGAGCTGAGATCGTGCCGTTGCACTCCAGCCTGGGCGACAGAGCGAGACTTCATCTCAAAAAAAATTTTTTTTGTTTTTGCAAAGATGGGTTTCTCACTCTGTTGCCCAGGTTGATCTTGAACTCCTGGGCTTAAGTGGTCCTCCTGCCTTGGCCTCCCAAAGTGTTGGGGTTACAGGCATAAACCACTGCACCTGGCCTTAAGTTTTTAAATAAATAGAACTTTTGTACCAATTGTTACAGAAAATAGATGCTTTTCAATAATATCTTTAAAATTCTCTCATAGGGTTCGCATCTAAAATGTCAGTAATATCTAATTACTGACATTAATATCTAATTATTAGTTGAGTAGTTGGCAGCCAGTTTAGAGTAAGAGTGGAACTCTGTGACATAATAAAATTATGTATATGTATATATATATGTATGTATATATACGTATGTATATATATGTATTTAAAAAAAGAGTAGAACTTGAGAGTAGGGTCCATAAGAGTGTCAGAAAGTCAAATGTATTGGACTCTGGTAGGGGAAGTCAGAGAGTGCCAGCTTATTTCAACATTTTGCTTTAGGCTAGTCTTATTTGTCATTGTCTGTGTCACCCTTGGCAGGCATGTTGACCCATGTACAAATTTATCACATAACTGAATTTCTAGGTTTTTGTTTTTTTTTTTTTTTTGAGACAGAGTCTCACTCTGTCGCCTAGGCTGGAGTGCAGTGGCACATCTTGGCTCACTGCAAGCTCCGCCTCCTGGGTTCATGCCATTCTCCTGCCTCAGCCTCCCGAGTAGCTGGGACTACAGGCGCCCATCACCACGCCTGGCTGATTTTTTGTATTTTTTTAGTAGAGACGTGGTTTCACCATATTGGTCAGACTGGTCTCAATCTCCTGACCTCGTGATCCGCCGGCCTCAGCCTCCCAAAGTGCTGGGATTACAGGCATGAGCCACTGCGCCCAACCAATTTCTAGGTCTTTAGTGTCATTTAACTTTCTTTTCTTGAGCACATGAACTTTATTAGTAGGCAATTTCTTTTAATTTGATTGCCATTCTTTTGAATATGGGTCACATTTTCCTGTCCATTACCATATCTAGTCATTTTGGAGTGTATATTGGACATTGGAATTGTTACTTAGTAGAGGCTCTGGGTTACCTTTTTTTTTTTTTTTGATACGGAGTCTTGTGTCACCCAGGCTGGAGTGCAATGGCGTGATCTCAGCTCACTGCAGGTTCAAGCAATTCTCCTGCCTCCTGCCTCAGCCTCCCAAGTAGCTGGGATTACAGGTGCCTGACACCACACCCAGCTAATTTTTGTGTTTTTGGTAGAGACGGGGTTTCACCATGTAGGTCAGGCTGGTCTCAAACTTCTGACCTTGTGATCTGCCTGCCTTGGCCTCCCAAAGTGCTGGGATTACAGGTGTGAGCCACCGCGCCCAGCCTCTGGGTTCTCTTTTAATCCTGTGCTCTGTGTGTGTGTGGTGTTGTTGTTGTTCTGTACTGAATGTCTGTGATCTCCCTCGCTCCCCGAGAATTCATATCTGGAAGCCCTAACCTCCAGTGTGATGGTATTTGGAGATGAGAACTTTGGGAGATGGAGTTAATCAGGGATAGATGAGGTTATGAAGGTGGGGCCCTGGGTCTGATAGGATTTATGTGCTTAGAAGAAGAGATACTAGAGAGCTTATTCACTCCCTCTTCACTGTGTGAAGACACAGTGAGGAGGCAGCTGTCTGAGAGCCCTCATCAGACACTGGCCCTTCTGGAATCTTGATCCTGAACTTGCAGCCTCCAGAACTTTGAGAAAATTTATTTCAGTTGTTATCCCACCAAGTCTGTGTGGTATTTGTTGTGGCATCCCAAGCTAAGACAGTTGTTGATTAACTTTATTGTACTCAAACTCCAAACTGTCTCTCCTTCAGTGGGCAGCAGGAATATCTGCTCAGTTATTTTATTTAGCTGGGCTGTCTGGAGGCTGCCCCATGTGTACAATCTTCGTGGGTCAGCAAGAGATTTGTGTAGAGTTAATATGAAGTATTTAGGATTCCTTTTCTCGACTCTTGGCGGAAACTTTCCCATCACTTTCCAGCTGCTGTTTTCACCTTGAACTGGGTATTCTGGTTCTATAAGTCAGTAAGACTGTGGGATTTCTATTGATATTTAGCTGTTCACTAGACATAGGATGGGGACCGTTTTCAGGCAAAAAGCCTTAAAAATCGGGAAACTCACTCAATACTGTTCCTTTATTCTAAGTATAGACTCCGTCTAGTTCTGCTTGCTTTTGGTTGCTCTTCAGTGTCCTCAAGTCTTTTTTAATCTTTTTATTAAAAAAAATTTTTTTAATGATAGAGATGAGGTCTCGCTGTGTTGACCAGGCTGGTCTCAAACCCCTGGCCTCAAGCAATCCTCCCATCTTGGCCTCCCAAAGTGCTAGGATTACAGGTGTGAGCCACTGTGCCTGGCGTCTTTTTTATCTTTTGTCCAGAATTTATGGTGGTTATCTGAGGGATGGTTAGCCTAATAGGACCTGCTTCTCCATAGCTAGAATTTTCTTTCTAATTTTAACATATATAATCATAGAATATATTTGTTAAAAATTTTTTGATTTCCACATGTTACCTTAACAGCAGAATTTTTTAGGAATCTTTAATTTTTTCCCCAAATTTTTGCTAGCAGCATCTAGGCAGGAAGGATGTGCTGGTAGTGATTTGTTTAGAGAGTAAGATGTGCTTAGGTTTATTTGTAATACGTGTCCCTTATTGCTGGTAGACTGGTATAAGAATTTATAATTTAAGGAGTTTTGAAGTGATCACCATCATAGTTGAAATTTGACTATGTGCCATGCATTGTGCTGAAACAACTTACATGGATCATTTTGTTTAATCATCAGGGTAACATTGTGAGGTTAAGTACTGTTGTTATCCTATTTTACAGGTAAGGAAGCAAAAAGAGGTTCTGAAACTTGCACAAGGTTGCACACATAGTAAACAGCAGAGCTGGGATCCTAACTCAGATCACTCTGATTCCAGAATCTGTGCTATTTAACCACTGAAGATCACCAACTGATATTTAAGATACCCTGCTTTACTAGCATTCTGTGGATATAGTTACTTTTTACATTACTTGGAACATACAAATTTAGGAATTTTCAGATTTGTGTTTGTAGTTTGCCACCTCTTGGTAAAATTTGGTAGTACAACCTAGCAAAAGAAAAAAGCAAAGTGTATAAAACTAGGAATTTTTATATGTATTTATAACCAGGGCACATTTGATTGGGTAACTGATGGCAGAGCAGAAACTTAGAATTTCAAAAACTATAAAAACTTTTTTTTATCATTAGGTGATATTTACAACTTTCAGCTGGGGTATGTGAATGTTGGGTTTGTGAAGCCAATTCCTGTGTAACAAGTGAAGGCCGTAAATGATGAGAATGCTATGTGTGGGAAGAATATATTTACATTTGGCTGTTACATAAACAGAATGAGAGGTAGTAAGTTTTTGAAATAAACAAAATTGGTGAGTGAGGTAGGGAAAGCTGTAGGAGATTTTCTTTTCTTTCTTTTTCTTTTTTTTGAAATGGAGTTTTGCTCTTGTCACCTAGGCTGGAATGCAATGGTGTGATCTTGGCTCACTGCAGTCTCTGTGTCCTGGGTTCAATCGATTTTCCTGCCTCAGCCTTCTGAGTAGCTGAGGTTACAGGTGCCCACCACCATGCCCAGCTAATTTTTATATTTTTAGTAGAGACTGGGTTTCACCATGTTGGCCAGGCTGGTCTCAAACTCCTGACCTCAGGTGATCTACCTGCCTCGGCTTCCCAAAGTGTTGGGCTTACAGGCATGAGCCACCATGCCCGGCCAGGAGATTTTCTTGAAACATGCTAATGTCATTATGTGTCCCTGTAGGCATAGAATTTAGTAAAAATCTGTGAGTATGGGAGTGACACAATTTAAGTGACTTTTAGCAAATTGTTTGCTAAAGTTTTGGGTGGATTTGCCAGTGAGAAACAACTCTGGTTTCCAGCTCTTGGAAAAAACCCAAAACTATGGGATGTAGTAGAGGGGATGATATGTTCGAAGTGTTGAAGAAAAAAAAAACAAAAACAAACCCATCAACCAAGAATACTGTACCTGGCATAGTTCTCCTTCAGAAATGAAGGAGAGATGAAGATTTTCCCAGACAAAAGCTCAGAGACTAGACCTGTGTTACAAGAAATGCTAACAGAATTTCTTCAAGCTGAAAGACAAGGTTGCTAATTAGTAACAAAAAGAATATGAAAAGTATAAAACTTACTGGTAAATGTAAGTAGAGTTAATTTAGAATACTCTAATACCATAATGGTGTTATGCAAATCATTTGTATTTTTAATATGAAGGTTAAAAGACAAAAACCATTAAAAATAATAATAGCAACAATAATTTGTTAAGGGATACATAGTAGAAAAACATGTACATTGTGACATCAAAAATTTATTAGAAACCAGGCACTTCGGCTCACCCCTGTAATCCCAGCACTTTGGGAGGCTGAGGCGGGTGGATCACCTGAGATCAGGAGTTCAAGAAAAGCCTGACCAACATGGTGAAACCCCGTCTTTACTAAAAATACAAAAATTAGCTGGGCTTCTGGGCATGGTGGCTCACGCCTGTAATCCCGGCACTTTGGGAGGCCAAGGCGGGTGGATCACTTGAGGTCGGCAGTTTGAAACCAGCCTGGTCAACATGGTGAAACCCCATCTCTACTAAAAATACAAAAATTAGCCGGGCGTAGTGGCAGGTGCCTGTTATCCCAGCTACTCCGGAGGCTGAGACAGGAGAATCGCTTGAACCTGGGAGGCAGAGGTTGCAGTGAGCCGAGATCGTGCCATTGCCCTCCAGCCTGGGCGACAGAGTAAAACTCCATCTCAAAAAACAAAACAGAAAACCACAATGCAATACCACCTTATTCCAGCAAGAATGGCCATAATAAAAAAAAACAAAAAATAATAGATGTTTATGTGGATGTGGTAAAGAGGGAACACTTCTACACTGCTGGTAGGAATGTAAACTAGTACAAACACTATGGGAAACAATGTGGAGATTCCTTAGGATACCATTTGATACAGCAATCCCACTACTGGGTATCTACCAGAGGAAAATAAGTCATTATAAGAAAAAGATACTTGCATACGCATGTTTATAGCAGCATAATTCATAATTGCAAAAACGTAGAACCAACTCAAATGCCCATCAAGTCAACGAGTGGATAAAGAAACTGTGGTATATATATATATATATATGATGGAATACTTCTCAGCCATAAAAAGGAATGAATTAATGGCATTCACAGTGACCTGGATGAGATTGGAGACTCTTAATTCTAAGTGAAGTAACTCAGGAATGGAAAACCAAACATCATATGTTCCCACTTGTAAGTGGGAGCTGAGCTATGAGGAAGCAAAGGCATAAGAATGACACAATGGACTTCGGGGACTCAGGGAGAAAGGGTGGGAAGGGGGTCAGGGATAAAAGACTACAAATAGGGTGCAGTGTGTACCGGTCGGGCAATGGGTGCACCATAATCTCACAAATCACCACTAAAGAACTTACTTATGTAACTAAACACTACCTGTTTCCAATAACCTATGGAAATAAAAAAGTAAAAAGTAATAAAAATAAAAAATGGTATAGGTGTATAGGGCATTTACTTTGAATGGAGCTTGTGGACCTGGAAGTTGTTCTGGGTGAGTCAGTGAGTGAGTGGTGAGTGAATGTGAAGGCCTAGGGCATTACACTTATGTAGACTTGATAAACACTGTACACCTAGGCTACACTAAATTTATAAAAAGTAATTTTTTATTCAATAATAAATTAACCCTAGCTTACTATAACTTTTTAATTTAACAGACTTGTAAAAATTTTAAAACTTTTTGACTCTTTTGTAATAACACTTCGTATGAAACACATCGTACAGCTACACAAAAACATTTTCTTTATATCCTGATTCTGTAAGCTTTTTTTTTTTTTTTTGAGACAGAGTCTCACTCTGTCACCCCAGCTAGAGTGCAGTGGCGCGATCTTGGCTCACTGCAACCTCCGCTTCCCTGGTTCAAGCGATTCTCCTGCCTCAGCCTCCTGAGTAGCTGGGATGACAGGCATCCGCCACCACACCTGGCTAATTTTTATATTTTTAGTAGAGACAGGGTTTCACCACATTAGTCAGGCTGGTCTCGAACTCCTGACCTCAGATGATCCGCCTGCCTCAGCCTCCCAAAGTGCTGGGGTTACAGGCATAAGCCACCGCGCCTGGCTACGTTTTTCTATTTCAGCATTTTAAAGTTATTATTTTACTTTTTAAACTTTTTGTTCAAACCTAAGACACAAATATACAGGTTAGCCTAGGCATACATGGGGTCAGGATCATCAGTAGAATTGTCTTCCACCTCTCATCTTGTCTCACTGGAAGGTTTTGAGGGACAATAACATGCATGGGGTTGTCATTTTCTGTGATAACAATACCTTCTGGAATACTTCCTGAAGGACCTGCCTGAGGCTGTTTTACAGTTAACTTAAAAAAAAAAAATAGGTAGGAGTGGTCGGGTGAGGTGGCTCACACCTGTAATCCTAGCGCTTTGGGAGGCCGAGGTGGGCGGATCACAAGGTCAGGACATCAAGACCATCTTGGCTAACATGGTGAAACCCTGTCTCTACTAAAAATACAAAAAATTAGCTGGGCGTGGTGGTGGTTGCCTGTAGTCCCAGCTGTTCAGGAGGCTGAGGCAGGAGAATGGCGTGAACCTGGGAGGTGAGCTTGCAGTGAGCCAAGATCATGCCACTGCACTCCAGCCTGGGCGACAGAGTGAGACTCCGTCTCAAAAAAAAAAAAACAAAAACCAAAAACCAACCAAACAAACAAATAGGTAGGAGTACACTCTAACCATAAAAAGCGTAGTCTAGTAAATACATAAATCAGTAACATAGTGATTTATTATCATTACAAAGTATTATGTACTGTACACAATTGTATATGCTATACTTCTGTGCAACTGGCAGTGCAGGTTTGTTTATACCAATATCAAAACAAATACCCAAGTAGTCCTGGTGCTATCAACTTAATAATGGCTACGATGTTAGTAGGCCATAGGAATTTTTTTTTTTTTTCAAGACAAGTTCTCTCACCCAGGCTGGAGTGTAGTGGTGTGATCATAGCTTACTTTAACCTCAAACTCCTGGGCTCAGATGAACCTTCCTCAAACTCCTGGGCTAAATGAGCCTCCCACCTCAGCCTCCCAGGTAGCTGGGACTATAGGCAGGCACCAACATGCCTGGCTAATTAAAAAAAACTTTTTTGTAGAGACAGGATCTCATTATGCTGCCCAGGTTGGTCTTGAACTCCTGGCCTCAAGCAGTCCTCTCATCTCCTCCCACGGCAAGGTGCTGGGATTACAGGTGTGAGCCATTGTGCCCAGCCTGCAATAGGAATTTTTCAGCTCCATTATAAACTTATGGGACCACTGTTAAATATGTGGTCCATCATTGACCTCAGTGTTGTTATGTGGCACATGACAGTATGCACAAAGGAATATCATTCAGTCTTAAAGAAAGAAATTCTGTTTTTCGTGACCTGAATGGGCCTGGAGGAGATGATGTTAAGTGAAATAAGCCAGGAACAGAAAGATAGATACCACATGGTCTCACTTCTGTGTAGAATCTAAAAAATTGAACTGATAAAAGTTCAATTTCTGGGTGGAGAGTAGAATGGTGGTTATCAGGGACTTGAGGGGGGATTACTGGGGAAATGTTGGTCAAAGGATACAAAATTTCAGTTAGGAAGAATAATTTCAGGAAATCTTTT
Source organism: Nomascus leucogenys (assembly GCF_006542625.1). Classification (NCBI taxonomy): domain Eukaryota; kingdom Metazoa; phylum Chordata; class Mammalia; order Primates; family Hylobatidae; genus Nomascus; species Nomascus leucogenys. Next base: position 50,700,049 of record NC_044386.1, read on the forward strand.
GTGCAACGTGGTGACTATAGTAAATAACAATGTATTTCTGAAAAATACTAAGTATATTTTAAGTGGTCTCACCACAAAAAAATAGTATGTGAGACAATGCATATGATAATTAGCTCGATTTAGCCATTCCACAATGTATAGTAGCCCCCTTTTATCTGGTCTCAAATTCCTGAGCTCCAGCAATCTGCCCCCATTGGCCTCCCAAACTGCCAAGATTACAGGCAAGAGCTGTTGCACCTGGCCTACTTAATATGTTTTGACACGTTTTGGCACAGAGTTGTTGATAGTATCCTCTTACTATTTTCTTGCTTTTTTTTTCTTTTTCTTTTTCTTTTTTTTTACAGTAAAGTGAAGGCAAGTTTATTAGGAAAATAAATAAACAAAAGAATGGTTACCCCATAGGTTGAGCAGTCCTGAGGGCTGCTGGTTGCCCACTTTTATGGTTATTTCTTGATTATATGCTAAGCAAGGAGTGGATTATTAATGAATTTTCTGGGAAAGGGGTGGGCAGTTCCCAGAACTGAGGGTTCCTCCTCTTTTTAGACTATATAGGGTAACTTCTGGATGTTGCCATGGCATCTGTAAACTGTCATGATGCTGGTTAGAGTGCCTTTTAGTATGGTGATACATTATAATTAGCATATAATGAGCAGTGAGGAAGAGGTCTACTCTGATGCCATCTTGGTTTTGGTGGGTTTTGGCTAGCTTTTTTACTGCAACCTGTTTTATCAGCAAAGTCTTTTTTTTTTTTTTTTGAGATGGAGTCTCGCTGTCGCCCAGGCTGGAGGGCAGTGGCGCGATCTTGGCTCACTGCAGGCTCCGCTCCTGGGGTTCATGCCATTCTCCTGCCTCAGCCTCCTGAGTAGCTGGGACTACAGGCGCCCACCACCTCGCCCGGCTAATTTTTTGTATTTTTAGTAGAGACGGGGTTTCACTGTGTTAGCCAGGATGGTCTCGATCTTCTGACCTCGTGATCCGCCCGCCTCAGCCTCCCAAAGTGCTGGGATTACAGGCGTGAGCCACCGCGTCCGGCATCAGCAAAGTCTTTATGGCCTATATCTTATGTTGAATTCCCATCTCATCCTGTGACTTAGAATGCCTAACCTACTAGGAATGCAGCCCAGCGGGTCTCAGCCTTATTTTGCTCAGCCCCTATTCAAGATGGAGTCACTCTGGTTTAAACACCTCTGACGCTTCCCCCCTTCTTTTATAGGAAAATCCTTCATCCTAAGGGTTGTAGAGGGATGAAGATCCACGTTTTGTAACCTCTTCTTGCTGAATGGGGTGATGATATTCCTGCCTAACTATTAAGGTCTCTTGTGTCCGTGGTAGAGAGGCGCTCATTCAGAACACATCAGTTTGCTGAGGGCCATCCATAACTCTGAGTTCTGACAAAACATGATATCTGAAAGATTAATAAGTGTTTAATAAAACATTCAGTAAGCTTATCCTGCATTCCTATACAAAGAGTACAACAGCAATGTATTCCATAACAGTAAAGCAAAATAAGTAAAACTGTCCCAAGTAAACTGAATTAGAAGGCTTTCCATGAACTGACAACTGTTGGAACCATGCTGATAAGGGATCACTGATTGCATTATGTGCCCAGAATTAGAATATTGATCCAGATTTTTACATTAGCCATCCCTCTTTTTTTTCCTGCACTTCAGTCGGAGATCACTGGTTCACAGGAGAAAGCAAGGTCAGCCTAAATTGCAGGAAAAAAACTCAAAAACAACTGATGAGACTAGAATCTACTGACAGGTATACCATAGTTCTTGAAACACAATTTTTTCTCACTCCAGTGTCCCATTTTTGCTAAAGACAAAATATAGTATGACCGATTTGCTTTTTTATACTTGGCCAGATTATTTATATAAAGTGCAGCAAGAATAATTATATAGGCTTTTGAAATTGGCTTTGATGGAACTCTGTTCCATAAGGAATCTCCGGTAAGACTTTTAAAGCCGAGCCCAGCATGGATTTTTTTTTTTTCCCCTTTTCTTTTTGAGACAGAGTCTCACTCTCTTGCCCAGACTGGAGTGCACTGGCATGACCTCGGCTCACTGCAGCCTCCACCTCCTAAGTTCAAGTGGTTCTCCTGCCTCAGCTTCCTGTGTAGTTGGAATTACACTGTGTAGTTGGAATTACAGGCACACACCACCACGCCTGGATAATTTTTTGTATTTTTAGTAGAGATGAGGTGTTGGCCAGGCTGGTCTCGAACTCCAGACCTCAGGTGATCCGCCCACCTCAGTCTCCCAATGTGCTGTGATTACAGGTGTGAGCCACTGCGCCCAGCCATGAGCCACTGCGCCTGACCTCAGCTGTGGGTTTGTACCCTCAAATACCTTTATGTGTTGGGTAAATTTCTCTCTTCTTGAGGTCCCAAGATAACTTGGGGCCCCTGGGCCTGTCAAAAAGTGACATTCTTTACTTATCACAGGTCAGAAACCCTGTACAGGGACTGCATAGACAAGGTGTGAGGCCAGTTTTCCCAAGCGGCTTTTAATTGACTCCACAAGTCAAGGTTGATTCCTTTAAGGAGAGGGAGAGCACATCATTCCAGTCAAAGCCTTGGTAAAATAACCAGTTTCTCCAATTGTGTCCTGTCACAAGAGAAAACCGATTCTTACTGCACTTACACAAATATCTATTGTAGGCCAGGCATGGTGGCTCATGCCTGTAATCCCAGCACTTTGGGAGGCTGGGGCGGGTGGATCACTTGATGTCAGGAGTTTGAGACCAGCCTGGCCAACATAGTGAAACCCCGTCTCTACTAAAAATGCAAAAAGTAGCTTGGTGTGGTGGTAGGCACCTGTAATCCCAGCTATTTGGGAGGCTGGGGCAGGAGAATTACTTGGACCCAGGAGGCGGAGTTAGCAGTGAGCTGAGATCGTGCCACTGCCCTCCAGCCTGGGCAACAGAGCAAAACTCTGTCTCAAAAAACAAAAACAAAAACAAATCTATTGCCATAAGTTAAGAGTACTCATAAATAGTCTCCAAATTGAGAAATGGGGTAGAGAGAAACAAATATGCTCCAAATTTTGTCCACAGGAGTATACTTTACTCAATTGTTAATAGCTGTCAATAGCTCAAATCCTTGACTCTGAAAAACAAAATAAAGGATCAGTCACGTTTTAAGCAAAAAAGTAAAAAAGATGAGTCTTACGTTAATTCAGTCCGTGAAGTTAACTCCTGTTCTGTTTGATACACATGAACATTCCAGCCCTCCATGACAGTCCTGAATGTTTTTTTCTTTATTCTAATGTTAGAGTCTCCAAAGTTATCAGAAACCTGCATTTAAGAGCACTTGTGAAAGTCCTATAGCTGATTATAAACCACCTTTTGAAGAGGATCAAAACATGACAACAGTTGTATGTTGATGACAAAAAGTCTTAGGACAGCCATAGTCAAAGACACGATTGACAAAGAATTTTGGTTACCTTTGTGGCACACAATAACTTAACATAATCATAATTATTACTGATAAGGTACATTAAATCATATCAGAATTATAGGAGCTTTTCGTAATTTTGGAACACATACCAATAACATTTATACAAATGCAACCCAAAGAAAGCCAAACACCAGTTCATATTTGGCAATGCTTCCTGTATGATTTTTACGTCAATAAGCCACATTTCACTGTTGGATTAGTGCATTATTGATATGTGAAACCCAGTTCTTAATAAAACCTTATAGACAAATTGATCCAATTTTATTTTGTTATTTCTTATTTAAATACTTTTTTTGGAGGGGGACGGAGTCTCCTTCCGTTGCCCAGGCTGGGAGTACAGTGGCACAATCTTGGCTCACTCTTACCTCCTCCTCCTGGGCTCAAGCGATTCTCCTGCCTCAGCTTCCCTAGCAGCTGGGATTACAGGTGCAAGGCACCACTCCCAGCTAATTTTTTGTATTTTTAGTAGAGGTAGGGTTTCACCATGTTGGCCAGGCTGGTCTCAAAACTCCTGGCCTCAAGTGATCCGCCCACCTTGGCCTCCCAAAGTGCTGGGATTACAGGCGTGAACCACTGCGCCCTGCCAAAAGCTCTTATTTTTAAACCAATTAATCAAAGCTCTTTCATGTCACACACACACAACACATGCAAATACATAGACGAGAGATCCATCAGTTGTAAAGTCTTTCATTTGCCAATTTCTTAACTGGATTACTGGCTTCAAGGTAGAGCCCTTGGAGGAACAGGGCAAGGAAAGCGTTCAGTTTCTAGGGTCTAGTAATCAGGCACAGCTTCTAGGGGGCCAAGAGCATGTTTCTCTGATCCAGACATGCAGAGAGCTGTGTATTTCCCCGTAACTGCCATTAGACACCCCCAGAGTCGGCCAGTCGGTGCTACAGTCTATTTGCTTTGGGTTGGGGGTCTCCTCAGTATCATCCCTTTATGGTTTGCCAGAAAGATGTTACCAGAAAGGGGTCCTGATCCAGACCCCAGGAAAGGGTTCCTGGATCTTGTGCAAGACAGAATTTGAGGCGAATCCATACAGTAAAGTAAAAGCAAGTTTATTAGGAAAGCAAAGAAACAGAAGAATGGCTACTCCAGAGGCAGAACAGCCTGTTATTTTCTATTTTATCTTTAAATTACCTTGTATCTTTTCAGTCTTACTATTACTTGTGCTGCCACCTCCACTGCCTTTTTTTTTGGAGACAGTTTCGCTCTTGTTGCCCAGGCTGGAGTGCAATGGCACGATCTCGGCTCACCATAACTTCCGCCTGCCAGGTTCAAGCAATTCTCCTGCCTCAGCCTTCCAAGTAGCTGGGATTACAGACAGGCATGCGCCACCCTGCCTGGCTAATTTTGTATTTTTAGTAGAGACGGGGTTTCTCCATGTTGGTCAGGCTGGTCTCAAACTCCCAATGTCAGGTGATCTGCCCGCCTCAGCCTCCCAAAGTGCTGGGATTACAGATATAAGCCACTGCATCCGGCCTCTTCTTTTTCCTCTTCCTCTTCGTTTTCTTCTTCCTCTTGTTCCTCTTCCTCCTCTTCCTCTTCTTTTTCTTTCTCCCTTCTTCTGCCTTCTTCTCTCTCCCTTCTTCCTTCTCTCATTCTGTCACCCAGGCTGGAGTACAGTGGCATGATCACAGCTCGCTGCAGCCTCGAGCTCCCTGGGTTCAGATGATCCTCCGGCTTCAACCTCCTAAGTAGCTGGGTCTACAGGCACGTGCCATCACACGCCCGGCTAATTTTTTGTATTTGTAGAGATGGGGTTTTGCCATGTTGCCCAGGCTGGTCTCAAACTCCTGGACTCAAGTGATCTGCCTGGCTTCTTGTTCAGTCTTGATAAAGGTTTAGCAATTTTGTTAACCCAAGAACCAACTTTTAACTTTTGCTTATCTTGCTATTTTATTAAAAGCTGTTTTACTGATTTTTTTCTTTAATTTTATCTCTTTCCTTTGACTTTATTCTTTCAATATATTTTTAAAGTCCGAGAGTTAGCTCATTAATTTTCAGCCTTTTTTAAAAATTATTATTTTTTGAGAGAGAGTCTCGCTCTGTTGCCCAGGCTGGAGTGCAGTAGCACGATCTGGGCTCACTGCAAGCTCTGCCTTCCACGTTCAAGCGATTCTCCTGCCTCAGTCTCTCGAGTAGTTGGGATTACAGGTGCCCGCCACAACACTCTGCTAATTTTTGTGTTTTAGTAGAGACGGGTTTCACCATGTTGGTCAGGCTGATCCTCAAGCTCCTGACCTCAAGTGATCTGCCCACCTTGGCCTCCCAAAGTGCTGGGATTACAGGCATGATCCACCGTGCCTGGCCCAGCCTTCATTTTCAAATGTAATCACTTAAGCCTATACATTTTCCTATACGTGCACCATTTAGACTGCATTGTACAGGTTTTCAAATGCACAGAATTTTCACTATTATTCACTTCTAAGAATTTAAAATTTTTAATTATGAATTTTTCTTGGATCCTCAAGTTATATAAAGTGTTTAATATTGGTGGTTTAAAAATTTTATTTACATTACGTTAATTGCATTGTGATCAGTGAGTATAATCTGCCAGATACTCAGTGTCTGAAATTTGTTGAATCTTATTTTATGGTTAAGTACATGATCAATTTTTTTTTTTTTTTTTTAAACAGAGTTTTACTCTTTTTACCCAGGCTGGAGTGCAGTGGCATGATCTTGGCTCACTGCAATCTCTGCCTCCCAGGTTCAAGCAGTTCTGCTTTAGTCTCCTGAGTAGTTGGGATTACAGATGTGTGCCACCACACATGACTAATTTTGTACTTTTAGTAGAGACGGGTTTCACCATGTTGGTTAGGCTGGTCTCGAACTCCTGGCCTCAGGTGATCCATGAGGCCTCCCAAAGTACTGGGATTGCAGGTACGAGCCACTGTGCCTGGCCCATGATTTTTATAAATGCCCCATGTATGCTTGAGAAGAATGAATGGATCTTCTGTTTCTAATATACAGAAACATGCATATATTTATTAAATGAAGCTTGTTAACATGTTGTTAAAATCTTCTAAATATTTCTGCTGATTATTTATTTATTTATTTTTAAGACAGGGTCTTGCTCTGTCAATGAGGCTGGATTGCAGTGGTGTGATCTTGGTTTACTACCGCCTTGACCTCCCAGGCTCAAGTGATCCTCTCACCTCAGCCCCCTCAGTAGCTGGGACTATAGGTGTGCACTACCACACCCGGCTGACTTTTTAATTTTTTTGTAGAGATGGAGTCTCACTGTGTTACCCAGCTGGTCTTGAACTCACAGACTCAAGCCATCTTCCTGCCTCCCAAAGTGCTGGGATTACAGGCGTGAGCCACCATGCCTGGCTTCTACTGTTAGCTTTTGTTTGATTGATTTTTCAATATTGAGGGAAATGTGTTAATCTTCTGTGAGCCTAGATTTGTCTAATGCTATTAATATTTTCGCTTTATGTATTTTGAAACTGTTTTATTTGGTTAATCATATTTAAGATTGTCATAGCAATCTGGCAGATTTAACGTTTATAATAACCTGCTCTATCGCTATTGATGTGTTGCACCCATTTTTCTGACACGATCTTTCTTCTAATTAGAATTTGTTTTATGTCTTTTTATTCCTGTATCATTAGCCATTCCATGCCCTTATGCTTTAGGTATTTATATTAGAAATGGAATGTAGCTGGGTTTTATTTTTTATAAATCTATCACTTTTTTTTTTTTTTTTTTTTTTGAGATGGAGTCCTGCTGTGTTGCCAGGCTGGAGTGCAGTGGCGCGATCTCGGCTCACTGCAGCCTCCAGCTCCCTGGTTCACTCCCTGGTTCAAGCGATTCTCCTGCCTCGGCCTCAGGAGTAGCTGGGATTACAGGCACACGCCACCACTCCCAGCTAATTTTTGTATTTTTAGTAGAGACGGGGTTTTACCATGTTGGCTAGGATGGTCTCGGTCTCTCCTGACTTTGTGATCTGCCCACCTCAGCCTCCCAAAGTGTTGGGATTATAGGCGTGCGCCACTGCACCCGGCCAAATCTATGAATTCTAATTGTCTTTTTTTCAATTTTTTTTGTTTTGTTTTTTGAGACGGGGTCTCTCAGTCTCTCACTCAGGCTGGAGTGCAGTGGCCTGATCATGGCTTACTGCATCCTCAGCCTCCTTGGCTTAGGTGATCCTCCTGCCTCAGACTTCCAAGTAGCTGGGACTACAGGAGCATATCACCACACCTGGCTAATTTTTTAGCTTTTGGTAGAGATGGCATTTCACCATGTTTTCCAGGGTAGCCTTGAATTCTGTCTAAAAGGATCCTCTCACCTTGGCTCCCAAAATGTTGAGATTACAGGTGTGAGCTACTGTGCCCAGCTAGTTGTCTTTTAAATGGCTCATATCCCAGAATAATACCAGCCCCTCTTACGGTTTTTGATTCATAGTGGGAATCTCAAACTTGGCTTCCCTCCTGTTTGACTATTTGAAGCAATAGTATCTACACAGTACTGTCGATTTAATAACCTAGGTCACTTGGGATTTAAATGGAATTATTCTGACGTTTTGGGGTGCCATCCTCAGACTATACTATGTAGTGAAAAGTAAATAAAAAATTATGTAGTATAGAAGTGTTTATGTGCCAGGCATGGTGGCTCACGCCTGTAATCCCAGCACTTTGGGAGGCCGAGGCAGGCAGATCACCTGAGGTCGGGAGTTCGAGACCAGCCTGACCAACATGGAGAAACCCCCATCTCTGCTAAAAAACTACAAAATTATCTGGTCATAGTGGCACATGCCTGTAATCCCAGCTACCCGGGAGGCTGAGGCAGGAGAATCACTCGAACCTGGGAGGTGGAGGTTGTGGTGAGCCAAGATCACACCATTGTACTGCGGTCTGGGCAACAAGAGCAAAACTCTGTCTCAAAAAAAAAAAACTGTTTATCATGAAATTGTTTTCTTCTTATTTAGTGGGTTAACTTATAAACAATTCTTTAAAACATTTTGTTTTAGTCCCAGAAATCCTGGATAGAAAGCACTTTGACCAAGAGGGAATGTGTGTATATTATACCAAGTTCCAAGGACCCTCACAGGTAAGCATACCTTTGTTACTTCTGGGGTCTTCTAGAAATTTTAGTGTAAATTATATTGTTATTTATTTATTGGAAACAAAAACTAAATAAGTTATTTGTAGTTACTGTTACTTTTTATAGTTACTTTTAATTATTTAATTTGGGAGGGATTGGGAGGAGGAAACAGCACTGAAATCAGTATTTTGGAGTTCTTAATGCCATTTACAGCATACAGTCTCTTCCTCGAAGTGTTCCTCCATCTCTAAACTCCCTCAGATTATAGTGTAGTGTTTTACAAAGGTAAGGCAGTTAAGACTCTCTCTTTTTTTTTTTAACGGATTCACTGATATTGGGAACTTAAATTTGTGTATCTACTGGGCATCTACTGAGTATCCAACACTATGGTTCATGTCGAAGAAAGCAATATGAACCTAATAGTTATTCTTTTTGTTTGCCAATATATAGATACAGATCATTATTTACTGGAAAATCTATTATCAGAGACTATAGGTGTCTGTGTCTTTGGTCTCTAAAATGACTTTGATAATAGAAAAAAATTAAAGGACATTAACTTAGTAACTGAAGAAAAAGTTGAGCTCCTGAAATGTTTACTTAAACATTTTTGCCAAAATTATTCTTTTTACTTTTTTTTTGTTTGTTTTTGTTTTTGAAACAGAGTCTTGCTCTGTTGTCCAGGCTGGAGTGCAGTGGCGCATTCCCACTGCAAGCTCCGCCTCCTGGGTTCAGTCCATTCTCTTGCCTCAGCCTCCCGAGTAGCTGGGACTACAGGCATGTACCACCACACCCGGCTAATTTTTTGTATTTTTAGTAGAGATGGGGTTTCACCGTGTTAGCCAGGATGGTTCAATCTCCTGACCTGGTGATCTGCCTGCCTCAGCCTCCCAAAGTGCTGGGATGACAGGCGTGAGCCACCACGCCCAGCCCTAGTTTTTGTATTTTTAGTAGAGACAGGGTTTTACTATGTTGGCCAGGCTGGTCTTGAACTCCTGACCTGAGGTCATCCGCCTGCCTTGGCCTCTCAAAGTGCTGGAATTACAGGTGTGAGCCACTGCACCCAGCAAATTTTTCTTTTTTCTGAGGCCTAAAGATAGGAAAAAACTTAAACAAGGAAATCTAAGATACAGTTATTTCCTAACCTATTTTTCTTCATGGGCACTTAGAAAAAATGAAAATTAATTGACAAAAGTATTTGCAAGATTTTTGAATCTTCCTTCCTTTTCCGTCTCCTGTCACTCTATGTTCTCTACCCATTTACCTTCTCTGCAACTTTCATTTCTGTTAGATATATAGCTCTTAGAAAAACATAGCTAAATAGACAGTTTTTATTAACTGATACCTCTTTATATTATAGAATGTCACTATTCTTGTTTATAGTGGATACGTAGTAAATATTTGTTGAATAGCATTTCCAAAAATTTCTCTTTAACATTTTAAAAAATTCTTAACTTTGTACGAATCTCTCACGACAAACACATTTCCATTGAAAGTGTAATGTGCATGATACATTTTAAAAACTTTTGAGAAACAGAAAGTTGGATCAATACTTGGAGTTTCAATACATTAAGACTGTTATTATTAATAACATTTGGTGGCTTTATTTTTAACTTTTTCTCAGTGTATTGCTTTTGTTTTAAAGTATTGTTACATTCAGTCTATATGCAAAATGTTGTACCTGCTTTTCATACTACAGATATTTTATAAGAATGGTAGTTAATAGGCCTGGTGCAGTGGCTGACACCTGTAATCCCAGCACTTTGGGAGGCTGAGGTGGGCGGATCATTAAGGCAGGAGTTTGAGACCAGCCTGGCTAACATGGTGAAACACTGTCTCTACTAAAAATACAAAAATTAGCCAAGCGTGATAGTGGGCACCTGTCATCCCAGCTACTTGGGAGGCTAAGGCAGGAGAATTGCTTGACACCGGAAGGCAGAGGTTGTAGTGAGCTGAGATCCACACTGCTGCACTCCAGCCTGGGTAACAAGAGCGAAACTCCATCTCAAAAAAAAAAAAAAAATGAATGGTAGTTAATATTCTGTTATTGTGTATACCACAATTTATATACCTATTCTACTATTAATTTAATTGTTTTCAGTTTTTAGCCATTTAAAATTTAATTAGGCCACAATGAAGATCTTTGTGGATAAAATCTTTTTGTATTTAAGATTTCCCCCCCTTAGGTTATGTAATGCCAAAATCTTTTCAAAGGTATTAAAGCAATATAAATGATCACCCAGTAGTGAATGAGATTGTCTCCTTTACTGAGTAATGACTAGAGTAACATTTTCCATCACCATCAAGAAAACGTGATAAGTAAAAAATAGTATGTTAGAAATAAATATATTTTTAGGCTGGGCATGGTGGCTCATGCCTGTAATTTCAGCACTTTGGGAGACTGAGGTGAGCAAAGTCTGCCTTCCAGGTTCAGGCGATTCTCCTGCCTCAGCTACCTGAGTAGCTGGGACTATAGGCATGTGCTACCATGCCCACTTAATTTTTTTTATTTTTAGTAGAGATGTGGGGTTCACCATGTTGGTCAGGCTGGTCTCGAACTCCTGACCTCAGATAATCCGCCCGCCTCAGCCTCCCAAAGTGAGCCACTGTGCCTGGCATACATTTGTTTATTTTTAGTTGACAGTAATTATAATAGTATATATTTTAAATTGGCATTTATTTATTATTGAGAAAATATTTTATGTTTTTTAAATATCCCTCAATTTTTTAGTAAATTCTGTAAATGTTTTTGATTAGTTCTTTTTGGATCATTAAAATAGATAACCTTAACATCTCTTCCAATCATTAGAGTCTATAATTCTGATTTCTTACTACTTATTAAAGATATGTTTTATTACAACATCATATCACATTTCTCAACAAGAGGATAAATGACATTTCCCAAGTCACATGGCTATTCATAAAGATGGGATTAGTATTTAAGCCTCCTTAGTTCAGTGTGCCAGTTCTAAAATAAAATACCATTTTTCTTCCAGATAAATTGTTGTTTTGCTTTATTAAAAAAAAATAGATTTTGTTGGTCGGGTGTGGTGGCTCATGCCTGTAATCCCAGCACTTTGGGAGGCTGTGGGTGGATCACCTGAGGTCAGGAGTTCGAGACCAGCCTGGCCAACATGGTGAAACCCCGTCTCTACTAAAAATATAAAAAGTAGCTGGGTGTGGTGATGGGCACCTGTAATCCCAGCTACTTGGGAGGCTGAGGCAAGAACGTTGCTTGAACCCAGGAGACGGAGGTTGCAGTGAGCCGACAAGGTGCCACTGCACTCCAGCCTCAGTGACAGAGTGAGACTCCGTCTCAAAAAAATAAATAAATAAATTTTATCATTAAGGAGTTTATTTTCTATAGTTTTATTAATTCCACTTTGCAATAGAAATAATTAAAAGCACTCAAGGTATTAAAGAAATCCAAAGCTGTTACTGAGTATCCCCCCCACCTTTAACCATTCATGAGAGACATAATTTACAAACAGCTGGTCACTTCTTTCTACACTAGTTGAACTCTTAATTTTATATGAATAGGTAATTCACACTTGGTTCATAACTTAAAATGTACCAAATGCTATAAGTGAAAGTCTCCTTTCCAGTACTGTGCTTTAGCTATAAGTTTACCTTGCTAATAAAAAATCTGATGTTATCCATTCCTTGGAATGTCTTCCAGAAAGTTAGATATAGTCTTTGCATGTCCAAGCAGATGATTATCCTCCTTCCCCCTTTAAAATATGTAGTGTAGCCCACTGTGACTGTAACTTATCTTGGCAATCACTAGTTTGTTCTTTTTTGTTTTTTTTTTTTTGAGACAGAGTCTTGCTCTGTCGTCCAGGCTGGTGTGCAGTGGCGTAGTCTCATTGCAAGCTCTGCTTCATGGGTTCAGGCCATTCTCCTGCCTCAGCCTCCCGAGTAGCTGGGATTACAGGCGTGTGCCACCACACCTGGCTAATTTTTTGTATTTTTAGTAGAGACGGGGTTTCACCATGGTCTCGATCTCCTGACCTTGTGATCAGCCCGCCTTGGCCTCCCAAAGTGCTGGGATTACAGTCATGAGCCACCGTGCCTGGCTACTAGTTTGTTCTTAATTGTTGCAGCCTATTTAATTATGTCTGAATTGTAATTTGTTTTAGTAATTCCTTATTGAACATTTTAGGTATTTTCACTTTTTCTTTTGGCTGTTAGGAAAAGAATTCTGCAGTCAGTAACCTTATACAATTTTCATTTTATACGTATACTACAGATGTGTTTTAGCCTGTGCTTTTAGAACTGGAATTAGTGTGTGAGAGTCAGCGTTTTTTGTTTTGATGGATATTGCCAAGTGGCCTTCCATAGGGATTATATAAATATATACTCTTAACCACAGATACCAGACTCTCTGTATTCTTGCCAAGATAATGTCTTTTTTTTTTTTTTTTTGAGACAGTTTCTCACTCTTTTGCCCAGGCTGGAGTGCGGTGGGGCATGATCATGGCTCACTTTAGCCTTGACCTCCCATGCTCAAGGAGTCCTCCCATGTCAGCCTTCCTAGTAGCTAGGACTATAGGCCTGCACCACTACCCCTAGCTAATTTTTTTTTTGTAGAGACGGAGTTTCGCCTTGTTGCCCAGGCTGGTCTTAAACTCTTGGACTCAAGCAATTCACCTGCACCTCCCAGAGTGTTGCAATTATAGGTGTGGACTGTCTGCTGGGCGCAGTGGCTCACAACTGTAATCCTAGCACTTTGGGAGTCCGAGGCGGGTGGATCACAAGGTCAGGAGATCGAGACCATCCTGGCTAACACAGTGAAATCCCGTCTCTACTAAAAGTGCAAAAAAATTAGCTGGGGTGTGGTGGCAGGCGCCTGTAGTCCCAGCTACTCAGGAGGCTGAGGCAGGAGAGTGGCATGAACCTGGGAGGCGGATCTTGCAGTGAGCCAAGATTGCGCCATTGGACTCCAGCCTGGGCGACAGAGCGAGACTCTGTCTCAAAAAAAAAAAAAAAAAAAAAAAAATTGAAGCTGTCAGTTAAAAAATAGTTATTTGAATTATAAAGCAAGGTATATGTGATCTATGATATCTACTGAAAAACTAGGTATATAATTCTTTTTTGTTTTGTATTTTATGTATTTTATATACTTTAGTTTAAAATCAGAAAGTTTTTCCCCTGAAATAATTGATTCACTTTTTGTGTTCAATAGATGCCTTCCAGGATGTCAAATTTGTCAGCAACTCGTCAGGTAAGTTTAACATAACTATACTGCACAAATTTTGAAAAATAAATAAAACTAATCTATTAGAAATATGAATTAGAACACAGTGGCATGAAACTCACATGCTATTATAGTTGATGGGTACTTTACCTACACTTGGGAGGTGAAGGGTCAGTCAAGGCTGTTTGAAACTCAGGTGAAGCTACTTAAGAGTTGTAAAGTTGTGTCCGTTGAGCAGAAGTTGAAGGACAGGAATTTTAGGCAGCGAGAGCAGTGTATGGGAAGGTCTGATAGTGAAAGACATCATGGTTCTGTCAGGAAACTGCAGAATGTAAGATGGAGATTTGAGAGATTTGGGCCTGGAAAAATGAGAGTTTCAGTTACTGTACAAGGCTTTTTGTTGCACATGCTTTTGACTTCATATTAAAAGGATATTGTACAGGCAATTAATAACATGTTATATTGGTATTATTATTATTTTGAGATGGAGTCTTGCTCTGTTACCCAGGCTGGAGTGCAGTGGCGCAATTTCAGTGCACTGCAACCTCCGCCTCACGGGTTCAAGCAATTCTCCTGCCTCAGCCTCCCGAGTAGCTGGAATTACAGGCATGTGCCACCATGCCCGGCTAATTTTTGTATATTTAGTAGAGATGGGATTTCACCATGTTGGCCAGGCTGGTCTTGAATTCCTGACCTCAGGTGATCCACCCGCCTCGGCCTCCCAAAGTGCCAGGATTACATGAGCCACCAGGCCCAGCTGATTTTATTTTTTGTAAGAGCAGTTTGCATTTTTAGATTGGATTGGAAGAAAATAGACCAGTTGCTAAAGTTTTAGAGTGGTTCTGGCAAAAAGATGAGAACCTGAAGTAAGATGTTTTTGACAATGAAGAGAAGTAGGCATATTTGAAGGGATAAGTGAGATAAATGTAATAGGATTTGGTGAATGTGAAGAAAAGGGAAAATTTGAGCATGGTAACTACATTTCCTTCTTAGGCAACTGAGTAAATTGTAATATGCTTTAGGGTCTGATGAGGAAGTATAAGAGGAAGAAGAGAAGGTCTCTGGGTGGTAGGCTAGGAATAAAAGTATATAGAATGGGTTTATTTTAGATATATTGAAGAGGTTTTCAAGGAAGTCTGTAAAAACAAAAAACCTGACAGGCTGGATGTGATGGTTCACGCCTGTAATCCCAGCACTTGGGGAGGTTGAGGCAGGAGGATGGTTTGAGCCTAGGAGTTTGAGACCAGCCCGGGTAGCATAGTGAGACCCTGTGTCTACAAAAAAAAAAAAAACCACACACAAAAATCTTGGCATGGTAGCATGTACCTGTAGTCCTAGCTACTTAAGAGGCTGAAGCAGGAAGATCACTGGAGCCAGGAGGATCGTTTGGGCCTGGGAAGTTGAGGCTGCAGTAAGCCCTGATCACACCACTGCACTCCTGCCTGGGCAACAGAGCAAGACCCTGTCTCCAGAAAAAAAAAAAAAAAAAAAATCAACAAAAAGACCTGACAGTCTTTCATATTTGCCCCTGTACTTAACCGTCTCCAGTCCTATTCATTTCTTCTCATTGATGGTGAGGTTCCATCTGGTGTCTCTTGTTTGACGAGGCTCAAAGAGTTTCTTTTATTTAGCATTTCATATAGTGCACCTACACTGAACGTGAATTTTCTCAGTTCTATCTGAAAATGTGTTTCTTTTATTTTCATATTTGAAGAATGTTTTCACTGGATATAGAATTCTGGGTTGTGTTATTTTATTGCAGCAGGTGGTTTTTTTTGTTTTTGTTTTTGAGATGGAGTCTTGCCCTGTTGCCCAGGCTAGATGGCGTACAGTGGCACGATCTCAGCTCCCAGCAACCTCTGCCTCCTGGGTTCAAGTGATTCTCCTGCCTCAGCCTCCCCAGAAGCTGGGATTACAGGCACACACCACCATGCCTGGCTAATTTTTGTATTTTTGGTAGAGATGTGGTTTCACCTTGCTGGCCGGGCTGGTCTCCTGACCTTATGATCTGCCTGCCTTGGCCTCCCAAAGTGCTGGGATTCCAGGCGTGAGCTGTTGCGCCCAGTCCATTGCAGCACTTTAAAGCTGTCATCATTTTATCTTGTAGCTTTTGTTTCTAATGAGAAGGCAGCTGTCATACAGTAGTTGTCTTCCTGTGTGGAGTGGGTCTTTTTTTTCCTCTAGCTACTTTAAATATTTTTTTTTCTATTCCTTTGGTTTTCAGCAGCATGTCTATAATATGCTTGAGAGTGATTCTCTTTGTACTTACTCTGCTTTCGTAAATATTTGCATGTTCAAATTTTTTACCTGATTGAGAAGGTTTTTTTTTTTTTTTCCTTTGAGATGGAGTCTTGCTCTGTTGTCCAGGCTGGAGTGCAATGGTGCGATCTTGGCTTACTGCAACCTCTGCCTCCCAGGTTCAAGCAATTCTCCTGCCTCAGCCATCCGAGTAGCTGGGATTACAGGCGCATGCCACCATGCCCAGCTTATTTTGTATTATTAGTAGAGATGGGATTTTACCTTGATGGTCAGGGTGGTCTCGAACTCCTGACCTCGTGATCCGCCCACCTCGGCCACCCAAAGTGCTGGAATTACAGGCATGAGCCACTGCGTTCGGCCAGGAAGGTTTTTTTTTTTTTTTATTAGCTTTTTTTTCTTTAGCTGATGTATTAAATAATTTCTATTGATGTCTTCAGGTTCACTCACTCATATTTCTACAGTCTCAATTTTGCTGTTTTGTCCATCCAGTGAATTTTCTTTCCTTTTTTTTTGTTTTTTTTGAGACGGAGTCTCACTCTGTCGCCCACGCTGGAGTGCAGTGGCGCAATCTCAGCTCACTGCAATTTCTGCATCCTGGGTTTATGCCATTCTCCTGCCTCAGCCTCCCGAGTAGCTGGGACTAAAGGTGCCCGCTGCCACACCCGGGTAATTTTTTGTGTTTTTTTTAGTAGAGATGGGGTTTCACCGTATTAGCCAGGATGGTCTTGATCTCCTGACCTCGTGATCTGCCCGCCTGTAATCCCAAGGTGCTGAGATTACAGGCGTAAGCCACCACGCCCAGCCCATCCAGTGAATTTTAATTTCACACATTACATTTTTCAGTGCTAGGATTGCTATTTGATTCTTTGTTATAGTTTCCATTTTACTGCTGAGATGCACCATGTGCACTCTCATTATGACTGTCTATTCCTGTATGTCCTTCAACATATTTATAACACCTGCATTAGAGTCTTTGTCTACTGATTCCAACATTTGCATCATTTAGGGTCTGTTTCTGGTGACTGCTTTTTTTCCTTCATCTTTTTTATATATCTAGTATTTTTTTTTTTTTTGAGATGGTGTCTTGCTCTGTTGCCCAGGCTGGAGTGCAGTGCTGTGATCTCAGCTCACTGCACCCTCTGCCTCCCAGGTTCAAGCAATTCTCCTGCCTTAGCCTCCCGAGTAGCTGGGATTACAAGCGTGCACCACCACGCCCGGCTAATTTTTTATATTTTTAGTAGAGATGGGGTTTCACTATGTTGGCCAGACTGGTCTGGAACTCCTGACCTCAGGTGATCCGCCCACCTTGGCCTCCCAAAGTGCTGGGATGGTGTGAGCCACCGCACCCGGCCAGTAATTTTTTATTATATATTGTTGTTCTGGAGTAAATAATTTTCCTGTAAGGAGTGTTCGGTTTCTTTCTGACAGGTGATTAAATTAATTATTGGTAGATTCTTTTGTCCATTCAGGTTTGATTTTCTTCTTTGTTAGGGCAGTTCTATTTTGAACTTAGTCCTAGGATGTGGACCTTCCTCTTAAGGTACGGCTTTTTTGTGGTCTCAATTGTGTGTTCAGGGGATTCAGTGATGTCTTTTCACGCTGAACTAAAACTGCTATGTCTTCCAGACCTTTAGGACCCCGTTCTCAGACCCACACACGGCAAGTGATTGCTGCTAGGCATCACAGAATCTCTCACAGATACACCTTAGACCGTGGCCAAAGACCCATGGTGAATCCCCATGTGAGATTTTTTTCCTTCTTGTCTTTATAGCTCCCTTTTCTCTGGTACTCTGCTACAAATTCCAACTGTTTCAACAGCCTAGAATTCTGTTCTCTACTTCCTCGCTTGGCTCAGTGACTACCGTTTTCTGCCTAGGTGTCATCTCTATGATTGAGAAATTGCCCCCAAGCTGGTGCAATCATGGGGGTTTACCTCATGTATTTCCTTCATTTCAAGGATCACAGCTTCGTGTTTCTTCTTGTTTAATGCCTGAAACAGTTATCTCATATATTTTGTTCACGTTTATGTCAGGAATCTCTGAGACCACACCTTGATTCCACGATTAGCTAGAATGAATCACAAGACTTAGCATGTGGTACTCTTGATAAGATTTAATAGGTATTATGTTATCTCTGTTGAGGAAGTTTCCTCCTTTCCTAGTTTGCTGACAATGCTTATAATGAATAGACATTCAGTTTTGTCCAACGCTTGTTTTCCTTTTTGTGGAGAACGGGGTCTCGCTATATTGCCGAGGCAAGTTTTGAACTCCTCGGCTCAAGCTGTGTTCCCACTTAAGCCTCCTTAAGAGCTGGGATTGCAGGTGTGAGCCACCACGTCCGTTTCTTTTTTCTTTTTGGGGGGAGTGTGGAAACAGGGTCTCACTCTGTGGCCCATACTGGAGTGCAGTGGCACAGTCACTGCAGACTTGACCTTCTGGGCTCAGGTGATCTTTTCCCTGTAGCTTCCCAAGTAGCTGTGACCACAGGTGCATGCCACCATGCCTGGCTAATTTTTGTAGAGAAGGAGTTTTCCATGTTGTCAGGCTGGTCTTGACTCCTGAGCTCAAGTGATCCTCCCACCTTGGCCTCTCAAAGTGCTGAGATTACATGCACGAGCCACTGTGCCTGGCCTAGTCTTCTCTTGTAATGCTAATGCGTTGCCTTTTTTTCTTTTTTTGAGATGGAGTTCCTTTTGTTACCCAAGCTAATCTAGAACTCTCGTCCTCAAGCAGTCTTCCCACCTCAGCCTTCTAAGTAGTTGGAATTACAGGCTGGTTTTATTTTGTTTTTGTTTTTTTCCAAAGCAGAATGAGTCTCACCTCATGAAATGAATTGGGAAATGTACCCACTTATGATTTTTTTGGAAGAATGTATGTAGAATTGATATTTCCTCCTAAATGTTTGATGAAATTCACCAGTGAAGGCATCTGGCCTCGAATTTTCTTTGTGGGAAGGTGTATTAATGATTTTTTTTTTTGAGACAGAGTCTTGCTGTATTGTCCAGGCTGGAGTGTTAATTTATTTTCCTGTTCAGTTTTTCTCATTATTCTGACTTCAGTTTATCAATTTATCTTTTCAGTGACAAGCTTTTTGTTTTCTTGCTTTCCCCCACTGTTTTTCTCTTTTCTGTTTCATTGTGTTTTTTTTTTTTTTTGAGATGGAGTCTTGCTCTGTCAGCCAGGCTGCAGTGCAGTGGCATGATCTTGGCTCACTGCAACCTCCGCCTCCCGGGTTCAGGCAATTTTCATGCCTCAGCCTCCTCAGAAGCTGGAATTACAGGTGCCCACCACCACACACAGTGAAGTTTTGTATTTTTAGTAGAGATAGGACTTCACCATGTTGGCCAGGCTGGTCTCGAACTCCTGACCTCAAGTGGTCCACCCGCCTCGGCCCCCTGAAGTGCTGGGATTACAGGCATGAGCCACCGCGCCCAGCCCATTCTGTTTTCTTTATCATATCTTTTCTTCTGCTTACTTTGAGTTTAATTTGCTCTTATTTTTAGTTTTTAAGGTAGAAGTTTAGGTTATTTTTTAAATGAAATTTTTAAAAACTTTATTTAGAAAATTACTATTTTATTTATTTATGTATTTATTTATTTTGAGAAGGAATCTTGCTCCGTCACCAGGCTGGATGTGCAGTGGCGCGATTTCAGCTCCCTGCAACCTCCACCTCCCAGGTTCAAGTAGTTCTGCCTCAGCCTCCTGAGTAGCTGGGATTACAGGCGCGTGCCACGACGCCTGGCTTATTTTTTATATTTTTAGTAGAGATGGGGTTTCACCCTGTTGGTCTTCATCATGCTCATATTTTTTTCCTACATAGTCTTTTTTTCTTTAATTTTTTCATTTAGAGACAGAGTCTTACTATGTTGCCAGGCTAATATCGAATTCCTGGGCTTAAGCAATCCACCTGCCTCAGCCTCCCAAAGTGCTGGGATTATAGGCATGAGCCACCATGCCCAGCAAGCATGGTCTTTTTTTAAATTTTTTTTATTTTTATTACAGACGGGGTTTCACTGTGTTAGCCAGGATGGTCTCAATCTCCTGACCTTGTGATCCACCTGCCTCGGTCTCCCAAAGTGCTGGGATTACAGGCGTGAGCCACCACACCCGGCGTCAAGCATGGTCTTAATAGTTGGAGCTCATTTACAATACTTGTTTTTGTGTCATTTTCTGATAATTCCATCATCTTGTTCTTTTCTGGTCTTCATTTAGTGATTTTATTTTATCTATAGTTTTCTGCTTCTTTGCATGCCTCGGTATTCTTTGAAATTTTTATTTATTTACTTTTTTGAGACAGGGTCTCTCTGTGTCACCCAGGCTGGAGTGCAGTGACACCATATCAGTTGACTGCAACCTCTGCCTCCTGGGCTCAAGCAATCCTCCTATCTCAGCTTCCCAAGTAGCTTGGATTACAGGCGTGCATCACCACGCCCGACTAGCGTTTGTATGTTTTATAGAGATGGGGTTCACCATGTTGCCCGGACTGGTCTAAACTCCTGGGCTCAAGCAAACTGCCGGTCTCCATTTCCAAAAGTACTAGGATTACATGTGTGAGCTACCACGCCCAGCCAATGTCTGGGAATTTTTTTTTTTTTTTTTTTTTTTTTTTGAGACAGAGTCTCGCTCTGTCACCCAGGCTGGAGTGCAGTGGCGCAATCTCGGCTCACTGCAAGCTCCGCCTCCCGGGTTCACGCCATTCTCCTGCCTCAGCCTCTCCGAGTAGCTGGGACTACAGGCGCTCACCACGACGCCCGGCTAATTTTTTTTTGTATTTTTAGTAGAGACGGGGTTTCACCGTGGTCTCGATCTTCTGACCTCGTGATTCGCCCGCCTCGGCCTCCCAAAGTGCTGGGATTACAAGCTTGAGCCACCGCGCCCAGCCTGTCTGGGAATTTTTCATGCATGCTGACAATAGTGAATTTTATGTTTTTGGGTACTGGCATTTGCTGTATACCACTAGCGAGTTTTAGACTTACTATAGCATGCAATTAGATTACTTTGGATCAGTTGGATCCTTTCAGGTCTTGCTCTTAAACTTTGTCAGGGCATGGGCTATCTAGGTCTGTTTTTTTTTGTTTTTTTCTTTTGAGACCCAGTCTTGCTGTGTTGCCCAGCCTGGAGTGCAATGGCACGATCTCGGCTCACCGCAACCTCTGCCTCCCAGGTTCAAGCGATTCTCCTGCCTCAGCCTCCTGAGAAGCTGGGACTACAAGCGCATGCCACCATGCCTGGCTAATTTTTATATTTTTAGGAGAGACAGGGTTTCACCATATTGGTCAGGCTGCTCTAGAACTCCTGACCTCAGGTGATCCTTGGCTTCCCAAGGTGCTGGGATTATAGGCATGAGCCACCGTGCCTGGCCTGTCTAGGTCTAATTTAGTCTTTCTAATTTAATGATACTTTTTTTGAGGACCCTATCATAAGCCTTGTGTGTTATGAGATCTCTACTCTGGCTGGTGGGAACATAAACTGTTCCTTGCCCTTTATGAGCTTCAGAAATTGTTTCGGCTATTGCTGTCTAGTAGCTCTTAACTTTGCCTTAAGTAGGTTTTTTTTTTTTTTTTTGAGACAAAGTCTCACTCTTTCGCCCAGGCTGGAGTGCAGTGGCCCAATCTCTGCTCACTGTGGTCTCCGCCTCCCAGGTTGAAGTGATTCTCCTGCCTCAGCCTCCTGAGTAGCTGGGATTACAGGCACACGCCACCATGTCCAGCTAATTTTTTGTATTTTTAGTAGAGACAGGGTTTCACCATGTTGGCCGGGATGGTATTGAACTCCCGACCTCAGGTAATCTGCCTGTCTCGGCCTCCCAAAGTGCTGGGATTACAGGTGTGAGCCACTGCGCCTGGCCAAGTAGTTATTCTTCCACATGCTTAAGGAGACCCTTCTGTAGATATTTGGAACTTTCTCGTTGTAGCTCCCTCCTATTTTTGTTTTCTACCTCACAAACTCTAGCTGCCTTGGCTTCCTCAAATTCTGATCTGATTTTAAGATTGTATCAAGTCAGTGAGACTGCCCAGCTCCATTAGATTCCTACTTATGGTGTTATAGTCCAGTACGTGCTTCTGGGTAAAATGCCATCTGTCTTTGTACCCCAGCCTCAGACACCATTGATCACCCTTTTGTCACTATATAGATTAGTTCACGGTTTCTTGAATTTTGTATACGTGGAATCATACAAATATATAATCTTTGGTGTCTAGGTTCTTTCACTCAGTATGATGATTTTGAGATTTATCCATTCTGTAGTATCATTAGTGGTTCATTCATTTCTCTTTATTATCGGACAGTATTTCTTTTTCTTCCTTTTTTTTTTTTTTTTTGAGTTGGGGTCTTGCTTGCTCTGTCATCCAGGATGGAGTACAGTGGTGTGACCAAGGCTAACTGCAGCCTTGCTGGGCTCAACCAAGCCTCCCACCTTAGTCTCCTGTGTAGCTGGGACTACAGGTGTATGCCACCACACTTGCCTAATTTTTTAAAATTTTTTGTCAAGTCGGGGTCTTGCTGTGTTTCTTAGGATGGTCTTGAGCTTTTGACCTTGAGGTCCTCCAGCTTTGGCCTCCCACAGTGTTGGGATTACCCGCATGAGCCACACCCGGTGTAAATACTATTTCTGTTATATGTCTATACCATGTTTTGTAGATGCCTCATGTTAAATTTAGATGATGAATTCATCTTAGACTAATTATACTATTTCAGTGCTATGATGAAGGTATTAATATGTAGATATCCTAAAATCAAAAAGCTTATTTTTATACTATTTGTCAGTTCATTCACTTTTAATTCCATTTTTTCATTAACACATTTTTTGAAGGGTCTTTTAATCTCACCTTTTTCTTTTAGGTGTTTTTGTGGTCGCTTGGTCAAGCAGCATGCTTGTTTTACTGCAAGTCTTGCCATGAAATACTCAGATGTGAAACTGGGTGACCATTTTAATCAGGCAATAGAAGAATGGTCTGTGGAAAAGCATACAGAACAGAGCCCAACGGATGCTTATGGAGTCATAAATTTTCAAGGGGGTTCTCATTCCTACAGAGCTAAGGTATGTCACATATTGGATTTTTCTTCATTTATGTTGTTATTTAAATAATAAACATCACAATTTGTGTAGCGACATTGACAAAAAGTTGGTCTCAGTAATTTATTTGTATGTTTTAAAGTACAAAGGTGCATACAAATATAGAATTGTATCTTTCTGGTGGATTGAACCTTTCATCATTATAAAATGTATTTTGTTATCATTTTTCTTGACATGGTTTGCTTTTTCTGGAATCAGTGTAGTTAAGCCATCTTTCTTCCTTTTCGGTTTTAACCTTTTATGTTTAAGAGCTATCTTTTAATTGTTTTTAAAAATGTTGCCTGCTGTGTATTTAAGTTTAAATTTACCATTATGTTATTAGTTATCTATTTGTCTCTCTTTTTTCTTTTTTCTGTTTTTTTCTTATATTATTTTGGATTAAATATTTTTTATTATTTTCTTACTCCTTTATTAGCATATTATTTATACAGTCATCCTTCAGGGGGCTTGGTTCCAGGACTTCCCTCAGATACCAAAGTCTACAGATACCATAGTATTTGGATGTAATCTATGCACACCCTCTTGTATACTTTAAATCATCTCTAGATTCCTTATAATACCTAATATAGGCCAGGGACAGTGGCTTACGCCTATAATCCCAACACTTTTGAGAGGGTGGAAGGATGGCTTGAGGCTAGGAGTTAGAGACCAGCCTGGGCAAAATAGTGAGACTCTGTCTCTACTTTAAATAAAAATATTAAAAATCGCCCGATACCATGTAAATAGTTGTTAAATTGCATTGTTAAGGAATAATGACAGGTGAATAAAGTCTACACATGTTTAGTATAGGCTCAATTTTTTTTCTTGAATATATTTGATTCACTGTTGGTTGAAACCATAAACGTGGATCCACAGATACAAAAGGCCTACTATACGTTCTTTTTTTTTTTTTTTTTTTTTGAGATGGTGTCTCTGTTCCCCAGGCTGGAGTGCGGTGGTGCAATCTCAGCTCACTGCAACCTCCGGCCTCCTGGTTCAAGCAATTCTCCTGCCTCAGCCTTCAGAGTAGCTGGGACTACAGGTGTGTGCCACCATGCCCAGCTAATTTTTTGTATTTTTAGTAGGGATGGGGTTTCATTGTGTTAGCCAGGATGGTCTCCATCTCCTGACCTCGTGATCCGCCCGCCTCGGCCTCCTAAAGTGCTGGGATTACAGACCTGAGCCACCATGCCCAGCCTGTTTTTCTGTTCTTTAGAAAAAGAATATTATAGGTCAGGCACGGTGGCTCACGCCTGTAATCCCAGCACTTTGGGAAGCCAAGGCGGGTGGATCACCTGAGATCAGGAGTTCGACATCAGCCTGGCCAACATAGTGAAACCCTGTCTCTACTAAAAATACAAAAATTAGTCAGGCGTGGTGGCACAAGCCTATAGTCCCAGCTACTTGGGAGGCTGAAGCAGGATAATCACCTAAACTTGGGAGGTGAAGGTTGCAGTGAGCTGAGATTGCGCCACTGCACTCCAGCTTGGGCGACAGAGCGAGACTCTGTCTCAAAAAAAGAAACAAGAAAAAGAATACTATAATAAATGTGATAATGTGATAAAATGCATTTTTAACTTGTTATATGCAGTCATGCATCACTTAAAAATGGGGATATGTTCTTAGAGATGTGTTAGGCAATTTCATCATGCTAACACCATGGAGTGTATTCAGACCTAGATGGTATAGCCTACTATATGCCTAGGCTATGTGGTATAGCCTATTGCTTTTAGGCTGTAAACCTCTATGGCATGTTATTGTACTAAATATGGTAGGCAGGTTTAACAGTGTAACACACTGGGAAATATGTGTCTAAATATATCTAAACAAGAAAAAGGTACAGAAGTATGGTATTATAATATTAGGGAACCACCTTATGTATGCAGTTTGTCATTAATCAAAATGTGTGGCACATTACTGTAAATTAGTCCTTTACCACTTTTTCAACAGTGCAAGAACCTTTGGAATATTTGAAACTGCACTTATTTCTCTTAAGACTTACGTGCTCTTGTCAGCATAAATTTTAATTTTCTGTTATAAACCCCTAAAACATGGTTATTATTTATTTAGATTTGAACATTTTATTTTATTTATTTATTTTTTTTGGAGACAGTGTTTTGTTCTTGTTGCCCAGGCTGGAGTGCAATGGCACAATCTCGGCTCACTGCAGCCTCCACCTCCTAGGTTCAAGCGATTCTCCTGCCTCAGCCTGCGGAGTAGCTGGGATTACAGGCACGCACCACCACACCCGGCTAATTTTGTATTTTTAGTAGAGACCAGGTTTCTCCATGTTGGTCAGGCTGGTCTCGAACTCCTGACCTCAAGTCATCCGCCTGCCTCGGCCTCCCAAAGTGCTGGGATTACAGGCGTGAGCCACCGCACCAGGCCAGATTTGAACATTTTAACCTTGGCATGGTAGCTCATGCCTGTAATCTCAGCACTTTTGGAGGCCTAGGCAGGAGGATCACTTGAGTTCAGGAGTTTGAGACCAGCCTGGGCAACATAGTGACACCTTGTCTGTACTAAAATTCAAAAATATTAGCTGGGCATGCTGATACATGCCTGTAGTCCCAGCTACTTGGGAGGCTGAAGCAGGAGGATCAGTTGAGCCTGAGAAGTCGAGGCTGCAGTGAGCCCTGGACCATGATGTCACCAAAGTCTAGCCTGGGCAACAGAACCAGACCTTGCCTGAAAAACAAATAACGACAGCAGAAACCATTTTAACCTCTACATTGTTCTGCCTGCCTCCGTGTTCTGATGAGGAAAACGTTGCCAAACAGTGAGCTCATCATCTCCCCAAGTTTTTCTTTTCTCCTGGATCCCGATCCTACAAATTCTTACTGCCTTTGTACCCTGCTAATGTCTTTTTTTTTTTTTTTTTGAGTCTCGCGCTGTTGCCCAGGCTGGAGTGCAGTGGCGCGATCTCAGCTCACTGCAACCTCCGCCTCCTGGGTTCAAGCAATTCTCCTGCTTCAGCCTCCCGAGTAGCTGGGATTACAGACAGGGTTTCACCGTGTTGGCCAGGCTGGTCTGGAGCTCTTGACCTCAAGTGATCCACCTGTCACCGCCTCCGCCTCCCAAAGTGCTGGGATTACAGGCGTGAGCCACCATGCCCGGCCACCTGCTAATGTCTTCAAGCAGGTGTTATTGTTCTTCTTTCTAGTTTTTCTAGTTCCCAGGGGCAGAGTATGTCCAAACCAACCTAGCCCATCATTGTAGGAAGTGGAATTTCTCATTTATTTCTAATACAGTATTAAAAACATTAACTTTAGACTGCTTCTCTAATACTACTTTATGTGCCCAAATATAATAATGAGTTAAACAAAACTGATACAGAAAGACTTATTATAGAACAAATCCGGCTGGGCGTGGTGGCTCATGCCTGTAATCCCAGAATTTTGGGAAGCCAAGGCAGATGGATCACCTGAGGTCGGGAGTTCAAGACCAGCCTGACCAACATGGCAAAACCCTGTCTCTACTAAAAATACAAAAAGTAGCTGGGCCTGGTGGTGCGTACCTATAATCCCAGCTACTCTGCTTAGGAGGCTGAGGCAGGAGAATCTCTTGAACCCGGGAGACATTCCAGCCTGGGCGACAGAGCAGGACTTTTCAGAAAAGAAAAAAAAAAAAAAAAAAAAAAAAAAAAAAAAGAACAAATCCTATTTACAAAGCATTCTTGGTCTGGTGTGGTAGCTCATGCCTGTAATCCCAGCACTTTGGGAGGCTGAGGCAGGCAGATCACTTGAGCCCAGGAGTTCAAGACCAGCCTGGGCAACATGGTGAAACCTTGTATCTACAAAAAATACAAAAAAAATTAGCCATGCTGGGTGCCGTGTGTCTGTAATCCCAGCACTTTGGGAGGCTGAGGTGGGCAGAGCACTTGAGCCCAAGAGTTCAAGACCAGCCTGGGCAACGTGATGAAACCTTGTGTCTACAAAAAATATAAAAAAAATTAGCTATGCAGGGTGCCGTGTGTCTGTAGTCCCAGCTGCTTGGGAGGCTGAGGTGGGAGGATGGCTTGAGCCTGGGAGGCAGAGGCTGCAGTGAGCCGAGGTGGCGCCACTGCACTCCAGCCTGGGCAACAGAGCCTGACCGTGGCTCAAAAAAACAAAGCCAAAAACCAAAGTATTCTTAAGGGACTCCAGAGTCTTCTACTCAGTTTTATGGAATTCTGGGGTTTTTTTGGCTTCATTTCTTTTGCTTTTTTTTTTGTTTTGAGACGCAGTTTCGCTCTTGTTGCCCAGGCTGGAGTGCAATGGCGCAGTCTCGGCTCCCTGGAACCTCTGCCTCCTGGGTTCAAGCGATTCTCTTGCCTCAGCCTCCCAAGTAGCTGGGATTACAAGCACTCACGCGTAGCTAATTTTTTTGTATTTAGTAGAGACGGGGTTTCACCATGTTGGTCAGGCTGGTCTCAAACGCTTGACCTCAGGTGATCCACCTGCCTCAGCCTCCCACAGTGCTGGGATTACAGGCATGAGCCACTGTGCCTGGCCTTTTGGCTTCATTTGTTTGTCAATACTGAGATTTTCAGTGGTGTTTGATCTTTGTAAAGGAATGGGAAATACATCATTTTGCAAATAAAGTTTCTTAGAGATGATTTTTAAATGTCTCAGTGTCTGAATATTTGAAGTTTCTTGTGAGCTACTTCATATATATGCTTTAGGCCAAGAGAATGAATTAATATGAGTATAGCAAGTAGTCTTATGATATCACTTAAACAGGAAGTTAATTTTTAAAATCAAACCAGAAGAAGTTATTTCACACACGATAGCTTTTTTTTCTATTTTTCTATAGAAAGATGTTTTCAAAAATTAAACTGGAGAATCTATCCGAACACCATGAAATGTTGATTACAATTTTCTGATTATTTCTCAGTCTGATCAAATCCAGTTACTTACAGCGAAGAAAATAATCATCTATATTAAATATATCTTTTTAAATTTTACTCCATAGTCACAATTCGTTTATAAATGGACTAGATCATTGCCAAACTTTCAAACAGATAATTCAGTGTTTGCCTCTCTTCATAGCAAGAGCCTCAGAAGCATCCATTTTTTTCTCCCATAATTCCCTTTTTTTCCTTTTCCGATCCTCTTCAGCCAGTCTTAATGCTTCTAACTCACTGTGTAGTCATCGTTAAAGAAGGCAATAAATACTGCAGGTACCTTGGTAAATTGGGTCAATGGTAATTGAGTTTAAACAGAAAGAGTAACATTTGTGTCTAAATGTTTAAAAGTTAGTTTCGCTATTTCTGTAGATCTCACAGAATGATTTTTTTCAACTTTAAAATCATTTGCTATTGCTTATTCCTTGGAGTATAAATATATTGAAAATAGCCTATGAAACTCTTTTTACATAATCTGATTCATATAAAGTTTTCCAAAGTCATATAATGTCGCATTATGAAACCTGTAAACATGTTCAATTATTTTGTCCTTTTAAAATCTTTTTCTAGTATGTGAGGCTATCATATGACACCAAACCTGAAGTCATTCTGCAACTTCTGCTTAAAGAATGGCAAATGGAATTACCCAAACTTGTTATCTCTGTACATGGGGGCATGCAGAAATTTGAGCTTCACCCACGAATCAAGCAGTTGCTTGGAAAAGGTCTTATTAAAGCTGCAGTTACAACTGGAGCCTGGATTTTAACTGGAGGAGTAAACACAGGTAATGTGATGATTATACCAATTTTATTTAGTGTGTTTTAATTTTTTTGTTTGTTTGTTTTTGAGACGGACTCTCACTCTGTTGCCAGGCTGGCATGCAGTGGCACAATCTCGGCTCACTGCAACCTCTGCCTCCCGGGCTCAAGCAATTCTCCTGCCTCAGCCTCCTGAGTAGCTGGGATTACAGGCATGCGCCACCATGCCTGGCTAATTTTTGTATTTTTAGTAGAGACGGGGTTTCACCATGTTGGTCAGGCTGGTCTCGAACTCCTGACCTCGTGATCTGCCCACCTTGGCTTCCCAAAATGCTGGGATTACAGGCATTAGCCACCACGCCCGGCCCTTAAATTTTTTTATAATAGCAATTAGATATTTGAAATAAAGATCGACACTGAATATAGATATACTTAACTCTTGTTTAATAATCTACAGTTTGTAGGTAAAAATGATAATCTAACCTTTTTGGTTGTTATTTTGTCTTTTAAAAAAAAAACGCAACACTTTAGAGCAGGATTTGGCAAACTATAGCCTGTGTGCCAAATCCAGCCCAAACCTTGAATAAAGATTTACTGGAACACTGACTTATTTACTGTATTAGTCTGTTTTCATACTGCTATAAAGAACTGCCCGAGACTTGGTAATTTATAAAGGAAAGAGATTTAATTGATCCACAGTTCAGCATGACTGGGGAGCCTTAGGAAATTTATAATCATGGTGGAAAGTGAAGGGGAAGCAAGGCACCTTCTTACACAAAGCGGCAGGAAGGAGAAGTGCCAAGCGAAGAGAGAAGAGCCCCTTATAAAACCATCAGATCTTGGGAGAACTCAGTCACTATTACCAGAACAGCACTGAGGAAACCGCCCCCGTGATTCAGTTACTTCCACCTGTTCTCTCCCGTAAAACCTGGGGATTATGGGGATTACAATTCAAGATCAGATTTGAGTGGGGATGCAAAGCTTAACCATATCAGTTTATATATTGTCTATGGCTATTTTTGTGCTGTAACAGCAGAGGTGAATAGTTGTGACAGAGATGGTATACCCTATAAAGCTTACTATACTGTTTAGCCTTTTAGAAAAAGGTTTTTTGACCCTACTGTGGAGCAAAGCATTATTTCCATCACTTTCTGGCTAGTGGTAAATTGATACAAGAATGGCAATCCATTGCATCAGCGGCAGTAAGAAGTAGCTTTCAAAAATTAATTTGTAACATACTACTGCCTTTTACTCTATATCTTCCCTATCACATATACAGGTTGAATATAAAGAGGGCAGATTACTTTCAGTGTCTAAAATAAAACATTTAAGTCAGCTTGTAAACAACTAATTCATTATCAGCAACTTTTTTTTTTTTTTTTTTTTTTTTTTGAGATGGGAGTCTTGCTGTCACCCAGGCTGGAGTGCAGTGGTGCCATCTCAGCTCACTGCAACCTCCACCTCCCAGGTTCAAGTGATTCTCATTCGTCAGCCTCCCAAGTAGCTGGGATTACAGGTGCCCGTCACCATACGTGGCTAAGTTTTGTATTTTTACTAGAGATGGGGTTTCACTATGTTGGTCAGGCTGGTCTTGAACTTCTGACCTCAGGTGATCCGCCTGCCTCGGCCTCCCAAAGTACTGGGATTACAGGTTTGAGCCACTGCACCCGGCCAGCGACTATTTTTTGAACCTATTGTGTCAGACGTTTTTCAGGCTGCTAAGAATTTATTCCATAAACAGTAAAAATATCTACCTTCATGGAACTTCTAGTGGGGGAGATACAGATAAGAAACAGATAACTCAGTAATGTATAACATGTTAGATGCTGATAAGTGTTATGCAGACACTTGAAGTCAAGAAGAGGGATAGTGAGGGATGATGGGAGGGCTGCTATTTTGTTACATGGTCAAGGAGAGCTAATAAGGTGACATTTGAGGAGAGAGGGAAATGAAGCAAGATATAAGAAAAACATAAGGCAAAGCACGTAAAGGGGAGGAGAGGGCTCATGTGTTGGAAGAATAGTAAGAACAGTCTAATATAGCTTGAGTGGAATAAGCAGAGAGTGCTAGGTGATGAAGTCAGAAGTTTGGTGTATGGTGGTAGAGAAGCATGGTGACTAGTAGAGGCAGTAGGCAGTTCATCACATGAGGCCTTGTGGACCATTATAAGCATTTTGGCTTCTGCTGTGAATGAGAAGAGGAGGTTTTAAGTAGAGAGTCAACAGTTGCAAAGATCACTCGGATGATGTTTTCAAAATGGAGTATAATGGCAAGGCAGCAGTTGAAAGATCTACGAAGATGCTATTTTCATAATTTGGGTGAGGGATGAGATCTGATGCATTATGGAGATCAAACTGAGTGATGCATTAGTTTGCCAGGGCTGCTGTAACCAAATATCACAGACTGGGTGGCTTAAAAACAGAAATTTATTTTCTCATGGTTTCGGAGATTAAAAGTCTAAGAGTAAGTGTCAGCAGATTTGGTTTATCTTGGGGCCTCTCTCTTTGGCTTGCACATGGTCATCTTCATGCTGTGTCCTCCCTCTCATGGCCTCCTGTGTATAGGTATCCCTGGTGTTTCCTTTTGTATTCAAATTTCTTTATAAGAACACCAGTTGGATTCGGGGCCACTCCAAAGGCCTTATTTTAAATTAATCGTCACCTATTTAAAGGCCCTGCCTCCAAGTACAGTAATGTTTTAAGGTATTATCACATATATAAAGGCCCTGTCTCCAACTACAGTCATATTTTGTGATATTGGGAGTTAGGGGACACAATTCAGCCCATAAGAAGTAATAATGGTCCAGGCATGGTGGTTCATGCCTATAATCCCAGCACTTTGGGAGGCTGAGGTGGGAGGATCACTTGAGCCCAGGAGTTCAAAACTAGCCTGGGCAACATGGTAAGACACTTTCTACAAAAAAAAAAAAAAAGAGAAAAAAAAATTACCCTAGCATGGTGGTATGTGCCTACTGTCCTAGCTACTTGGGAGGCTGAGGTGGGAGGATCACTTGAGCTCGGGAGGTCAAGGCTGCAGTGAGCCAAGCCATGATCACACCAATACACTCCAGCCTGGGCAATAGAGTGAGACCCTGACTCCCTCCCTCAAAAAAAATAAGTGATAATGAGGAGTTATATGCTCTTTGGAACTGCCTTTTATACTTTTCTCTCTCATTTTTGACTGAAATAGGCTTTCGTCATTATTTATTGTATGTGTGTTTGTTTTGCATATGGTCCTGTGCCACCGAGCTGTATTCTTAATTTTTTCTAAATGACGTGTAGAGCAATAATAAAAAACTACAGTTACTTAGAGGAGAAATGCAAAAACGGACTAGACCAAATAACATGGTAAAATTTAGTGTTATATGTGTTTCTGGCATTTGTAGTGATTTGATATTGTGGGGTTTAGTGGTTTTTGTTCCTTTTTGGTCCTTGTGTATTCTTCTGTAAGTTTGGCTATGACCTTGTTTTAAGTTTGTTATGACCTTGTTGCCTTATATCTTGTATGTGTAGAGAAATATATCACATATTATGGTGTTATAGATTGAGCACAGGATTGTTCTGAACACAATAATGACTGTAATCCCAGAACTTTGGGAGGCTGAGGCATGAGCCCAAGAGTTCAAGACCCACCTGTCTCTACTAAAAAAAAAAAAATTAGCTGGCTGTCTTAGCACCCACCTGTAGTCCCACCTACTGGGGAGGCTCACAAGGGAGGATCGCTTGAGTCCAGGAGTTTGAGGCTACAGTGAGCTGTCACTGCGCCACTGCTCTCTTTCCTGGGTGACCCTCTCTTTAAGAAAATTTAAAAAAACAAAGTGAATAAACTTTTTTTATGAACAGGTGTGGCAAAACATGTTGGAGACGCCCTCAAAGAACATGCTTCCAGATCATCTCGAAAGATTTGCACTATCGGAATAGCTCCATGGGGAGTGATTGAAAACAGAAATGATCTTGTTGGGAGAGATGTAAGAATTATTTTTAAAATGTCTTATGTTTGAAATTATATATAAACAAAATTATAGTAAGAATAGTGCCAGGTTAAAATATTTATGATTATATTATACTTTTCAAATTAAGTTTAAAAGGTATTTTCCTGAGGTTTACTTCTCAATTTCTGGAAATGCATAAATAGAAATAATTCATAACTGTAAATAATTAAGTTCATAAATATAAATGCTGTTATAGTGTTGGCACATTTTGCTTTCAGTCTTTTATGTATAAAATTATTTTCCATTTTCCATATAAGCTAGTCTTTGTAATTTTTAATGACTACATGACATGAGAATTTTATTCTAAGAATAGGGAATAGGAGTTAAATGCTAGTGTTTTGTTTGAATAGGTTAAAGACATGTGAATTGGTTATAGATATTTATCAACACTGTTAAAAAGAATTACTGGCTGGGCGCAGTGGCTCACTCCTGTAATCCCAGCACTTTGGAGGCCGAGGCGGGCTGATCACTGGAGATCAGGAGTTCAAGACTAGCCTGGCCAACATGGTGAAACCCCTTCTCTACTAAAAATACAAAAATTAACTGGGAGTAGTGGCCTGTGCCACCTAGCTACTTGGGAGGCTGAGGCGGGAGAATTGCTTGAAACCGGAAGACGGAGGTTGCAGTGAGCCGAGATTGAGCCACTGCATTCCAGCCTAGGTGACAAAGCAAAACTCCATCTCATACATACATACATACATACAATTACTGAATTATAATGATCACTTTCAAGTGTTATTAAATTTCTAATGTCAGTTTTAAAGAGTCTACTTGTGGCTGGAAAAATAGCAATATTACATTTTATTGTTTTTTACAGTGTCTTTTTTTTTTTTGAGATGGAGTTTCACTCTTGTTGCCCAGGCTGGAGTGCAGTAGCACAATCTGGGCTCACTGCAACCACCACTTCCCGGGTTCAAGTGATTCTCCTGCCTCAGCCTCCTGAGTAGCTAGGATTACAGGCACCCACCACTACACCCATCTAATTTTTGTAGTTTTAGTAGAGATGGGGTTTCACCATGTTGGCCAGGCTGGTCTTGAACTCCTGACCTCAGGTAATCCACCCGCGTCGGCCTCCCAAAGTGACGGGATCACAGTCATGAGCCACTGTGCCTGGCCACAATATCTTTTATATATTGTAGTTTATTCACTTAATAATCTGATAATAGTTTATTTGCACTATTTACTTATTTATTGCTTCTCTCTTTGCATGTGATGATGAAATATATAATTCCACAGTATGGGTCAAGATATAATCATGTGTTTCAACCCATTATTGATTAATCTTCAGCTGCTTAAAAGCTTATGCTTTTTGATACATTCTTTGTCATTTCATATTTATTTCTGTATGTAAAATAGAATTTTACTTCTTACTTGTCTTTACGGATTATTTCAAAATTTATTTTACATCATATTGTATTTAATCCTGCTCACTAACTCTTTTGTTTGCTATTGTTTAGGTGGTTGCTCCTTATCAAACCTTATTGAACCCCCTGAGCAAATTGAATGTTTTGAATAATCTGCATTCCCATTTCATATTGGTGGATGATGGCACTGTTGGAAAGTATGGGGCAGAAGTCAGACTGAGAAGAGAACTTGAAAAAACTATTAATCAGCAAAGAATTCATGCTAGTAAGTGAATTCACAAATTCGTTATTGTTGAAATTGTCCTGGGCTGTACTAATAGCCAAATTCAAAGAAGGTAGAATGTTCTTTGAAGTGCTCTTTCTTACATAGCAAGATAACATAAGAAACAACCAACAGTAGTTGATCTTAGACAAAATGATAAGACCAAGGAAAAGAAGTGAAAATTGGGTACTCAGTTATCAAGGCTAAAACCAAAAAAAGTTCATTGGAAGTTCTGTTGTTATTGCAATTCCATTTCAGCCCAAGGAATTCATAAATATTCTTTTTTTTTTTCTTTGAGGTGGAGTCTCGCCTTGTCACCCAGGCTAGAGTGCAGTGGCATGATCTCGGCTCACTGCAAGCTCTGCCTCCCAGGTTCACACCATTCTCCTGCCTCAGCCTCCTGAGTAGCTGGGACTACAGGTGCCCACCACCATGCCCGGCTAATTTGTATTTTTAGTAGAGATGGGGTTTCACCATGTTAGCCAGGATGGTCTCAATCTCCTGACTTCATGATCCGCCCGTCTCGGCCTCCCAAAGGGCTGGGATTACAGGCATGAGCCACTGTGCCTGGCCCACAAATATTCTTAATGTGTGATTTATTCCAATACATGGCTGTGAAATTCAAGATTGAAAACTAAAAGGGAAGAAAATCACTGAAAGAAATAAATCAACTTAAAATTTATGAAATGAGTATCACTGTTTGGCTAAATGTGTCTTAAAAATTGTATTCCTGGGACTGATTTTTCTTTCCAACCATGCCTGAATTTTCTGGTTCAACATCTAAATTTTTATTTCAAATAAAGGAAAATTTGTAACCTAAGGGCCCCAAGAAGTTGAGCTCTGTGATAAAGTGAAATAGAAATAAAAAAACTACAGAACAGTGTTTACAGATTATGGTGGAGTCAGAGTTTTTACTAAAAGTTAAGAATGTGCTGGGCGTGGTGGCTCACGCCTGTAATCGCAGCACTTTGGGAGGCCGAGGTGGGTGGATCACCTGAGGTCAGGAATTCTAGACCAGACTGACCAGTACGGTGAAACCCTGTCTCTCCTAAAAATACAAAAATTAGCCGAGCATGGTGGCATGCGCTTGTTGTCCCAGCTTCTCGGGAGGCTGAGACAGAATTGTTTGAACCCAGGAGGCGGAGGCTGCAGTGAGCCGAGATCACGTCACTGCATTCCAGCCCGGGTGACAGAGCAAGACTCCATCGCAAAAAAAAAAAAAAAAAAAAAGTTAAGAATTGTTTGTAGTCCTACAGATACCTTTTTTTTTTTTTTCCATTTTCTCAGTGCACTGGAAGTTATTGTAAAAGCAAAAATTCATATTCTTCACTAATTTTTTTCTGTTGCTTTTCTAGAGGTCTTGGAATTTTATTGATCAGTTCCAGTTATGTAATTCTGTCACCAATTTCTTCTTTAATTTTTAATTTTTTTTTCTTTTTTTGAGATGGAGTCTCATACTGTCACCCTGGCTGTTGTGCAGTGGCCCAATCTCACCTCGCTGCAACCTCTGCCTCCTGGGTTCAAGCGATTCTCGTCCCTCAGCCTCCCGAGTAGCTGGGACTACAGGCACTCACCACCACGCCCTGGCTAATTTTTTGTATTTTTGGTAGAGAGGAGGTTTCGCTATGTTGGCGAGGCTGCTTTTGATCTCCTGACCTCGTGATCGCTGGCCTCGGCCTCCTGAAGTACTGCAATTACAGGCATGAGCCACTGCACCCAGCCGTCCTTTTTTTTTTTTTTTTTGAGACGGAGTCTCGCTCTGTCGCCCAGGCTGGAGTGCGGTGGCGCAGTCTCGGCTCACTGCAAGCTCCGCCTCCTGGGTTCACCCCATTCTCCTGCCTCAGCCTCTCCGAGTAGCTGGGACTACAGGCGCATGCCACCATGCCCGGCTACTTTTTTGTATTCTTAGTAGAGACGGGGTTTCACTGTGTTAGCCAGGAAGGTCTCGATCTCCTGACCTCATGATCTACCCGACTTGACCTCCCAAAGTGCTGGGATTACAGGCGTGAGCCATTTCTTTTTTCTTCCTTCCATGTGGCGTTTGAGACAGTCATTCTTTTTTTTTTTTTTTTTTTTTTTTTTTTTTTTGTGAGGGAGTCTTGCTCTGTCACCAGGCTAGAGTGCAGTGGCATGATCTTGGCTCACTGCAACCTCTGCCTCCTGGTTTCAGGTGATTCTCCTGCCTCAGCCCTCCCGAGTAGCTGGGACTACAGGCACGTGCCACCACACCTGTTTAATTTTTTGTATTTTTAGTAGAAACAGGGTTTCACCGTGTTAGCCAGGATGGTCTTGATCTCCTGACCTTGTGATCCATCCATCTTGGCCTCCGAAAGTGCTGGGATTACAGGCATGAGCCACCATGCCTGGCCAAGACTGTCATTAATTTCTATTTTAATGTCTCATTTGGAATCAGAAATATATATTTTGAAAATGAATAAAAATCGATGTTAGAAGTTCAACTAATGTATTAAAAAGCAAACTAAAAAATTAGTATCTTACATTTCACATCAAGAGCTCAGTAAAATATGGAAAACAAATTTTTACTTTTATGTAGTGAATATATAAATTATTTGCTGTCTATTATATATTGGATTTTCTAATTTTGTCACTTAGAGAACAGCCTTTAAGATAGTGACAAAGTATTCATTATTTAATTTACTTATGTGAACTGATATCAGGTGGAGTGCTTAAAGTCAAGTCAACATAGTCTTAGAAATTATGTTTTTACTTTTTAATTTTTTTTTTTTCAGTAAAATCTAAACTTAGAGTACTGAATTTTGCCTAATTTTTTTTTCTTGGAGAGAAACTTGCTTGGGATGAAATAATTTTTTAATTTAACTTTGCTCTTTTTAGGGATTGGCCAAGGTGTCCCTGTGGTGGCACTTATATTTGAGGGTGGGCCAAATGTTATCCTCACAGTTCTTGAATACCTTCAGGAAAGCCCCCCTGTTCCAGTAGTTGTATGTGAAGGAACAGGCAGAGCTGCAGATCTGCTAGCATATGTTCATAAACAAACAGAAGAAGGAGGGTAAGTGTATGACAACATTTTAATTAATTTTATTTATTTATTTATTTATTTATTTATTTTTGATAGGGAGTCTTGCTCTGTCTCCCAGCCTGGATAGAGTGCAGTGGTGCAATCTTGGCTTACTACAACCTCCACCTCCCAGGTTCAAGCGATTTTCCTGCCTCAGCCTCCCAAGTAGCTGGGATTACATGCATGAGCCACCACGTCTGGCTAATTTTTGTATTTTTTTAGTAGAGATGGGGTTTCACTGTGTTGGCCAGGCTAGTCTTGAACTCCTGACCTCAAGTGATCCACCTACCTCGGCCTCCCAAAGTGCTGGGATTACAGGCATGAGCCACCGTGCCTGGCCCATTTTAATGAATTTATTAAAGTGGCTTGTGGTTTTTAGAATACAGTGTTGGATTCCTCCCTGTGTTTTATGAACATGAAAATTTTAAGTTTAATACAATACTTTGTTAAGGGTTGAGGAAATAGCCTGACTCACATGTTATGGGAACAAATTAAAATAAAACCATCTTCATGGAACACAGTTTTGTAAGATCTGTCAAACATAGAGGCACTTATCTTTTGACGTAGTAGTTTCATTTCTGGGAATTGTTCCTACAGATGTACATCTGTGAAATATGTTTAAAGCTACTCGTTACAGGGTTCTTCATAAGAGTAAAAGATTGGAACAAAGTAGAACATGAGAAGACTAGATAAGTTATGGTGTATCTATACAAAGAAATGGTTTATAGCTGAGTAAGAATGGTTTTGAGAAGATTACCACAATATGTACATGCAAAAAGGAAGGTGTAGAGAAGCATATATATTGTGCCACTTTTTATATAGAATAAAAGGAGAGGGGATAGTTTGTATATGCAGAAAGACATCTTGGAAAGTTACATAAGTAAATGATTCCTAAAAATAGTTGTGATAGAACTGGGCAGATGAAAGACGGTGGGAAGGAGACTTTCACTATTAATTTTAATATTTTAACGTTTTATATTTTCTACTATTTTTGAGCCATGAAAATGTATTAAGTATTCAGAAAAGAAAAATATGAGTTCCTATGTTTAAGAACATCGTGGTGAAATACTAGTTTATACCTCATAATATCTTCAAATTATTTTTATACAATATCTTATGTGAGTACTGATATTGCCACACACATACTGTTTGATAAAATTCACAAAGTAATTCAAAAAG
The DNA here is from genome assembly GCF_006542625.1 of Nomascus leucogenys. Taxonomy (NCBI): domain Eukaryota; kingdom Metazoa; phylum Chordata; class Mammalia; order Primates; family Hylobatidae; genus Nomascus; species Nomascus leucogenys. Next base: position 50,738,543 of record NC_044386.1, read on the forward strand.
AAAAATCACTCCATTTCATTTATTTTCCTTCTAACATTTGTGTTGGGAGTCTCATGAAGGAAGAAATAATCCCACCCAAGGTGAATTATGTAATATTAATACATTATTTTCAAAGGTCTTACGTGGATCTACCTGTACTTCATATTGATCCTACAAATAATGGAAGATGAAATCAGTGAATTATGTTTCCTTTTATTCCAGGAATCTTCCTGATGCAGCAGAGCCCGATATTATTTCCACTATCAAAAAAACATTTAACTTTGGCCAGAATGAAGCAGTTCATTTATTTCAAACACTGATGGAGTGCATGAAAAGAAAGGAGCTTGTAAGTAGATTTCAGCAGAAATTTAAAAAGCTGATAGGCCTTTTTTCTTTCATTCAAAACACATTCTAAATTGGTGAAATACTTTTGTTTTTATTTGGATTTTAAACTTTGAAATCTTTATTAACCATAAAAAATAAGTCATTTATTGGTCTGTTCCAGTTGAGAGGTATCATAGAAGGAGGCCTGTAGTTTTTTATATGGTATTGAGACTGTGTATTTGTGCTTCTGTTTTAGGAAAAGTTTTATGAGAAGTAACTAGGTCTCAACAGATAATGTTGAGTACCAAGGAAGAACTATAAAGAGTTGTTAATGGTTTCTCTAATAAAATGTTTGGAAAAAAATTTTTACTGTACTTAAAGCCTATTAAATTAAAGATCAGTGCTGCTTTGTTTCAATCATGTAAATGTGGGCATAAGTTTTCAGAGATAAAATTTTTTAGCAAGCCTATAAATACATAACATGATTTGATTTGCTGTCTTTTTCATTGCAAGTTTTTGTAAACTATGAAATAAAGTTGCCCAAAAATTTTGTATTGGGGTTATAATAATGTTTCACATTCTTTTCTTTATTTTTATTTATTTATTTTTTTGGAGACAGAGTCTCGCTCCATTGCTCAAGCTGGAGTGCCGTGGTGCAATCTCAGCTCACTGCAACCTCTGTCTCCTGGGTGCAAGCGATTCTCCCACCTCAGCCTCCTGACTACAGGTGTACGCCACCATGCCTGGCTAATTTTTGTATTTTCACTAGAGACGGTGTTTCACCGTGTTGGCCAGGCTGGTCTCGAACTCCTAACCTCACGTGATCCGCCCACCTTGGCCTTCCAAATTGCTGGGATTACAAGCATGAGCCATGGGCCTGGCCATCCTTCACTTTATGAAAAATGTTATTAAATTACAGTTTCTGAAATGGTGCTATGTTTCAAGTAATTTAAAGACATTTGCAATAAAAATATTGACCAAACATTTATCTTTCAAGAATATATACATTATGTGAACATGTAAATGTTCATTCTGTGGAAGGAACTGTAGGATTTATTTACCCTGATAAGGAATCTATAGCCTCAGCCCCTAAATTTCTTACTCTTGTAAGGGACATAAGATAGGTCAAAATATGAATATAATATGAAACCAAATATTCTTAGTGTATTTGCCATTTTATTTAGTAAATGATAGTTTTTTAAATTTTTTTGGATTTTTGGTTGAAATAAAGTTACTAACTATATACATAAATATATTATGTGTACGTATGTTTATATATACATCATACATAGATTCCTAGATACATACATATATATTTTGTCCCCCATATAGTTTGAAATTACTGAGTTTTATGATGCCCCTTTGTTTTAAAAATATAAAGGCATAATGTTATGAATTTATCTTTAAATAGATCACTGTTTTCCATATTGGGTCAGATGAACATCAAGATATAGATGTAGCAATACTTACTGCACTGCTAAAAGGTAAGCCTCTAAGAACTTTTTTATTTGTAAGACCTTTTATTTTATATATGTATATGTGTGTGTATGTGTGTATATGTGTATGTATATAAAATATAGAACCACTTAACATGGCTAAATGCTTGCAAAGTGAATTTTCAGTCATTTTTCTTTGTGAAAGACACAATGTTGGTTTTCTTGGCGGTAAGGTAACTTTTGATTTAATCTTGTAGAACTTAAAAAATAAAAGTTTTTAGCAAGATTTATGCCACCAAACCTATTTAATAGTCCTATTAAGAACGTCTAACATCCTGGGCCAGGCATGGTGGCTCACACCTGTAATCCCAACACTTTGGGAGCCAAAGCAGGAGGATCACTTGAGGCCAGAGGTTCAAGACCAGCCTGGACAAGATAGACCCATCTCTACAAAAAATTTAAAAATTACCTGGGCATGGTGGCATGTGCCTGTAGTCTCAGCTACTTGGGAGGCTGAGGTGGAATCACTTGAGCCTGGAAGGTTGAGGCTGCAGTGAGCTGTGATCATACCACTGTATTCCAGTTTGGGCAACAGAGCAAGACCCTATCTCACAACAAACAAAAATTAGCTGGGCATGGTGGTGTGCACTCTGTAGTCCCAGCTGTTCAGGAGGCTGAGGCAGGAGGATTGCTTGAACTCAGGGTTTGAGGTTACAGTGAGCCATTATCATACTGCTACACTCCAGCCTGGGTGACAGCAAGACCCTGTCTCTAAGAATAAATAAAAATGTGTCACTTTCTTAATCAGCTGAAAAATAAGTGTTTATAGGTTATAAGGCATTAGTTGATAGAATTTAAAGATAGGATTTTAAAACATGTCATCTTCATTATGAAGGGAGAATTTGAAAACTAGTGGTATCTTTTAGGACTAAAGGATTGAAGCACACACACACTGATCCTCTCATTATCTCCCCAAAGACATCCAACAGATACAACAACATTATAGCGAAAAATCTTCTCTGTGAAGAAACTATGACGGTATCCCATCTGTCTACCTGAAAGTTAGTGTAGAGTGATGTGCCAGGAGCCCAGCACATTAAGAGGATACTGTCCTTTTATTTATAAGAATTTTCTTGCATATTAGACCATAATAAATTGCCAATACATTAAGCATTTTTAAAATACTGTGATAAAATATATTTATATCATCTGGGATCATGGTATCAAGAGATCACAAGTGATAAGAAACCTAGAAACCAAAAAGGAAAAAAAATTAATAAATGGGATTGCATAAAAATAAAAAATAAGGCTGCGTGCACTGGCCCACACCTGTAATCCCAGCAATTTGGGAGGCTGAGGCGGATGGATCACTTGAGGTCAGGAGTTCAAGATCAGCCTGGCCAACATGGCGAAACCTCGTCTCTACTAACAGTACAAAAATTAGCTGGGGGAGGTGGTGGACGCCTGTAGTCCCAGCTACTCTGGAGGCTGAGGCACAAGAATTGCCTGAACCCGGAAGGCAGAGGTTGCAGTGAGCCAGGATCACACCACTGCACTACAGCCTGGGTGACAGAGTGAAACTGTCTCCCAAAAAAAAAAAAAAAAAAAAAAGTTAAAAAGAAAGTACCATATTCATGAATTATTTACCATGTACTTTTCTGTGTATTAACCACTGTGTTTAAGTGGTTTACATTATTATCTCATTTTATTCCTGCGAGTCAGATTTCCTATGGTTTTACTCATTTTATAGATGAGGAAACTAAGGAATAGAAATGTTAAAAGTGGAGGGATCAAAAAGAGCTGTTAAAAATTAATAAGAAAAAGATGACTACCTCGTGGAAGAATGGGTCAGAACTTATGTAATAGATAATTAGTAGAGGAATCCAAATGCTTAGAGAAAATATGGAAGGATGGCCAATGTTACAGTAATAAATTTTGGAAGGCTGAGGCAAGCAGATCGCTTGAGCCCGGGAGTTTGAGATCAGTCTGGGCAACTTGGCAAAACCCTGTCTCTACAAAAAATACAAAACTTAACCTGGTGTGGTGCCATGCACCAGTGGTCCCAGCTACTTGAGAGGCTGAGGTGGGAGGATCAGTTGAGCCCAGGAGGCAGAGGTTGCAGTGAACCAAGACCACGCCACTGCACTCCAGCCTGGACAACAGCGAGAGACCCGGTCTCAGAAAAGAGAAGAAGAAGGAAACTCCCTTCTCCTTGGCACATGGAGAAATGGTTATGGTTATACCCCTCCCCTGGTGGATGGTAGAAGTAATCTAAAGTATTTTGGAGTATATCAAAAACCTTAAAGTATATATCCCTGTACCTAGCAGTTTGACTTCTAGAATGTCATCCTATTTGAATAATCAAGCGTGTGCACAAAAACATACTCAGCAAAAAATTCAAAATAACCTGAATATCTACCACTTGAAGTATTTGCTAAATAAATTGTGGCTCACCTAAGTATATATAAGGGAGATTTATATATAATTTTAAGAAGAACCAAGGTACGATATCAAGGTACATAAAGCAAGCTACTGAACACTTTTGTAGTATGAACCCATTTTTGAATAAAAAATGGAAAGTATATGTATGAGCTTGTATGTGCACAGAAAAGTACCTGACAGCTATTTTCAGAATCCTAATAGCGCTATCTCTGATAGAAACAGTTCATCTTTGTTTTCTTCTCATTTTTCTGCATTTCTAAATGTTTGCAATGAATGGGAATATGTCATTTATAGTTGGAAAGGTAAAGTTCTTAACCCTGGGGCTAATCTTATCTCTCTGAGGCAGGCTACTTCTGAATGGTGGCTGACACCAGCTGTGTAAGTTAACTAAAGAATGGTGGGGAGATGTCATAAGTGTTCATGCTGGGCACTGTGGCTCACACTTGTAATCCTAGCACACTGGGAGGCCGAAGTGGCAGGATCACTTGAGGCCGGGAGTTTGAGACCAGCCTGGTCAACAGAGTGAGACTCTGTCTCTACAAAAAAATTAAAAAATTAGCTGGGTGTCGTGGTGCTCATCTGTAGTCTCGGCTACTTGGAGGCTAAGGCGGGAGGTACACTTGAACCCAGGAATTCAAGGCTGCAGTGAGCCATGATCACCTTTGCACTTTAGCCTGAGCAACAGACCAAGACCCCATCTCTTAAAAAAAAAAAAGTGTTCACCTTTTAATGGAGATAAATTAATTGAACCTGTCAACTATTTTCTTTATTCGATTAGGTACTAATGCATCTGCATTTGACCAGCTTATCCTTACATTGGCATGGGATAGAGTTGACATTGCCAAAAATCATGTATTTGTTTATGGACAGCAGTGGCTGGTATGTAAATAATCTACATACACAATACAATTAAATTACACTAAGTAATAAAAAAGTATTTGCGGGAACTGTGACCTGACTTGACGTTTTACCTTTCTGCCAGTAGTTCAAAAATAGTTTAGCTAAGTATTTCTACACCATTCCGATCCAGTTTAGGATTTAATATATGCCTCTAGATAAAACCTTATTTTTTAATAGAGTGTATAGATCTCTAAGAATCTTAGAACTGAAAGAAGCTTTAGAACTCATGCTCTGTATACCAGAGAGTCCATTCTAGCATTCCCCCTGATGTTTAGACCTATTCCTTTTTTAATCTTCCTCATCCTACTAAATGGGAACAACTTCTTCCTAGTTTCTAAGATGAGACTGTTTAGTGTTATCCTTTACTTTTCTCTTTCTCATGTATTCCAGTCCAATTCCATCTGTAAATCTTGTCAGATCTAGTTTCAAAATACCTAATTTTATCATCCTGGTCTAGTCTGTCATCCTTTTGTGTTATTTCGGTAGCATACTTTTTGGTTTCACTACTCTCATACTTGCTCTCCTTTTATGGACAGGAGATGAATCACATTCCATTTACTCAGAGCATAATCCAGAGCCTTACATGCTACTACTATCCTCTTTGCTCTTTTTTATCTAACTTTGTTGATGTTCTTGCTCTTCTTTGAACATATCAAGCATGCTCCTATCTCTAGGCTTTGTACTTGCCTGTCTCTCTATCTTAACATTCTTCCCTACATACCCACGTGGGCTTAATTCCTCCTATCTTTCTGGCCTCTAACCAAATGTCTCCTCTTTGGACTTCCTCTGTCCACCCTATTTTAATAGCATCCCCCTAAACCAGCATTCTTCCCTGCTATTTTTTTCTAACTTTTGTCACCATCTGACAAACCATATAATGTAGCTATTATTTATTGTTTGTCTTTCTCCTAGAAAGTAAACTTTCTGAGGGCAAGAATATTTTCCAGTTTTGTTTACTACTGTATTGACAGCTTGGTAGGTAGTAATCACTTAAAATTTTGTTACATGTCTGAATCAATAGGAGGCTGGACAGATTAAATGTTCATCTGTACCTTGAAGTATTACCAGCCTTTACGGAGGACGAACTAGATCCTTTTTGTCCACATAGTAAATATAAACGGCAAATTGCAGAAAAGTATGCACAGTATGATCTTACTTGTGGCAAATTCTCCTTATGAATGTACAAACATTCATGTATATCTACATGTACTGTGTAGTTAATAGTACCTTTCTAAAACTTAACATGGCATTCATCTTGGAGAGTTGGGGGCTGGAGGAAAGTTTTATTTTATACCATTTTGTAGTGTTCGATTTTTTTTTTAAACCATTGGAATGTATTTCCTATATAGCAATAAAAAACAGTTTGTTTAGTCACTTCTCCTCTTGCAGGACTACAGAGGAAAAAAATTAATGTTAATCATCTGTGGTGATGACTATAACCAACCTTATTTTTCCCTTGAATAATTTAACTGGATTTTGTTCTCCTCAGATGTAAAGGCTTGGATGAAGCATTTGTCTTCTGTGTATATGTGGTTTGTCTGATGGATTTCTTCTGCATAATGTTACCTATTTGATTTTGTGCTTCTTGCTAAACTTAAAATTTGCAGGACAGTTGTTTTTCTTCTTTCTTCTTGCTTGCCAGGAGTTCAGTATGCATTGAGTGATTGAGGAAATGCTCCTTACAAAGCAGACACATTTTTTTTTAAATGGTCTCTTTTTTCCCCTCAGATATGAAAATTAAGTTTTTGTTCTAGGGCAGTGGTTATAAACACAGATAGAATGTTCTTGTTTTAAAAACAATATTTTGTTGTATCCCCTTTTATTCTACTAAAGTGAAATTTCATAAGTAATTACATAAATTAAGAATATATGTATAATGCCCTAATTGTAATAAGAAAAAATGATTTATAATAAAAAATATTTCAGTATATAAATGTTCAAGAGTGGCAATATAAAACACATAATAAGTCAGATGCCTGCAGTTATAATAGGAATCAGTGTAAATGCTGCAGTTATACGTACTAATACAAGTATGTTGTTGGTAACTTAAATATCCTGGGGAACAGATAAACACTCTTTGCAAGTGTAGGACAAAGAAAGACCAAGTGGGCACTAGAATAATGTTAGAATATTACTGTTAGAGTCAGTAATAACATCAGGATTATTTGTATGTGATAAGAGAAAAGGAAATAATCTGAAGTAAAATAGTAACATGCCATGATAAACTACAGCCTAATGTAGAGAAAACTAATAAGTATTATTTTCTTGGAAATCCGGCCTTATTTTTAAGCATGTGAAAATATTTTCCTTGTTGTGACAGAAGTGAGTATTGAAAAATGTCACAGAAAACATACCTTTCATCTTTAAATTCCATCATGTAAAAGGCATACATTTCATCAGTATATACTTAAAATAGGCCTGGGTGTGGTGGCTCATGCCTCTAATTCCAGTACTGTGGGAGGCTGAGGTAGGAAGATCACTTGAGGCCAGGAGTTTGAGACCTGTCCCTATTTTAAAAAGAAAAAGAAAAAAAAGCAGGTACAGGCGTGCACACCTGTAGTTCTTAGCTACGTGGGAGGCTGAGGTGGGAACATCGCTTGAACCCCTGAGTTTGAGTCTGCAGTGAGCTATGATTGTGCCACTGGGTGACAGAATGAGACCCCGTCTCAAAAACAGAAAGTATACTTAAAATAGCATGAAGACTATATCCTTGCTAGGTGATGTAAATTGAAGATAGATTGGAGAAAGAAATGGTAATACAAGTTGCTCTAGAGAAGTTGTGTAGTTGTGTGTTAAACCTCTGAAGATAGAATAAGATTGAAAAATAATGGGTAAAAAAGCCAGTGGTTTTGTATTGATTTTTGCCACAAAGATGTTTTTAATAATGTGGTACTAAAATATTTAAAATACACAGAAATATACAAAATATTAAATATACAGACTATATTAAAACAACCTTTATTAAAACTCAGTGAAATACCTATATTTCATGTCTCTACTAACTTACCAATATTTGATTTCAAGTCTGTTGAAGTTTATAAAATAGGCTTTAATATATAAAGGACAGCTACAAATGCTGAATGATACAGATGTGTTATATTAAGCACAAAGGACATAAGTTGTATTGCTGTCAAGTGATTTCTTTTCCCTAATGATGAATTATTTCTTTTAAAGTTCTGAAGAAAACTAAGTACAATCTTGCCTGACTTACCTGGTGGTTGTATTTTTGGAAAATTCATTGTAGAACAAAAACTATGATGAAATACTTTGTGTTCATTTGTAAGGCAGAATTACTGGTTTTTCACTCAAGAACATCTAACAGGATAATAAAAAGTTGTGTGGGATGCAGGATAGTTTCTTTCTGAGTAGAATTCTCCAGCATATTGCATGATTTCTGATGTCCCTTGACCCTACTCATTAAATGTTAGTAACAGCACTCAATTATTGAAATAATCCTTCCCACAAAACCTTCCCTAAACACTGAGAACATTGCTTTAAGATATTCTTTCCCAAGATTTAATTGATGATGGATTCTGTTTTTTCCCCCATGTAACACTTATTCTACAGAAGTAGTGTTTGTGGAATATTCTTTAAGAAATGTTGTTCTAGAGAGGTCTTTTAATCTATTCCCCAAACACCTTAAGTCTTAGTAGCTTTTTACTGTGTTGCATCTTTCTAATTTTGTTCTAAAACTGTTGGGAACAAATTAAATGTAAATCCTAAGGACTTAACATTTAAAAGTGTTTGTATAATTGGAATATGTGAAATATGTATTTATTAAATTTGATACTCCTAGGTTGGATCCTTGGAACAAGCTATGCTTGATGCTCTTGTAATGGATAGAGTTGCATTTGTAAAACTTCTTATTGAAAATGGAGTAAGCATGCATAAATTCCTTACCATTCCGAGACTGGAAGAACTTTACAACACTGTAAGTCTACATTAAAATTCTTTATTGACTACATTTTATCTTTTGGGAAATGTTACTTTACCTGAATATAGCCATTCCAACCCTTAATGTCTTCCTTGGTTATGTGAAAAAATTATAGCCAGTTTTAGTATGGATTGGTTGTATTACAGTCTGAAACCCTTTCCTTGTTTTTAGAACCCATTCCCTGTCACCATACCCACATAGGGCTATTAAGCCTACTTCTCTTTCCTGTGTCTCCTCCCTTTCCCTCCCCTTACCGAAACTATAGGATCAACTTCTTGATTATAGGGTGATTATGTTTCTTTTGACTCCGTTGTCTAATGGAGGAATTATGCATTGCTGTTTCCTCTTTTTTTTTCTTTTTTTACGTTCATTGTTTGACCTCATGGTATAGCCCTTTTAGCTTACATACTGTTTTCATTTTTTTTGTAAAGGACTCCTGAAAACTTACTATTCTTGTCACAAAGACTTTCACATTTTATTCCAAATTTTTATTGTATTAGCATTGAAGATATACTACCCTTCTTAGTGGTTTTCTGTGTTATGATTATGAGTTTACTACCCAAATCCTTAACTTGATTTTCAAAGATCTTCATATATTGCCCCAGCTACTTTTCTCACTTGGCCTTTTTATTGCCCCCCAAATGCTGGGCGGGAGGGGGGGCAGCAATAAGGTGGCAAATGTCTACCTGCTATTTACTAAAAATACAAACTTTTTTTTTTTTTTTTTTTTTTAGACGGAGTCTTGCTCTGTCACCAGGCTGGAGTGCAGTGGTGCCATCTTGGCTCACTGCAACCTCCGCCTCCCTGGTTCAAGTGATTCTCCTGCCTCAGCCTCCCAGGTAGCTGAACTACAGGCATGTGCCACCACACCCAGCTAATTTTTGTGTTTTTAGTAGAGTTGGGGTTTCACCATGTTGGCCAGGATGGTCTTGATCTCTTGACCTCGTGATCTGCCCGCCTCAGCCTCCCAAAGCACCGGGATTACAGGCGTGAGCCACTGCACCCGGCCAAAAGTGCAAAAGTGCAAACTTTTTTTAAAAAAGCATTTGCTATTTTACAGTGCTGGTCTGTTTTGCTTCCAACTAATAATCCATTTATTGAAATTTTATTCATTGATTAGAACTTAGCTTAAATTCCATGCCACTGGTTCCATGAAGCTTGGTGGCATAGTTAAGTACAATTATTATGTCTTTCCCTTTGGATTGTAAATTTCTTTAGGTGTTATATCTCATTTTCTCCCTTTTTTTTCTTTTTTTGAGACAGAATCTCACTCTGTTGCCCAAGATGGAGTGCAGTGGCACGATCTGGGCTCACTGCAACCTCTGCCTCCCGGGTTCAAGCGATTTTCCTGCCTCAGCCTCCTGAGTAGCTGGGATTACAGGTGCATACCATCATGCCCAGCTAGTTTTTGTATTTTTAGTGGAGATGGGGTTTCGCCATGTTGGCCAGGCCGGTCTTGAACCCCCGACTTCAAATGATCCGCCTGCCTCAGCCTCCCAAAGTTCTGGGATTACAGGCGTGATCCACTGGGCCCAACTTCCATTATTTTCTTTTAGTAGTGCACAGCACATTTGCATTGAACTTTATTGGCATTTTACTGTCCTTGACAGATGTAAAAATTAAAAGGATTATTCATTATGCTGTAGTAAGGTTTATACCTGAACTATAAAGCAGTGTAAAATAATAAAAATAAAAATTGACCCCATTAGCAAGGCAAGTAATTTTTTAAATTGTATAACTCAAAGGTGTTAAGATAATACTGTAGTTACTTTCAGCATCAATTATTGAAAAAGTTTTAAAACATTTAAGGGCTTGCAACATGATAAAGCAGTGGTTCTCAAACTTTTTGATTTCAGGGTTCCTTTACATTAAAATTATTGAGAACTTCAAAGAGCTTTTCTAAAGAGGTTTTGTTTATGTATGTTGGTATTTTAGAATGTAAAAATGAGAGTTTTAAAAAATACTTGTTTTTATTAACAAGCAATTATATTTACTTAAATTATATTTACTTAAAATTTCTAAACTTATCCCATCTTAACATAAATATTTGTTCTTATTTCTTTTTTCTTAAATTAGCACCCTTCTGCCTGATACGTTTTTATTTATTTTTTATTTTTTTGAGACGGAGTTTTGCTCTTGTCATCCAGGCTGGAGAGCAGTGGCACAATCTCGGCTCACTGCAACCTCCATGTCCCAGGTTCAAGCGATTCTCCTGCCTCAGCCTCCCGAATAGCTGGGATTATAGATGCCCACCATCACGCCCGGCTAATTTTTGTATTTTTAGTAGTGATGAGGTTTCACCATGTTGGCCAGGTTGGTCTTGAACTCCTGACCTAAGGTGATCCACCCACCTCAACCTCCCAAAGTGCTGGGATTACAGGCATGAGCCACTGCACCCAGCCTGCTATATTTTTATTTTTAAAGAAAACAGAAAAATTGGTGAGGAGAGGAAAACATTTTTGCAAATGTCTTCAAAGTCTAGCCTTATAAAAGCAGCTGGATTCTCATATTTGCTTCTGAATTTAATCTCACAATATCACACATCAGAAAGCCTCTGGAAAACTCCACCAAACACTGAGAGAATAAGAATGAAATAATACAAATACAATTTTAATATGATTAGGAAAAAAGTCTTGATCTTATGGAACTCCTGAAGGAATCATGGAGGCCTCAGGTGTCCCCAGGTCACACTTTGAGAATTACTATGTTAAAGTACATTTATTATTTATTAACAATTTATTTTTAATGGATAAACATTTAATAGAGTAGGATAAAATAGAATTTAAAAAATTTTAAGTGCCTTTCCATGTGATTATATACTGTTAGAGAAAAATGCAATGAAATTCCCCAATACCCCCAAAATATGAGATACTTCTTATTAACTTAGAAGAAACTTTTATTTTAAAAAGTTAACCTGTGGGGGAGAATTGGCAGAGAGAACTTAGCCCCTGAGTGGATCGACTAAATAAATACTGTTTTTTTTTTTTTTTTTTTTTTTTGAGTTTAAAAAAAGTTTTTTTTTCTTTTGAGACGGAGTCTCGCTGTCGCCCAGGCTGGAGTGCAGTGGCGCGATCTTGGCTCACTGCAGGCTCCGCTCCCAGGGGTTCACGCCAATTCTCCTGCTTCAGCCTCCTGAGTAGCTGGGACTACAGGCGCCCGCCACCATGCCCGGCTAGTTTTTTGTATTTTTAGTAGAGACGGGGTTTCACCGTGTTAGCCAGGATGGAATTTTTTAAATTTTTTTTTTTTTTTTTGGGATGGAGTTTCGCTCTTGTTGCCCAGGCTGGAGTGCAATGACACGATCTCGGCTCACCGCAACCTCTGCCTCCCAGGTTCAAGCGATTCTTCTGCCTCAGCCTCCCGAGTACCTGGAATTAAAGGCATGCACCACCACACCGGGCTAATTTTGTGTTTTTTTAGTAGAGACGGGGTTTCTCCGTGTTGGTCAGGCTGGTCTCGAACTCTCGACCTCAGGTGATCTGCCTGCCTCGGCCTCCCAAAGTGCTGGGATTACAGGCTTGAGCCACCGCACCCAGCCCTAAATAAATATTGTAAAAAGAAGACAGAGCAAAGTAAAGTAAAATATAATTCATATGCAATATCAATTGTAGTCATCTCAAATATTATATAGAATTTGAAAGCCAAGAATATCAAAGAAAATAACTTTTTCTCCAAAGAAATAATGGTAGGTGGCTGGGCATGGTGGCCCACTCTAACAGTATATATAAAGAGAAGTAAGATAATGGCAAAATTATGGCATATATAAATGTTAAATCAGGGATGTCCAATCTTTTGGCTTTCCTGGGCCACATTGGAAGAAAAATTGTCTTGGGCCACACATAAAATGCACTAACACTAACGATAGCTGATGAGCTAAAAAAAAATAAATAAATAAATAAAAATTGGAAAAAAACTCAATGTTTTAAGAAAGTTTACAAATTTGTGTTGGGCCACATTCAAAGCCATCTTGGGCTGCATGCAGCCCGTGGGCTACAGGTTGAACAAGCTTGTGTTAAAGGCTTGTTACCCAAAATATTTAAAGTCTCAATATGACTTTATTAGTGACAGAAACAGAGGAACAGACATTTTAACAAGAAGAAAGGTATTGTACAGCGCCGTTATCAATGAAAGAAATGTAAATTTAAGATACAATTATAAAGTTGCAGTGTTGACTTTTATGAAACAAAAATTTATGTATCATTTTAATGATACTCTAAGATTATTTGTGTTTTGGCAGTAAATGTGAAAATTCTTTGTTGTTCTACTTTATGAATAGAACTTAAGGAAATAATTCCAAAACAATGTAATTTGTATAAGAAGGTTCATAAAAATCCTGTAAGGTTTAAATTATTTTAGAAGAAAAATAATAGTTTGGTGTAACTTTTTCTCCCTAAAGAAACAAGGTCCAACTAATCCAATGCTGTTTCATCTTGTTCGAGACGTCAAACAAGTAAGAGATTATTTTTTGCTTTTGAAAAATGTTATTTTAAAAAATCATTTATATTTCATCTTTTTTTAAAAAAAAAAGCATTTAAATACATTTTAGAAATACCAATAAAATTATAATTTACAGAACAAGATAAAGTATGGGCTGAATTTGTGGTAAGAGAGGAATAAAGAGCATAATGTATCAGAAAACAAGAAAAAAAGAGAGTTTGTGAAATTAAGACCAAGGCTGGGCGTGGGTGGCTCAAACCTGTAATCCCAGCATTTCGGCAGGTTGAGGCTGGCGGATTGCTTGAGCCCAGGAGTTCAAGACCAGCCTGGGCAGCATGCTGAAATCCCATCTCTATGAAAAGTTAAAAAAATTACCTGGGCATGGTGGTGCACACCTGTAGTACCAGCTACTCAGGAGGCTGAGGTGGGAAGGATTGCTTGAGGCTAGGAGGTAGAGGCTGCCATGATCCATGATCTTACCACTGCATTCCAGCCTGGGTGACTTTTAGAGTGAGACTCTGTCTCAAAAAAAAAAAAAAAAACTATTGAGCTTCTGGTCATCCAAGATAGAATATGATGTATAAAGCTCATTGGTTCATAAAAGAAAGACTGTTGATAGAATGTATCTTTTTTCCTCTATCTTCAGCAGAAATTTATTCTTTAGAAAATTGTCCCAATGTATCACGTCTGTAATCCCAGCACTTTGGGAGGCCGAGGCGGGCAGATCACGAGGTCAGGAGATCGAGACCATGGTGAAACCCCGTCTCTACTAAAAATACAAAAAATTAGCTGGGCGCAGTGGCGGGCGCCTGTAGTCCCAGCTACTCAGGAGGCTGAGGCAGGAGAATCGCATGAACCCGGGAGGCGGAGCTTGCAGTGAGCAGAGATTGCGCCACTGCACTCCAGCCTGGGTGACAGAGCGAGACTCCGTCTCAAAAAGAAAAAAGAGAAAATTGCCCCAATGTAAAAGATGTTGAATAAGGAAATTGAGGACTGGGTCATGATCTTAATGGCAGACTTTGCCAGTAAAAATGCTGGAAAGCTCTTTCCCCTTTAAAAAAAAAATCTAGTATTTCTACTTAGCCATACAAAAGAATGAAATCATGTCCTTTGCGGCAGTGTGAATGGAACTGGAGGTCCATTATCCTAAGTGAAATAACTTAGTCAAATACCACGTTTTCACTTACAAGTTGGAGCTAAACAATGGGTACCTGTGGACATAGAGTAAAATGATAGACATTGGAGACTTTACAAAAGGTGGGAGGTTGGGTGGGGGTGGTGAGGGTTGAACAACTATCTCTGGGTACACTATTCACTATTCAGGTAATAGGTACACTAAAAGCCTAGTCTTCACCACTACATAACATATGCATGTAAGAAATCTATACTTGTACCCCCTAAATATATATAAATCATTTTAACATTTATTTATTTATTTTTTGAGACGGAATCTTGCTGTCGCCCAGGCTGGAGCGCAGTGGCACGATCTCAGCTCACTGCAAGCTCCACCTCCCGGGTTCACGCCATTCTCTTGCCTCAGCCTCCCGAGTAGCTGGGACTACAGGAGCCCGCCACCACGCCCAGCTAATTTTTTGTATTTTTAGTAGAGACGGGGTTTCACCATGTTAGCCAGGATGGTCTCGATCTCCTGACCTCGTGATCCACCCTCCTTGGCCTCCCAAAGTGCTGGGATTACAGGCGTGAGCATTTTAACATTTTTAAAAGTAAAACAAATCTAGTATTGGTAATGATGAACGCATAACACTGTCATGATCTCAGGCTATTCTGTGGCCACTAAATTGATGCACTCTTATTCCTGTTCTATCAGGATTGTTTGTGAACTAAAAGTTTTAAACGTTTATCACCACTTTTGTACCCATTTATATTATTGGTATTCAATACAGTTTTGTTTTCCTTGATAAAATAGTATTTATATTTATTTGCTTAAAATACTTTCTAAGTTTCTAAACTTAAATTTTGTTTAGAATTCTTTATTTCAGCTTTTACTTGCTCCTAAGTATGAGTGCATTATTAAAAACGTAGAAGTCCAGGGCTGGTGGCTCATACCCATAATACCAGCACTTTAGTAGTCCGAGGTGAGTGGATCGCCAGAGAGAAGGGGTTTGAGACCAGCCTGGGCAAACAAAGCGAGACCTTATCTCTACAAAAAAATTTAAAAATTAGCCCGGCGTGTTGTCACGTGCCTGTAGTCCAAATGATTGGTGGGGGTGTGGGGGGCACTGAGGGAGGATCACTTGAGCCCAGGAGTTGAGGCTGCAGTGAGCTGTCTTCGAGCCACTGTACTCCAGTCTGGGTACACATCAAGACCCTTCTTAAGAAAAACGAATGACATTAGAAATGTCATTTTAACAGCCTTGAGGATGTTTTTAAAAAATGTCATTTTCTGTTTTCATTTTCTTTATTTTGTAACTGATTTAATACTAAACTACTGTCCCATAGGAAGAAGTGAGACATTTTATACTTAAACATTTTTTTTTTGAAATGAAGTTTTGCCCTTTCTTGCCCAGGCTGGAGTGTGGTGACACGATCTTGGCTCACTGCAACCTCCGCCTCCCGGGTTCAAGTGATTCTCCTGCCTCAGCCTCCCGAGTAGCTGGGATTGCAGGTGCCTGCCACCACGCCTGGCTGATTTGTTTTTTTTGAAATGGAGTCTTGGTCTGTTGCCCAGGTTGTAGTGCAATGGCGCGATTTTGGCTAACTGCACCCACTGCCTCTCAGGTTCAAGCAATTCTCCTATAGCCTCCCGAGTAGCTGGGACTACAGGCGCATGCCACCACGCCTGGCTAATTTATTTATTTATTTATTTATTTGTGTTTTTTTTTTTTTTTTTTTTGGTAGAGATGAGGTTTCATCATGTTGGCCAGGCTGGCCTCAAACCCCTGACCTCAGGTGATCCACCCACTTCAGCCTCCCAAATTGCTGGGATTACAGGCGTGAGCCATTACACCCAGCCTGCATGTGCTTTTTTTTATAGCTTTACTGAAATATATTTCACAGATTACAAAATTCATTCATTTAAAGTGTATATTGGCCAGACACAGTGGCTTGAGGTCAGTAGCTCAAGAACAGCCTAGCCAAAATAGTGAAACCCTGTCTCTACTAAAAATACAAAAATTAGCCAGATGTGGTGGCGTGTGCCTGTAGTCACAGCTACACAGGAAGCTGAGGCAGAAGAATTGCTTGGACCTGGGAAGCGGAGGTTGCAGCAAGCTGAGATTGTGCCATTGCACTCCAGCCTGGACAACAGAGCAAGACCCTTTGTCTCAAAAAAAAAAGCAGCATACATTTTTTGACTTTACTATATTCACAGAGTTGTGCAACCATTGCCACATTCTAACTTTAGAGCATTTATAATACTTCGAAAAGTTACCCTGTACCCTTTAGCAGTCACTCCTAATTTCTTCTCCTTCTCTACTCCCCACTTTTGTCCCCGACCTATGGTAACTATTAATCTAATGATTTGCCTATTCTGGTCATTTCACATCAATTTGATTTGGTCTTTTTAAATAATTAAAATTCCCTCTCCTTCCTCTAGAAATCTTAAGTAATGGGGGAGACCTTAAGACCATGTTTCTAAGAAAGAATTATGGTAGTAAAATTTTGGAAATAAATGTGAGAATTTGTATACATTGTTGTTACATTGGTAGCTATAATAGCCCTATTTTTTTATTTCTATAAGTGATAAATCTTGAAATAAAGGCAGTAATTGAATATTTTTATTCAGATTGGTAACTTGAGTTTTATGACTTAGTATAGTTTGAGAACTTGATCGTCATGACATTTGTTAGATAATTCACGTTATTTTACCTAATTTAAATATTTCTTACTCAAGTGGGTTTATATAATGGCATTTGTGGTTTTTAATAAATAATGTTGAAGAATATCATAGGTGACATTCTCAATCATTCTGCATATTTTGAGATTGCTTGAGTTAAAACCAAAAATCTTGTATTCAAGATGGAAATATGTGTTTTGATTTATTTTCAAATTAGAGATTTAAAGGATATAGTTATCTAGAAATTAGAAATTTCACAGATGAAACCAAGATTTTTTGGTTTTTTTTTTTTTTTGAGACGGAGTTTCACCTTTGTTGCCCATGCTAGAGTGCAATGGTGTGATCTTGGCTCACTGCAACCTCCGCATCCTGGGTTCAAGCGATTCTTCTGCCTCAGCCTCCTGAGTAGCTGGGATTACAGGTGCCCTCCACCACACCCAGCTAATTTTTGTA
This sequence comes from Nomascus leucogenys, assembly GCF_006542625.1. Taxonomy (NCBI): domain Eukaryota; kingdom Metazoa; phylum Chordata; class Mammalia; order Primates; family Hylobatidae; genus Nomascus; species Nomascus leucogenys. Next base: position 50,756,244 of record NC_044386.1, read on the forward strand.
TTTTTAGTAGAGATGGGGATTCACCATGTTGGCTAGGATAGTCTCAAACTCCTGACCTCAGGTGAGCCACCATGCCTAGTGAAACCAAGATAGTAAAAATACAGACATTTAAAAAAAAAAAAAACAAGTTCATGACATAATCAGGGAAATAAAAAAATGGTGATGGTAGGAGGGCAGAATTAGTTAATAAATACAAATTATCTGATGATTAAATCCCTTTAAGATTATTTAATAAAATTACCCAGTTTTTAAATTTTATAACAGGCAATCTTTCCAAACTTACAAATGGTGTATGTTCCAAAAGTGCATTTGTAAATTGCCGTGGGAAAATGAAGTCTTATCTTTAAACAATGTTGCAAGTGGTAGTTAATTCCTAGACAACACTATAAAAACCTATAATATCACCAGTATAATTTTGGTTATAAAAATACTTACACGTATTCCTGGGCCAGTCTGGAAACATAATACAGCATTATTTTTGCAGAAAAATGCATTTTTTTATATGTATCACAATGAAAATGGAATATTTGGCTGATTAGCGTTTCCATTGTCTCTTTTTTTTTTTTTTTTTGAGACAAAGTCTCGCTCTTGTTGCTCAGGCTGGAATGCGATGGCACGATCTCGGCTCACTGCGACCTCTGCCTCCCGGGTTCAAGTCATTTTCCTAACTCAGCCTCCCAAGTAGCTGGGCACCACGCCCGGCTAATTTTATATTTTTTTATTAGAGACAGGGTTTCTCCATGTTGGCCAGGCTGGTCTCGAACTCCCGACCTCAGGTGATCTGCCTGCCTTGGCCTCCCAAAGTGCTGGGATTACAGGCCTGAGCCACAGCACCCAGCCTGCTTTGTCTCTTATGTGTGAAGTATTGGGGCAATAGATAGATGAAATTGTTATCTTCCTGCTTTAGGCCATACTCCTGTCTCAGGGTACACCTTTGAGACCTCAGAACTTCAGAATCCCATATTTTTACAGAGGTTATAGAGAAACAAGCATTTCCTTTTTTTTTTTTTTTTTTTTTTTTTTTTTTTGAGACAGAGTCTTGCTCTTTCACCCAGGCTGGAGTGCAGTGGCGCAATCTCGGCTCACTGCAAGCTCCGCCTCCCGGGTTCACGCCATTCTCCTGCCTCAGCCTCTCCGAGTAGCTGGGACTACAGGCGCCCGCCACCACGCCCGGCTAATTTTTTGTATTTTTTAGTAGAGACGGGGTTTCACCGTGGTCTCGATCTCGTGACCTTGTGATCCGCCCGCCTCGGCCTCCCAAAGTGCTGGGATTACAAGCGTGAGCCACCGCGCCCGGCCGAAACAAGCATTTCCTTCTGTAAAGATAGCTTAGCTGCTGGCAACCCTTGCTGCTGCTTTTTTTTTTTTTTTTTTTTTTTTTGAGACCAAGTCTCGCTCTGTCTCCCAGGCTGGAGTGTAGTGGCACGATCTTGGCTCACTGCAACTTCCGCCTCCCGGGTTCAAGCGATTCTCTTGCCTCAGCCTCCTGAGTAGCTGGGACTACAGGCATGTGCTAGCTTGCCTGGCTAATTTTTTTTGTATTTTTAGTAGAGACGGGGTTTCATCATGTTAGTCAGGCTGATCTCGAACTCGACCTCAGGTGATCCACCCGCCTTGGCCTCCCAAAATGTTGGGATTACAGGCCTGAGCCACTGCACCTGGCCCTTGCTTCTTATAAGAAGTAAACATGCCGGGCGCGGTGGCTCACGTTTGTAATCCCAGCACTTTGGGAGGCCGAGGCGGGCGGATCACGAGGTCAGGAGATCTAGACCACGGTGAAACCCGTCTCTACTAAAAATACAAAAAAGCCGGGCATGGTGGCGGGCGCCTGTAGTCCCAGCTACTCGGAGAGGCTGAGGCAGGAGAATGGCGTGAACCCGGGAGGCGGAGCTTGCAGGCTTGCAGTGAGCCAAGATTGCGCCATTGCGCTCCAGCCTGGGCGACAGAGCGAGACTCTGTCTCAAAAAAAAAAAAAAAAAAAAAAAAAAAAAAAGAAGTAAACATTTGCCATTTTGGAGAGTAGGCCTGTTCCTAGGCAGGGCATGGCAATATTGAGAAATAGTATCTGATCTATTTAAAACAAATGTTTTGTTTCTAGGGAAATCTTCCTCCAGGATATAAGATCACTCTAATTGATATAGGACTTGTTATTGAATATCTCATGGGAGGAACCTACAGATGCACCTATACTAGGAAACGTTTTCGATTAATATATAATAGTCTTGGTGGAAATAATCGGGTATGTAAAATTTGGGGGGAAATGTGTATATATGCTTTAACATTAACACATGCACTTTAATTGTTAAGAATTAACATTAGAATGGAGAAAGTAACACTGTCATAAAATTGAAGATTTTCAACTAAGAGTAATTAGAAATATTATGTCATCAAAATCCTAAATCAGTCATATTTTGTGTGTATACACAAACACATTTGCACACATATATAAATTGATTCTTGAATTTTTATAACGTGTCAGCATGTTTAAATCTATAAAAGCTAATAAGATCTCATTTTCAGAGGTCTGGCCGAAATACCTCCAGCAGCACTCCTCAGTTGCGAAAGAGTCATGAATCTTTTGGCAATAGGGCAGATAAAAAGGAAAAAATGAGGCATAACCATTTCATTAAGACAGCACAGCCCTACCGACCAAAGGTAAATTTATTTAAATATTATTCTTTCTGGGTTTTTATTTTCTTCTTTCTAAATTACTTAGTATTATTGAACAAAAAAACCTAATTGATTTAGTAAGAATTACCTTTCATTTTTGGATATGTCTTAGAATTGTCATTTTCTCATACACAGAGATATTAATTATAAGTTAATGATTCTGTTACTTTTTTTTTTTTTGAGATGGGAGTCTTGCTCTGTCACCAGGCTGGAGTGCAGTGGTGCAATTTTGGCTCACTGCAACCTCCGCCTCCCGGGTTCGAGTGATTCTCCTGCCTCAGCCTCCCGAGTAGCTGAGACTACAGGCACCTGCCACCACACTGGCTAATTTTTTGTATTTTTAGTAGAGACGTGGTTTCACCATGTTGGCCAGGATGGTCTCGATCTCTTGACCTCGTGATCCATCCGCCTCAGCCTCCCAAAGTGCTGGGATTACAGGCGTGAGCCACTGCGCCCAGCATACATTTTCATATTTTGGTATGATAATAACCAAATTAAAATATTTTAATAAATGTTTACCTGACTCCTTTCATTCCAGTTTTACTTGATTAAGAACATGTATGACAAAAATGTTACCTAACCCTTTATTAAAATTATGTCCTATTAGAATATTAGTTGAAATATTTAGGCCCTTAAATTTTGGAAAATGTTTATTGCAAAGACATTTTTGTTGAAATAGCATTTTCATAAAATGAATTATGAGCTATAATAAAAATCAGGTTTATAAAATTTATGCTATTTGCAGTTTTATGGAGCTGAATAATGTAAAGATATTTTACTAAAATTTTCACTGACATAAATTTCATATGGCCTTATTATAATGAGCTTTATAACTTTATTTTCCCTGGAAGATTGATACAGTTATGGAAGAAGGAAAGAAGAAAAGAACCAAAGATGAAATTGTAGACATTGATGATCCAGAAACCAAGCGCTTTCCTTATCCACTTAATGAACTTTTAATTTGGGCTTGCCTTATGAAGAGGCAGGTCATGGCCCGTTTTTTATGGCAACATGGTGAAGAATCAATGGCTAAAGCATTAGTTGCCTGTAAGATCTATCGTTCAATGGCATATGAAGCAAAGCAGAGTGACTTGGTAGATGATACTTCAGAAGAACTGAAACAGTATTCCAAGTAAGTGATATTTTATTATTTGAAAACATTTTAAAAATTCAAAGTAGGTATTGTTTGAGTGGCTGTTACAGTGCCACATACTTAATGGTGATGTATTTATATGTATAATCTTATTGGTACAATTGACAGAAAATTATATAAGTATTTTTTTTTAATTAAAAGAAACTTTCTGCCTCTGTGAAAAAGAGGTTATTATATTTGCAACTCAAGAATTAAATATCTCAGCAAGAAAGAAGAAATGCAGCCTGGGGAACACAGGCAGACCCCGTCTCTACATGAAATTTAAAAATTAGCTGGGTGTGGTGGCACTTGTCTGTGGTCCCAGCTACTCAGGAGGCTGAGGTGGGAGGGTCACTTGAGCCTGGGAGGTTGAGGCTGCAGTGAGCTGTGATCATGCCATTGCACTCCAGCCCGGGTGACAGCAGTAGACCCTGTCTCGAAACAAAGAAGAAATGCCAGAATTCATTTTAATTTTTGCAAATAATAGCAATTGGATTAGAAAGTTCCATTTGAATTGGTAAGGAAAAGGCAGAAGTGAGGTTGGAACTGTGTTATAAGAAAATAAACTGAATTCAACTGGGAGGGCACTTCAGAAGCTAGAACTACATACATAGAATAACGACATAGTTCATAAAAGTTTACAATTTACTTAGAGGGGCAGTGTTGGAATATTAAACTGGAAAAGTAGTTTGTAGAAGTTTTCTAATATATACTAAGACCTCCGGCTCCCCAAGTGGGGTCTTTAGAGGGCAGTGACAATTGTTACTGAAAATAACTCTTAACAGGGATCCTATGGTTACTTAGTGGGACTTCAAGATTCAGATGTTTTTCATAATTAGGTTAGTCCCTAGTCGCATTGTTCTTGCTCTCTCCCAGGTACCAACTGTTTTCTGTGTTTGAAATACTACATAAACTTTTTTGAACAGAGCATTGTAGCATTGTGAGTTTTGATTCCCTTTGAGATTGTAGTTTGATTTCTAGGACCAGGAGAAAGTGCTCTGGATTCACCTTTTCAATCTTGTACATAATGCGACATATTTTAATATTTTGTGATTTCCACATAGATGTAGATGTCAGAAAACAGAATTATGGTTTTAATGCCTCATAATTCTATAAGTGTGTGTGAGTATATTAAAAAGTAGAAAGTATTAATGTATATAAGAATAGTGGTTTAAAATTGCAGTTTGTTAATCTGAGTATATTTTGGCTTTTATCTTTTTATAGTGATTTTGGTCAGTTGGCCGTTGAATTATTAGAACAGTCCTTCAGACAAGATGAAACCATGGCTATGAAATTGCTCACTTATGAACTGAAGAACTGGAGTAATTCAACCTGCCTTAAGTTAGCAGTTTCTTCAAGACTTAGACCTTTTGTAGCCCACACGTGTACACAAATGTTGTTATCTGATATGTGGATGGGAAGGCTGAATATGAGGAAAAATTCCTGGTACAAGGTATACTTTAGAAATAATTTGATATAAAGCATGTGATTAGATAAAAAGAACAGAAGAATTAGTGTAAATGTGTAGTAAAATGCCTTGATGTGTGAGTGTAATGGTGGGGGGTAAAGAGGGAGCAAGAAGGATGATTGGCATTTCATCCCAAGTGGTATA